>NC_141094.1:11642082-12384582 GCF_041138505.1 Cibotium barometz | reverse complement strand
AACCATAACTTGAACACCACTAATCCAAAATGAGCGCTTTATAGCTCTTTAGATTCCATTTTTCAAGCGCTTTCCAACGATAGGTCATATGATAGGGTTTTGAGAAACTTACAAACATGTTATCCATGTCCCCTTTTTTAAGTATTCAAAAATGGGAATTGGGAAATTCCCAAATTCACTAATATGGTGTTCATCCACATCATCCATACCAATCCACATCATCCATACATCCATCCACATCAATCCACATCATCCATACATCCATCCACATCAATCCACATTATCCACACATCCATCCACATCTTCCATACATCCATCCACATCAATCCACACGTCAATCCACACGTCAATCCACATCATCCATACATCCATCCACATCAATCCACATTATCCACACATCAATCCACATCATCCATACATCCATTCACGTTAATCCACATTACTCACACATCAATCCATATCATCCATACATCCATCCACATCAATCCACATTATCCACTCATCCATCCACATCAATCCACATTATCCACACATCCATCCACATCTTCCATACATCCATCCTCATCAATCCATACGTCAGTTCTCATTACCCACACATCAATCCACATCATCCATACATCCATCCACATCAATCCACATTATCCACTTATCCATCCACATTACCCACACATCAATCCACATTCATTTCATAATAAGTATTCCCATTCTCATCTAATCACATCTTTTTCTATCTCATCACTTAATTCCTCATTTATCCTCATTAGATCACATCTACTTGCATCTACCCATACATCTCATCACTTCACATACATTAACATCTATCCAGATTACATCGCATCTTATCACATCCATTTCATACTAACACATTCATTCACGTCCCTTATCGTTCATTCACATCCCGATTCACATGTTATCACATTCATTCACATCCTATATCATTCATTTACATCCTGATTCACATGACATCACATCTCATCTATTCATTCACATTTATCTGATTTGCATCACATATCATCACATCTTTTTACCTTTCATTCTCATCACTTCTATTCTCATCACATCTATCCATCCATTCTTTCTCATCTATCTGATTTGCATCCCATCTCATCACATCTGTTTACCTCTCATTCTCATCACATCCATCCATCCATTCTTTCCTATCTATCTGATTCGCATCCCATCTCATCTATTTACCTCTCATTATCGTCACTTCTATTCTCATCACATCCATCCATCCATTCATCCATTCATTCCCATCTATCTGATTCGCATCCCATCTCATCACATCTATTTACCTCTCATTCTCACATCCATCCATCGCATCCATCCATCCATCCATCCATTCCCATCTATCTTATTCGCATCCCATCTCATCACATCTAATACCTCTCATTCTCATGACTTCTATTCTCATTCCCATCTATCTGATTCGCATCCCATCTCATCACATCTATTTACCTCTCATTCTCATCACTTCTATTCTTATCACATCCATCCATCCATTCTTTCTCATCTATCTGATTGGCATCCCATCTCATCACATCTATTTACCTCTCATTCTCATCACTTCTATTCTCATCACATCCATCCATCCATTCATTCCCATCTATCTGATTGGCATCCCATCTCATCACATCTATTTACCTCTCATTCTCATCACTTCTATTCTCATCACATCCATTCATCCATTCATTCCCATCTATCTGATTCACATCCCATCTCATCACATCTATTTACCTCTCATTCTCATCACTTCTATTCTCATCACATCCATCCATCCATTCATTTCCATCTATCTGATTCGCATCCCATCTCATCACATCTATTTACCTCTCATTCTCATCACTTTTATCCTCATCATATCCATCCATCCATTCATTCCCATCTATCTGATTCATATCACATCTTATCACATCTATTATAGAATGTAAGAGAATTCTTATTTTTGATATAAAGTGGAATGAAGGGATGTAATGCATGAAAATATGAGTAATCACCATGTAAACATGATGCCTAAGTGTGTTTAGTCTCTCACCAAGAGAATGGAAATAGCCTTCCACAAGCCAAGAGAGAAGCCATGAAAATATGAGTAATCACCATGTAAACATGATGCCTAAGTGTGTTTAGTCTCTCACCAAGAGAATGGAAATAGCCTTTCACAAGCCAAGAGAGAAGCCATGAGCTCCAAGAAACATAGTTTCCATTTCTAAAAATGATCATCAAAAGTTACAACCATGGTCCAAGTCCCCTCTTTTATACATGGACTTGTCCCATTATTAACCCTATTGAATAAAGTTCCTACTTTATTACAAACCATCCCTTCCCAAAGATTTTGTCCTCAAAATCAATAACATGTACAATCTCAAAGTATGAGACTCTAATGTAATCAATGGGAAGTGGTTAAGAGTTCTCAAGTACATCCAAAGCACATTTACAATGAAAATCCGGATGTATACAAGTCCACAAAGCTTCAAGCCCAAAGTGTATGAGTGGGACTGTTATGACAGCCCTTCTAGTCGATGAAGACCCTTGAAAATCCTTCATTTATACTCCATATATTGGGCTGAAAATGATATGTACACTTAGCCATATGTAGCCCACATCATAATCTTTCATTAGGATACGCCATGAAGCTTGTTGGAGTAGAAAAATAGGCCCAATAGTAGACCTTCCCAAAGCTGTCCAGAAATTACAGCATGTATACTTCTCCTCATATTACCCAATTTGCTCAAGTAAACCATACCACTTGGTCACGGAAAGTCATCCACAAGTAAGCCATGTTGTTGGACATACTCCAATGATTGCCAAGTAGCCTCATCCATGGGTAATTGCTTCCATTTGATAAGGTATTCATCAATATTCCGATTCCTCAACTCTCTTGTCCTCTTGCCAATAACCCTCTCCGGCTCATAAATGATCTCACCTTCTTCATTCATGGGTGGAAGCTCTTCCATATTTTGAGGCAAAGATCCCATAAACCTCTTAAGGTTAGATACATGAAACACATTATGGATCCTTGTCGAAGAAGGCAAATCCAACTTGTAGGCCAAATCACCAACCCTCTTGATAATCAAGTATGGTCCATAATACCTATGAGCCAATTTTGAGTTGGTTACACCTTTGAGAGTGTTATGCCGACTCTTGGGAAGCTTCAATAGCACATAATCACCCTCTTCAAACTCCACATTCCTTCTATGAACATCCGCATTAGCCTTCATGACATCTTGAGCCTTCTTCATATTGTCCTTGCAAAGTTGAAGAAGTTGTCTCATTCTTTCCAACTCTTCTTTTGCCAATGGATTGACCACTTTGTCTTCATGGAAGGCTATCGATGGCACATATACTTGATATCCATAGAGAGCCTCAAATGGTGACATGCCAATACTCAAATGCTTGCTTGAATTATGGCAAAATTCAGCAAGATAAAGCCACTCATCCCAAGATGTTTGCATGTCATGACAATAGTGCCTCAAGTACACCTCAAGCCATTTGTTTGTGCACTCCGTTTGCCCATCCGTTTGAGGGTGATAAGCCATAGATGGAGTGATTTGAGTACCCAAGCTCTCAAATAATGACCTCCAAAAAGTCCCCATGAACTTGGTATCTCGATCACAAACTATGTTGAGTGGCAAGCCATGTATCTTGAATACATGTTCCAAAAATTGCTTGGCAATATGAGATGCTCCATAAGTGGTCTTTGAAGCAATGAAATGGGCTGATTTTGTAAGCCTATCAATCACCACAAATATTTGATCCCATCCATGCTTTGTCTTTGGTAGACCCGTGATGAAGTCCATAGAAATGTGAGTCCATTTACCATCCGGAATAGGTAATGGATGAAGTAAACCACTTGGGAGTTGATGGCTATCCTTATTCTTTTGACAAGAAGCACATTCCATCACAAACTTCTTCACATCTCCCCATATGCCTTTCCAATAAAAACTCTTGCTCACTTTATCATAGGTTTTGAGTACACCAAGATGGCCCGAAAGTGGTGAAGAATGCATCTCATGAAGCACCTTTGGTATGTAGAATGAGGTAGGAACCAAATACACCTTATCCTTGTACCACAAGAGACCATTGTGAAGCTTGTAATGAGGAAACTCTCCACCATCACCTTGCTGTAATTTGGTATAAATATGGGCAGCACCTTCATTGATGAGGTATTCCTCTTGAATCCCCTTGATCCATTCACTATATACCTCCATGATTGAAGTTGTAGCGCATGCCCACATTCTAGACAATGCATCCGCCACTACATTGTCCTTCCCGGGTGTGTAGGATATCTCAAAATCATATCCTTGAAGTGTGGCCAGCCATCTCTTTTGCTTTGGAGAAAGATTTGGTTGGGAGAGGAAAAATTTCAGCACCCTATGATCACTTCTCACCTTGAAATGAGCACCATAAAGATAGTGATGCCACTTCTTGATGGCATGAAGTATGGCTAGCATCTCTTGCTCATAAACATGAAGCCCCATCTCCTTTTCGGTAAGCTTTCTACTTTCAAATGCAATGACTCCATGCTCTTGATACAAAACTGCCCCAATTCCTCTACCACTTGCATCCGCCCTCACATAAAATGTCTTTGCAAAATCCGGACATACAAGTATAGGGGCTGAAGTGAGCAACTCCTTGAGCTCATTGAAGCTCTTGTTGGCAATGGAATCCCAAAAGAAAGCCTCCCTCTTGAGCAAGTCGGTAAGAGGTGCCGCAATGGATGCATAATGTTGCATGAATCTTCTATAGAAAGAAGATAATCCCAAAAATCCTCTCAATTGAGTTGTATTGCTTGGTGTTGGCCACTCTTTGACACATGCCACTTTCTTAGGATCAGCCCTTATGCCATTCTCACCCACCAAGTGTCCAAGATATTCCACTTCATTAACCATGAATGTGCATTTGCTCTCCTTTGCATAAAGCTTGTGCTTCCTCAACACTTCAAACACTTGCTTCACATGACATAGATGTTCCCCTTTGCTCTTGCTATAGATCAAGATGTCATCGAAGAACACTAGCACAAACTTGAAAAGAAGGGGAGCCAATATCCGATTCATCAATGCTTGAAAAGTGGCCGGAGCATTTGTAAGACCAAAGGGCATCACCATGAAGTGAAACAATCCCCTTTCCGTCCTAAATGCTGTCTTCTCTTCATCACCTTCCTTCATCCTTATTTGATGATATCCCGATCTCAAATCAATCTTGGTGAATAACTTTGCCCCTTTGAGCTCATCAAGAAGATCATCAATGCGAGGTATGGGATACCTATTCTTGATTGTGACCTTGTTCAAGTCACGATAATCAATGCACATGCGAAAGGATCCATCCTTCTTCTTCACCAAAAGAACGGGAGATGCAAATGGAGATTGTGAAGGTTGAATAAGACCCATAGCAAGCAAATCTTGCACTTGCTTAGCCACTTCCTCTCTTTCTACCTTAGACAAACGGTAAGGAGGCTTGTTGATGACAACCTTTGCATTCGGTTCAAGTACTATGGCATGGTCAATCTCCCTTTTAGGTGGTAGACTCTTTGGCACTTGCAAAATATCTTCATACTCCTTAAGAAGAGTTGCCATTTCCTCATCTATGTGCTGTCCACTGCCTTCCATCCCCTCTTGGGTAACATGTAACACATAGATAGTGCCAAAAGCCTTAATCTCTTTCTTGAGTCGCCTTGGAGTGATCAAAGAGAGCTTCTTAGGTGCATTTGCAGCAAGTACCACTTGTTTCCTAATATCAATGTACTATCATGCACAAGGCAGCGAAGTGAGGTGGGGTAGGTCCTCCAGAGGTAAAAGAACAATAGAGAAGCACCTAGAATAGTGGAGATGACCCCTCCAACATCTCCTCTTTAGCTCCCCTGAAGAGGACCCCGATATACCGGCGCGTGGAAGTAAGTGATCCAAAGAAAGCCTTGGTGAAGATGTCCTCCACGTTGTCCCTAGTAGGACAATACTCCAGTGTTAATAAGGTACAGAGCGCCAAGTAGTCACAAACCATATGATAATGAATGGAAATGTTCTTGGACTTCGAATGGAAAACTGGTTCCCAACAAGAGACATGGCACTTTGATTGTCAGAGTAGACAATGGTAGGCAGCGGAGGAGGGACATGAAGATGATCAAGAAGATGAAGCCACAGAAGCACTTTGACTATTTCAAAGTAAGTATGATACTCTGCTTCTGCTGAAGAACCGGAAACTCTAGGTTGCTTCTTTGTTTGCCAAGAAATGAGTCCAATGCCAAGTAAGTAAAAATATCCCATAGTATACATCTGGGCATCTGGATCACCTACCAATTAAAATCTGAATATCCAACCAAATCATTAAAAAATTCAATGTAGATGGCTCAAGACAGGAGTAGAGTAACAGTGCATAAACATCGTTAAGCTTTTACAAAGGGGGAGGCTTCTATTTATAAGAAAAAGTGCCTCAAACCAAGCAAACTGATTCTAGAATTTTACAAATCAGTTTGGTCAATTTTTGACCATTTTTGGGTCAGTTCAGCTTACTTTTTGGATCTTGTGAGATCCCTGTTTCCAACCGCAAAACGGATTTGGGGTGCTAACAACGGAAGTAGCCTTTCTTGCGCGGGCCAGGGTCCCACACTCGGGGCCTCATCCACGGATATCCGGACAAAAGACTAATCCGTCGGTTTTTCCAAAACCGAACCCGGAAAAACTTCCTTTATCCGGAAAGCACGGGCGATTCCACCAGGATAACTTTTTACTCTAACGTAGTCAAGACTATTACCGATCAACTGATCCGACTGCACCTTTAAAGGTACTTGGTTAATCAAGGACAAAACTTGCACTTGGATCATTGGGATCAACGCTTTTTTCCCCATCAAGAGGTACAGCCGTTGATTCCTATCCATAGAACAATTACTATCCGGGATTTACTTCATCTATCGTAATAACAGTAATTGAGTCTTAATTTACGGATCCATCAATCTAGCCTAACCCCATCCAGTCCCATGGGTTAGCCAACCTCCCATGGGTTAGCCAACCTCCTAACCACTGTAGAGATGGGATCCAATTAGGAATTTGGTTAGGTTTTGTCCCGGGTACCAGGGAAAAGAGTTCCCAGGCCCCTTAGTCAGAAGTTCATGCAAACATAAAACTAGTCACACCACTTACACACCCAATATGAAATTGTCTTTTTCTCAACATCAACTAACTTTCAAATAATCCTTTAATGAAACCATTATGTCGCTCTAATGATAATCCTCAAAGTCTCTGGTTGAATCCTTATTTCCCGTCATCAGTGTACTTATGTCATCATTGGCAACCAGAACGCTCACCACCTGTTCACTCAGGGGCCTTTTCCATAGTTCCTAGCTCATAGTAACCGGCAATATATTCATATAACAGAATGGAATCTCCGTGGAAGATCAACAAGATCAACCCACAGATCCATATAAAAGAGCCATGGACTCATCCGTTGAGGACCAGTAAGGTCAATCAACCAGATCCATGCCCGGTTTCAGAAAAACAACTCTTACTCCTTGTTCCAATATCTTCCTCGACGCACGTGTGGGTATCTTCGGCGACCCAGAGCCCGAGCACCGTATGGTCAGCACCCTCTAGGATCCTTTGCAGGTGACCTAGCGCTTCACTCATAGGCCGCTTCCTTGGTCCCTAATCCACCGTATCGGAAGCTCACCATTTAAATCGAACCGAGGCTGGTCAAGACCTCGGCCGACCTTGCTACGCGAGACGTCCTCCATTGACTCTCCGTCAGCAGTTGCAACTTTATCAGTTCGGTCTTCATGACCTTAATCCTCAAGACGGTCAAAATTCTTCCCCAGCATTCTTGACATAAAACAGTCATTTACAAATAGTCACAAAATACAGTTTCTATAACGAACTCTCGTCTTTCCACAAAGTCACACTTTTATAATAAAATAATCAATTTTTATGCATACCTCTATGCATGAAATCCAAATATGATAAAAGTCACACTTTTATAATAAAATAATCAACTTTTATGCATACCTCTATGCATGAAATCCAAATATGATAAAAGTCACACTTTTATAATAAAATAATCAACTTTTATGCATACCTCTGCATGAAATCCAAATATGATAAAAGTCACACTTTTATAATAAAATAATTAATTTTTATGCATACCTCTATGCATGAAATCCAAATATGATAAAAGTAACACTTTTATAATAAAATATTCAACTTTTATGCATACCTCTATGCATGAAATCCAAATATGATAAAAGTAACACTTTTATAATAAAATAATCAACTTTTATGCATACCTCTATGCATGAAATTCAAATATGATAAAAGAAACACTTTTATAATAAAATAATCAACTTTTATGCATACCTCTATGCATGAAATTCAAATATGATAAAAGAAATACTTTTATATTAAAATAATAATTCTTTTATGCATACCTCTATGCATGAAATCCAAATATGATAAAAGTAACACTTTTACAATAATATAATCATCAATTATGCATAAAAAATCAATTTCTCCATGATTACAATAAAATTCTTTCAATTAATCTAGGATGATAATTCCTAGAATATGGTAGGAAGTTCTCTTTTCATGCTTTGAATAAAATTATTTTATGTGTAATTTTTATAAAAATTTTACCATAGCTCCGCTACTATGACTGATAAATCTCAATTTATTTTGAAGGATAAAGCTTATCATTAAGGAAATGATTAGAATGATCCCTAATTGGATCATTAATCCAATAATGGGTTGAATCATCAATATTCATGAAATACATAAACTAAAAGCATAGAAAAAAGCCATTAATTTGACCTCAAGCATAGATTAATCTTGGATTAAGGAAAAGCTTTATGAAAAGCTTCATTTGGATTGAGAATGGGCCATGAGTATGACCATTTCTTGAGTGAGAGAGAGAAATTACATAAAAACCATTAGAATTAAGCATAAATAGAAATTTATGTAATTCTTAACTATCATTAATCAATTAACTTCAATAGCATTCAAAAACCATTCCAATTAAGCTTCTCAAGCTTGAGAGGGGTTGAGAAGAGAGAAACATTGAGAAATTATAGAAAATGATCAAAATTCACTAATTACCTTACAAATTACTTGATTCTTTGTTCACGGTAGAGGCCCCCAACCAATCAATTGGTTAAGTATGTTGATGAAGTCACCAATGGGGATTGAAGAAAGAGGAAAGCTCCAATTTCTTCAATTTGGAGAGAATTTTAGAGAATAGTAGAAACTAGCATTATTTTAGCATAACTCTAGTATAGTAAAATTCTTCCTTTTTTTTTCAAAGGACTCATGTTCTATTTATAGGAGAGGGAAGCTCTAACCAAAGCTAACTGAATTTTAGAGTTTTCCAGATTCAGTTTGGTTGAATTTGGACTAGATTTGGATCTAGTTTGGTTACTTTTTTATTCGGTTTTGTTCAAGAGAGAGGAGAGATAAAAATATCACATTATTTTTTAGTTTAAAACTCATTCAAGCATGTGAAATATGCACCTCCTTGAAAGAACTCCCCTTCCTTACATATGTGTCAAAATGGAATCATTATACCCAAAATATCTCATATTTTTAATATTGCTCATAGTTTTTTACTAATAAACCTTGTACATTTTCAACTCTTCATCTTGTGTGAGCATTTACTTATTTTTGGATACCCAAAATATCTCATATTTTTAATATTGCTCGTAGTTTTTTACTAATAAACCTTGTACATTTTCAACTCTTCATCTTATGTGAGCATTTACTCATTTTTGGATACCCAAAATATCTCATATTTTTGATATTACTCATAGTTTCTTACTAATAAACCTTGTACATAGTCAACTCTTCATCTTATGTGATCATTTACTCATTTTTGGGTATCTTCTTTTACAAAATTGGATTTATCTCCTCCCTACACATGGATTGATGCTATTGGCCCATAGGAACCTTAATTGGACCATAATCCAAAAATTTCTGAAAATCTAGACCCTTAGGCTAAGGTCCTTCATACTCATTTCCAATTAATTCCAATTGTACGTTGGAAAGTTCTTTTTGAATTTTTGTTTCAGGGGAACTTATTTTAATAAGATGATAAATTTTTCTATCTACAAATATTCAAAATCTGAATATTCTCTCTCTAGAATATTCTCTCTCTCTAAGTCAAAACAGTTAGAAACAAGGTCTTTTATATTTCTGAAGAGGGGATGGTTCCTCATCCACCTTGTACATTTTCAACCTTGTACATTTTCAACTCTTCATTTTGTGTGAGCATTTACTTATTTTTGGATACCCAAAATATCTCATATTTTTAATATTTCTCATAGTTTTTTACTAAATAAACCTTGTACATTTTCAACTCTTCATCTTATGTGAGCATTTACTCATTTTTGGATACCCAAAATATCTCATATTTTTTATATTACTCATAGTTTCTTACTAATAAACCTTGTACATAGTCAACTCTTCATCTTATGTGAGCATTTACTCATTTTTGGATATCTTCTTTTACAAAATTGGATTTATCTCCTCCCTACACATGGATTGATGCTATTGGCCCATAGGAACCTTAATTGGACCATAATCCAAAAATTTCTGAAAATCTAGACCCTTAGGCTAAGGTCCTTCATACTCATTTCCAATTAATTCCAATTGCACATTGGAAAGTTCTTTTTGAATTTCTGTTTCAGGGGAACTTATTTTAATAAGATGATAAATTTTTCTATCTACAAATATTCAAAATCTGAATATTCTCTCTCTCTAAGTCAAAACAGTTAGAAACAAGGTCTTTTATATTTCTGAAGAGGGGATTGATTACAGGGAAAGATGCTGGACATTTTGAGAGGCTGGGGAGGAATCTTACATTCTCTCCCACTTGAAAAACACGAGATGTCCTCATCTCGCAAACTTGGGATAATTTCGCAAGATGCACGAACATGAGACTTAGAGAAAAATTTAATTAAGATTAACCACCAAATAAAAAAGTCTCAAAGAGAGTAAGGGTCAAGACAAGAACAAGATTTAAACTTTATTCATTCTTGGAACATATACAGTAAAGATAGAACTCTTTACACTTCCATAAGTCCATCCATCATATGATCACAAAAGCAGCACTCACAAGCTGCGCACGTATAAGGTAACTCATCTATGGGAATAATTCTGTTGGTTATTGCCGCACCTATCTCAGTGGTATGAGGTGATCTAACAAAAGGACCTCTGAGAGGCAAGCCAAAAACGGGGTAAAGGCATATCTTCTGATGAGGAAGAAAACATGCCAGTAAGAAGACTCGCTCAGAAAACCCAAGATGTCTTGATCTCATGACGCAATAGTATCGAGGACCCAAACCCAAAGCTTCAATAACCATGGCCAAGCGGACATTGTTATGAAAGTGCTGCTAACCCCAGGGTGTTACCCTAGTTATGTCTTGATAGGTCCACCATTTGGTCTGAGCTACAGAAGTTCCTAGGTGAGGAAAAAGTGAGCGCTCATACTGTTCTATAAAATCTTTCTTCACAGACTCGCTTGCGTCTTGAAGGTGAGAAATCATCATGGATAAAACTAATTCATGTTGCCAAGCCATGAAGGAGATTAAGAAGAAGGGAGATCGATGGAAGTAAGATTACTGTGAGCGACATGTAAAAGTTACGACTTATATAAAGGAAGGAACTAGCGTAACTTAGAAGCCAACGGTATCTTGCCACTGAAGTTTTACCGTCTTTCTATGATTTGGGTTTGGCACATATTTCTATGAAATATGTTCTTAATGTATTTCTATGAAATACATTAAGAACTTTGAGATGAGGAGGTAAAAGAAGCTTGTAGGCTAAGTCACCTACTTTCATTGAATTCAGATATAAGGTTCACAATATCTGGGGGATAACTTCTTATACTCCCCAAGAGATAAAGAACTTCTTTTGGGCCGTACTCGAATGAAAACCAAAACCTTGGTATCCAAAACACCGATTTTCACTTCTGAACTCATTGTTCTGAATCCTTAAAATAGGCGTGACTCTTGAGAAGTATTCTAGGGAGAGGGTCTTCCTTTTTTAAACAGAATCTTTCTTTTATTTTAGAGAGAGAATAATTATAAGATCAAAAAGGGAGATTCTTACTCCTGTATACCTCGAAGGCTGGGGAGGAATCTTACAGATCTAGTTTTGAAAAAGGAGAGAGGAGAGATGAAAATATCTATTATTTTTGAGTTTAAAACTCCTCCACACGTGAAATAGGTGCCTCCTTGAAGAGCTCCCTTCTCATTACCAAGGTATCAAAAATGTGCCATTATACCCAAAATATCTCATTTTTTTAGTAATATTCATAGTTTTTTAGTAATAAACCTTGTACTCAGTAGTCAACTCTTCATCTTAAGTGAGCATTTACTCATTTTTGGGGGGTTTTTCTTTTATTCTTCAATTTATCCTCCTTACATTTGGATTAATCTTATTGGTCCATAGGAGCCTTAATTAGACCATAATCTAATTTTTTTAAAAAAAATCTGGACCCTTAGGCTAAGGTCCTTTATACCTATTTTCAATTAATTTCAATTGCACATTGGAAAGTTCTTTTTGAATTTCTGGTTTAAGGGAAACCATTTTAGACACTAGGAGGATTTTTATATCCAAAAATATCTCAATTTTGGATTACCTCCCTCTAGATATTTTCTCTCTCTAGGCCAAAATAGGGTAAAACAGGATCTTTCTTTTATTTCAGAGAGGGGAACAATTATAAGATCAGAAGGGGAGGTTCTTACACCTATACACCTCAAAAGCTGGAGGGAGGAATCTTACATCCTACCCCACTTAAAAAACGCGAGATGTCCTCATCTCGCAACTAGAGGACAACTCTTTCCCTTAACTTGATCCACTGGATCAAGTGTTAATAGTAGAAATCTGTCAGCACAAAATATACTAATCTCATAGTGATTTGCTGAAGTCATTATCGTCATTCCAATTACGAACATCATCACAATGACTCGTCCCATTCATCCTCATTGTGGTTTTGCTCAGCTTATATTTTCAACCAAAATTTAGGAATCATCATTTTTCAATCAGAATCCAATTCAACTCATCAGTTCTTAGCCACAGTTTTAAAATCATATCAACCACATTCGAATTCATCATCTGAATAGCATTTTTGCTTATAATTTCAAGGTCTTAGATTTACTCGTATATATTGCCAGTAAATCAACCACATTCGAATTTATCATCTGAATAGCATTTTTTGCTTATAATTTCAAGGTCTTAGATTTACTCGTATAGAACTCATCATCAGTTAAC
Organism: Cibotium barometz; assembly: GCF_041138505.1. Classification (NCBI taxonomy): domain Eukaryota; kingdom Viridiplantae; phylum Streptophyta; class Polypodiopsida; order Cyatheales; family Cibotiaceae; genus Cibotium; species Cibotium barometz. The sequence continues at coordinate 12,371,338 of NC_141094.1, read as the reverse complement.
AATTCATTCAGATCATATCATTCATATCCTGGGACAACTCTTTCTCTTATGATCCAGCTGATTCTGGGGTTCCTTATAGTCTGGTCAACCCAGCAGAATCCTGGGATAAAGATCCCTTATATAGAGCTCATCATCAGTTAACAATTCATTCAGATCATATCATTCATATCCTTAACACAATAATGGTCCATTAGATTGAAATTTTCATCTGAACATTCCTCCATGGGAATTTCAATTATACATATTTTTAATTTGTCATCCCTTAACTTGATCCACTGGGTCAAGTGTTAATAGTAGAAATCTGTCAGCACAATCCACTAATCTCATAGTGATTCGCTGAAGTCATTATCGTCATTCCAATTACGAACATTATCACAGGGACTCGTCCCATTCATCCTCATTGTGGTTTTGCTCAGCTTATATTTTCAACCAAAATTCAGGAATCATCATTTTTCAATCAGAATCCAATTCAACTCATCAGTTCTTAGCCACAGTTTTAAAATCATATCAACCACATTCGAATTCATCATCTGAATAGCATTTTTGCTTATAATTTCAAGGTCTTAGATTTACTCGTATATATTGCCAGTAAAGAGCTGCAGTTATACCCTCGGTATATATGGATAGTCACGGTCCTTAGAATTATAAGATAAATACCATCATGTCTAGGCCTCAAGCAAGTCAGGGATTCCATGTAATTGCGGTACTTCCATCTGAAGACCCAATTACTAATTTATGAATTTCAGTCTGAATATCAATGTGTATGAATTTTCTCACACAAACTCAAATTTAGGAATTTTGGAAAATATGCACAATTTTGGGACAATTCTTTGTTAGATCCAATATAATGTTTACTATGCGATATGCAAGATTTATTATTGGATGTTCTCAACAAGCATTCTTTGTTGTTAGATCCAATACAATGTTTACTGTACGATCTGCAAGATTTATTATTGGATGTTCTCAACAAGCATTTGAATAATGCGATATGATTTATATACTATTGTACATTTGTAACAAGTGTATATGATGTTGGTGGTGGGATGTAAATTTGCCTGCACACCAGGAATTAAGCTTGTTTATATCACATAGCCTCCAGTTGACCATCAAATACAGAAATTTTAACAAAGAAAGGATATTCAATGTAACTTTAAGTTGTAAGAAAGTCTAGGTGATAGAATTAAAAAGATCACCATCTGTATTGAATCAAAATTCTTGAACAATGGGTGCACCATAAATCTAAAAGCTTAAGAAAGCCTTACAATTTGAATAATGATCAAACTATGAGTTTGGTAGCTTCATACAACATTGCTAAAAGATTATGAAGCTAGTTGCCCATATGCTAACAAATTATTCTTGCTCAACTGCACTGACATGTTGATTCAATTGACTCTGTTTGGCCTTCAGTATTATAGCCTTTGGAATCTTGATTTTCTCTGGAAGTCGTCCACCCTTGGGCTTCCATGCCCAAATGATGCAGCTAGTATCTTCCCAACGCTGAGGATCATTTCTGTTCTCTCGCCAATACTTGTTCCAGCAATCCTTATAAACCTCCACATCACTTGCATTCTTCTTCTTTGAAATTGGTGCCCAATATTGTATCTGAACTTGTAGGTAGTTTATTGAGTTGTTGTTTTGATCAACATCACTTGTTGTCACTCCCAACCATATTGGGTAATTTGCATCACAAGGTTGTACAAGCGCAAAATCTCCTTTAGACACATCAAGAGTCGGGTTGAACTCTTCAGCAGGTTTGTTGCGCATTGGACCACAATAATGGTCCTCATTTACATCAAACCCTTCATCTACATTATCCTCCACTTGAAGGTTAAGAGGCTCAGCTTTTTTGCATACACTCCTTGGCCAAAAGTCATAAAATCCAATGTCTTCCCTTGCACTAGGGGTTTGCATGTTTAGCATAAGATTCTCCCAATAGGCAAGGACCGGATTGATCCACTTAGCATAATCACTTTGGTCTCCTTTCTCTTGCAAGTGCTCTTTCCACCAATTGACATGTTTTTTTAAGCCCTCCACAACCTTCTCATTTTCCTTAACATACTCAAAGGGTGGCAATACTTTTGGAAAACCTTCAGGAAGCTTGGGTCCTCCCTGGTCATTTCTCTTCCATAACTCTATACCGCTTTCTGGTAACCAATCAACATTTTTGGGGTGTACTTTGTATTGCATCAAAGGTATTCCATCACTCATATAAAACCTAAATTGCAATGGCTTTGAATGTCCAATCAAGCTATCGGCTCCATCATGTAAGCATCCCTTGACAAAGCCTTTGAAGTCTGCCACCTTTTGTAGGAGAAAGGGTGCTGGATGCATGCTAACACACTCATTAAAGATCTTCATCAAATGTGGAAATGTGAAAATGGTTTGTTTCCTTAACTTCTCAGAGAAGCGACTGAACAATGCATCAATATCTTCATGAGTATGACCAACCATAAGAAAACCAAGCTGCACCATGTCAAACACTCCTCGTGCAACCAATAGGGATAGATAGGCAAATACATAACGGTTCTTATTTTCAGAACCACAATTGTCAAGTTGCAACAACAATGTCCTTGGCAATCTCTTAAAAAATGTCCTTGAATTTGATGGCATTAAACTTGACGCATTTCCATTGCCCCTATCTTGCACATGTGTGTTAGTATGAAAGACTGACTGCATATGTGAAGAACAATTTCCCTCTATATCCACATTTGTTTCTGTCTCTGCATCTGCATCCTCAATGCTCTGCTTGCAATATGCATTTCTCTCCTTCAGTACTTCCATATGCTGATACAGGGCCATAGTAGACAAAACACAATCAAAAAGATCTGTTCGTGGTTCAGCATCTGAGTTTTGTGAGCTCAAGTCACCATACATGTGTTGCTCTCCTCTTTCTAAGTTTCTTAAACATTTTGAGAGAGATGAAATTGTGAAGTTGGGATCACTTGGCCATAACCCCAAGGCAAAGTGACCATAAGCTGTTTGTCCATGTCCATGAGTGAGCATTCCTGTTAAGGATACTGGAAGCCTCTCAACCCCATTGAGAGATTTAGGAACTGGTTTAATTTGTGGTATGGCAGTCTTGCTCTGGTCCATCTTATCATGTATAATACACAAATACCTGTTTGGGTTCATTTCGGAAGAGCTCCTCCAAGCATAGTATAGATTTCTACAACTCATTTGTTTCAACATGTGTGCCCTTCTTTGTGCCATGTATCTGGCACGCTCCTCTTGATTTTTTGTTGATTCCAACTTGACCTTGATTGCCGTACAAATGTCGCATTTTGAGAAGGTGCTGGTTTTTGATAAACTAACTGTCTTGAACTCTGTGTTCCACAATCTTGAGAATGATGGTTGTGACAGTGGCCGGTATTCGAACGAGACAAGTGTGTCATTCACTTCACGCAATATGTCCACCTGTTTGTACATTGTTGGTAGAACACGTTGGGTCTCGCGAGCTCCATGCATAGTTGTCCTTGACCTATGTGGCATTTGATCGGCATTATTATCTATGAAGCCCTGTATGATTGATTTTGCCATCTCAACATGTGTCATGCCCTTCCGTATTATCCCACTGTTGCCATGACTGACATTACATGCACCATTCAAGAACTTCTTTCTGAGCCTATAGAACGTTGACTTACCGATGCCATGCATTACATACCATGCTTTACTACAAACCTTCTTCCCATCAAATGTGAACTCAAAGCACTCGTCATCTTGACCTTGTCTATAGGCCATGCCCATGCAATCTAGTACAAATGTGTATCGTGTACTATAGCTCTATCCCCAAAAGTGTACCCTAGCTTGCATGATTTTGGATCTATCTCCAATTTGACAACATCGGTTCTCACAACAATCAATGGTTGCGACGTTGTGAATGTTTGCAACATCACATTTTTTGCCAGCTCCATGGGTTTTATCGTAATTTTTCATTACTCTTACCCTATGGACATAGCTCCTTTTCTTATTTGTCCCTTCAATGATATCATAGTCAGTGATCATGGCATCATGGTGTTTGCCATCAGAACTATCGCCATCATTGCCCTCTACATCATCATCCTCTTTTTCATCACTTGAAGTGTTTAGACTGTCAATATTTTTTTGCATGAAGTGATCTTGAATACCCTCATCAATAGAAGAAGATTCTGTGTCCTTCACTAATGGTTCACCATTCTCAAATGTGAGTTGCCTGATCGGCCAACTAACCAAATTCAAACCTGAAACACAAGTTGAACTTGGATGCAAAGATCCTTCTATAATGACACCCAAGCTACTCTCCCCTAGTTCTCTACAATTTAGAGCCTCGTATGGGTGGACCAGCAATACTACTCCATTGCCAAGTTTTGTAGATCTGTTGTCATCCCAGAGGATGACACTTTTCTCTTTCCAGCTCTCCCTATCTATAAAGTGATCTTCTTGATCAACAAGAAGTTTCGCAAAATTATCCTCTTTGGTATTAGTAATGTCTCTGTCCATAACAAGGTTGACCAATGGCCATTTGATGATGCTTCCAACTGCTTGAGACATTGTTCGTGCATCCATTGTGGCAAATGGAATGAGAAATGTGTCATCAAAGCTTTGTTGAACATGTATTGCTGCACATGTCTCACCAATGAATTGAAAACCACATGTTTGAGATGCATCAATGGAATGAATAACCCCGCATGCCTTCCTTGCAGAACCATCAATGAGAAACACTGAAGCACCTTGTTTTAGACCCTCCAATCCCTGAAAAAATCAAAATCTCAATAAGAAAGACTGAAGCGATGTTTTTGCGGTAGTACACAAAACTATAAATGTAATTCAATCTCAACATGAGTTCAGGCTCCAACCAAAGTTTGAATCTCACCTATCAATGCTAATTTGCTAAGAGGCTAGGCTCCATCTAAAGCTTGAGCCTTTGCCTGCATATACTTTGTAGGAGGCTCCATGAGGCTCACCATCATATGTTAGTTTGCTACTAGGAGGCTCCAGTTAAAGTTATCATCCTCACTTGCATCATATATTAGTTTGCATATGTTAGCTAGAATGGTAGGCTCCTCCAACAAAAGTTAAAGCCTCACCTGCGGATGCTAGTTCGCTTCTAGGAAGCTGCAAGTAAAGTTTGAACCTGACCCACAGATGCTAGTTTGCTTGGAGGCTCCAACCAAAGTTTGAGCCTCACCTTCATATGCTAGTTTGCTATTAAGAGGTCCCAATTGACGTGATAATCCTTACCTCATGTATATGCTAGTTTCCCAAGAGGTAGGCTTCATCACCCTCTGCATCTGGCCACACCGTTTCATTTTGGGATATTGAGTCAAGATATGGTGTCAATTAGCCATCAATGTTTCATAGCTACAAAAGGCAAAGGTGAGTGGTTACAATAGCAGCAAAGGCAAAGAGAAAGCAATAGAGAGAAACGATATGCTAGTGAAGAGAATGTGACATGGAAATGAGCAAATGGACATTGGATTTGAGACTCTTCTCCTTCATGAAACTCAAACTCAAGTTTGAGCCATTGTGCATTATATAGATTTTAGTTGAATTTTTAATCGCATAGTTCATAAGTATATTTGGGTGTATGGGGAAAGAGGGAAGAAAACAAGAAATCTCAAGCTCAAGGCTCGAACTTGAGTTTGAGCCTTGTCTATTACACAAGTAAGTAGGAATAGAGAGGGAAGCTAGGATAATCCAATAGAACAAGTGGGGTGTGGGTGAAGATGGGTATATAACCAAAAGTGAAAGTAACTATAATCAAAAGACCTGGGACCTGGGACCTGGGCCTGGGCTTGGGCTTGGGGAATGAGCCATTGTGCATTATATAGATTTTAGTTGAATTTTTAATCGCATAGTTTATAAGTATATTTGGGTGTATGAGAAAAATAAGAAAGAAAACAAGAAATATCAAGTTCAAGGTCAAGCTCAAGGCTCGAACTTGAGTTTGAGCCGTGTCTATTACACAAGCGGGGAAACTAGCCTAATCCCATAGAACAAGTGGGGTGTGGATGAAGATGAGTATATAAGTATATTGGGTGTATGGGAAAAATAGGGAAGAAAACAAGAAATCTCAAGCTCAAGGCTCGAACTTGAGTTTGAGCCTTGTCTATTACACAAGTGGGGAAACTAGCCTAATCCCATAGAACAAGTGGGGTGTGGATGAAGATGAGTATATAAGTATATTGGTGTATGGGAAAAATAGGGAAGAAAACAAGAAATCTCAAGCTCAAGGCTCGAACTTGAGTTCGAGCCTTGTCTATTACACAAGTGGGGAAACTAGCCTAATCCCATAGAACAAGTGGGGTGTGGATGAAGATGAGTATATAACCAAAAGTGAAAGTAACTATTATCAAAAGACCTGGGACCTGGGGCTTGGGCTTGGGCTTGGGCTTGGGGAATGAAACCGAAACCAAAACGCAGCTTTCTGCCGGACCGACCCGGCGCTCCTCCGTCTTCCTCTCGCAAATCGAAACCGAAACCAAAACCCAGCTTTCTGCCGGACCGACCCGGCGCTCCTCCGTCTTCCTCTCGCAAATCGATTCTCCTCGCATCCGGAACGGAGCCGAGCGCAAATCGAATTCGAAGAATCCTCCTCGGCAGCGAGCAGCTCCCCCCTTCCTCCGTCGGTGCGCGTAGAACCTCCCCCCCTCCTCCGTCGGTGCGCGTAGAACCTCCCCCCCTCCGCTCTGCAGCCGCCCGCGCAGAACCCCCCCTCTCCCGGCGGCGACCATCCCCCTCCCCCGCTACAGCCACCCCTCTCCCGGTAGAACCCCCCCTTCCTCGGCGCAGCTCCCCCTCTCCCGGTGGCGAGCATCCCCCTCCCTTCCTCCGCTGCAGCCACCCCTCTCCCGGCGGCGAGCAGAACCCACCCCCCCTTCCTCCTCCGTCGGCGCGCCCGGCCCTGACGGCCGAAAATTCAAATTCAAAAATCCCCCCCCCCAAAATTCAAATTCAAAAATCCCCCCCCCAAAATTCAAATTCAAAAATTCCCCCCAACGGAAATTCGAATTCCCCTCCCCCCCAAACGGAATTCCGCCCGCACCCCGAAATTCCTTGCCGACCCCTAGAATTTTTTCGCCTTTGGCCTTCTCTCTCTCGAAAAAAATCGCCTTCCGACCTCGCCAAAAAAAACCTGCGCACTCGCCTTCCCCTTCCCTCGCAAACAACCAGAATCGTCCGACCTCGCCAAAAAAAACTGCGCACCCGCCTTCGCCTTCCCTCGCAAAAAAAACCGGCCGACCTCCCGTTTCACCCATACAAAAACTGCGCGCCTTAGAGCAGATATCTCGCAGCAAAAACTCTCCGCTCCCTGCGTTTCCAGCGCACCCTTTGTTTCATGCGCACCTTGGAGCAGATCCAGCCCTGCGTTTCAAGCGCACCCTGGAGCAGATCTCCCTGCAGCCCTGCGTTTCTAGCGGTTTCTTTTCCTCGGATACCTCAAGCATCCCGTCAAGATCAAGACTGTGCAACATCGGAGACTTCAGAAAGTAAGTCCTTCTTTAAATGATTATCTACACTAATATAAACGCTTACTTGATTGCACGCTAAGTGTGTCATTTGTCAATCGTTGCTCGTCGTAGATTGTTTGCACCACTTAAGGCTCTCGAACTTGAGTTGGAGCCTTGGCTCTCACCAACCTTAAGGCTCGAACTTGAGTTGGAGCCTTGGCTCTCGATGCTAGTGTACACCGGCCTTAAGGCTCGAACTTGAGTTGGAGCCTTTGTTCTTCAATCTAGTGTACACCGGCCTTAAGGCTCGAACTTGAGTTGGAGCCTTTGTTCTCCAATCTAGTGTACACCGGCCTTAAGGCTCGAACTTGAGTTGGAGCCTTTGTTCTTCAATCTAGGCCTTAAGGCTCGATGTACACTAGATTGGAGAACAAAGGCTCCAACTCAAGTTCGAGCCTTAAGGTTGGCGAGAGCCAAGGCTCCAACTCAAGTTGAGCCTTAAGGTTGGCGAGAGCCAAGGCTCCAACTCAAGTTCGAGAGCCAAGGCTCCAACTCAAGTTCGAGCCTTAAGGTTGGCGAGAGCCAAGGCTCCAACTCAAGTTCGAGAGCCAAGGCTCCAACTCAAGTTCGAGCCTTAAGGCCGGTGTACACTAGCATCGAGAGCCAAGGCTCCAACTCAAGTTCGAGCCTTAAGGCCGGTGTACACTAGATTGGAGAACAAAGGCTCCAACTCAAGTTCGAGCCTTAAGGCCGGTGTACACTAGCATCGAGAGCCAAGGCTCCAACTCAAGTTCAAGCCTTAAGGTTGGCGAGAGCCAAGGCTCCAACTCAAGTTCGAGAGCCTTAAGGCTCGAACTTGAGTTGGAGCCTTGGCTCTCGATGCTAGTGTACATCGGCCTTAAGGCTCGAACTTGAGTTGGAGCCTTGGCTCTCGATGCTAGTGTACACCGACCTTAAGGCTCGAACTTGAGTTGGAGCCTTTGTTCTCCAATCTAGTGTACACCGGGGCCTTAAGGCTCGAACTTGAGTTGGAGCCTTGGCTCTCGAACTTGAGTTGGAGCCTTGGCTCTCGCCAACCTTAAGGCTCGAACTTGAGTTGGAGCCTTGGCTCTCGATGCTAGTGTACACCGGCCTTAAGGCTCGAACTTGAGTTGGAGCCTTTGTTCTCCAATCTAGTACACCGGCCTTAAGGCTCAAACTTGAGTTGGAGCCTTGGCTCTCGCCAGCCTTAAGGCTCGAACTTGAGTTGGAGCCTTGGATCTCGATGCTAGTGTACACCGGTCTTAAGGCTCGAACTTGAGTTGGCTCTCGCCAACCTTAAGGCTCGAACTTGAGTTGGAGCCTTGGCTCTCGATGCTAGTGTACACTGGCCTTAAGGCTCGAACTTCAGATTAAGCCTTTGTTCTCCATGCTAGTGTACTCTGGCTTTAAGGCTCGAACTTGAGTTTGAGCCTTTGCTCTCCATGCTAGTGCACCCCGGCCCCTTAAGTCTCGAACTTCAGATTGAGCCTTTGCTCTCCATGCTAGTGCACCCTGGCCCCTTAAGGCTCGAACTTCAGATTGAGCCTTTGCTCTCCATGCTAGTGCATCCCGGTCCCTTAAGGCTCGAACTCCAGTTTGAGCCTTTGCTCTCCATGCTAGTGCATCCCGGTCCCTTAAGGCTCGAACTTCAGATTGAGCCTTTGATATCCATGCTAGTGCACCCCGGCTCCTTAAGGCTCGAACTCCAGTTTGAGCCTTTGCTCTCCATGCTAGTGCATCTCGGTCCCTTAAGGCTCGAACTTCAGATTGAGTCTTTGCTCTCCATGCTAATGCACCTCGGCCCCTTAAGGCTTGAACTTAAGTTTGAGCCTTTGCTCTCCATGCTAGTGCACCTCGGCCTTAAGGCTCGAACTTGAGTTGGAGCCTTTGTTCTCCATGCTAGTGTACACCGGCCTTAAGGCTCGAACTAGAGTTGGAGCCTTGGCTCTCGATGCTAGTGTACACTGGCCTTAAGGCTCAAACTTCAGATTGAGCCTCTGTTCTCCATGCTAGTGTACTCTGGCCTCTTAAGACTCCAACTTAAGTTCAAGCCTCCCATACATGGAACTTCGCCTTAAGGCTCAAACTTGAGTTTGAGCCTTGTCTCTCTATGCTAGCGCACCCCTAGCATATGAGTGCACAACTTGGATCTAGGCTCCACCTTAAGTCGAGCTTCTGTATAGATTAAGTAAATGCAAGTGAGGCTCTTGCTATTCAAGAAAACTTTTTGTAGCATGCATTAAGTTTCTTAAGTTTGATAGGTTTTGATTTGATATGTAGCATTTAAATCTAATTTTTTCTAAGGTTTTGAAACTTTTTTTTGCTTCACAGGAATGGAAGCTAGCAGAGCGCCCGCTACCTCGCAACCACATGGTGCACCAATCTTTACTCTGGATGCTCTCGAAACAACAACTCAAGCTAAAAGTGTCACTCCTAGAATTAAGGTGGATAAAACCTTCGAATTGAGTAACAAAGAAGGAGTAAAATGGTTTGTGGATAGCTACGATGCTAGTGCAAACTTCAAAGGAGTCCTCCATTTGTTTTTGTCTCAAGGTGATACATCATATGGAGATATGGGGATTGTGGTAGGCGCTAAGGATGATGTGGATGCAAGAGCAAACCCATGCTTCACATGCACTGTATTGCCAGAAGGAGAAACTACAAAAGCAAATAAGTTTTGCTTATCATTGGAAACTTTTCACCGAGCAGACATGACTGGCAGTAAACTAGGAAAGGACAATTGTATTGTAAAGTTAGGATTGAAGATCATTGACTTTTCCAATCAAGAAGACTCAGGGGTGGATAATGTGGAGGACCTGGTGAAAGCAGTGAGGCATGCAAAGAAGGCTTTGGATTCACGAAAAAAGTCCATACCTGAAAAGGAGACAACCACTCAAGTTAGGAAAATTGTGGAGAAAAAAGGCAGGGCCATAGTGAAGAGTGCACTTGAAGCATCTACAAATGCTGGTGCAACTTCTTCAAAACATAAAAAGGAGGGTGACAAAATAAAAGCCCTTGATGCAAGCACAATAGCAGCTGAAGACATGGCAGGCTCTCAAGTGCAAGAAGAGGAGCAAGCACTTGCAAAGAAGAGAAAGACAAAGCACTCTACAAAGGTTCAAGAAATCTCTTTAAAGAGGCAAAGGACAAAACCAGCAAGTGGTTCAAAGGAGATAGATGTGTCCGATGACGAGCTAATGGAGGTTGAGACTCTAAACAAGGGCAACAAAGCAATTATCTCATTAGAAATAAAGAAGGGATATTATCCCTTTGGTCTAAATGAGGTCTTCAGCATTGATGTGATGAAATGTTATCCTGCTCCTTCAAACTATGTGTATAGAAGGTTAAATAAGGATTGGGTTCGTATTTTGACCCAAGACTTTATTGAGGACCCAAAGCAAGAGGAGATACTTGCAATTTTGATGCCCTGTAATCGTGCTACAAAACAACCCCTTGATAAACTCGCAAAAGAAGATATTCATAAAGTTGAATATTGGATTATCTCTGGTCAACACTCCATTAGTGCTGCAAAAAGCTTGCAAGCTCTAAATATGGCTAAAGTGACCCCTCCACTGCGTCAGCAATTCAGGTTCAGGAGATCTAAGATAATTGTAAATTGCCCGCCCAAGATTTCTCGTGACATTTCCAAGGATGCGAATTTATCTGTTGCAAAGTCAATGCAAAAGGAGCCATTCCTCGATCAACTTCTACAAGCTCGAGCACAATGGCATGCAAACGGTCGTCCTAGTAAACCTTTGCCTGGTGTCAATCAACCCAAGATGGACGAGTCTTGGAAGGTACTCTTTTGATTCTTTGCTATATCTTGGTAAATCATAGACCTACATTACTTCTTCTTTACTTCTTCATAGATCTATAGTTTTAAGTATAGCAGTAGCATAAGAAAGATGCATGTAAGGCTTCTTCTCAAACTACATAAACTTAATAGTTTGGTTTGAAATTGAACTTCAAGCCTCACCTCTCTATGATGGTGTAGCACTTGCATATCTAATTATGGCTCGAACTTAAGTTGGAGCCTCACTTGCAAGTGCTAGATTTGCATACGGAGGTGATGCTCAAACCTAAGATCGAGCATCACCATTATATACTAGTTTAGCACTGCAAGTGAGGCTCAAACTCAAGTTTGAGCATAAGCTTCAAATGATTGAAAACCCATAGATGCATAATTCGTCCTAATATTTTGTGATATCTATAGTGAGGGGGCTAACTTCTTACTTTGCAACTTTGCAGGCCTTTGTGGAGACCACGGAGCACACATTACATAAGAACTTTGTCAAAAATGATTTACACTTGCTTCTATGTGATGATGATGTATGGCAGAACTGGGTTAAGATCATGAGGCTTTATGCAAAAGGCTTGCTACCAAATACAAAGGGAGAAACCCAAACTAAAGGTCTTGATCAAAATCCCAGACTTCCAACTTTGAAGAGTGGGCAAATTCAGCAGGCACCAGGAACAATCCAACTAGGCCCAACGTTGTTTAGGTGCATTTTAGGCCTTCAGAAGAGTGAAGTTTTGGACATTCAAACATCACTTCTTGACAAGAGAATATTGCTTAAAAAGGGAAAGCAAACCCATCAAAGAATGGATATGGAGGAGATGGCTTGGAAGCTAAAAACAGATCGAGTTCTCAAAGATGCAATAACCGCCTTCTATTTTGATCTGACAAGGGAAAAGATGACTTGGGAACAGGTGTGTGAGACATATAATCTAGGGGAGTATGAGTATAATCAATTGAGGAGTTACAGCCAGTCCTTTGTTAGGGATGCTCTCAATCCTTCAAAAAAAAATCCTTCACTTCCAAAACGTGTAGTAACTTTACTGAATCACCTATATAGAGCATCTATGGGTATTGTATCTCAACAAGAGTCTATTCCTTGGAAAATTAGGGGGGTGGGTTTTGATATGACAAAGATTATAGCCTTTTGTAGTGAAGAGCATGTACCATTTCAGCTGGCAATCATGGACCTACATGGTACAAAGGAGCAGCTCTCGTCAGAATTTTTCTCCAAGTTGGCACTTGCTTTGAACACACTAAACTCACAATATGAATATATTCTTGTGTGTTTTGTTGATTTCATCACCATTGGAATGCTTATCGAAGGGATTTCTAGCCAGTCAACAAAGGTGCACTATGAATTTGGTGTGATCCACACACAAAAGATGATGCCTGGACATCTGGAACAGTTGAGATTGCAACTATTATTCTTTTCATCAGCAAGGTTGACAAGTTTGAGGCCATTGATAAGGTTCTCACAAAAAATGTATTCATCTCAGGATCTAGTGGCCAAAATAGAGAATTCATCGACAAAGGCTTTATTGATGGTCTCATCACAGGGTTTTGTCCTGAACAGAGCTATGTTGTAGAGATATATTGTGGTGGAGTTGTGCTAGAGGAGAGCTTGCTAAAGAAGAGACGATGTATTGCTTTGTGCAAAGATGATTTGGAAGCGATGGCATTAGAATCAAAGTGCTCTGCTCTTTTAGATGGTCACTCGTCCTTGCAAGAGTGGTGTGGTGCAAGTGGCGGCACAAAAAAGCAAACACTAGATGATGCAGAAAAAGAGAACCTTCAAAATCTTCACATTGATGACCCACCAAGTACAGAGGACGAAGAGGAAGGTGATGATATTGACAACAAAAATGACACAGATGATGATAAAGAAGTTGGGGATGCTGCAGACTTTGAAGATGCAGGGCAAAGGAATGAAGAGGACCAAGGGAATGATGCTCTATTCAATGAGGATGCCGAAGACAACTTTGAAGATATTGGAAGGCATGAAAATGATGATGAAGGTGGGAATGGTGATGATATATTGGATTCTGCAAAAGCCATGGAAGCTACAAATGTTGGGGTTGCTATGGCCGTTGAGAAGATTGGGGATACAGATGTCAACAAGGCTTTCCATGCTCATAGCCCATCAAGCTCTCAACCAAAGAAAGGTAGAAAAGTGCATTGATAGTGCTTATTATGAATGTACAACGAATGGTGATCATTGAAAGGAGCTTATCAACAACTAATATTAGCATAGGTTTTGTTCAAAGTGTGGATTTGTTGAAATAATTATTTGTCTTTTGATTAATACATTGGCTTTTTATCCTTTATTTCATGCCAACGTCTAGTACAAATGATGATGCACACTTACTATTAAGAAATTACTCTATATCCTAGTGTAGCAGTGAGGCTCAAAATTAAGTTTGAGCCTAATACAAATGATGACGCACACTTACTATTAAGGAATTACACTTACTCCATATCCTAGTGTAGCGGTGAGGCTCAAACTTAAGTTTCAACCGTACCTCCACTTATGTCCAACCTTGGGGATGTCTTCCAACACAAGGCACAATCTCAAGTTGAGCGATCTTTACGTTGCCCTTGTAAGTGAGGCTCAAACTCAAGTTTGACTCTTATGTTATGGTTCCTAATTCATTATGGTACATCAGTCGAAGTTTAGTAATCTAAGTTTGGATACAAAGTATATGTGTAGATATAAAAATGACTAGTATTGTATTAGCCTTGGTGTATTATTTAAATCCTAAAAGTAATAGCATTTTATTTTAATCTTACAGATATATACAAAGAAGGGAAAGACGAAGATAACATTGCTCAACTAGAACATCATCATGAAAGCCCTACTAGAGAGATCAACTCTCATGATTTAAATGCTAGAAATAATGAAGACAACATGGTGGAGGTAGATCACATCGATGATTCAGCTTTGCAAACATCTTCAAGGCCTTCAAGTGATAGGACTAAAGAGACTAAGGACATTCCTAATTTGCAAGTTAATGTTGAGGTTAGTGAGAATAAAGATAAAGTTAATGAAGGGCTTCAAGAGACTTCTGCAACCAAGGAGAGACAAGAAGAGATTGTTGAACAAATGGATGAGGCTACATATGCTACAAATAAAGGGAAAATAGTTGAAATCAAGGACTCTGTGGCAGAGGGTGTTGAAGAAATTGATGAGGCTACATATGCTACGAATAAAGAGAGAATAGTTGAAATCAAGGACTCTGTGGTGGTGGCAGAGGGTGCCAAGAAACCTAAAGGTATATCTTTTTCAATAGGATGTTATTTAAGATGATTTATTCAGCAATTTTGTGTGTTAAAAAGTATGTTTCTCAGCGAGAGTTGTTTTTGCAGGTATAGCTACTTCTAACAATCACAAGTTAAGTACGCAAGAAATAGAGCAACGTGTTGAGGAGCTACGTTCCGATACACAAAAGAGTAGGCCTCTAGGAAGTTTATATTCTTTTGAGAGAGATGGAGATAGATTAGTATTTCAATCTTCACCAATCAATAGGGAAATGCAATCAAGTCTAGGAGCCATTGTCATAGATGAGTATGGGAGCATGAAACGAAAGTAAACTTGTGGATGTTTTGCTGTAATTAGCTCTCATTGATAATATAGGATCACTTGTTTTAATATTGTTAAGTATGTAAACACATTAAAGTGTTATCATTCTTCTGTATTGTATGCAGAAAATATTCCTCGTGCAATCACCATAAAGAAACATGCACTTATACTTGATCTTAATGGAGTTTTACTTAACAAGGAAGAGAAGAGGCATCCACAAACAAATTGTATTCGAATTGATATTGGTCGCACCACAGTTGTTATTCGCCCCGGGTGTTTTGAATTTTTGGATGAGATTTGCCAGTACTTTCATGTTGGTATTTGGTCCACCATGCTACACAAGAATGTTTGTGCCTATGTAAACACTCTTGAACAGTATGCACATAGGAAATATCATTTCTTTATGGTGTGGGGACAAGAAGAATGTTATATCCATAATCTTCGAAAAGTGTATAGGCCAGATAAGTGTTGGAATTAGGGTTGCAGGAATGCACACACAACTTCAAGAAGATGAGGAAGCTTGAGCACCACACAGGAGTGTATTATGAGTGCCAAAAATGAAAGATAACAAGCCCTAGAAGATAATGGGCGTATATACAATGCACGGGGGAAAAAACCTCCTAGTGAGGGAAAAAGTGCCCCGGCGATCCTAAGTGTGTTCACACACATCACTACTATAATATGGTAACAAATCCCCCCTGGAGTGATGCGGTGAACAAGAGCTAGCACTCATGTATAGGGAAGTGTCTAGCTATGTGGACGAATCCACAAAAGGGAGTAAGCCCAAAGCTTTGCGAAAAGCTTCGAACTTCTCACGAGGCAGAGCCTTTGTGAAAAGGTCTGCAAGGTTATCCTGTGTTGGCACATAAGCCAAACTGATCTCTCCTGCAGAGAGTCTCTCCCTGACATAATGGTAGTGCACCTCAATGTGCTTCGTACGAGCATCGAACACTGGGTTTCGCGCAACTGCCAATGCGCTCTGACTGTCAGTGAAGATGGTGGTGGCAGATGGCTGCCCAACACCCAAATCAGCCATAAGGCGTCTGAGCCACACACACTCAACCGTAGCTGTGAAAGCTGCCCTGTACTCAGCTTCACAACTAGAAGTGGCCACAGTAGGCTGCTTCTTGCTCAACCATGATATGCATGAGCTTCCAAGCATGAAGCAAAAACCACTCGTGGACACGCGTGTGTCATAACAACCAGCCCAGTCAGAATCTGAAAAAACATGTAAATCTGGCGGCAATGATCCCCCCTTGGGATAAAACAACCCAAGATGCCGAGTACCACTCAAATAGCGAAAGATACGCTTCACTGCCTGCCAATGCTTAATGCCTGGGCTATGCATAAATCTGCTCACCTGTGAGACTGCAAACTGAATGTCTGGCCTCGTAATGCATACATAAATGAGGCAACCAACAGCTGTCTGATAGAGTGCATCATAAAGACTCAACTTCAAACCTGTCTCCATTGGAGTAGCAATAGGCTTGCAGTCTTCAAGGCCAAATCTCCGCAACAATGTTTCAATATACTTTGTCTGACACAAAGCAATACCTCCATCACACTGCTTAAATTGTATCCCCAAATAATGATGCAAATGCCCCAAATCTGACATCTCAAAAGAGGCATTCAAATCAGCCTTAAAATCAGCAATATGACTCTCATTTGGTCCTGTGAGCAGCATGTCATCGACATAGAGAGCAATGATTAGATGTACACCATCCACACGTTTAACATACAAAGTGCTTTCTGTTGGACTATTCTGAAACCCATGTGCAGTCAAATATGCATGTATTTTTTCATACCAAGCTCGTGGAGCTTGCTTTAAACCATATAAAGCCTTTTTTAACCTGCACACTTTGTTTTCCTGCCCTCTTTGAACAAAACCACGAGGCTGCGATACATACACCTCCTCATGCAAATCTCCATTTAAGAACGCAGTCTTTATGTCCAGCTGATGTACATTCCAACCATTATGAGCTGCTAATGCACAGATGCTACGAACAGTGGTCATACGACATGTGGGAGCAAAAGTCTCATCAAAATCAATGCCCTTCTCTTGAGCATAACCTTTTGCAACAAGCCTAGCCTTATGGCGATCCACTGTGCCATCAGGCTTACGCTTCAATTTGTATACCCACTTAGTGCCAATGGCCTTCTTGCCAGGGGGCAAGTCACATAAAGACCATGTACTATTCTTCATAATAGCATCGTATTCTGCTTGCATAGCAGCCATCCAATTTTCTGAACTTTGTGCCTCATCAAATGAAACAGGCTCACTTTCATCGCACATACTAGAAACAGCCAATGCATAACAATCTGACGCATAAGAGGCACCATGAGAGCCAGAACGAGTGCGACTAGACAAAGGGGCATCCAACTTGCTGTCACGCAAAGTCTGCACCAGCCATCTAGGCATGTTCCTAGAGCCCTCAATCTCTTGTCTCTCATCCTCAAGTGCATCATGCACATCTGCATCAGTTAGGCTGATCTGTGCCATCATTTAAAACCTGCATAGGCTGAAAAACTGCCTCATGAGGTATTGCACTTGACTGTGCACCACTGAAAAGAGGCAACAATGTATCATAGACATCACGTGAGCTGATATCTGTCTCCTTAGTACATGAAACCAAGGGCTGAACTGCATCTTCCACAAATACAACATCACGGCTAACCAAAATGTGCTTTGTCTGTGGATGATACAAACGATAGCCTTTGCTCTCAGCACTATATCCAACAAAAATACATTTGACAGCTTTGTCATCCAATTTTCTGCGATGTTGCACAGGCACTAATGCATATGCCAGGCAACCAAAAACACGTAAATGGCCAACAGATGGCTTGCAGCTATGCCAAGCCTCATATGGAGTGACAACCTGTAATGCTTTGGTGGGACACCTGTTTAGTACATAAGTGGCACACATGACAGCCTCAAGCCAAAAACCATGTGGTAGACTTTGACTCTTAACCATACATCTTGCCATTTCCATGAGAGACCTGTTTTTTCTCTCAGCCACACCATTTTGCTGTGGTGTATACGGCACTGTACATTGGTGTTTTATCCCACGCTCAGCCAGAAATGCATTAAATTCTGAAGACATATACTCCCCCCCTCGATCTGAACGGAGGGTGCCCATCTTACTTTCTGACACATTTTCAGCCATAACCAAAAACTGTTTGAAGCACAAAAACACTTCGGACTTTGCCTTCAAAGGACCCATGCATGCCTGGTAAAATCATCAATGAAAGTCACGAAGTAAAGGTAGTTTCCAAATGATGGAGTTTGCATGGGACCACAAACATCACTGTGAACAAGCTGCAATCTGCGTTCAGCTCTCACTGATCCATCTTTGGGAAAGGAAGCACGCTGCATTTTACCCAATATGCAGCCCTCACAAACATGCTTGACAGGTGCCTCAAGCTTAGGCAAAGAAGACACCATTTCAGATTTCTGCAGGGCACAGCAAACTTGCAAAATTCAGATGACCAAAACGTGCATGCCACAGTTTTGCATTTGAAATAGCCTGCGTATCCATAATAGCACATGCTGAATCCTCTACACATTTGCCATCCATATTGAGCTTATACAGCCCTCGACATAGTGAACCAGATGCTACAATGATGTCACCACAAGAGAGATCATGAACAGTACATCTGTCATCCACAAATTTTACAACCAAACCTGTTTTGGCAAATGCGGAGACTGACAGCAGATTCTTTTTGATCCCTGGCACATACAATGCATCAAAAAGTGTAAAGGTGTTGCAATTTGCAACATTCAGCACAATCTGTCCAACTCCTTTAACGGGATAAGAGGAGTTATTGGCACAAGTGACAGTATTCCCTGTGGGAGCAGACTCAAGGAAAGTGAATAAACTGCGCTGCGAGGTGATATGCTTAGTGGCACCACTGTCAAAGTACCATACATCTGAATCTACTGCAGACATACATGTGTCATGCAAAGATGGGTCATAACTGCACTGCGCATTGAATGCCCATTCTGTATCTTGAACAACATTAGCAGATTCATTGTTAGAAGGAGAGGCATCTGCAAAACAGCCATACCAGCCTCTTTCTTCTTAGCCTCTTTCGCAGCCAGCTTAGGACACGCTTTGATGACATGATCATTTTCCTTACAGTACTTGCAAAATGTCTTCTGTTTGTCACCCTTCTTCTCATCTTTGTCTTCCTTCTTTGGTTGCGCAGCATTTGCAGATTTCTGCTTACTAGAAGAAAAGCCAGCTTTACCTTTCCCGCTTCTCTGACTAGCAACGAAAGCTTGATCTGCGACACGCATAATATTCCTGTTTTGCCTTGACTGGTCTTCTTGCAGCAAAACAGAAACTAACTCCTCAAATGATAAGGCATTGGGATTGCCTTTCATCATCAAGCGAAGAGTGGAAGCAAAACCCTGATAAGAATCTGGTAGACCATTCAAAACAGTCTGCACAAGTGAACTGTCTGACAGGATTTCATCTGCAGAAATGAGCTGCTCTTTGAAATCCTTGATCTTTGTCAAAAAACTATCCATAGAATCACCTTCGTTCATATGCTCACTCTCCAACTGTTTTCGGAGGTAAGCAACACGAGCCTCATTTCTTGCCTGATACAATGTGGCAAGTACATCCCAAGCATCCTTAGAAGTCCTGCAGGAGCGAATATGTGGGATAATGGTACGTTTGACAGACAGCGCAATCAAGGCATGAGCCTGCGCATCTCTACCATCCCAACGAATCTGCTCTGCTGAAAGTGGTGGTTCTCGAACAGCTGCTACAGCACTTGTGCCTGCACCATCATCAACAGTACCTGTTTCTGATGTGTTTGCAGCATTCCCAGCCACAATAGGACGTGCATCAATACCCTGCACAATGTTCCATAACCCCTTTGCTACCAATACATGTCGCATCATATATGCCCACAATGGATAGTTGGTGCCATCCAACTTATCCTCAGCAGCCAACATGCGGAATACATCATTGTTGTCAGCCATGGCCAATGACTGTACTACTAGATGTAAATGCTGTCTGTAAGAGGTAAACCTGTATAAAATCGACCTGTGCTATGTAGCACAGCCCAAAACAGACGAATGGGCACCTGTCCTGCAGATTTTAATCTTGACAGAAAATCTGCACAGTAGGACGATTTTGCCTGCGCAGTACTTGGAATGCAAAAACGGAGGGCGAAATGACTTCAGATCAAAATTCTGAAACGAACAAGTCCTACGGCATATACTAACCTGCAGAGCTCGTGAAACCTCGTCGCAATCGGAGGAGATGAAGCGACAGGTGCCGGTGATGCTGCTCGGGAGGAGGAAGCATGCTCTGATACCAATTGTTGGAATTAGGGTTGCAGGAATGCACACACAACTTCAAGAAGATGAGGAAGCTTGAGCACCACACAGTAGTGTATTATGAGTGCCAAAAATGAAAGATAACAAGCCCTAGAAGATAATGGGCGTGTATACAATGCACGGGGGAAAAAACCTCCTAGTGAGGGAAAAAGTGCCCCGGCGGTCCTAAGTGTGTTCACACACATCACTACTATAATATGGTAACAATAAGCCTACTGTTGAGGCTATGTTTAAACCTTTACTCAAGGTTTGGAATCAGTTCCAAGATATTTGCAATAAGAAGAATACATTGCTTATTGATGATAGCCCTTTCAAGGGATGTGTTAATCCAAAAGACAACTATCTCTTCCCTGAAAGTTTTCAAGGAGGGCACGACTACGTACTGTGCAATGACCTTCTACCCTACCTTTTAAATCTAAATAATACAAATGACATTAGGTCTATTATTTTGCTTAATCGGCTAGGTCAATCTCCTATCACACATGGCCATAATTTATTTATCGATTTTCAAGATGTATTGGAAGAATGGCTCCAATTCACCTCCCTATTTTTGCGAGAAGAAGTGGAAAACTCATCTTCTGCATCTTCACACTTACCATTATATGGTGATAAGCTAAAGTATGTCCAATCAAGAGGGGAAAAAAGAGAAGTAGAATCTATAAGCAAGGATCTAGCAATGTTGGCATCCAAAGCTGGAGTACCATTACTATCCAAAGACCAGCTAAGCTTGTTAAAAGTGTGTTACAAAAGAAGGATTTTGAGTGATCAACATGCTATTGCTTATGCTACTCGCTTGGGATATGATCGTGGTTATCTCATAAGTGGAGTTGCAGCAAAAGCATACATATCAAGGCTACAAAAGGCTTACTTGAGCTTATGGGTAGGATAATGTCTGGTTTCATTAAACATTGAGTGACAGTATAATCAGATTCCAACCTAACCCAAACTAGTTGTTGCTGCTGCAGGTCGAAGGAAACCATTTCTGAGGTCTAAACGTGCAGTTTGAAGTATGGGATCTGCACAAATATCAAGACTTGTTGGGTGCAGAATGTTTGGAGCCATTTTGTACCTAAAAGCCCATAAGATAGACTTAGGCTTTGGCCAAAACAATGTGCTTAGATGGGTTTAATTTTTGGATTGTACGAGCCAAATCTTTACACTATTGTATCAAGAAATCAAATGCCTTCAAACTGACTGTCATTTGATTATCTCTTTTGTCAATATTTGCAATTCGATTGCAATAAAGATGTGTTTGTTTTTTATTGAATATATTGCCTTGTCAAGGTGTAAGGCTATGAATATCATAATAATTTAATTTGGATAGACTCAATTATCTCAATAGTGAAAATCTTTTATACATCATATTCAATAAATTTGATGAAATTTAGCATTGACAATATACTCGCTCTTTTATTTTTTTGGTTGAACTAATGAGGTATTGGAGCATTTGTCTATGAAGGTTTAAGACCATCCATATCATGGATGAATTTATGTTGTTGGCACATAATATATTTATTCAAAATTTTGAATGTACATTAACCAAACATTTTGTTTTCAACAGGATATGTTGAAGCATATAGCTTTGATTTCAAGTGTACAGAAAACTTACTATTGAGGTGGCACCAATCATTGGTGACTTATGTACCTAGAGGCAAAAGAGTTCCACCACCCCCAGATACAATAAGGAAACAAAGAAGAGTATTGATACTTGAACTCAATGGTGTTTTACTTAAGACCATTGAGATGCAACATGGTGATGTATGTCCAGACTGGGCCAAACATATGCATCTTGTGGAAGAGAATACAAGTGTTTGGCATTTGATTCGCAAAGATGCATTCACTTTCCTTGATTTTTGTATGCAATGGTTTGAGGTATGGATCTGGAGTACTAATAGACTACAAAGGACTCGATGCATTCTTGAGTTGTGCTTTCCTCGGCACCATCAAAAGTTTAAGGTCGTATAGCAGGGCATGCAGCATGTCAAAAGACGGATCTTCTTATTGGATATCGATTTGTATACCACAAAAACTTAGATGTAGCATGGAGAATTTTTCATGACCTGGATGGAAATAACACACTAATTTTTGATGATACTCTCTACAATGTAATGTGGAATATGCCCGGAACCTACTTGATTTTTCCAAAGATGTGGAATCAAAATATAGAGGAGCTTCAAAGTTTTTTGGAGACAACAATCAGCGCATGGTTACTTGGTTGGATTTATGCAAAGAACAAACGGGAGTATACTTGCAACACTTTAGTAAATGAAGCAGCTTATGATAGAGAAACTTTGTATGTATTGGAGCAATACATGGGAAAACGCTATGTTTGAGATACAATTTGTACTCAATTATTATCTTGACGAAGGGTTTTTGTCTTCGGATAAATTGTAAACTTGAATGTAACAATCTCATTGAATGTAACAAGTGTTCTTTAGCATTATCATCCCATGTTTTTACTTCAATGTCCCTCAAATTTGAGCATATATATCATGATTTATAATCTTGATATAGTGTCTAAGATGGGTTTTTATCTGTGGATCAATCGTAAACTTAGCATATTGTTACTGTCATTGAGATTTACTTTTTGTTTTGTTGTTTCTAACACCACACCCTTTAGAGATCTCTCCTTTCTAAGGTTCCTTTTTATAATGATATTTAGAATTCTTTTGGCAAATTAAATAAACCCCATGTTTAATGTCTCAAAGTGGAGATAGTATTTAACATTATCTTCTTCATATGAAAGGTGTTGTATAATCTCAATTAAGTTTAGTGTCACGTATGTATCTATACAACTACAAACAAATACGCCAAATAGTTGTGTCAAGATATAATCTATTGGCACAAAGAGTGCACCAACAAATAGATGTTAGCTCAAACTACACAAAAATACCGAGTTTCCAACCAATCCTATAAGAAATGGGACTCGAATAATTCCCAAAATTCCTAAATTTGTCTTCACATTTCTAACTTTTTACTGTTACTTCATAAATTTTTGACATTTTTGGTTTCTCGGTTGATCCACTTTAGCCGATTTGCTCTGATACCAAGCTGAAAGATCCCTGTCCCCCACCATGCAACGAATTCTGGGGTGCTAGCAATGGAAGTAGCACTTATTGTGCTGGGCAGGGTCCCTCACTTGGGGCCTCGCCCACGTATATCCGGACAAGAGACTAATCCCTCGGTTCTTCCAAAACCAAACCCGAAAAAAACTTTCCTCACCCGAAAAGCACGGGCAATTCCTCCAGGATATTTTTACTCTAACGTAGTCAAGAGCCTTAACTAACTGAACTGATTTGACCAAACCCATAAGTCCCATAGTCAAATCAAGGAAAAGACTTACAATTGGATCATAGAGACCAACGCTTTTTTCCTCATTGAGAGGCACAACCGTTGATTCTTTTCCATAGAACAATTTTTATCCAAGATTTACTTCATTTATCGTACCATAACAGAATTGAGTCTCATTTAGGGATCCATCAGTCTAGCATCCAGTCCCGTAGGTTAGCCAACCGCCCAACCACTGTAGTGATGGGATCCATTTAAGAATTTGGTTAGGTTTTGTCTCGGGTACCAGGGAAAGGGGTTCCTAGGCCCCCTAGCCGGATATCCATCAGTCTAGCATCCAGTCCCGTAGGTTAGCCAACCGCCCAACCACTGTAGTGATGGGATCCATTTAAGAATTTGGTTAGGTTTTGTCTCGGGTACCAGGGAAAGGGGTTCCTAGGCCCCCTAGCCGGATATTCATGCAAACTTAAAACTAGTCACACCACTTACACACCCAATATGAAATCGCCTTTTTCACAGATTCAGCTGTCTTTAAAACAATCATGTAATGAAACAATAGTATCACTGATTATAATCCTCCAAAATATCCGGTTGAATCCTAATTTCTAATTTTTCCTTCGTCGATGTACCTATGGCATCATTGGCAACCAGAACGCTCACCACCTGTCCACTCAGGGGCCTTTTCGATAGTTCCTAGCTCATAGTACCCAGCAATATATTCACTTAAAAAAGATCAAAATGGAATCTCCGTTGAAGATCAGCAAGATCAACCAACAGATCCATATAAAAGAGCCATGGACTCATCCGTTGAGGACCAGCAAGGTCAATCAACCAAATCCATGCCTGAATTCAGAAAACAACTCTTACTCCTTGATCCAAATATCTTCCCTGATGCACGTGTGGGTATCTTCGGCGACCCAGAGCTCGAGTACCGTATGGTTAGCACCCTCTAGGATCCTTTGCAGGTCACCTAGCGCTTCACTTATAGGCCGTTTCCTTGGTCCCTCATCCACTGTACTGGAAGCTTACCATTTAAACCGAGGTTGGTTACTCAAGACCTCGGTCGACCTTGCTACACGAGACGTCCTTCATTGACTCTCTATCAGCTATTGCACCTTTATCAAATAGGTCTCCATGACCTCATTCACAAGATGGTCAAAATGCTTCCCCAACATTCTTGACATAAAAGAGTTATTAAAAATAGGTCATAAATACAATTTCTATAATGAACTCTCGTCTTTCCACATTGTTCCACATCAATCCACATCCATTTCATATGTATTCCCATTCTCATCCAATCACATCATTTTCATCTCATCACATCTTTCCTCATTTATCCTCATCAGATCTCATCCACTCGCATCTACCCATATCCACATCTCATCACATCACATTCATTCACATTTCATCCATTCATATCTACCCCAATCCACATCACGTCACATCACATCCATTTCACCTCACATCTCATTCATTCACATCCATTTCACCTCACATCTCATTCATTCACATCTATCCCGATTCACATCACATCTATCTCGATTCACATCACATCCATTTCACGTCACATCTCATTCATTCACATCTGTCCCGATTCACATCACATCCATTTCACCTCACATCTGTCCCGATTCACATCACATCCATTTCACCTCACATCTCATTCATTCATATCATCCCGATTCACATCTCATTCATTCACATCATCCCGATTCACATCACATTCATTCATATCCATCACATTCATTCTCATCACCATCCCATCACATACATTCTATCCACATAACATCACATCACATCTATCCACATCATATCTTATTCATACACATCTCATCTCATTCATACACATTCATTCTCATCACCATCCCATCACATACATTCTATCCACATTACATCACATCACATCTATCCACATCATATCTCATTCATCCCATCCACATCATGTCTTATTCATACACATCTCATCTCATTCATCCACATCCATCTAATCGTTCACATGTACGACTACCCACATCTATCCATACATTCATATCTATCACTTCACATCCACATACATTCATGTCGCATCACATCTCTTTACATCACATCACATTGTTTCACATACACATCCACATCCATTCTTTCATATACATCCACATCCATTCTTTCATATACATCCACATCCATTCTTTCACATACTCATCCACATCCATTCTTCACATACACATTCATATCCATTCTTCACATACACATCCACATCCATTCTTCACATACACATCCACATCCATTCTTCACATACACATCCACATCCATTCATCACATACTCATTCACATCCATTCTTCACATACACATCCATTTTCACATACACATTCACATCCATTCTTCAGATATACTTATGCATCTTTCTATGCATAAAAATCAAATTTAATAAGAATATCAGTGATATCCATGCATATTTATAGGTGAATATGTATATGGAGTAATTAGAACATTTCTTTTAGATGCAAAAATGGTGGGAATTACTCTTTTGGAATAACATAAAAACAAACTTTCTTTTCCACAAAATTTTGGAAAATTTTGCCATAACCTCCTTTGTATGGCTGACCATTTCTCATTTTTATCATTCTTTATTTAACTTAAATTAACCCAAATTAGATTTATAGAACTCTAATCTACACAATTTTCTAAATTCAAGAGAGTAAACAATAAGAAGAGTTTAATTAATCCCTTATTTAATCTTTCTAGGATTGAGAAAGGTTGGAATGTAAAAAAGAGAAGGGGGTGGCCTTTTTATCAAAGGCATAGCATTTGAATTTTCATCTTATGTGAGCATTTACTCATTTTTGGGGGGTTTTTCTTTTATTCTTCAATTTATCTCCTCCCTACATTTGGATTAATCTTATTGGTACCTTAATTGGACCATAATCCAATTTTTTTTAAAAATCTAGACCCTTAGGCTAAGGTCCTTTACACCTAATTTCAATTATTTCCAATTGCACATTAGAAAGTTCTTTTTGAATTTTTGGTTCAGGGCAAACCATTTTAGACACTAGGAGGATTTTTATATCCAAAAATATCTCAATTTTGGATTACCTCCCTCTAGACATTTTCTCTCTCTAGGCCAAAATAGGATCGTTCTTTTATTTCAAAGAGGGGAATAATTATAAGATCAGAAGGGGAGGTTCTTACACCTGTACACCTCAAAAGCTGGAGGGAGAAATCTTACATACTAGGGCAGCAGGAAGCAAGTACCAGCGAGGTAACACATCAAGAGAGGACGGAAGTACAACACGTGACTCCTCCTCAAAGCCCGACACAATTAATCTTTAAGAATTTGTCTCCACTAAAGAATTCCACAATGTCAGACACACCTGCAGGGTTGCAGGTGAGCCTGAACTAGAAGCATCGTTATAGCAGTAGAGTCCCAAGGACTCGAAGAAGCTATATCGCTCCCAATGCAACTCACAAAAGAGCCACTGGATAGAGGAAAATGACCACGAGTTGAAGATACACCAAGTCTCAGAAGTACGAAGTTAACAACAAGAACCCACAGACAAGATGCGCCTACTCCTTGAGCAAGCCCCAGAGATAGGTCAGTTCTAGTAACTCCTAGGGCCCCTCATCAAACTCTGACTCTCTTTTTGTCTACACTAACCCTCTCTTTGCTTCAATATGATATAAACCTGTCTCAGGACCTAAGCCTAGGAGAGCTAACACTCAGTAAACAAAACACAAAACGTGATGTTGATCCCACCATCATCATGGGAATTTTTTGGGGGGACGTAGTACTAACTGATCCTCAAGATATTTACTTTTATCCCTTGCACCCAATTGTCCTCAACCTTTGTAGTTAGTTTCAGGTGCTGCAGAACTCCGAAATCCTGGACAACAGCGTCGATAAATTAGACTTGTTTGTTCCAGATGATATTCCTGCTGACACACCGGCCAACTACGAGATTGTAAGAAGCTCTACAAACCTAGCCACCCACCCCCAAGTTTAGGCCATGGTCAAGAAGAAACATCAAGTTAATAATTTAACCCTACTTACCCTGTATATTCTAAAGTCACCAATAAATTACTTAATCCATATACAAATGCTCTACCTATAGACAAATCTCAAGCGGACTGTATTTTTTCTACTCTCCCTTCTCAACCCTTAGAATTTCCCACTAACACTCGCCCCCTAGCTATCAGCACCTGCTGACCCATCTCCCCCATGACAAACTCAGGAGGTACGTCACACTCTCCCACAAGACACCATTGAATCTTTTACTGATGATACTATTCTTTAATCCTTGTCTGTTGCTCCAGAGCACGAAGGATTCATAAGAACCGAGAATCTGCTTCTACTACTAAAACCAAAACTCATGTTCAAGGTGTTAATGCAAATAACACCCTTTGAACCAACTTGGTGGATTCTACTAGAAGCATACTCAAATGTCACATCGACAAAGCAACCCTATGTACGGTACCCTCTCCGAGCATCGAAATTAGATGAGCTTCTGCCTTTGGATGGAGAGGGCACTTTATGGTCTAACATGGCACGGCACATCAAGCTAGCAAATCCACAATTGGTAGATGTGTTGGGAAATAAGAATTGTGACATTTTATATAAATCAGTTACTGCTTCCGCAGGAAAGAAGGGGTTATATAGCAATTATCACAGATGATGCCAACCCTAAGCTGGAGGATTTTGGAATACAATCAAATTAGAGAAAAGAGTACCTTACAATCCCAGAATATAGCCATGAATATATGTGTGCGCCACACCAACTCAAAGAGTAGATCCCTTGTATATGCCAATGAAGAGAAGATGGACACCTTTGGAGTTTCAAGAGGCAAAGCAACGGGACTCACATATATGTTATAACTTCCCCATCTGCATGCCAGTCACATTTACAAATATAGGAGAGAAAAGGAAGTAGATGTTGAATTGGATACAGAGGCATGGCCATTAAGAGAAATATGGACTCTCCATTTTTCCCCTTAAGGGGTTTGTCTCACTTCTCTCTCTCTAGAAAAAGATTCTAAAATAATGTTATAATATAGCTCTTGTAGAATCAAGGAGATCTCTTTATATTGTTTTTAAAAGACATTCACCTATTATTTTATTGTAGTACTGTCCCATGTCCAAAGTTAGGACCACCTGTCCTCAAATTGTCAAATTTGAAATAATAATATTCTGTTTGATCTAAAAACGTGAAGCATCTAAGATGTGACTCTCTTAAATACCCACTTAACTTTTTAGCTTCTAAATCCTTCCAAATAGATTACATTTACGTATTTCAAAATGGAAAAAGTTAAAAAACGGAATAACTTGATGTAGACATCACATTTTCAAATTTCTTTTTACCCACACCTACCTCTATGCTCTAAGAGTGTGACTGTTAATTTTCATCATTTTTCATTAAGTATATAGGGGTTTATGATTTTTTTTTCATTTAGAGACTTCTCTAAATTTTTTGGAATAAGAAAAGTAGGGTTTTTCGTTAAAAACTTTCTTTCCCTCCTAAACCACATTAATGAGTTTAGATCTTCTCAATCATGGGGTTTCTTCTCTTCGATAATAGAGAAATTGAAGGGTATGTTGACTATTTGGTGCCATTTAGTTGGAACCACATATCCATCTTCCCCTTCAGTCATCTTTTTGTTCATTAATCTTTGCAAAAGAATCAAAGAACAAGAGAGAAATGGAGGTATGTCTATCTTGTTATTTGTTATGTTGTTTTGTCATGGTTTAATTTTGTCTGAGTTATTATGTTTTCTTTTCTATAATGACCATCTTATTGTTCTAAATGTGATTTAGTCATGTGTGAAATAGAAAATAATAGTTGAGTTTAATGATGTTATTTCTGTGCTATTTGGATAAGTGCAACAAGTGTGTGAAATATAATTATTGTTTAATAGTATTGGTTTAGTTTTGGAAATGAGAGGGTAAAAGAATCAAAGAACAAGAGAGCACTAGAGGTATGTCCATCTTGTTATCTGTTATGTTGTTTTTTTATGGTTTAATATTGTTTGAGTTATTTTGTTTTCTTTTCTATTTTGACCATCTTATTGTTCTAAATGTGATCTAGTCATGTATAAAATAGAAGATAATAGTTGAGCTTAAGGATGCTATTTCTATGTTATTTAGATTGTTTATTAGTGATTTTCTAAGTGAAACAAGTGTGTGAAATATAACTGTTGATTAATAGTTAAGATTTAGTTTTAGGATATATTGAAGTCTATATATTATGTTCAATAATGTTATTTCTCATTTATGATGTTATTTCTGTGTTATTTGGGTGAAACAAGTGTGTTATTTTGATTACAAGATATGATTTAGTTCTATATTTTATTGAAGTTATGTCTGGCTAAAGTTGTGTTCAATAATGTTATTTTTGGGTGAAACAAGTGTGTTATTTTGATTGCAAGATATGATTTAGTTCTATATTTTATTGAAGTTATATCTTGCTAAAGTTGTGTTCAATAATGTTATTTTTGGTCAAATATTTTAGTTGTACAAATGTATAAAAGCTACTTTTTTGTTAATAGTTGTATTTTGTCCAAAGCTAATTTTTGGTTAATAGCTATTTTTTGTCCAAATGCTAATTTTAGGATGTAGGCCGGAACAAGAAGAGAGACATTCACTTCCAATTAAAGGCCGAGTATGCACCACTAGACAAGAGAACGGCAACAAGTAAAAAGCAACCAGAGATATTGCAATAAGACAGAAATGCAAGGAAAAAACATGTCCATCTTTGGGTTGAGAGGTGTATTTATCCACCCGATTCAATTACCCAAAGACCTCCACAATTTACTGGGCTTACATCTTTCATTAAGTATCTATGTGAAGGTAATGCAGGGTTATTGGGATACACTAGGAGGCTAGCAATGCAAGCTCATAGTGTTTACACATCTGTTCAGCAGCACACCATGATGAACATGGATGCAAGGATTAAGGAGCTCACAAAATCACTAAGTGAAAAGGAGAGAGATTATCAGAGTGCAAGATGTGATGCATGTTATGGAAAATGCGGTGCATGTTGTTGAGAGATAGACAATGCAAAATTGCATTGCAAAATGCAGGGTTTAGAGAAGGACAACAAAAAGATGGCAGCAATGCTTGCAAAGACTATTGTTGCTAGACCCTCAACGAAAACCAAATAAGCATGTGAATGTGTGAGGTTGCTCAAATCACTTCATGAGTTGACCAGAGGGAGTGGGCAATATAATTGGTGGGTCTATGAACAATGTGTAAACATGAAGAATATGTTTTCCAACCCAAGTGAAGAGGTTGATGATGCAATTGCAAAGGTCTTAAGCAAAGGTATGGTGAAGTATGCATTAGAAAATCCCAAATTCAAAACCATTAATGATGATGTTGCAAGAGTACGCTTGAGGAGTTAAGTAATACCTTCACAGCTATAGATGCTCAAGACATATGTGACAAGGTAGGGATTAGCTCCAAATCCTATGCTATGATTTATAAGCAATTGGATGCAAGGTTTAAGGCTGTTCTTAACAAGAGATGGGTGGTGCCCATCCCTAAACCGTTCCATGTAAAAAGCAGGCATGAAAAGATCTTAATACAAAAGTCTTAGACACAATTGGCGAGCCAATGCATTTAGAACATACACAGATTATTAAGTCTGGATCAAAGGAAGTGCCCTTCAAATTGCATGTAGAAAATAACTTTGTATTGAATGTATGCAAGCTACAAGCAGCAATGGTAAAGTTTTACAACATGTCTGCTGAAGAGTGCAAAGGTAAGCTTCAATTTGTTTTGAAGCTTGATGAGAGTGAAGTGGTTAAAAGGGCCAAAAGCTTGAACGTGTTAGCTTGACACTAATGAATAGGGCGTTAGATCCTAGCATCAATTCAAAACATCCAAAATATTTCAGTGTGCAATCGAAGAATGAAATATGGTGGGGCTTGCTACATTTGAGGTACCAAAAGAGGACCATGAAGTACTTAAGATTTTTTTTAATTTAACAGAGATACCAAATATTGTACGACGGCAAAACAATGGTGAAGTTTTTCATGTCGATGGATTGGTATACAAGTAGAATGGCATCTTGCTGGTGATTTTAAAACATTGAAATGTATGTTTGGTGTTTCAAATTCAGCATCAACTGAGTTCCCTTGCTTATATTGCATGCAATCTAGAAAGAAAGGCAAGGATGGGAAGAAACAATGGATTGCAAGGATAGGACAACATGGTGCTCCAACACATGACCAGTGTGTTTAAAGGAATGGAATGTTGGTGCCATTAGATCCTAAGTGGGATCCTATAAATTAGAAATACCCTTAACAAGGGTCCACTTTTTTGCCTTGCATTGCATAGTAAGGATAATAGAGAAGTTGGTGTTTGAGTACATGTGTTTTGCCTACAAGATGCAGCCTCCTTCAGATGTTGATGCAACATGCAAGAAGGTAGAACAAGTCTTATCTGATGTTGGATTGCACCGGGGCCAAGTAGAAATAAAAAAGGACGAGAAAAAGTCAGGAAAGAGTGGAAATTTGCTATGTAAATTGTGTTTTGGGGGAGCGAAGTGTAGGAAATTCTTATCTCCACCACGAGATGAAGATGGTAAGTTGCTTGTAAAACAACCAGAGAAGTACGAAGCATGGAAAAAACTACACATGGCTTTCCCTCATCGGAGCAATGGGGGATAGACACGGATACAAAAGGAAAATATGTGGATTACACTTGATAAATTGGCACCACTTTTACAAAAGATGACATTCAATTCTGATGATGCCACTGCATTTAAAGAGACGGTTGTTGTAACATACCCATCTTCACTAATAAAGAAATGTCCATGTAATAGATAAATTTATAAGTTTTTATGGTATAAAAATAAATGATTTTATTAAATGGGTCATTTCTACTTAGAATCTTCAAATTTTGAGCCCAAATTTGAAATTTGCACGCGATTTTACTCTAGTATAGAATTTTACAGCATCCAAAACGAACACCGGATCAAGCTTTATACGCAAATTTCAGTCATTTTCAGTCATTTTTAGTTAAAAAACGACGACCTTTAAACCTTAATAAATGCACGACCGGCCGTCTGATTGACGAACGGTCTGCACCCCAACGACCAGGAGAACCTCCCGGACAAAATTTTTTTTTGCCCCCCAAGGCGGTTCGGCATGCAAATTGAGACTGGCACCCCAAATTTGGGGACCCCGTCCCAAAATTTAGACCGTACACACTTACAAGGGTACCCGTATGATGGTCGCACAAGAACAAAACGACGGCCGCCCACTGTGTGGTCCACACGTACCGCTACGTGGACACCCATGCTGCCCCAGACTAGATAAGGTACATGCGTACTACTCCTTTCCCTGTTAACCGACACCGTACCTTTTTCCTAAACCCATGCAGGCCACTGATCTATAGTCTTTGTTGGTACACCGTCCTTTCGTCCTTGCTTTGTGCAGTGCTCGTATCCATACCCCACAGTTATATAAACCCCCGCCCGGGGTGCTCCATGGGCAACACGCATTTTTGCATAGCGTATGCTCTGTTGTGCCGCCGTCTGTACCGCCGTCTGCCCCTGTGCAGTGTACTTGCTGTGGTACAGCTGCCCCTTCTAGCCACCCCTACACACACCCCCTCATTTGCCACTTTTCAGATAAGGCAATTTTCCTCCATCCCCCCCAGTGTCCTTAACTCTTCTCTTCTCTCCCCTCCCACACCCCACACCCCCCCCCGGTGTGAAGAGACTTACAGCAGCCCTCAACCCTTCTCCCCTTTAGCGAAACGTTTTTGTGTTAACTTTTCTCACAATCCCCCCCCTTTGCGTGGACTTTAGTAAGAGGTTTTACCCTTAAGAGAGGGTTCATGCGCTGTGATTTTTTGCTCATACGGTGAGCAAACGATCTTAGAATTAAGATCTGATTGGAGCGTTTCGACCACGACAGCGAGCCCTACAAGATGATGTCCAAGATGGCCCCTTCCTGAAAACGTCAAAATATTACCTCGGGAGGAGCACGTAATAACAACGAGATTAGAGAAGATGCTCCCGATGCGACCCCAACCCTCCCTTTACAAGCTCCTCAAGGAAATGGTGGCCAGGTTAGCTTGGTTATCTTTTAAAGAAGAGTTTTTAAAAAAAAAATATTAGTGTTAATAAATGTGTATCTTTTCCTTTTAAAATAATGACATAAAATTGTATGAAGCCACGAATTGAGTGATGTTGTATTCAATGAATTGTATTGAAATTGTGATCTTTAAAGAGTGCAAGTTTATCCTAGCTTCGACGCTAACTCCGTTCCATGCTTGTGTAACCAGGCGGCGTCATTTTAGCAAACCCCGAGAATGGTCCAAGGTATCCATCATACCATTGGGAGAATAAGGCTCGCCGATTGAGGCAAGAGATTATGATGCTGTCTAGTTCTGAGGGCCCAGGCTAGTGCGGTGAATAAGCCCACCCTAGTGTGCAAACATCCCTCTGAGGGGCGGGAGGATCGAGTGATGGTGCCTGAGAGAGCGGCAGGCCGGCCTCAGTCCCTTGCCAGCATCGACGATGAGGTGTATGGTCCCGTAGGGTTTTGCCCAGCATGTAGAGATTGGAAGGCCGAATTCTAGATCATCGATAGTATAAAGCAAAAGAATAAGAGAGCCGGTTTGGCTTGTATGGAATTGAGTCATGTATAAACTTTTTTTTTATAAATCTTATCTTTGGCATTATTGTATTGTGGAAAAAGACTATTTTAATAAACCTTGTGAAAAGGGCCTTAATTAAGGAACATGTTTATTTATGTCAAACAGTGTGGTAGGATTAATTAGAAAATAAATTGACGCATGAGTACGGTGGAAAGTGGGAGGATGGAATGCCCCGACGGCATCATCCTACGGACGGGTGGACCTGATTAGTCGGGTAGCTTTCCAACATATTAAGTGAAAGACCTAGGCTAGATAAATAGGTTCTTGGGCAACTCTATTCTAGAAGACTAGGCCAGCGGCTGTGCCTTGCATGGATGAGGAAAAAAAGCATTGCCTCTAGAAATCAAGTCTAGTAGTTGCCCAATTTATGATCAATTACCCTATGGGTGATTGGATTTTTAGAAGATCACGCTCCCCCTCCGAGATAAGACTAGGTCTTACCTATGAATCGTATCCTTGAATCACTACATGGTCAAGGTGTCGAATAGGAAATTTTCTCCAAGTTAAGACTTAGTGGACTATCTTAAGTGTTTCCCCTATTTTAGAAGGGGAGAACCTTACAATTAGTATCAGAGCCGATCTTAGCTCCTAGGAATTGCCATATTCGTTGGATTGAAAAGTTGAAGATGATCCATTTATTTTGGTTCGTTCAGTACCCCCAAGGCCGACACCTCTGTGACTATAGATAGAATTCGCATACCTCAGGATCGCTGGGTGTATGACCAAGTGATGTAAGTCTTACCTGCTGACAGAGTAGATGTGTTGGGATCTACCCCAATCCAGAGTCTACCACCCTTACCATCAGCTTTTAGAGTCTTAGAAACTACAGCGGAACCCCCATATTTCACCTATGTGGACCGCTCTACCCTTATGTCATAGTCAAGCTTAGGAATTTCCCTTGATGTGGCAAATAAGACTAATTATATTAGTCTCATATCTTTGTAATAAAACTCATCCTTGTAAATATTTGGAAATAAAATGATTTCAGTGTTTTACTCTCCAAAATAAGCATTGTGCAAGTATGAATCTTGTAATCTTAAAATTGTTTTTACATTGATGGGGCCAGGATAATCACCCTCCACTTCCCAATGCGCTTTACATTGATAGGAGAAGAAGCTCCTGCTTAAGCAAATGCAACCTCCCTCCTTAAAAGGAGAAGGTTCAAAGATTGAGAAGGATGCAACCTCCCTCCTTTAAAGGAGAAAGTTCAAAGATTGAGAAGGATGCTGAAGTCTGGATTGAAGTGATGGATGATTATTTATCTGTCGCCGATACTGGAGTAGCAAATCACTCTATGCTTGCATGGTTTTGCCTCATCGGAGATGCTAAACTCTGGTGGAAATAGTGGTGCTGTGAGTGACAAGGGAGTCACCGAGCATTCTCAAACGTGGGAAGACATCAAGCAGGCCGTGAAGGAAAGATATCTTCCCCCTTCGCATGAATCCATAAAGATGAATGAGTTTTTTTGTCTAAGGCAGTGCAGCTCAACTCTTGAGGACTACTATTCCAAATTTATCACTCTTCGGAAGTATGCCCCAGCTATGACTACTTCCCAGCAAGTGGCTCGTTTTTTCCAAGGGTTAAATGAACCCTTAGATTCCTACCTTGAAGCAATGAGGCCAAGCACATTACAGGATGCTCTCATACGAGCATCCTTAGATTCTCGCCTTGAAGCAATGAGGCCAAGCACATTACAGGATGCTCTCATACGAGCAAAGCCAATTGTGAAAGAAATGAGGACTTACAAACCTAAGCCTCAAAAGAAATCTCACCCTGAGGCAAATCCTAAAGATCAACCCTACAAGAAACCCCAACAAAATTTCCCCTACTACAATAGAGGGGCGACAAAGCAACTCTTTTGTCCCCTGCTCGTATGCTGCTTCTTCCAGAGAAGGCCCTCTGTGTTTTGAGTGCAATGATCTGGGACACTTTAGGGCCAACTATCCCAAGATGGCAACATCATTTTCCCAAGGTGGCAGAGAAAATCAAGGCCGTGGAACCCCTATCCACCAAGGTGCAAGAGGCGGTGGACGTGGCAGAGGCTGCGGAGGAGCAGTTGCTAGGACCGCCTGTATTATAAGTGAAGAACCAACCTTGGAAGTGGCTAAAGAAGAGCGCGCCACTGTCCGTGTGCGGCAATAGAACACCAAGGTCCGAATAAATAATTTGGTGTAATCCAAACCCTAGCCACTCATCACGGTAAGCCATTCCAGTTTTTGATTGATTGTGGAAGTACCCATTCATTTCTTTCTCCTAGGTGTTTGTAAAAATTAAACTTGGGTCAAAAAATAGCTAGAAGAATGACTGTAGAGCTAGCCAATGGGAAAGAAGTAGTATCTCGCCACTCTATATAGGAAACCTTGATTTTGAGCTGGGTAATGAGCAAACTCATGGCCACTTTAGAGTCTTGCCTAGGAATTTATGATGGAATCCTTGGGATGGATTGGTTAATTGCAAACAAAGCTAGCATTCATTGTAACCAGGGGAGTATCACTTTTGAAAATGAGCATGGCCAAGTAATATCCGTTAGGGGGATAACAGGAAAACCTAAATCTAGGGTAGTCAAGGCAAAACATCTTCTCAAGGGAACACGTAAGGGTCAGCAAGTTTTCTTAGTCAAGCTCAACAAAACCATTAAACCTAGTAAGGAGATAGAACCCTCTCTTGTTGGCTCTAAGAATTCTCTGATACTGCCTCCTCTCGAGAAGTCAATCATGAAATCGAGGTGATCCTTGGGGCTCAACCCGTCTCAAAAACGCCCTATGAAATGTCCCTTCCTGAAGCCATTGAACTTAAAGAGCAACTTTCCCAACTCATTGAGCAAGGATTCGTATGCCCCAGTAGCTCTCCTTGGGGGGCACGTGTCCTTTTCCAAAAAAAGAAGGATAACACTCTCCGCCACTACATAGATTATCAAGTGCTGAATCAAGTCACTATCAAGAATTAGTATCCTCCTATCCCTCGCATCGACGAGATTCTTGACAGGCTTCATGGGGCCAAAGTCTTCTCAAAAATAGATTTGAGGTCTGGTTACTATCAAATCAAAGTCAAGGAAGCAAATATACCCAAGACAGCCTTGAATACCCATTATGGCCACTATGAGTTTACTGTAATGTCATTCGGGTTAACCAATGCTCCTGCAACCTTCAACCGCCTAATGCAAGATATATTCCATCCTTACTTGGATGAATTTGTACTTGTTTTCTTTGATGACATCTTAATCTACTCCAAATAAATGGAAGAGCATGAGGAGCATGTGCGTAGAGTTCTGCAATTGCGCAGACACAAACTCTATGCCAAGAAGAGCAAATGTACCTTCTTTACTCATCAAATTGAGTATCTTGGGTTCATCGTCTCCAAAGATGGCATTTCAGTAGACCCCGCCAAGGTCAAAGATATTCTAGAGTGGCCATCCCCTAAATTAGTTCGTGAAGTTTGTGGGTTTTTGGGAATCACGGGATAGTATAGGATTTTTATCAAAGATTATGCCTTGGTAGCTGCACCTTTGACGGATCTTCTTAAGAAGGATTGCAAAATAGTGTGGCTGCCAATCCATCAAAACAGTTTTGATCAGCTCGAGGTCATTATTATTTCTGCCCCAGTCCTGAAACTTCCTGATTTCACCAAGGAATTTGAAGTGGTTACCGATGCCAGTAATCTAGCACTTGGTGGTGTCTTAGAAGGAAGACCAGTCGCTTATACTTCCCACAAGCTGAAGCAATATGAAGCAAATTATGCCACCCATGATTTGGAGCTCTTAGCAGTTGTTCATTGCCTCAAATTATGGAGACATTATCTCTTGGGGGGCAAATTCCAAGTTGTAAAACTGACCACAAAAGTCTGAAGTGGATCTTCACCCAACCTCAACATGCGGCAAAGGAGATGGATTGAAATTCTACAAGAATATAACTTCGACATCAAATTCCACCCTGGGAAAGATAATGTGGTAGCAAATGCACTTAACCGCAAATCTTTCTTAAGTGCAATTTCAATGCCAAATAATCCCATACTGGTCAAGGTGGAAGAAGTCTCATCTCATGATCCAGATTATCAGAGGATGATGAAGTTAGTAGAAGAAGGGGGAAATTCAGAGAAAGAGAAGAATCTAATCAAGGGATACTCCACTCATGAAGGAAGCCTCTACTTCAATCACACAGGCTATGTATCCCTAAGGATCCTGATTTAAAGAAACTAATCCTCCATGAAGCTCATGATAGGCCTACTGCAGGACACCCAGACTATGCAAAACATTAAATGCCATAAGAAGGAGCTTTTATTAGGCAGGCTTAAAAAATGATGTCCTTCGGTACTTGAAGCAATGTCTCTCATGCCAAAGGATCAAAGCTAAAAGGGTCAAGATACCTGGGAAACTTCAATCCTTGGATATTTCCCAAATGAAGTGGGAGTGCATTAGTATGGATTTTGTCACAAGTCTCCCCATTGTTCAAGGAGGATATGACTCCATTCTAGTAGTAGTGGACTTACTTACCAAAGTAGCTCACCTTATACCAGCAAAGAAGACCTTCAAAGCTTTTGATGTTGCTCGAATATTCATCAAGGAAGTCCTCAAACTTCATGGTCTCCCAAAAAGGATAGTAAGTGACTCGGATTCTGACTTCACTTCAAAGTTCTGGTAGTCCTTATTTCAAGCCCTGGGAACTCAACTTTTCTTTAGCACAGCTTATCATCCAGAGACTGATGGCCAGACTGAGAGAGTCAATCAAGTAATTGAAGACATTCTCAGAGCATATTGTGGACGGGAACCAAGAAGGTGGATTCAATACCTTCCTCTGGTAGAATTTGCCTACAATGCATCTTATCATTAGAGCATAGGAATGTCACCATTCAAAGCACTCTATGGGCAAGAATGCTTGTCTCCTCTAAATTTCTGTGATCTGACCATAAGAGTTGAGGCATCCAGGAAAATGCTCAAAGAGATGAACAAACGAAGGCAATCCAAAAGGATATTAAAGCTGCCCAAGATCGACAAAAGCAGTATGCTGACACCAAGAGGTCTGAAAGGATCTTCAAGGAAGGAGACAAAGTTCTTCTACGAGTGTGACCCAAACGAAGTTCTCTATCACTTGGGAAATATAAGAAGCTCAGTCCTAGGTATTGTGGTCCCTATACAGTTATCAAGTGTCTAGGTAAAAGTGCCTATAAACTCCAACTCCCAGCCCATATCAAAGTCCACAATGTATTTCATGTAAGTTTGTTAAAACCTTGTACCCAGTCTCAATTATATTCTTGATGATGAACAAGTTGTAATCCCTACTCAAGGAGTCCTTGAATTACAGCCCAGTAGCATCATAGATTCTAGGGAAAGGCAACTCCGAAATAGAACTCTTGTAGAACATCTAGTATAGTGGAAAGATTACCCTGAAGAGGATGCAACTTGGGAAGATGAAGCTACACTCTTAAAGGATTATCCCCAATTCATGACAAGATGAGGACATCTCGATTTCTTTAAGGGGGGAAGGACGTAACATACCCATCTTCACTAATAAAGAAATGTCCATGTAATAGATAAATTTATGAGTTTTTATGGTATAAAAAAATTGATTTTATTATGCGCTGTGATCTTTTGCTCATACGCTGAGCAAACGATCTCAGAATTGAGATCTGATTGGAGCATTTTGACCGCGACAACGAGCCCTACAAGACGACTTCCAAGATGGCCCCTTCCTGGAAACATCAAAATATTACCTCGAGAGGAGCGCGCAACAACGAGATTAGAGGAGATGCTCCCAACCCTCCCTTTACAAGCTCCTCAAGGAAATGGTGGCCAGGTTAGCTTGGTTATCTTTTAAAGAAGAGTTTTTTTTAAAATATTAGTGTTAATAATGTGTATCTTTTTCTTTTAAAATAATGACATAAATTGTATGAAGCTACGAAATTAGTGATGTTGTATTCAATGAATTGTATTGAAATTGTTATCTTTAAAGAGTGCAAGTTTTTCCTGGCTTCGATGCTAACTCCGTTCCGTGCTTTTGTAGGCGACGTCATTAGCAAAGCCCGAGAATGGCCCAAGGTATCCCTCATACCATTGGGAGAATAAGGTTTGCCGATTGAGGCGAGAGATTATGATGCTGTCTAGTTCTGAGGGCCCAGGCTAGTGTGGTGAATAAGCCCACCCTAGTGTGTAGACATCCCTCTGAGGGGCGGGAGGATCGAGCAATGGAGCCTGAGAGGGCGACAAGCCAGCTTGAGTCCTCGCCCAGCGGTGGTCGACGATGAGGTGTATGGTCCCGTAGGGTTTTGCCCAGTATGTAGAGGCTGGAAGGCCGAATTCTAGATCATCGGCAGTATAAAGGAAAAAAATAAGAGAGCCGGTTTGGCTTGTATGGAATTGAGTCATGTATAAACTTTTTTTATATAAATCTTATCTTTGGCATTATTGTATTGTGGAAAAAGACTGTTTTAACAAACCTTGTGAAAAGGGCCTTAATTAAGGAACATGTTTATTTATGTCAAACAGTGTGGTAGGATTAATTTAAAAAAAAATTGACGCGTGAGTAGGGTGGAAAGTGGGAGGATGGAATGCCCTGACGGCACTATCCTACGGACGGGTGGACCCGATTAGTCGGGTAGCTTTCCAATAACAGATTAAGTGAACTTGCCGTACGCTAGCTTTCCAACAGATTAAGTGAAAGCCCTATGCTAGATAAATAGGTTCTTGGGTACCTCTATTCTAGAAGACTAGGCCAGCGGGCTGTGCCTTGCATGGATGAGGGGAAAAAAGCATTGTCTCTCTAGAAGTCAAGTCTAGTAGTTGCCCAATTTATGATTAATTACCCTATGGGTGATTTGATTTTTAGAAGATCACGCTCCCCCTATGGGATAGGACTAGGTCTTATCTATGAATCATATCCTTGAATCTCTACATGGTCAAGGTGTCGATGAATAGGAAATTTTCTCCAAGTTAAGACTTAGTGGACTATCTTAAGTGTTTTCCCTTTTTTAGAAGGGGGAAACCTTACAGTTGTAAACTTTCATAACTCAATGACAAAGGCATGGACTTTAAATTGCATTACACACTATATGGTCAGAGTGGTCTCCATTTCATTTTTACAATAAAATTGTGAATGTAATATTTTGAAAGAGGCGGCTGAAAGTTACTTGGTGGATCTCATGTATGATGGTCAGCTGTTAGCCATCCATGCCAGGAGCATCACACTCAAGCCCTCGGATCTCACTCTTGTTTGTAAGATTCGTAACAATAGTGATGCATTCAACCTTAATCATGACATGGTTTGAAGAGCTGTGTAAATGCTCGTGTATCGTTTTGTGTACCAGATTTGGATATTTTAAGTTTCCTTGTTTTCAATGTTATGTACCAGACTTGCCCATTGATTTGAATATTTTAAGTTTTCTTCATTTCTAATGTTAGTGTATATTCTTATATTTTCATGGAAAAAAATGTGCAAGTGCAAGTGCATGTGCATGTGCATGTGCATGTGTAGGTGCTTTTTTATTTGTGCATGTGTAGGTGGTGTATATTCTTAAATTTTCCAAGAAAAATTGATGCATGGTGTGCATAGATCATAATGGGTTGAAATTTAGTCTG
The DNA here is from genome assembly GCF_041138505.1 of Cibotium barometz. NCBI lineage: Eukaryota > Viridiplantae > Streptophyta > Polypodiopsida > Cyatheales > Cibotiaceae > Cibotium > Cibotium barometz. Next base: position 12,329,669 of record NC_141094.1, on the reverse strand, counting down.
TGCATAGATCATGTGGCTTACATCACGAGCATGCATGTGCATGTGCAAGTGCTATTTTATATAATAATATTTTTTTTCCTAGAAAAAATTGATGCATGGTGTGTAGTGATCAGAATGGGTTGAAATTTATTTTGTGCATAGATCATATAGTTTACATGTCTTAGATAAAATATCAGCCCTATCAAAGGCTTATAGGGTCCTTGTCCAAAGGCTCGCGTCATGTAGAGTCCTTCTTTTTTTAATAGCAGGTCTATACACACGAGCCTTCGGGGGACAAGGGCCCTACAGACCTTTGATGGGGTTGATATTTTGTCTAGAAGGTGTTCCACAATACTTATATATACACATAAAATTAGAGCTCATTTTGATAAGGAAAACTATTTTTAAAAATAAAAAAGTATCAAATTTATGTATTGAGCTAATTTATAAAATATATAAATTTTCATCTATAAGTATGGAAGTAACCCTTATTTCACCTCATTTCTCATCTTTCATTTCTCTCTCACCTCCAAGAGCATGACTCGCACCAAGAAAACTGCTAGGAGAGTCTGGCCCCCCAAGGTGGGACATGAGTACCCCCCGTCCAACCACCACGACAGCAACATCACATAGGTGGAGGCTTGGCACTGTGGCTCTCCGTGAGATTAGGAAATACCAAAATACAGTGAACTTGCTCATACCGAAGCTATCCTTCCAATGTGTGGTGCGAGAGATCATGTAGGATTTGTAAGACTGTCGTGATAGGAGGTTCCGGGTTCGCGCAGCATCAAGCCCACTACGTACACGGTGGACACGCAAGGCTTTGGAGGCACTCCAGGAGGCTGTGGAGGCGTACCTAGTGGACATTTTTGGTGACATGGTGTTTGCAGCTGTCCATACGAAGAGGGTCACCACCCATCAGTGAAAAGGACATGTAGTTGGTGTGACGCGTGTGACACTAGAGAGATCCTTTGGGCCAGGATTTTTAGTTTTATTTTTGTATATATCGCATGAATGTAATTCTCAAAGGCTATGTAAAGCTCAATGTATATCTTTTAAAAAAAATTCTCTTATCTTGTGTTGCAAATAAGTCTCTTTTAATTTGAGTTTATATAATTTGTTGATTTATGTGCGTCTTCGAATAGATACAATTTTTATTTGAGTTACGTGTGTAATTTGAATTTATTTGCTTGATTCAACTAATAAAATACATTATAAGACATGTATTAAACAAAAAACTCTGCAACCCAAATTTCCATTTATAGCATAAAAAATTACATAGTCATCAAAGTTACATAATCATCATAGCTATATCCTAGGCTTCTTACTACTAGGCTCTCCAGACTCTGAAGCCACCTTGATGGCTGGAATCAAAACATGGAACCCTTCAAGCTCTGTCCTGAGATGACAGTGGGATCTTGTACCCCCACAACAATGCCACGGGCCACCACAGAATATAAAGGCCCTAACCTTTGAGTCAAGAACAAGTAAAGTAACTTTGAACGTTAGAATAAGTTTGAATGCAGCACACTTTGTAAGTTCTTTAATCTTCAAAAAGTTCTCCGCATACCCCAAGGAGCAAGTCTTCTAGAAGACTATCACATCATTGGCAAGTTTGCCAATGTACTCCTTGAGTAAAGAGTCCTGAACCCTTCCTTGGCCCCCTGATCTTCCACTCTTTCTCGATGCAAATTCATCAAGATACACAATTTCCTGCAAACCAATAAAATTGATGTTTGCATCGATCATGCAATCCATGGGAGAGGATGATTTTTTTTAAATAATGGCCCCAAATTTGATATTTAGGGCCTTAGGTCATGCAGACCCCACATGTATGATCCCATGCCCATCAAAGCTTGGGAAGTGCACTGTCCGAAGACTTGCGTGGGAAGCTTTGATTTTTATAGATTCAAGGCTTCCCACGCGAGCCTTTAAACACTGCACTTACCAACCTCTAATGGGCATAGAATCATACATATGGGGTCTACATACCCTAAAGCCCCTAAGTATCAAATCTGGGGAGCAAGTGGTAAAAGGAGATACCTTTTCTGCTTCGTCAATCTCCTTCTACAAGGGTGCCTCCAGATCTGCTCCTGGAATGGGTCTGCTATCGTCCAATTGGACCACAGGTGTCGCATGCTGTGGTCGAGGTCGTCCAAAGAGTTCATTCTGTAAATTCTCAAATGCTTCATCTGAGATCTCCTATTGAGGAGTTGCATCCTCAATCTTCTTCTGGACGGTAATGATAGCAAAGATATCATCTACACTACTTTCATCATATCGCCCTACCTCATCAACCTGTGGTGGTAGGGCTTCTTGGTAATCAAAGTCCAAGAAATCATCACTGCTGGCATCTCGCACAAGTATACTATATAGTTCCTCCTCCCTCAAGTCCAAGAGCTTAAACACATCGTGCATGAGGAGGTACTCCACCCCTTCAATGGTGATGGCACTCAATGAAGCTAGTGGTGGGTCATGCCTTTGGGTTTCATCAAACTAGATGGATGCAAGCGCCATGCGAGATATCTCTGCGGCCTCAACGACAGGGTCTAGAGTGGTCCCCTCTATCTCTATGTCTATGTATTCCACTAGAGGAAGATCCTGGATGTCATCATCCTTTGGCTCTTGAACATCTAAGTTCAAGATGTAAATATCAAAAGCAATATCCCGCTCAATGAGATCAAGTGGGATGTGCTCTTCATAGGAGGAGGTTGGGATAGTGGTAGTGTGGAAATCTTGTCCTACATGAGCTAGAGCTCTGTTCACTGCCTTCTTGTGGTTGGTGGATCCACTCTTCATGTTGAAGAGGAACTCCAAAGGAGAATTATTTCATGCCTCTCTAATGGTTTTTACTTCAGCAACTACGTCAAGAGTATACTTGACTCACTTTAATGCCCTTCCTTGTATATCTACTAGTAAGAGCACAAATGATATTTATACATAAAAAGATAAAAAGCACATGGGATGAAGAATAAAAGGATAGATCCACTTCAATATCATTTGACAAAGTCCTGCCAACAAAGATAAAGGGATGAAGAATACAGGGATAGATCCACTTCAAGACCATTTAATAAAGTCATTTAATAATAGGGAAAGTAACAGACAAGAAGCTACATTTGTAAAGCTTCAATATATCAAATGAGGAATGTAGATTCACACTCTCATTCTGGTGATAGTTTCAATGTTCCTTTGGATCCCCCATCCCTTATCCTCCATTTATAACAAGCCTTAGAACCATTTCTAGCTTGAAATAATCAATGCACATGCTTGTTATTGCTAAAAAGAATGTAATCACTCGTAAATATCCCGACCCCGTTTACTAACTTTAGCATTACTAACTAGCCTTCCCCATTCCTTATGGAGGAACATTCATGCAACATCATAAGTATCGACAAAACAACTTTTCCCACCACAAAGTCTTCTACTAAATCATGAGGATACAATGAACATCAAAAAGAGGAAAATGTTGACTAATTTTTGGTTAACAAGAGTTTCCACTATAGTTCTACATCAAGTAGAAAAGACAAAGACACCAAAAGCATGTATTATTAATCAATAAAGCACTAGTGTCCAAATATATAACTTGGATGAGAACCTAAAAATGGTCCAATGGAATATTTATGGCAATTCCCACTCCAAGAGCGTGCAGCAAACAACAAGAAGATTGGATTTCTTGTGAATATGCTTCACATATGTATTATGAGATATATAAGCAATAGGCCACTTATGATCCCAGTCAGCCGTAGTTTAAGTGTGTATGAATAGTTATGGCCTTATATTGTTATGGGCTACCACACCTCCAAGAGGGAACTTAATGCATTCACCTTAGGGAAGAGCAATAGAACACAATTGTCGCAGGGCACTTACCAATGTTTTGAAATTGTGTCTCTTTAGGTCTCAAAGCTCACTTGAGAAGCTCCAATTCTCCAAGAAGCTGCACCTCCATGCTGTCACCATATAGTCGCTCACACCATCACATAAGGTAATCACTCTCTCTCACTCCTCAATACACGCATGCAAGATACAAGTATAGAGAAGGCACATGTGCTAGAATCCTCTCTCTCAATCTCTCTCTCAAGACAAAAGTAAGAGCTCTCAATAGCACAAAGGGGGATTGTGTCCATTCATTATGAGAAAATGCCTTATATACAATTGGCCCTTATTCACACTTGGGAGCCCAAAACTTGTGTTGAATATGATAACTAAGCTATGAAGATTGGTCAAAACATCCTCAAGGTGGTGGATCAAAGATTGTACAAGACATCATAAATATGAGGGACAAAAATTGGTATATGCAGAAAATTGATATGAGATTAACACAAGAAGACACTAATTGTGATTAGACATGAACCAAACTTACATAATCACTTGATCACGACTTGTACCTTATTTAGAAACTCCTCTACCCTATTTTTAGTTGCATGAGTTGCATGAACAACATGCACCAACCATTTGTAGGCTTTACACACCAACCACTGACCACTAGCCTATCCACCACATATTAAATTGGACTAAGGAGTTGGGATTACATTCATCCAACAATCCTCCCTTAAAACCAACTTCTTACAAAACATGAATCAAGTCTAACAAACCTCCTTGACACAATGAGTAAGAGTCCCCCCTTAACAACAACATAGGGTAGTGTACTCTCCTCTACAACTCGTCAAGTTGGAACAACATAAGTCTTGACTCAACCACATGCATGACATAATCTAAAAAGCATACTCCTCATCTACATCTTTTATACTAAGACTAGAACAAAGATTTGTTTCTTCCTATTGGTTGACTTCTTCAACCAGATGTGCCTTTGCTTGCTTTTGATCTTTTTGGTAGCACTTTGAGGATGGATGATTTGTCTTTCCACAATACTCACAAGGATGTTTGGAGAAACAATCCTTAGTAAGATGATTTGTACGACCACAAATAGTACACTTCTTCTTTGCCGATGTCGTAGTAACAGTATATGTATAAGGATCTATCACATCCTTTGTAATCTTCTTGTCTTCTTCCTGCAAAGAATTTATGATACTTTCCAAAGAAGGGATTGGCTCCCTCTCTTTAAGTACCGTCACAATTTGTCTAAAGCTTGAAGGTAAGCTTTTGAGCAGGATAGCAATAGCATCTTCTTCAGGAACAGGAGATTTAACATAAACCAACTGTGTCATTAAGCTCTTCAACCTGTTAATCAAAGCTGCTAAATTTTCATTACTCTCCATGGTTAGATCAAAGAGTTGCATCTTCAAACTGATCTTGGAATGCTTTGCCTTTACACCAAAAGTACGTTCTAATAATTCCCAAGCTTCCATAGCTGACTCAACATCATCAATATAATGAATAAAATCATCTTCTAAAGCAGTAATGATAATACCAAGTGCTTTTTTATCTTTTGCTTGAAGTGCAGCCATTGTAGCTCTTGTATAACTGCAGCAGAAATACCAGCTCCATCTTCAGTAAGTGGCTTGACCATACTCCATAGGTTTTTCTTCATGAGGTAGCCCTTCACCTTGATTTGCCAGGTATGGAACCCAGTTCCGTTGAATTTGTCGGGGAATTTAGAACTCATGATGATAAAATATGATGATTAATGTTGAAAACTTGCTCACATAGATGATTTAAGCCCAAATAGTAAAAATATCATCAATATAAAGCAAAATTGGTATCACCATGTGGAGGAGCAAAAATTGCAAAAAAGGGGCGACTGAAAATTAGTTCCGTACAGTAGCTACATTGCACCAAATATCACAAGATTTGATATGCTCAATCTTCACTTGATAGACTTGCAACACCTCAAAGGAATTGGCGCAATTCGTACGGATGGCGACGAATGGCTGCGCTGAATAGAAATCGGCCTGCGCTGGTAGCGATTACAAATTCGTCAAGCTCCATCAAAATTAGGCCATGAGCTTGGAGTTGTAGCATGCGTGGGAGCTAAGCTAAGAGCCTATATCAAAATCTTGGGGTATGATCAAAACTAGCTATGGTGATTAAGAAATTGATTAGGATTTTTGCTAATAAACTAAACCTAATTGAGTCAAGCTCTGATACCAAATGTTGAATATGATAACTAAGCTATGAAGATTGGTCAAAACATCCTCAAGGTGGATCAAAGATTGTACAAGACATAAATATGAGGGACAAAAATTGGTATATGCAGAAAATTGATATGAGATTAACCCAAGAAGACACTAATTGTGATTCGACATGAACCAAACTTACATAATCACTTGATCATGACTTGTACCTTATTTAGAGACTCCTCTACCCTATTTTTAGTTGCATGAGTTGCATGAACAACATGCACCAACCATTTGTAGGCTTTACACACCAACCACTGACCACTAGCCTATCCACCACATATTAAATTGGACTAAGGAGTTGGGATTACATTTATCCAACAACTTGCTTAGGTAAGGCCTTGGGTGGCCAATATCTCATAATGTTAAACTTTTATAGTGCCTTTGCATTACCGTATTAATGTCCTCAAATGGAGGAGCATATTTGTTAATCCAAAATGGGATTAACATTCCCCCCTACCTGATGTAGGTTCTATCCTCAAAACCTGTTTACCAAGGTCGAAAGACCTAGTCGCCGAAGTCGTGATAGAAGTTATGACGTGACTGAAGCTTTTTTAGGGTTCTTCTGAATGCGGCATGTGATCTCCAAAACGTAGTGTCGACCATGTCTTCGAATAATGTGACATGCATATAGGCTGGTAGACACCTTAGGCGATGATAATACAACATCATTCCTGTGTCACTCCTTGATTCATGTCAAACTACAGCTAACTAGCACCATATCCATCATACCTTTCCTTGGGTTAATCTATCAGGACCATGAGGAATTTTAAGAATCGAACGTTGGCCACAATTATCGGGTTTGAGATATGGCCATTAGGAGAAATATGGGCTCTCCATTTTTCCCCTTAAGGAGTGAATTAAAAAAAGATTGGCTTGACCAATGAGAGAGCTGGGATTCTAGATCCATGTAACATGGCTCTTTTTGTCATATCTTTGCCCTTAAGACAATAAAAAAATAGAATCCATATCTTAAAAAAATAGAAAAATATCAGATTTCATGTCATAAACTATTCTTTCATGTCAGATGTACCTTGTGGTGGTCAGCACATGGAAGTTTGAAAGCCCAATTTCATTTTTTTCCATTTTTTATGTTTAACTTTTTACTTTCCCTCCTTTTGCATTTCACTACCTTTTCATTTCCCCCCCCTTTTTTGGCAGAATTCAATTTCACCATATCTTCTGCAACTTTGGTTCTTTCTTCACAAAAATTTACAGGTATGTTGTTCTCTACCATAGATCTCTCCTCCTAAAATTTCATCTCATTTGAAAAAAACGTCTTTGAGTTATGCCCATTTTCTCACATGAACTTTCTCTTCTCTACACCACTGATAGATATCTTGATGTGAAGTGGCATCAAATTATTGTGAGTAATTATCATATGTTTAGGGTTTGTCTGTGTTTTGTCTTGATGTGAGTAATAATCATAGGTTAGGATTTGTTTATGTTTTGTCTTGATGTGTTGCTCTTTATTTTCATAAGAGCAAGGTTTTGAGCAACAAGGTTGTGTAAATAAAAGTTGCTATTTATTTCTTGTTGTTTTAATCTTTATTTGTTGCTTACAATCTTATTTGCATAGTAATGATTTGAAGTGGCATAAAATACCATAGTAATGATCATAGGTTTAGGATTTTTTAATGTTTTGTCTTAATGTGTTGCTATTTATTTTCATAGGAGCAACAAGGCTGTGAGCAGTAAGTTGCTGTTTATTGCTTGTTGTTTTAATCTTTATTTGTTGATTACAATCTTCTCTGCACAGTAATGATTTCAAGTGGCATAAAATACAACAGTAATGATTTCAAGTGGCATAAAATACAACAGTAATGATCATAGGTTTAGGGTTCATTAATGTTAATACAACATTAATGATCATAGGTTTAGGGTTTGTTAATGTTTTATCTTGACGTGTTTATGTTTATGTTTATTTTCATAGGAGCAACAAGGTTGTGTAAATCAAAGCACATTAGGAATTTTTTAGACCCAAAGAGGGCCTCTTGGATTAACTTTTGATTAGGAATGGACCAATAGGAAGAGGGCTGGGTGCACATTTTTGACTTCTTTGACCCTAGGGAGCCTAGACTTTGGTTTGCTAATGGGGCCTAATTACTACTCTTGTCCCCCTACCTCTTGGGCGCTCCAACAAGATTCAGGGTTGGGGCTTGGGTCTACATGCAGCCAAGCTCTAAGGGACCACATCGAGTGTGTAAGGGGCGGCTACAAGAGACTTCAAGCATACTAAGAAGGAAGGACTGGTGTTGCCATAGTGCAACATGTGTATACCCTTGGAGACCTATACATTCAAGGCCAACGACCAAGGTTTTCTTCAAATTGTCAGTGTAACATAAACACAACTTTAACAACATGCTAATATTGAATTTTTTGTTTCAAATTTTCTTATGATTCTCCATTTTCTTATGTCTCTCTACATATATTTTCCCCTCTAATTATGTTGAGGAACAACCACTCTAAATCCTCACTGGAGTTTTCTATGCTATGCATACATCCATTGGAGAGGCAATGTTTGTATCTCAAAGCCCAAGTGATCTTGTACAGAACAATATCTTTTTCTTTTCTCACTCATATTTTATAGAAAAAACCAGGTTTATTTGGCAAGCTAGAAGAGATCCCCAACCCCCCTCTTAACAATCCCGAATGGCCCAAACCTGATGCTTGGACCATCTTATGCTTAAAGTTTAAGATCGTAAGTGATATCAAGACATCACTCAAGTTTTCAAAGGCATCTAGGTTAGTGCGGCTAAATTGGTTTTGTCCTTTACATGTTTTTGTGCACATGTTCAATTCCATGCCAATGCACCAAACAAAAACAATGTATATTTGTAAGGAGGTACGGTCTGACCTCATTCAAGGATTACTAGGAGAGGGTGTTGGGAGGTTAATGAGGGGTCACATTAAGGTGATGTGTACAAGTGCAATGTAGTAGATTCTACAGTGTCTTTCAGGTTCTTGAAGGCACGCTCTATTTTGTACATGCGTCTGCACTACCCAAAGATGGATGCAAAAGCAAGGGACATGGATCCTGTTTGGGACATCATAGCATAGCGGAGGCTACACTCCAACCCACACACTTTGTCAATCCGTGAATGCAACCCGGTTTAGCGCATAGAGGCTATCCCGAATGGGAGAAGATTAGTTAACCACACACTAATGACTTCTAGTCCTACTCAATCCTTCTTCAACACTCAAGCAATCAATCTAACATAATCAAAGCATCAAGATTAGGCTACACTTAAGCATAAAAATGCAACTTATGCAAAGAATCTAACATGCAAAGAGCTATCACACAAGCCTTAACTACACATCATTTCATGCACAAGCTTCATCACATGCACTCTACAAATCAGATTTTAGCATCAAAACATCATTAAGAAATCTAGATTAGCAAGTGTGTAGACCATAACCTCATATCATTGAAAATGTAGAGAATAGAGAGTACAAGATTGAAGCATGAATGGAGATGGAGAGCCTTGGGAGAGCACATGAGAAGGAGCTATGGAGCAAGCTCTCTCTATGAGCCTCTCAACCAAATGACCAAAGAGTCCTCTCTAGCTCTCAAATGGGCCACCTTTTATACAAAAACTCTAGAACTCCCAAAAGTTCCCATGTGGGATTATTGTCAAGCCCTCTCCCACATTCTACAACTTGGAATTCTTTACAAGAGCCCTAAGTGTCTTTTTTGTTGCATCCTTGCATTGATCTTCATTTGTCATGCAACAGATCCCACTTCAAGCCTCAGAAGAAGAAGAAATTATGCCTATTGAGGTAGTTGTGATGATACAAAATGGATGGATTAAGCAAGTGGCAGCAAGCAAGCATTGGAGCCTAGCAGACCTACGTCAACACGTTAGCATCATGGGCTTTGACAATGTGGAAGAGTCAAGTTTCAAGTTAATGAGAAGAAAGGTATATCTGATTCCACTACATGTCTAGAATTAACCCTTACACTTTCTAGTTATTGTGTCGCTTTCTATATTTTTACAGATTGGGAAGCGTAAGGAGGGGACAACCATGGTCTCAGAATCATGGCAAATGGGGGACCTTGAATTTTCAGCAAGCAAGGTGCATAGCCCTACCAACACGTAGTAGGCATGTGGAAGAGCTTGAAGATGAACTGAGTATATGGGAAAATAGCCTCTGTTTTGATGCACGTGAGGGGAAAGAGTTTCAGGATGATCGAGGTGAAGGCAATGACAAGCTTTCAAGTCAACAAGGAGATGGAGATCAACATGAAGTAAATGTCACCAAGAGGGGCAAAAAATGAAGACATTATAACAATTTTAGATTAGATGACATGCTTGTAATTTTGTAGCAAGCTCTTTTTTAACCAATCTTTATTTAATTGAAATCTTAATATTTTTGCAAACTGTAATTTTTTTGTCTAGCAGTCTAGTGTGAAAAGGCCAAACTTTAAATTTTAACTATAAATAGCCAAAGGTGCCTTCTTTCTCATTTTCACGTGATAGAAACCAAGCACGAGCTCACACTATCTCTTTGCATTCACATGGCTATCCACTTTGACAACTTTTGTGAGTTCCTCTCCACCACCCCGTGGAGGGCGGCGGGCAAGAGCGAGCTCTTTGTCATGTTCTCTCGTGAAGTCGACTTTGAAAAGTCGCTCGCCCTTGCGTCCCAACATTATGAGATGCAGATTGCATACATGGAGCAATACTTGGCTCCCCACTCCATCTCCTTTCCCCATTGCCCCAATGATCGATGGGTGCCTATTGAGTTGCTTAAGTACATTCAACAATATGGCTGCCCCTACATCCAGTGCCTTGAATGCTATTAAGAGACTAAGGTTTTGTAAAAGGGGAGGAGAAGGGTGTGTGTGTGAATTGACTTATGGTCCACTAGCTCACCTATTTAAAGGTGGAGCTAGAAGGCATTTTTGTATGGAGCAAGAAGCCTAGTTGTATTTTGAGCAACTTAATAAGCAAGATATTTTCTTGTATTTTGTGAGTCTCTCTCCTCCACATCTTTGATCTAGCATGAGCACCACAAAATTCTAACATGATATCTAGAGCTAGGCAACTTGCAAGGTGTAGAATAGGTCAAAAAAGTGGTTTTTAGAGTGTATCTCATCTACCCTCAGCCAGTGGAGGCCATCCAACAGCTTGTGGATGCCGTATCTTGGCATGATTTGAACTAAGAAGATCAAGATTACCTCCACGCGCTTAGTTTTGTACCGCCGCCAATTGATGGTTTACACCTCTCTCCGCCATAGCATTACACTCTAAGCAAGTCGGCGCTGTTTGCTGCACAGCCATTGCTGCTGTTTGCTGCATAGCCATTGCTGCACAGCCACTACTGCTGTCGTACAACCATTCGCCATGTGTAGGCGATTATAGGCCTAAAGAGCTTAGGGCTTTTGAAGCCCATAGTCTCAAGGCTCTACAGCCAAAAGATGAGCTTCAATGCCTGTCAGATGCGCTCGTAATCAGCAAAAGACCAGGGTCCCCCTGTGAGGAAGCCATGGAAGCTTGCATAAAAGCTTCACAATAGTGGTTTTTTGCTCTAATCCTCTCCTCTTAGCTCTAATCACTTAAGTGCTCTTGTGAGGGTTTGTTGTTGCTGATCCTAATTTGAGTTTGAAGTGGTGGGCATACACCATGAGGTATTCATGAGCCTCATTCTCATCAAGCTCCATCAACATCTTCAAGTGCACAAAGCTTTTCAAAGTGTGCTTATAAGCACTAATAGTGTTGATTAACACTAATGAGGTTTCTAATTTAGCAAAAGAGAGTCATTCCAAAGTGTTTTCAAACACTAAGAGTGTTCTTAAACACTAATGGTGAATCTAATCACTAATGCAAGTGTCATTAGATGCTAAAAATGTGCTCTTAAGCATCGTATTTTTAAACACTAATGGTGATCTTAATCACTAAACAAAGTGTTCATTGACACTAATGAAGCTAATCTCCATCAGAATTAGTGGTTGGGCACAAACCTTAAGTGCTAAACCATAAAATTTACCATCTTAATCTCCTTTTTATGCGACATCCTTGGCTTGATTAAGGGTTGTTGCACTCTCATAAGCCTTTCTCTTTCTACTTAAGCCAAAATATCAAAATTTTTGGTTTTTTCTTCTTCATAAATCAGCCCATTACTCTCTAGTAATATCCTTCAATACCCAATGTCAAAGGAAAACACCCAAATTAAGAAGTTCTCAAGAGAGGGCTTCCACACTTGGCAAGTCCTTGCGATGATGTCCAAAGGTTTTTGGCCATTCATCTCCGGCACTAAGGTTATTGATCAAACTAAGGCTGAAGATATTGAAGATGATGAGAGGGCACAAGACATCATCATGCTTCATCTTGATGAGGCTCTCATTCACCATGTGGACCAGCTTCTGACTGCTCTGCTCTGCAAAGGAGAAATGAAAAGATGCAGGGGGGAGGAGAGCTTGAGCTCTTGCAAGCACACACACACACTCACAAAACCCTAATAGAGAACACACAAGGTGAGAGACTGAAAATCTTCTTCTTCTCTACTCAACACTCAACACACCATATACAAGATAAGAGTACACACAATATGAAAGGTACTCAACCAAATACATACACGGGTTCTCTATAGTGTGAACCCGACTAAATGAGCTGGCGCTATAACTATGCCAGTCTCTAGAGTGGCTGTCACACAGCCTGTCATCCCACTGGCCGCATATCACCCAAGATCTCACCAACCATGCCAGTGGTGTAAGTGCGGGGCCTATCCCCCAGGCGGGTCATCAGTGTCCACCGCCTCACTAGAGCTCGATATCTCAACACTCCCCCTCGAGCTCAACTCCATCTCATGTACACCAAGCGAAGCCCTGAATCTGCGGAGCTTCTCTGTACCCAATGCTTTGGTGAAGATGTCAGCTACCTGATCCTCTGTGCTGACATAAACAAGGTCAAGGTCTCCTGCCAAGACCTTCTCTCTGAAGAAGTGGTAGTGGACCTCTATGTGCTTCGTACGAGCATGAAAGACTGGGTTCCTGGCCAACTGTATACTGCTAATGTTGTCACAGAAAATGACAACTTGTCTATCCACTGATAGACCCAAATCTGCAAGTAGCTTTCTCAACCAAGCTACCTCACATGCTGCCATAGCAGCTCCTCTGTACTCGGCCTCTGTACTCGATAGAGCAACCGTAGGCTGCTTCTTGCTGCTCCATGTCACAGCAGCACTCCCCAAAGAAAACATGAATCCACTGGTAGATCTTCTGTCTGAGATACTACCAGCCCAATCAGCATCTGTGTACCCATGTACACATATCTCTGTCCCAGTCTCATAGAATAGTCCACAATGCAAAGTAGACCTCACATACCTCAGTATGCGTCTCACTGCATCTAAATGCGGTTTCCGTGGAACCTGCATAAACTGACTCACCAACCCAACAGCATAGCTCAAATCTGGTCTGGTGATCGTCATGTAGATCAAACTTCCTACTATGCGTCTGTACATAGTAGGATCCTCCAAGATCTCTCCTGAATCTGCACTCAACTTGCCATTCTGATCCAATGGCACAGAAATAGGCTTACAGCCTGTCATACCATACTTGGACAACATGTCCAAGCCATACTGTCTCTGCAACAGTAATCCTATACCATGTGGTGACCTAATCACCTCAATGCCCAAGAAATATCTGAGCTCCCCCAGATCCTTCATCTCGAACTTCTGTCTAAGCAAGATCTTTACATCAAAGATCTCTGCATCATGGTCCCCCGTAATGATCAAGTCATCTACATAGATGACAACAAGCACAACCCCTCTATCACCATGTCTCACATACAATGAGAAATCTGCATTGGCTACATGAAAGCCAATAGTGACAAGATATTCAGAAATCTTGTCAGACCATGCTCTTGGTGCTTGCTTTAAGCCATACAAGGCTTTCTTCAACCTGCAAACATGCTCGGGGTGACCCATATCCTCATATCCAGGTGGCTGCAACATATACACCTCTTCTTGCAAATCCCCATGCAAGAATGCATTCTTTACATCCATCTGATGTAAAGACCATTTCTTAGACGCAGCCACTGCTATCACAACTCTCACCGTTGCCATCTTGGCAAAACTGGGTTGAAAGTTTCCTCATAATCAATCCCATATGTCTGCGCATATCCTTTGGCTACCAATCTAGCCTTGTACCTGTTTATGCTTCCATCACTGTTATGTTTAACTTTGTACACCCACTTGCATCCAATGGCTTTCTTGCCTTCAGGCAATTGCACTAAGTCCCAAGTTTCATTTCCATATAGTGCATCCATCTCCTCATCCATAGCTTTCTCCCAACACACATTTCCAACAGCCTCATCAATGCATGTGGGCTCAACAACCTGCACAACCTTTGCCATATATGCATAGTGATGTGCCACATAACCATCATATGTAAATCTCTGCACAGGGTTCTTCACTCTCCCTGATCTTCGCAGCTTTTCATTCATGGCTTCCATAGCCTTCTTTACACCAGGTGTTCTCATAGCTGGGATCCCAAGCTCCTCATCAAGGCTCATATCTGAGCCACTAGACTCTCCATCAACATGAGAATGCCCTGCAGAAATGTCAGGCATACCAAGGGGCTCAACCACTTTCTCTTTTCCTTTACGTGATGTACTAATCACATTTGCAGGGCTGGTATTATGACGCAGCCTGCCACTCCATGGTCTATCAACAGACCCACTAGATGAGGACTCTCCTGGTCCACTCAAAGACTGTGATTGCTGACCTGCATTCTGTGCAACCACACTTCCACTCACATCAGCCCCAACAGCTTCTTTTTCAACAGCATACCAGCTGCTCATCTCATCAAAGACAACATCCCTGCTTACCCTCAACTCACGTGTAGCAGGGTTATAACACCTGTATCCCTTTTGCTCCAGGGAATATCCAATAAACACACATTTTTCAGCTTTCGAATCCAGCTTAGTTCTCAGCTCATCTGGCACATGCACATATGCAATGCATCCAAAGACTTTCAGATGAGACAAATCTGGTTTTTTGCCAGTAAACTTCTCCTCTGGAGTTACATCATGTATGGCTGCAGAGTTGGAGTCCTGTTCATGATGTATACTGCTGTAGAAACAGCCTCAGCCCAATAGCAATGCGGCATATTCTTCTCTTCCATCAATGCTCGCGCAATCTCAGCAATGTGCCTGTTTTTTCGCTCAGCAACTCCATTTTGCTGCGGAGTGTATCTGCATGTATACTGTCTCCGAATACCATTCTTCTTCAAATATTCAGAGAACTCATTGGAGAAGTACTCTCCCCCTCCATCTGACCTTAGGCACTTGACATATTTTCCTGTTTGCTTTTCAACCAAAAACCTGAAATTCTGAAAGTGAGTGAATACCTCACTCTTCTCCTTCATGAAATATACCCACACTTTCCTTGTGTGGTCATCAATGAAAGTGACATAGTACCTGCAGCCTCCCATAGAAACGGTCTTCGTAGGACCCCATACATCTGAATGCACAACATCTAGTGCATTTCTGCTCACATATCTGTTACGTGGAAACACATGCTTTGTTTGCTTCCCAAATTGGCATGCTTCACATATTTTCTGCATACCTTCCACTTTAAATTTTGGCAGCCCTGTCACAATTCCTTTTGTTTGCATAGACTTCAATCTCTGCACATTCACATGACCAATCCTTTTATGCCATATGTCTGTGTCTGCAACAACTCCTGAACCATTCGCAAACATTGCAGCACTCATTTCAGGCATGTCTACATCCAACGTAAACATTTTGCCCACTCTGTTGCCTTTTGCAACCAACCTGCACTTGTCTTTGAAATCTTCAACATAACACCCATCAGGGTTAAACCGAACCTGCAAACCCTGCTCAATCATCTGGCCAACTAAAACCAGATTCTTTGTTATGTTCGGTACATGAAGTACATCTGCAAGGTACTTCACTTTGCCATCCTGCATAGATAATGGCACATCTCCAACGTGGGCAATTGGATGAGCAGTGTCATCCCCTGTTTCCACAAAACCTGGTCTTTCCGGGTTCTTCATCTCCTTGAACCACTCTCCATGACTCGTCATGTGGTTCGAAGCGCCTGAATCCACATACCATACATTATCTTTTTGTGCTGCTGCATCAACATTTTCAGACATGGCATTCACGACATGCTGCATAACAAACAACCTTTCATTGTCCTCATTATTTCTGCTTGAGGATGCATAGTTGTTTTGCTGCACTTTCCCATTTTGCATGTCAGCCTGCTTCTTATAACATTCTGACTGCACATGTCCAGGCTTACCACAATAATAGCATTCACGTGCATCATTATATTGCCTTTGCCAATTTCCACGGCCTCTTTGACTCCCCCTGCCTCTGAATCTGCCTCTTCCACCTGCGTGTTGTTGTTGTTGTTGATTCTGGGACTGTTGTTGTTGTTGCTGCTGCTGCTGGCCATAATTCTGATTACCTGTTCGGCCACCTCCTTGACCGCGTCCACGGCCTCCTCTACCTCGTCCTCTTCCTGAACTCGTGTAGAAGGCCTGTTGCTCTGAACTGTTTTTACTTTGTGAAGACTGTTGGTCTTCACCCAAGTTCTTCTCTTCGATAATCAGCATAGACACTAAGTCTGTAAAGTTGGGAATGTTTTCCCGAGTCTGAATAGACGTCTTGAATGCCTTGTATTGTGGCCCGAGACCACGTAAACAGACTTCCACCTTGTCATCATCATCTACTGACACACCAATAGATGCAAGGGATTCCACAATACCCTTTATCTTCAGCGCATAGTCATTCACAGACATGCTCTTTTTCTCCACAGTATGAAGTTCATTCTTCAACTGTATCTTACGTGCCTTGGTGTTTGTTTCATAAAGCTTTACCAAGGTGTCCCACGCCTCCTTGGGGGACTTGGCATCCTGAATGTGCCCAATCATGGTGTCCTGTATACTAATGGAAAGCCAATACATAACCTTCCTGGCTCCTTGGTTCCAGTCTTTAAACTCTTTTACATCTGCAGCAGTCGGATTTATATCCGGTATCTCCGGTGCCTCTTCATGCTCACCTTCTATGTAGTCCCAATAGCCTTTTCCCATCAGGAAATTAGTCAACCTGAACCTCCAAGCATGGAAGTTATTCTTGTCCAGCTTCTCAGCCACAATCTGTGTTATGCCATCATTAGACATCTTGCCAAACACACAATTTTACCAGAAACTGCACTCTGGTTTTTCTGCACAAATGCTGTATTTTCTGCACAGCGGTACTGCAGTTCACTCAAATGTCACAACCAGTGACTTCAATGCACATACATACACCCAATGGCAACTGTAGACCTCTTTGCAGCACCCACAGTGTCTGCACAGTCAATCTGTCTTCCTGCAGTTCTTAAAACAGAGTTTTGCAGAGAATTGATGACTTACCCGCAGTGCTCGAAATCGCCTGCTTTCTGAAAAACGGAGGTCCAGACGCGCCCGAAACGCGTTTTCGGCCCGGAAATTTCAGTCCGTAGGACACAGTCCGTAGGACTATATAGTTGCCCTATAGCTTCACTCCCGCGAAGAAAGCTCCTCAATCGGAGATCGTTTGCCGGTGCCTCCCGTAGAGCTCCCGACAAGGGTGTAGTCACCAACACAATAGGGAAGAGTAGTTGAAGCTCTTACCCTCGTACCGCTTCCTGTGGTTCTCTTGCTTGCAGCTCAGCCCTTAGCACGAACCAGGCTCTGATACCATGAAAAGATGCAGGGGGGAGGAGAGCTTGAGCTCTTGCAAGCACACACACACACTCACAAAACCCTAATAGAGAACACACAAGGTGAGAGACTGAAAATCTTCTTCTTCTCTACTCAACACTCAACACACCATATACAAGATAAGAGTACACACAATATGAAAGGTACTCAACCAAATACATACACGGGTTCTCTATAGTGTGAACCCGACTAAATGAGCTGGCGCTATAACTATGCCAGTCTCTAGAGTGGCTGTCACACAGCCTGTCATCCCACTGGCCGCATATCACCCAAGATCTCACCAACCATGCCAGTGGTGTAAGTGCGGGGCCTATCCCCCAGGCGGGTCATCAGTGTCCACCACCTCACTAGAGCTCGATATCTCAACAAGAAATGGGATGAGCTTGATAAGCTCTATGGAGCTCGTGGTAAGAATTCCAAGATCTCACTTAAAATTGAATTTTTTAGCTTGGAAATCAAAGAGGGAGATGGCTTTGGAGCCTTCATCTCTCACTTGAAGGGCCTTATGGCTCAACTTGCATCAGTGAATGCGAGAATGGATGAAGATGATGCAGTGGCTGTTTTACTAAAAGCAGTCAAGAAGGTGTACCCCACCTTAGTCACCACCCTAAAGAACATACCTAATCCCACTCTTGAAGGAGTCATTCAATCTTGTCTTGATGAAGAAAAGAGGCCAAAGGGAGGAGCTGAATCTTCAAATGCAACAACTTCATCGAATATCGGAACAAGCTTTGTCACATCAACAAGTGATCAAAGTAAGATGTGTCCATTGCAAAAAGGTGGGTCATTTGGCAAATAATTGTTGGATCAAATATCCTAACAAAATGAAATGTAACAAGTGTAAACAAACGGGACATATCACTTCTAAATGTCCTAACAAAGAGTCAGAGGAGGCTAACTTTGTATCAGCCTCTAACTCCACTGAGAAATTGTTTTAAATCTCAATGTAACCACACCTATATTCCTAACCTTGTATACCTAATGTTATAAAGGCAACCTATGTCCAATACCACCTATTCCAATTTTCTTTCATAGTTGGTATTGAGGGGTGTCCTCTCTCTCTCTCTCTCTCTCTCTCTCTCTCTCTCTCTCTCTCTCTCTCTCTCTCCCAAAACCCTTCTTCTCTCATTTTCCCTCGTCCTCTCTCACTGAATTAATCAGAGACTAAGGTTTTGTAAAAGGGGAGGAGAAGGGTGTGTGTGTGAATGGACTTATGGTCCACTAGCTCACCTATTTAAAGGTGGAGCTAGAAGGCATTTTTGTATGGAGCAAGAAGCCTAGTTGTATTTTGAGCAACTTAATTTTCTTGTATTTTGTGAGTCTCTTTCCTCCACATCTTTGATCTAGCATGAGTACCACAAAATTCTAACAAACGCTTCATCGACATCTGCATCCCCACAGGAGCTTACTGTACCTTTAATAAGCAGGAGGTGAAGAGGTTGGGGAAGGGCAATTTAGGAACTAGGTTCCTCCCGTGGCTCGCCACTTTTGCGTTCCTCATCACAGCGATGAGGATTCGGATGAGGAGGTAGAGATGCCTGCATTGCAGTTTTCTTGAGGCTTTGAATTGGCATGAAAAACTAGATTGGTTTTTCACCGACTGTGAATACCTTGAGATATTCACGTCAAACTTTTGATCACCAAAATGGATAACGAGTATGTGGTGGTGCTTAGGAAGATGTGTGTGTGCAAGTACATGTATTTTCCCTTGGATTTGAGGTCTTTTTTGGTATGAAAAGCCAGACTAGAGTTTTTCATGGCATGAACATTAACACTGGTTTTTCATGCCAAATGAAGTTTTGAAATTCTTGCTTTTGAGGTTATTTTGTGGTTCTCCTGATCATTGGAAAGGGTAGGGAACGATTTATGATACTCTTGGAACACCTTTTTAGGATGTGAAAAACTTTAGATGCTCATGGCCGTGAGCTTCCACTAGTTTTCCATGTCAACTGAATTTTTGATTTTTTATGTTTTGAGCTGATTTTTTGAACTACTCACTATGAAGACCTTGGCACAATTTACTCTAACTTTGAACCACCTTTTTGGGACATGAAAGAGTTGAGATACTCACATCCATGAGCATACTGGTTTTCCATGCAAACTGAACTTTAGCTTTTGATTATCATTCTTTTGAGGTGAGGTTGTGGTTCATTTGATCCATTGAATAGGTTGTGTATGATTTTCATGGCTATTAGAACAAGTTCTTTTCGATGTAAAAAACTCTAGATACTCACGGTTATGAGTATTTAGACATACAAAAATCAAGATATCCTCCACTAGTTTTTCTTGACAACCAAACTTTTAAGTATCATGCTTTTGAGTTGATATTCTTATTCGTTGAGGACCATTCTGGAGTGTCAAGCATGATTTTTGACCCCTTTGGAGTAACTTTTTTGGGCATGAAAGACTTGAGTTTTTCATAGCATGATTATCTCTCAAGAAAGCACATGTGAACATTCTCACATGTTTACTCATGATTTGTTAAGTAGTTCGTTTCCTCCTCTTTTCTTGAATCTTTGCTTCCCCTCAAACTCCAGGCTCCTACTTCCTTTGTGAGATGGATATTATTGACAAAGGTCTCTAGATCTTTTATAAGGGTTGCAAGTCCTTATGTGTGTTGCTAGTAAGTGTTGATGCTGAAGCCTTAACTTACAATTCTTTAGATATTGATGTATCTAATGAGGTGACTAGTTACATATCCTTGTTATTCAGAGTGCAAGCAGGTTTTTATGGCTTTTCCTTTTTTAAGAGGGGGTCCTTGTTGTGGTTTGGTTGATGTTGCTTTGGTCGCGCCCCATTTGAGACATGGGTGTGATTCTTCTTGATACACAAGTTGGTGGCAAGGATATTCTTTATTTGATGGCCTTGGGCACCTAGATGGTAGAATTACCATTGTAATACCCTTGAGCAATGAGTAGGCATCTAGTTACCCATTTTTATGGACTTTGTGGTGTGGGGGTCGGTGTCTTCAATGTCAAGGTTGCTTTCTTTGTGAAAGTTAAGGGATCTTATGGAATTATTTGGAATCCACACATTTTCATTACCTCTATAGAATCCTTGTGCTTGCAATAATTGCTTGGGAACCTATAACTCATACGTTGGAAGAAGATCTTGCGAGGCTAGGCTCTTTTAGGTTTTTGCTACTGTGGAAGAGATTGACAAGCACTCTTCTTTCTAGGCTTTTAAGATTTGTGTTGTGAGCATTGTTGTGAGTGTTGCCTAGATTAGTAAGGTAGCAAATAGGATTATCGCATTCATAGTAGCCTTGAGCCACTAATAATAACTACTTTTTTACCCATCTTTTTGACATAATGAAGGTATCTTAAACATTGACTTATGTGGTGGATATACCTTCTTTTCTAAAAGTGAAGGTTTAGAACCTTTCTTGGCATTTTATTACAATGGAGTAGCGATAGTTCTTGGTTTGGGCATCCTCAATGATGAGGCTTCCAGATCTTCATGAGAGAGGCTACTTGCCTACCGATGGCAAAGTTACTTGGATGAATTAACTTTTATCTCTTGGAGTGATGACCTTTAGTGTCAACATCATTGATGATTTAGGATTATTTCAATAGGGGCTATAAATTTTATCATTTATACTAATGATTTAGGATTGTTTTCAAGAGGGGCTATAACCTTCATCATCTATAGTAGTAATGATGTAGGATTCTTTTCAAGGGGGGCTATAACTTTTATCATCTATAGTGATGATTTAGGATTGTTTTCAAGAGGGGTTATAACCTTTGTCATTTATAGTGATGATTTAGGATTGTTTTCAAGAGGTGCTATAACCTTTGTCATCCTTTAGTGCCATCCTCATTGATTTAGGATTGTTTATAAGAGGGGCTATTGATGACAAGGTTTTTGTCATAGAATCCTTTGGCTCCTTGGGCGAGGTTGGTTAAGGAGTGGCTCTCGGAGTAAAACCTTTAGCATGAGGTATTGTTAATGTAGAGGGTCAATGGTAGTCTCTAGAGAGACTATTTCGTCACAAGGTTTATTAATGTTGTAGGTTGTGGAGGGTTACCCTTGCCTGAGCATGATTAATTTGTGTTGTTAGTATAAGAAGGGACATATTCCAGAGTGGATACGGCTATGAGGTTGTGACTTCCTCAAAAACTCAATACTAGGTACATCAATTTACTTAGGAGCAAGTGTCTCTTGACCATAAACAAGATTAAAGGGAGTAAATTGTATAGAGGCTTGAAAGGTAGTCCTATATGCCTAGAGTGCTCCATCAAAATGCTAATCCCATGTCCTTGATCTAGCTTCCACATGTTTATCAATGTTGCTATGTAGAAGAAGCTGATTTTAGGGTTCCCCCAAAAACAAGGCGACTATTATTTTCTTCCTCTTGGGCTGTTGCGTGCAATTATCCCACCATTGATCCTCCCGACTGTGTGCCTTTGAGTAGGGAAGAGGCCCAAATAAGACCCATGACTTTTCGTTGAGTGTTAGAGAGATAAATCAACACTCCATGAGAAGATGGTTTTTGCAAACTATGGAAGAGGATAAAGTAGCTTAAAATTTGATTAATATTAAGCATTGTGACACCCAATAAAGATGTAAAAGGTTGAGGGGACCTATATCTAAGCTCTGATACCATGTTAGAATTATGGAGGCTTTAGGAAGATGATTGACTCATAGTACGAGCATGGACGCAAGCTAAGCTAAAATGAGATTAGTACTTAATAAAATGGACAACATAATGACACAATGAGATAGCATAATAGTGGTGTATTATTACATTAGATCAATGCCTTTAAATAGGCTAGAGTATAATGGATTAAGGGAATGCTTAACCCTTAAGCAAAACTCTAATCTACCCTTGAAGTGAGCACCTCCAAGATCTCCAAAATTGCCTAGATTTGGATGAAAGTTTGAACCTCTTCCCACTTGTAATAGGCTCATAGAATATGCTGATTTGGGTTCTCTTTTGACCATAATATACCATATTTGTGATGGCTATAAGACCTTTGAACCATATGCCTATATCCCCAATGTCACACATATGATACTTTGGTGTATTGTTTCAGCCACTAGATCCTATGTTTAAATATCCCAAACATGGCATATTCATGTCCTATATGAAGGAATCCACTTAGGAGAGGATCTTGTAGTGTAGGTTGACCTAATAATTTCCCTAGGTCAAGGGTCATGATATTATGTTTACACCATGGATAAATTTGGGCTGAATTCATTTTGGGGTAATGGGTCAGGTCTTAGTGCTTTGATTTAAATTTCAATTGCACTAGAGGAGGTACTAGATCTCAATTCTTCATTTGACATTTCTTGGAATAAGTTCTTATTATTCTTTCCAATAATAAGTTCTTATTATTCTTGTAGAAAGTGTCACATACACTAGGTCCTTGGTATCAATACATACACAAGATAATTGGTCTATAAGAGAAAGGGGTCATAAGGGTTATGGACAATTTAGCTCATCTCCTTTCTTGTAGGACTTTCTAAGCTTTGAAGTAAGGCATTATGCAATGGGAATCTTAGAGATCAATGCCTCTTTGCTCCTCCTTGCTTTCACTAGTTTAGATGAGGAAGAGTTTATCTCAATGGTATCTTCCATCATGTTATTGTCCAAACAGATTGCTTCTTTGCAACACTCATCCAAATAATTTGTATTCGAGGCTATGATCAATTGTGAAAAGTGTTTTTCTTTAATCACATGAGGAAACATCACTTAATTTGTGCATCATTGAGCTTCTCCCAGTTCTCACATTGTGAGTTCAGGGTTTACATACATAAGATGTAATCCCATATGGTTTCATTGGGTCCTCTTGCTCTATCATTTAGAGATTTGTTTATAGCACTCTACCTAGGGTCTTGTCTGGAGAATCCATAGATCAAGGTAGTCTTTAGAGTTTTAAAATTTGTCTTAATCATAGGCATCAATGTGATGAACTGTTCATTGGCCTTGCCTAGTAAGCATAGATTGAGTAAATGCACCTTGGTATTTTCCCCCATGACCTTGGAAATTTCTGTGGACACAAGTCTAGAGGACTCCTTTGGGTCATGTGTAGGTCCTTTGGTTAAAGCAACATGCAATCCTTGTGCAACTCCCCTTCCTAGATTGTTTAATATTATTGAAGTCTAGATGACTCCTTTGGGTCATGTGTAGGTCCTTTGGTTAAAGCAACATGCAATCCTTGTGCAACTCCCCTTCCTAGATTGTTTAATATTATTGAAGTTTGGAAATCTTGGGGTTATAAGGTTTGTGAAATACTAACTCCAAGAATTTGCAAGAAGGTAGAACCAATTGTTGTATTAGGAATAGGACTAGTGTTAACCCATTTCTAGGGTTAACAAGAGCTACTACCATTATCTTATACCAAGGAGTCAAGGTAGATACACCAAAAGGTCATACGTCCAAATCTACAACTTGGACAGGTGCAATAGAGTCTTTCTCTTACTAATCCTCTTGCTGATTTCTCTCCCTAATGCATGAGGGTGCGTGAGTGAAGTGGGGTGAGAGGAGAGACGAGTAAACGTAGTGCAACGCAATGGTGTGACAACGCTTGCAAGAGGCGCAGTGGAATTGCTTCTCAAGAGTTGTAGAGCTTGGAGACCTCAAGGGTTATGAGCTGGGCCATTGGAAAGATCCTCACAATAGTTACAGTTCACCAGATAATCTCTTGTTGGATGTGTTTCAAGGAGGGTTAGGGTGATCCATTAACATTTTTGGTGTCATTGCCGAGAGTCATACCTTAGCTTTTTCCATCGTTTTTCTCTAATCTATGCATTACCCTTTACCTATTGTCTTGATTAATGGTTTCCCATGAAAAAGATGTGGATTTGAAGGAGATTTGTGCATGATTTTATGAGAAATAGCTCTCTTTTTTGTTTTGAAAAGAATGATTTTTACTTAATTTATTATTTTTGTTGTTGACAATGTGATTTTTAATGTTCCTAGGGCTTCCACGTAGAGTGTATTAGGCTTAGTTTGCATCAATTGCATCAAACAATGCAATAAAATGTAATTTTCAGTGGTTTTTAGCTCTCTTTAGAGTTAAACGTAGAGTTAGAATCATTATTTATTGCTTAAATTGTACGTTTTTTATTTGAATTCTATACACGAGAATTATCAAGTATTAGGAGTAGCTTAATCTTTCAATTTTTTTTTAAAAAAAAACCAAAAAACTCTTGAAATCGACTAATCTCTCTTAATTGACTAGTTTTTATCATTAAGGGTGATTAATCTTGTTCAAGAGGTAAAATTTTAAAAAATGTGCTTTTTGGAGTCATAATTGCTCATGTAAGAGGTCGAAATTAGTGTTCTTGGGTGTTTTGGAAAAATCTAAATTCATCAAAACATCTAATTACATCAATTAGAAGAAATTGGCTTTCTTTTGCTTAATTTTGCATAAAGAGAAGAGACATTAATTAAGATTTTAATTAATCTCTAATTATACATTAAATTTACACAATAGTTTATGCACATAGCTTAGCAATTCCATGCTCTATCCAATGATGTGCTCAATGGTGTGAATTAATCAGTGATTAGTGGTTAATTAGAGCCCTTGATTAGTCTAAAAGAGGAAAAGATTGTTGAGATATCGAGCTCATCTAGTGAGGTGGTGGACACTGATGACCCGCCTGGGGGATAGGCCCCACACTTACACCACCGACATGGTTGGTGAGATCATGGGTGATATGCGGCCAGTGGGATGACAGGCTATGTGACAGCCATTCTAGATTGGCATAGTTATAGCACCAGCTCATTTCGTTGGGTTCACACTATAGAGAACCCTAGTATGTATTTGGTTGAGTACCTTTCATATGGTGTGTACTCTTATCTTTGTATATGGTGTGTTGAGTGTTGAGTGAAGAAGAAGAAGATTTTCAGCCTCTCACCTTGTGTTCTCTCTTTTAGGGTTTTGTGAGTGTGTGTGTGCTTGCAAGAGCTCAAGCTCTCTTCTCCCTTGCATCTTTTCATGGTATCAGAGCCTGGTTCATGCTAAGGGCTGAGCCGCAAATAAGAGAAGCATAGGAAGCGGTACTAGGGTAAGAGCTTCAACTACTCTTCCCTATTTGTGTTGGTGTGACGACTACACCCTTGTTAGGAGCTCTACGGGAGAGGCACCGGCAAACGATCTCTGATTGAGGAGCTTTCTTCGCGGGAGTAAAGCTATGTTATCCTATATCGGACAACATATTTTGGGCCGAAAACGTATTTCGAGTGCGTCAGGAGCTCCGTTTTTCAAAAAGCAGGCAATTTCGACTGCGGGTAAGTCATCAATTCTTTGCAGAACTCTGTTTTAAGAACTGCAAGAAGACAGATTGGCTAGGCAGACACTGTGTGTGCTACAAGGAGGTCAACATTTGCCATTGGGTGTATGTATACACATTGAGGTCACTAGTGTGACATTTGAGTGTACTACAGTACCGCTGCAAAAAATACAGCAGTTTGTGCAGGATAAACCAAAGTGCTGTTTCTAGTAAATTTGTGTGTCTGGCAAGATGTCAAATGATGGCATAAACCAGATTGTTGCTGAGAAGCTTGATAAGAACACCGGACATCAATCCGATTGCTGCAGATGTGAAAGAGTTCAAGGATTGGAACCAAGGAGCCATAAAAGTTATGTATTGGCTCTCTATCAGTATTCAGGACACCATGATTGGGCACATACAGGATGCCAAGTCCCCCAAGGAGGCGTGGGACACCTTGGTAAAACTCTATGAAACAAATATCAAGGCATGAAAGATACAGTTGAAGAATGAACTTCATACTGTGGAGAAAAAGAGTATGTCTATGAATGACTATGCATTGAAGATAAACGGTATTATGGAATCCCTTGCATCTATTGGTGTTTCAGTAGATGATGATGATAAGGTGGAAGTCTGTCTACGTGGTCTCGGGCCACAATACAAGGCGTTCAAGACGTCTATTCAGACTCGGGAAAACATTCCCAATTTTACAGATTTGTTGTCTATGCTGATTATAGAAGAGAAGAGCTTGGGTGAAGACCAACAGCCTTCATAAAACAAAAATAATTCAGAGCAACAGTCCTTCTACACAAGTTCAGGAAGAGGACAAAGCTAGAGGAGGCCGTGGATGCGGTCAAGGAGGTGGCCGAAAAGGTAATCAGAATATAGCCAGCACCAACAACAACAACAGTCCCAGAATTCACAACACGCAGGTGGAAGAGGCCAATTCAGAGGCAGGGGGAGTTAAAGAGGTTGTGGAAATTGGCAAAGGCAGTATAATGATACATGTGGATGCTTTTATTGTGGTAAGCCTGGACATGTGCAGGCAGATTATTATAAGAAGTAGGTTGACATGCAAAATGGGAAATTGCAGCAAAACAACTATGCATCATCGAGCAGAAACAATGAGGATAATGAAAGGTTATTTGTTATGCAGCATGTCGTTAATGCCATGTCTAAAAATGTTGAAGCAGCACATAAAGATGATGTATGGTATGTTGATTCAGGTGCTTCGAACCACATGACAAGTCATGGGGAGTGGTTCAAGGAGATGAAGAACCTTGAAAGACTAGGTTTTGTGGAAACAAGGGATGACACTGCTCATCCAATTGCCCATGCATTGTCTATGCAGGATGGCAAAGTGAAGTACCTTGCAGATGTACTTCATGTTCTGAACATTTCATTTGGCTAGATGATTGAGCAGGGTTTGCAGGTTTGGTTTAACCCTGATGGTTGTTATGTTGAAGACAAGTGCAGGTTGGTTGCAAAAGGCAACAGAGTGGGTAGAATGTTTACGTTAAATGTAAACATGCCTGAAGTGAGTGCTGCGATGTTTGTAAATGGTTCAGGAATTGTTGCAGACACAGACATTTGGCATAAAAGAATTAGACATGTGAATGTGCAGAGAATGAAGTCTATGCAGACAAAAGGAATTGTGACAGGGCTGCCAAAGTTTAAAGTTGAAGGTATGCAGAAAATATGTGAAGCATGCCAATTTGGAAAGCAAACAAGGCATGTATTTCCACATAACAGAAATGTGAGCAGAAATGCACTAGATATTGTGCATTCAGATGTATGGGGTCCTACGAAGACCATGTCTATGATGGGAGGCTGTAGGTACTATGTGACATTTATTCATAACCACACAAGGAAAGTGTGGGTATACTTCATGAAGGAGAAGGGTGAGGTGTTCACTCATTTTCAAAATTTCAGGTTGAAAAGTAAACAGAGAAATATGTAAAGTGCCTGAGGTCAGATGGAGGGGGAGAGTACTTCTCCAATGGGTTCTCTAAATTTCTGAAGAAAAATGGTATTCGGAGACAGTTTACATGTAGATACAATCCGCAGCGAAATGGAGTTGCTAACGAGTAGAAAAATAGGCTCATTGCTGAGATTGTGCGAGCATTGATGGAAGAGAAGAATATACTGCATAGCTATTGGGCTTAGGCTATTTCTACAACAGTTTACATCATGAACAGGACTCCAACTGCAGCCATATATGATGTAACTCCAGAGGAGAGGTTTACTGGCAGAAAACCTAATTTGTCTCATCTAAAAGTTTTTGGATGCATGGCATATGTGCATGTGCCAGATGAGATGAGAACTAAGCTGGATCCAAAAGCTGAAAAATGTGTGTTTATTGGATATTCCTATGAGCAAAAGGGATACAGGTGTTATAACCCTGCTACACGTGAGTTGAGGGTAAGCAGGGATGTTGTTTTTTATGAGATGAGCAACTGGTATACTACTGAAAAAGAAGCTGTTGGGTTGATGTGAGTGGAAATGTGGTTGCACAGAATGCAAGTCAACCAATCACAGACCAGGAGAGTCCTCATCTAGTGGTTCAATTGATAGACCATGGAGTGGCAGGCTGCGTCATAATACCAGTCCTGCAAATGTGATTAGTACATCACATAAAGGTAAAGAGAAAGTGGTTGAGCCCCTTAGTATGCCTGACATTTTTGCAGGGCATTCTCATGTTGATGGGAGAGTCTAGTGGCTCACAGATGAGCCTTGATGAGGAGCTTGGGATCCCAACTATGAGAACACCTTGTGTAAAGAAGGCTATGGAAGCCATGAATGCAAAGCTGCCAAGATCTGGGAGAGTGAAGAACCCTGTGCAGAGGTTTACCTATGATGGTTATGTAGCACATCACTATGCATACATGGCAAAGGTTGTGTAGGTTGTAGAGCCCACATGCATTGATGAGGCTGTTTTAGAAATGTGTGTTGGGAGAAAGCTATGGATGAGGAGATGGAAGCACTATATGGAAATGAGACTTGGGATTTAGTGCAATTTCCTGAAGGCAAGAAAGCCATTGGATGCAAGTGGGTGTACAAAGTAAAACATAATAGTGATGGAACCATAAACAGGTACAAGGCTAGATTGGTAGCCAAAGGATATGCGCAGACATATGGCATCGATTATGAGGAAACTTTCAGCCCAATTGCCAAGATGGCAACAGTGAGAGTTGTGATAGAGCAGTCGTTGTGTTAACGCAATGGTCTTTACATCAGATGGATGTAAAGAATGCTTTCTTGCATGGGGATTTGCAAGAAGAGGTGTATATATTGCAGCCACTTAGTTATGAGGATGTGAGTCACCAGAGCATGTTCGTCGCAGGTTGAAGAAAGCCTTGTATGGCTTAAAACAAGCACCAAGAGCATGGTCTGACAAGATTTCTGAATATCTTGTCACTATTGGCTTTCATGTAGCCAATGCAGATTTCTCACTGTATGTGAGACACGGTGATAGAGGGGTTGTGCTTGTTGTCATCTATGTAGATGGCTTGATCATTACGAGGGACCATGATGCAGAGATCTTTGATGTAAAGATCTTGCTTAGATAGAAGTTTGAGATGAAGGATCTAGGAGAGCTCAGATATTTCTTGGGCATTGAGGTGATTAGGTCACCACATGGTATTGGATTACTGCAGAGACAGTATGACTTGGACATGTTGTCCAAGTATGGTATGATAGGCTGTAAGCCTATCTCAGTGCCATTGGATCAGAATGGCAAGTTGAGTGCAGATTCAGGAGAGATTTTGGAGGATCCTACTATGTATAGGCGCATAGTAGGAAGCTTGATCTACATGACGATCACCAGGCCAAATTTGAGCTATGCTGTTGGGTTGGTCAGTCAATTTATGCAGGTTCCTCGAAAGCTGCATTTGGATGCATTGAGATGCATACTGAGGTATGTGAGGTCTACTTTGCATTATGGACTATTTTATGAAACTGGGATAGATATATGTGTACATGGATACACATATATCTATGGACTATTTATGCAGGTTCCTCGAAAGCTGCATTTGGATGCATTGAGATGCATACTGAGGTATGTGAGGTCTACTTTGCATTATGGACTATTTTATGAAACTGGGATAGATATATGTGTACATGGATACACAATGCTGATTGGGCTGGTAGTATCTTAGATAGAAGATCTACTAGTGGATTCATGTTTTCTTTGGGGAGTGCTGCTGTGACTTGGAGTAGCAACAAGAAGCAGCCTACGGTTGCTCTATCCAGTATAGAGGCCGAGTACAGAGGTGCTGCTATGGCAGCATGTGAGGTAGCTTGGTTGAGAAAGCTACTTGCAGATTTTGGTTGACAACTTGTCTATCAGTGGTGGATAGAAAAGTTGTCATTTTCTGTGACAACATTAGCAGTATACAGTTGGCCAAGAACCCAGTTTTTCATGCTTGCACGAAGCATATAGAGGTCCACTACCATTTTGTCAGAGAGAAGGTCTTGGTAGGAGACGTTGACCTTGCTTATGTCAGCACATAGGATCAGGTAGCTGACATCTTCACCAAAGCATTGGGTACAGAGAAGCTCTGTAGATTCAGGGCTTCACTTGGTGTACATGAGATGGAGTTGAGCTCGAGGGGGAGTGTTGAGATATCAAGCTCATCTAGTGAGGCGGTAGACACTGATGACCCGCCTGGGGGATAGGCCCCACACTTACACCACTGGCATGGTTGGTGAGATATAGGTGATATGTGGCCAGTGGGATGAGAGGCTAACCCTAGTATGTATTTGGTTGAGTACCTTTCATATGGTGTGTACTCTTATCTTTGTATATGGTGTGTTGAGTGTTGAGTGAAGAAGAAGAAGATTTTCAGCCTCTCACCTTATGTACTCTCTTTTAGGGTTTTGTGAGTGTGTGTGTGCTTGTTGAAGAGCTCAAGCTCTCTTCTCCCCTGCATCTTTTTAAAGATTAGTGAAATAATTAATTTTTAATTAATTCCTAATAACTTTTTTACATAACTCATCAAGGCTAATGAGCATTGAATGAGAAGACGCCAATGAGTTGTCAAATTGTCCATTTTGGGGGTCATTTATGAATTGTGTAACAGGGTGTCATAAAAAGGTTGACTTTTTTTATTCCCACTTACCTTTTTAGGAAAATGCCCATGTCCCCCCATTTTAAAATTCATAAAATATCCCCCCCAAACAAGGGAATTCAAATTTCCAACTAGACTAAAATTTTAAAATCCGTGTGAGACACATGTCTCACGTCGTGAACCATTTCTGCACGTTCACGCCTTAAGGTCTCGCGCCCTAGGGGTCCGCACCCAAAAAATAAATAAATTGCATGAGACACGTGTCTCACACCGTGAACCATTTTTGTACTTTCACGTCCTAGGGATCCGTGCAAAAAAATAAAATAAAATCCGCCGTGAGACACGTCTCACACCATGAACCATTTCTACACTTTCACGCCTTAAGGTCACGCCCTACGGATCCATGCCCAAAAAAAATCTGCATAGACCTAAACCGTAAATCCAAGGTGCTCTAGTGCTCATCACAAAGCCAGCATGGAAGTCTTTGAAATTGGTCTTAAGCGTCCGAGGGCAAAATCGATCATTTTGGCCTTTGACCACAGTAGCCTCAAAATTTGACCTGAAAATCGAGGCAAAAAATAGTCAAAGCACTAAAAATCGCCCAAAATAGCACGAAAACGATCTCGGACCATATTCGGGCTACTTTTGAGGATCTAATCAATAAAATCACGAAAGACTCAGAGAGACAAAGTTGTAGTACTCCAAAAGTCCTACAACTCTCTCATGACTATATAGTTTTTCCAAATTCCATCTATGAAACAGGAAAAAAAATCTCAAAAAAAAATTCATCTTGAGACAATGATGGAAAATAGGTTTTGAGACCTCCTCTTTCATCTAGGATGATACTAGCATGTACCTTTTTCGAAAAAAATATCCTTGTCATTCACATGTATAGCGCGCCTAAGCTAATTAGGGAAAACAGACACTCGTTTGACCCAACGAAGAGTATGCTAGGCCTCCTGATGAGGCTGAGCTATGAGAAAATCTAAAAAGTTAAAAAAAAAAGTGTGCTTGTTCATTAAGGAGCAATTGAGAGCATCAAACACACATGACAACCATAAAGGGACTACATGGACCCATACTCTCACTGAACCCAATGACTAACATCTTTGAGCCATTGAGATCCATGCCGCAAACGCACCTCCCAATACCATTCTCCATGCCGACAACAAGAGTATCATCAGGTTATACACCCCTTGTCACTTCAATCCCACTGGGCTTTGGTCCTTTACCTAACATTTCCACAAATCCTATAGGTACCAACGCTTTCCAACCCCTGGATGCCCACACCTTAGACATATTGACTAGTCTAGAAGGGGGGGTTGCCCAAGGAATAAGTGAGTCCCTACCCACAAGAGCACTCACATACGACCTCAATGACATACAAAAATATGACTGTACAGATCTCCAAAATCATGGGCAAATACGACGGAACAACTGATCATGTTCAATTCATTCAAATGTTTGAACAGAGGTGTGAAGCCTTTGGAAATCCAAATAGCCCTTCACAGTTTCGAATACTTCCATGCCCATACTCACTGACACTTTACGACCCATGTGTGAGCGATGTGGCATTGATTACATGTTCCAAGATTGGCCAAGGCGAGTTGCTTATGCAACCTGTCTCACAACATACAACTCTTAACATCTTAAGTGTATAAAACGGGTAATTGTCCATGGTACCCTTGAATGTGCTTACACGCTTACAAGCCAAGGCATGACAAACAATCAAGAAGAATGCCAAAGAAAACACTTCGAAATGGGAAGAAGAGCATGCTTTAAAGCAAAAACCAAAAGAGCAAGCAAGACCTTCTAAACCCAAAAAAAAACAAGAGGCAACAAACTGTCAAAACTAAAGCTGAAATAAAGGACAAGGAAAAAGAGCCTATGGAGGACATAACGCCAAAAGAGCTTAATGCTACACATGATGCAAAAGCATCCACCTCAAAGGCTACCACACAAACCACGACACCCATATGTGCGAGATAGAATACAAAAGCCCGAAAGAAAATTCGTTCTCGTCACATGGGTAAACATAATGAAAACCTAACGATCCAAAGAAAGTCAAAAGATCAAACAAGTTCTAGTACGTTGCTAAGTGAGGATGAAACAAGTTCTCATTCGGCACTAGGTGCACCTCACAAACCAATTAAGAAACTAGAGCCCACCCAACCATCCCAAATTGAAAATCATGATCACATGACATGCGGAATGTAAAAAGTAAGCTCAAGAGAGCATGCTTGACAAGGTTGTGATTTAACCTCATAATGCCAATCCTAAAAAAGCAACCAAAATACAAAACTCGAAGAAGTATCGCTTCCCCTTTCAAGAGGAAGATGTTCTCTCTACAGAAGAGTCATTAGAGGTAGATTGCACGAATTATGCAGTTAAAAAAGCACGTGAGGAATTCGATGAATCCCTTACAAAACTAAAGCAATCTCTCAAATCCTCATTTGGAGGAGTGCTCTTCTTTCATGGTGAAGCCAACATAGCATCAGCACTTGCACCTTTAAAGGCTAAACATGAGTTATACCAAGATATAAAGAGCTATATAGGAAAGGACTGTGATAATTCACAAGTTTCCAAACAAACCTCAATCAAAATTGTCAGAGGACCGAGTGTACCATTGTACACCTTGGGGACTCTAGAAAAGGTTAAGAGCTAAAACAAGGATGGAAGTGAATGGGAATATGAAACCGAAATGGGATCTAAAGTTGAAATAAAAACTAAAACAACCATAGTTCATCTTGAAGATTCTACCATGGTATGGTTAGATTTCCCTACAGGCAATGATGTTAAGCATAAATGCGCATTGATCAGCCCTCGAGCATAACATCATGACACAACCTAAAATCATCCCTAAATACAATGGTCTTGCAAGAGGATCCAATGGTCAAAACATTGAAGTTCAAGGTTACTTTAGCTATGATACTCAAACAATCGGTGGAGATGTGGAATTTAGATTCCATGTTACCACAAATCCCCTTGAGTATGATGTCATCCTTGGTGGAACTTGGAACTTGAGTATGATGTCATCCTTGTATTCAATTAATGAATCCATGCAAACAATCACCTTGAACACTCTTGCAGGCATTGTGCAATTGTTATTATGGGAGGAAGAGACCTTGGAGGAGCTGGAACTTCCAACATACCTTACTGAGAATATTCTAAGAATTATGGTTGGATTGGAAATTTCTAATAAAATCACCACAATCCAAGCACAACTTTATCCAACACGAGAACACAATCTCATGACCCTCGAGTTATAGGGTTTATTAGGTCAACCAACACTCAATGGTCATCCTGAAAGAATTCCATTCACACAAGACTTGAACATTGTTGAGATTCAAGCTCGATGTCAGTGTGAGTCAGCTATGCTATGTGCTGGCAAATTAGGTAGGAACATGTGTGAGACATAAATGACCGCGTGTCGAGCTGGTCATAGTGTGTGGACATTAGCTAGGGTTAGTAGAGTGTGGACACAACTCATAGTGTGTTGTGTGTATTATGGATTATGGCATTATGCTTTGTGTGAGAGTGGAGATGGCGTACCTCTATGGTTAGGGTTTGTAATATACATTAGGGTTTGCTCCTGTGTGTGTGTCTCCTCCCCCTCTACCGTTCTTTCAACATGGTATCAAAGCCTTGTGCTGTTTATTAGGGTTTATGAGTGAGTGAGTGAAGAGGGAGAAGAAGCTGTGAAGAGAAGCTGTGAAGCTTGCCATTGGAGCTCAGCACACTAAATACTATCAGATCTGAGAGCTTGGCCTACCGGGTAAGGTCTTCTAAACATCCTTGAGCGGATTGCAGGTGATACAGGCAAAAACAAAGCAAGTTAGAGCAAATCAAAGCAAAGCAAATTTTTGGTTTTTGGAAGCTTTCCATTAAAGCTTGGAAACACTGATGTATGGTGAAATAGAAGTGATTTTGGCAAAAGACACATGTATTTGACAAGGAGAGATGTATTGGCAACCCCTATGCAAGCCTTAAACAAATTTTGGAGCAATTTACATGCATTTGATTGAGTGAAAAACTCTGGTTTTTGAGCTCTCACAAAACAGAGAAAAGCAAGTCAAAAATTGATGCATTTGGAGCATGGTTTTGGCTAAAATCCAACCATTGATTGGTTGCACACATACCCAAGTGTGTTGGTCACTTATATCCATCTTTAATTAACACTTAAACAACTCCCAAATCCCTCAAATGCAGGCAGCGCTGATTGGACAGCAGAAACAGAGCAAATCTTGACTATTTTGCAAAGTGGAGGATCTAATTTCACCTTGGTGCTTGTTATATTCCACAATTTCTTTAACAATTGGTTGCTACACACATTAGAGAAGAGGGCTATGCGATTGGTTTGATCAATTATGCCTAATTGAGCTGGGAATGAGCTGATTAAACAGGTTGTCCACTGGTTGCAGAGAAACAGAGCAATTTTAATTGAGCAATTAATCTTTGGTCTTATACAATTGGTCAAATTCCTCTTACATGGAGTTGATGGACACTATTGCTAAGCTAATGAATGCCTGGTTGCTCAATTTGGACAAGGATTGAAGAAATTAGAGCCAAATTACTACTGGTTTTTTTGGTTTTTTTGGTTTTTCCCAAAACAGAGAAAGGGGTTTTCAAAAATTGATATGTACACATGTCAGATGGTGTTGATACTCTACATTGAGGTTGTTTAGGTGTCAATGCAAGTTGTCCATACTTGATTGCACCACTACATTGTGATTTGGAGCCGTGGAAGCGCATCTTGGATGGTGTTGATACTCTACATTGAGGTTGTTTAGGTGTCAATGCAAGTTGTCCATACTTGATTGCACCACTACATTGTGATTTGGAGCCGTGGAAGCGCATCAAAACAAGGTATCTCGGACTGCGTAAGTCAATTCATCTTGGATGCATACAGGTTAATTTTCTACATCAAATTTGGAGATTGTTGACTACTTTGGAGTATCTGGAACACTCATTGGAGTGTGGTTGAGCTGAGGAAGGCTCAGTTACAGATTTGGACGAGTGCCGAAGGTGCACATTAAGCAAACATGTCGGATAATCCAGTATAGATTGTTGGTGAAAAGCTGGATAGGAAGAACTTCCAAGCATGGAAGTACATGATAAAAAGTTTCTTGAAAGGAAAAGGATTTCGGAATCTCATTATAGGTGCTGAGCCAGAGCCTGAGCTACCTCGACAACCTACACAGCAGCAGCTTATTGCTCATAAGCAATGGTCAGAGTTCAATGTGCTGCATTATCTGTCTATATGTATTTCTGATGCTATGCTCATACACATACAGGATGCTGAGAATCCCAAAGATGCATGGGATACTTTGGTCAAGATGTTTGTTACAGATACGAGTGCTCGCAAGTCTCAGTTACGACAGCAGATACATAATGTGAAAAGGAATAAAAGGAGCATACATGATTATGTGCAAGAAATCAAGAAGTTTGCAGATGCATTGGCCACAATAAATGCCCCCATGCCTGATGATGATTTGGTGGATATTACCTTGCGTGGTCTTGGCAAGGAATACAAATCTTTTGATACATCTATCTCAATGAGGAGTACAGGTTTACCAGACTTTGATGAGTTGGTTTCACTCTTGCTGGTTGAGGAAATCAAACTCAGTGATTCATTTCTGGATGCATCTACTAGCCATGATGATAATGGCAGAAAATAGGCTTTCTATTCTCAGAGAGGCTTTAGAGGTAGGGGGAGATTCGCATCACGTGGTCGTGGTGGTAATGGTCGTGGATGGTAGGATAGGTCTCCACAACAGAATTTTCAGCCTTCATATGGTGCTCGAGGTGGTCGTGGATATGCACCTCAGCGAGGCAGAGGTAACCCCCATGGTAGAGGACGTTGGCAAGGTCAACAAAATTCTATGCAAGATGTGGAATGCCATTACTGTGGCAAATATGGTCATATGGCGAGAGATTGTTTTCGAAAACAGAATAATTTGAGAGGGGGTAGAGCACAACGTGGTGGTCATTATGGTGGAAATTATGCACAACATGGTGGTGGAAACTATGCATCAAGCAGCAATGATGGCATTGCAAATCATTTGTTTGCCACCATGAAGCATGTTGTGTCAATGATGACAAATGCTGAGAATGATGATACATGGTATATGGACTCAGGAGCATCAAACCATATGACTTGTCATGGTGAATGGTTTGAGCATATGAAGCCTATGGATGTAAAAGGCTATGTGGAGACAGGTGATGATACCCAGCATGTCATTACACATGTTGGAAGTGTACCATTGGTCATGCACAATGGTCAGACAAAGTCTATGTTAGATGTGTTGTATGTGCCTTCTATCACTAAAAGCTTGGCCTCAGTTGGTCAAATGGTGGAACAGGGATTACAGGTTCGCTTCAACGAGCATGGTTGCTTCGTTGAGGACTTCAAACATGGATGTAGAGTCATTGCTAAAGGCAAGAAAGAAGGCAGATTGTTTAAGCTGGATGCTGGAATCCCTGAGCTAAAATCAGCCATGTTCTCCAAAAGCAGGAATGTGGTACAGGACATTGATATGTGGCATAAGAGGATTGGACATGTCAATATACAAAGGTTAAAGAACATGCAGACAAGAGGCATTGTCAGTGGATTACCTAGATTCAAATACGATGGGAATATGCATGTTTGTGAAGCCTGTCAGTGGACGTACATCCATACCCTGCACAATGTTCCATCCACAGAACCTGGATATACATCCATACCCTGCACAATGTTTCACACTCCTTTTGCAACCAAAACATGCTGCATCATGTATGCCCAAAGTGGGTAGTTGCCGTCTCCATCCACCAGTTTGTCTTCAGCAGACAACTTGCGAAATACATCATTGCTGTTTGTCTTCAGCCAGACAACATGCGAAATACATCATTGCTGTTATCAGCCCCATGGCCACTGACTGAAACTGATGCAAAAGCTGTTTGTAATGAAGCAAAGACTAAACAGAAAACAACTCGTGCTATGTAGCACGGTCCACAATAGAATACGTATGCCTGTTTTGCAGAAAACTGCATTGTCGAAATTTTTGTAGAAAATGACAAAAACACCTGTGCAAAACTTGCAATGCAAAAACGGAGCCCGAAACGATCTCAGATGCGATTTCTGAGAACGCAAAGCCCTATGGGATGATTTGTAGAGTATAGGGACCTGCAAAACGATTGTGAAAGCTCACCTCAATCGGAGAACGTGAGTCGGAGGGTGCTGGCGGCGTAGCCCTGGGAGCCGATGCCTGCTCTGATACCAATTGTTGGAATTAGGGTTGCAGGAAAGCACACAAAGCTTGGAGAAGAAGAAGCAAGAATGCACACAACACACCATGTATTAGATTGTGTCAATGTACAAAAGATAAGTTAGCGGCGTATATACAAGCCGGGGGAAAAAACCTCCTAAAGAGGAAAAAAGTACCCCGGCAGTCCTAAGTGTGTTCACACACATCACTGCCTATATATATATGGCAACATGATCGAGTCGGATAAGATTTTTTCTGAACTATCTTACTTGAAAAGGTTTGATGATTCAGTTACTATTTTACTGAATTTCTTTCTTTGAATATTCACTTAAGTGATTTCTAAATTAGTTACGAATTCCAATGAGGAATAAATTAATCATTTATCTGAATATTTCGATCTTGATAGATTTCTTTAATTTTCTTTTTACAATTCGTGTGAATATAAAGCAATAGGAATTTCTCTCTTAGAGTATTTAATTATTCATTTTTCAAATACTCATAGAATTTAAACATATAATTTAAGAGAATTCTAATTTTGATATAAAAATTCTTTATGCATCTATTTATGCATAAAAATCAACTTCAATGGGAATAACACTTTTATTTAAAAAAATTCCTTTTATGCATCTATTTATGCATAAAATCAAATTTAACAGGAATAACAGTTTAAAAATAAAAAGAATTTCTTTATGCGTCTATTTATGCATAAAAATCAATTTTTATAAGAATAATGCTTTTATAATAAAAAAATTTCCTTTATGCATCTTTCTATGCATAAAAAAAAAATTAATAAGAATAACACTTTTATAATTTAAAAAATTTCCTTTATGCATCTTTCTATGCATAAAAATAAATTTTAATAAGAATAACACTTTTGTAATAAAAAAATATTCCTTTATGGAATATTTCTTTTAGATGCAAAAATGGTGGGAATTACTCTTTTGGAATAACATAAAAACAAACTTTCTTTTTCATAAAATTCTGGAAAATTTTGCCATACCTTCCTTTGTATGGCTAACCATTTCTCATTTTTACCTTTCTATAATTAACTTATTATCTAGGCTAAGCAATTGGCAAAAATTTAAAAAAAGTCCCATTATCGGTATCACAGTAGTAAAAACTACTAAATGGAAATAGGTTATGGAACGGATGTGATAAGATGTAAATGGGATGTGATAGGATGTAATTGGATGTGATAAGATGTAAATGGGATGTGAATGGATGTGAATGGATGTGATAAGATGTAAATGGGATGCGATAGGATGTGAATGGATGTGATAAGATGTAAATAGGATATGATAAGATGTGATGTAATGAAATGGATGTGGATGTGAATGCTGAGATGAGAATGAGATGAGAGGATATGTGAAAGGGTGAGATGGGAAGTACATGGATGTGGATGTGGATGTGGATGTGGATGTGGATGTGGATGTGAAAGAATGTGATGTAAATGGATGTGGATGTGTATGTGAAAGAAGGGATGTGCACGTGTATGTGGAAGAAGGGATATGGATGTGTATGTGAAAGAATGGATGTGGATGTGTATGTGAAAGAAGGGATGTGCATGTGTATGTGAAAGAATGGATGTGGATGTGTATGTGAAAGAATGGATGTGGATGTGTATGTGAAAAAATGTGATGTGATGTAAAGGGATGTGGATGTGTATATGAAAGAATGGATGTGGATGTGGATATGTATATGAAAGAATGGATGTGGATGTGTATGTGAAAGAATGTGATGTGATGTAAAGAGATGTAATATGACATGAATATATGTGGATGTGAAGTGATAGATATGAATGTATGGATAGATGTGGGTAGTCGTACATGTGAATGATTGGATGGATGTGGATGAATGAGATGAGATATGTATGAATGAGACATGATGTGGATGTGATATAATGTGGATGGGATGAATGAGATATGATGTGGATAGATGTGATGTGATGTAATGTGGATAGAATGTATGTGATGGGATGGTGATGAGAATGAATGTGATGGATATGAATTAATGTGATGTGATGGATGTGATGTAAATAAACGTGATGGAAGTGAATAGATATGATGTGATGTGAATCAAGATGTGAATGAATGAGTTGTGATGTCATGTGAATCGGGATGTAAATGAATAATATGGGATGTGAATGGATGAGATGTGAATGAATGAGATGTGATGTGAAATGGATGTGATGTAAATTGGGATAGATGTGAATGGATGATATGCGATGTGATGTGATGTGAAATGGGATATATGTGAACGAATATGATGTGATGAGATGTGGATATGGGTAGATGCGAGTGGATGAGATCTGATAGGGATATGGGTAGATGCGAGTGGATATGGGTAGATGCGAGTGGATGAGATCTGATAGGGATATGGGTAGATGCGAATGGATATGGGTAGATGCAAGTGGATGAGATCTGATAAGGATAAATGAGGAAAGATGTGATGAGATGGAAAATGATGTGATTGGATGAGATGGAAAATGATGTGATTGGATGGAAAATGATGTGATTGGATGAGAATGGGAATACATATGAAATGGATGTGGACTAAGTAATGTGGATTGATGTGGAACAATGTGGAAAGACGAGAGTCGTTATAGAAATTGTATTTATGACCTGTTTTTAAATGACTATTTTATGTCAATAATGTTGGGGAAGCATTTTGACCGTCTTACGAATGAGGTCGTGGAGACCTGATAAAGTTGCAACGGCTGACGGAGAGTCAACGGAGGACGTCTCTTGTAGCAAGGTCGTCCGAGGTCTTGACCAGCCTCGGTTGGATTTAAATAGTGAGCTTCTGGTACGGTGGATGAGGGACCAAGGAAGCGGCCTATGAGTGAATCACTAGGTGACCTGCGAAGGATCCTAGAGGGTGCTGACCATATGGTGCTCGGGCTCTAGGTCGCCAAAGATACCCACACGTGCATCAAGGAAGATATTGGAACAAGGAGTAAGAGTTGTTTTTTGAATTCGAGCATGGATCTGGTTGATTGACCTTGCTGGTCCTTAACGAACGAGTCCATGGCTCTTTTATATGGATCTGTTGGTTGATCTTGCTGATCTTCAACGGAGAGTCCATCTGGATTTTTATAAGTGAATATATTGCCGTGTACTATGAGCTAGGAGCTATTAAAAAGGCCCCTGAGGACAGGTGGTGAGCGTTTTAGCTACCAATGATGCCATAGGTACACCGATGAGGAAATGATTGGAAATGAGAATTCAACTGGATATTTTGGAGGATTATGATTAGTGATATTATGGTTTCATTAAAAGCTTGTTTTAAAAAGTGGTGTGACTATCTTGAAGTTTGCATGAAGCGCCAGTTAGGGGGCTTGGGAACTCTTTTCTCTAGTACTCGGGACAAAACCTAACCAAATTCCTAATTGGATCCCATCACTACAGTGGTTGGGCGGTTGGCTAACCCATGGGACTAGATGGGGTTAGGTTGGACTGATGGATCCCTAAATTGAGACTCAATTCTGTTATGGTACGATAGATGAAGTAAATCCTGGACAGTCCTTGTTCTATGGAAAAGAATCAACGGTTGTGCCTCTCGAAGATGAGGAAAAAAACGTTGGTCTCTATGATCCAAGTGCAAGTTTTTTTCCTTGATCTGACCAAGTGACTTACAGGTTCGGTTGGATCAATTTGGTTGCTGATGACCTTGACTACATTAGAGTAAAAATATCCGGGAGGAATCGCACGTGCTTTCCGGGTGAGGGAAGTTTTTCCGAGTTCGGTTTTGGAAGAACTGAGGGATTAGTCTCTTGTTCGGATATCCATGGGCGAGGCCCCGATGAGAGGCTCTGTCCCGTGCTAGGAGTGCTACTTCTGCTGCTAGCACCTCCAAATCCGCTGCGTGGAGGAGGCAGGGATCTTTCTGGTATCAGAGCAAATTGGCTAAAGTGGATCAACCGAGAAGCCAAAAATGTCAAAAATTTATGAAGTAGTAGTAGAAGGTTGTAATTATGTGATAAAATTCATACAACTTGATATTCAGAATGAGGTTCATAAATAGGTAATGGGTCTTCAGGTGGAAGTACCACAATTGTATGGAATCCCTGACTTGCTTGAGGTCTAGACATGATGGTATTTACCTTATAGTTCCAAGGACCGTGACTACCCGTATATACCGAGGGTATAACTGCAGCACTTTAGTGGCAATATATACGAGTAAATCTAAGACCCTGAAATTATGAGCAAAAATGCAATCCAGATGATGAATTTGAATGTGGTTGATATGATTTTAAAATTTTGGTTGAGAATTGACGAGTTGATTTGGATTCTGATTGAAAAATGATGATTCCTGAATTTTGGTTGAAAAGCGATAAAGCTGAAAAAAACCACAATGAGGATGAATGGGACGAATCCTAGTGATGATGATAATAACCGGAATGATAGTTATGACTTCAGTGTAACATACCCATTGTAAATAACAATGTACTTGCTTCAGAGTTGAAAAATATAACTTAGCTTGTCATTTTTCCGATCAAAAAACTTCTATTTTTGGAAAATGAGCCATTTTTGCTTAGAAATTTGTAATTTTGAATCCAAATTTGAAATCTA
Source organism: Cibotium barometz (assembly GCF_041138505.1). NCBI lineage: Eukaryota > Viridiplantae > Streptophyta > Polypodiopsida > Cyatheales > Cibotiaceae > Cibotium > Cibotium barometz. The sequence continues at coordinate 12,286,796 of NC_141094.1, read as the reverse complement.
CGCGTAATTTTACGCTTAAAATAGTTTTTTCTGAACTAAAAACGGGCACCCGAAATGGATTTAATTAAGCTTTTAAGCCTTTAATCTGCGAACTTCCGACCAAAAATAGTAACTATCCAGGCGTCTAATCAACGAACGGAATACGCCCCCATGGTCACGGGGCAAGGCCGGACATTTCCGTCAAAAAAATATTTTTTGACCCCCCAGACGACGGCGGGCGGCCGGCGTGGGCCCCACCCACGGGCGCCGCCCGTGAAAAAAACCGACAATCCGCCCGGGACACCCAAGCGTGTACACGACCTAGACGCACCCTCCAGCACACCCCTACACGTACCCCCTCCTCCCAGAACCCTCTATCCACAGGTGTCGCGCTCTCTCTCTCTTGGGGACACCTCCACCCCCATGTGTCACACTTTCTCTCTCCTCGAGACACCTCCACCCCCAGGTGTCTCACGCCCACACTCTCTCCCGGACACCTACACCACCCAGGTGTCACCTTCCCGCACCCGGACGTCCACCCTCCAGCACCTATAAAAGGACCCTCCCAGCCCCCTTCTCCAGACAAGCCCCCAGCAAGCCCCTACGCGCAAGCCCTCTCTCAAGCTCTAGGACATGTCCTACACTCTTCCCCCCCCCCCCCCCCCCCCCCCGTGTGAATAGACTTAAAGTGTGCCTCTCCTCCAACCCTTGCCTTACTCTTCCCTAGGCCTCCCTAGACGTACACTCTTCTCAAGAGCTCTCCAAGTTAAGGACACCCTCTCAATCCCCCCCCCCCATATGCGGCGACTTAAACTTAGGCTAAGAGGTCGTTCCTGCGCATAAGCCCAACAAGCTTTTCCTACCCCAAACGGACTCCGTTTTCGAATCCGTTTGAGCCAGTAGAATTCTCTCTTTTCTCTCCACGCTCCCAACCTCTTATATTCACCTCGTTTTCTCTCTATCCTCTTAAAACTCTAGTGCTCCTATGGCGCCGAAACGCCGTCGAACTGAAGAACCACGCGCTGCCCAAGGAGGGAATGAAGCAAATCGCGTCCCTGCAATCGACTTCGCCCCTCTTGAAGTGAATAGGCATGAAAACGATAACCAGGTTGGTCATTTAACAAGTTTAAGTAAAAATTCTCTCTTATGAAGCTTAATGCAAAGATTCGAAATAATAGGAAAGAAACCAAGGTTAAACCCCTAGTATAGATGGCCTAAAGTACCTTATGGTTACTCTTAAGTAAAGTTATAGGAAAATAATCTTGCTTTTGAATCATTGTCTTTCCAAAACGATGGTTTTTGTTAATGTGTGAATTCATTGAATAAAGGCTATGTCTTTTTTCTATTGGATATACTGTTGGTTTATTGCTAACATGCAGGTACAGCTTCTCCCCCCCTTAGCTAACTCCGTGCTTGCCTGCGTAGACGGGCGGAGGATATAGCGAGGCCGGGAGTCGGCCCAGGGCAATCCCCTCCTATGCCACTGGGAATTGGTTTTCACCACCAGGGTGATGTATATATGCTGCCTAGTTCTGTGGGTCCAGGCTAGTGCGGTGACTTAACCCCCACCTCAGGAGGAGACGTCCCCTCCGAAGAGCGAGAGGGTTTCGTACAAGCGTCAGTACCTGAGGGGGTGACAGGACGGCTTGGCCCTCGTCGGCTGGCTGACGACGAGGGGAGACGGTCCGTGAGGTTTACCCAGCTGGTTGAGGCTGGAAGAACGAATTCTAGATCATCGATGTGGTTGTGGTTGTGGTTGTGACTGTGATTGGATTGTGGTTATGGTTATGGTTTGGACATGAAGTTTGGATTGGGATATCGGCCCGGTTTCAGGGTCTTTTGTAAATATTTTTCACTGTAAGTATGCTCGTTGATTTCAATGTTGTGCTAAGGAAGATTTTCTTTAAGGAATCAAGTGTAATTAATTAACAAAGGAATTTGTTTTTAAGTGTTTCACAGTGTGGTAGGACTTAATTAGGAAACAATTGAACGGGTGAGTGTGTGGAAAGTGGGAGAATGGATGCCCTGACGGTACCATTCTAAGGATGGCAGTCGGGTAGCTTTCTACTAGTCGTAACTTACGATATTTAGGGAATAGTAGAGTCACGAACAAGACTTGTTTTAGGGGACCGAGCCAGCGGCCGTGCCTCATGAATACGGGGGAAAAAGGCTTTGGCTTCCTTGAACCAAGTGTGGGTCTTGTTCCATCTCCACGCACATTTCGTGCTGGGGATTAGAATTTCCTTTAGGATGACTACGCTTCCCTTGCGAGATAGAGTTAGGTCCGTCCGTTTGCTCGTAACCTCGTATTTCTACGAGATCGAGGTGTCGTCAATCGGAAAATAACATGAGACTTGACCGCCTATCAAAAGGATTCCCCCGCCCTACGGGCCTTACACGTGGTATCAGAGCAGGTTTAGACTTGGGAGATTTTATATTGTATTCTCTTGTTGCTCTAGGAATTCTTGTTAAACTAATCTAGTTACGGCTGGATGCAGGAGGACGAGATGGATCCCTATTCTCGCTTCCTGGTATTCCAATGCATGTTCATGACTGCTTGTCGCTCTTCCGAATTCGAGTGCCGTGACACTATGATGCACATTGTAGACAAGCTAACCCTTCCTCTCTACACTCGCATTGGAAAGGGGATGGAACAGAACTGAGTATTGGCATCGTCGATCTACCTATTTCATCATTCGAGCTGAGCACGTCGGCAATCTCACCAATGACTTGAGGCGGATCCGATATGCCGAGATGTTGCGGATGGTTCGCCTGTTCTGGTTTATTGGCACTCCTCGAACACCTATGTCACTATCGATGGGAATCGCATGCTACAGAATCGTTGGGTTTATGATAAGGTGACTCAAGTTGTATCCCCTGATAGAGTAGCCGTTACCCGTCTTTCTAGACGAGGTTTACCTCCCCTACCAGAGACTTATCGAGTTCTTGAAACCATGGGAGAACCCCCCTACTTTTTCAATGCTACCACCGCAGATCTTTATTAGGTTCCCTAGAGGACTACCATGTAAATAAATAAGATTGGATTTAGTCCAATCCTTGTAAATGGCTTGGTTTACTTGTAAATGGCTTGGTTTACTTGTAAATATTAAAGCTTGGAATAAAAGGTTTTGATTTTCACACTCATTGTCTTATGTGTATTAAACCGCCTAAGTGACATGATTCTAAATTTAGCTTCTTATTGATAACCAGGATCGTCAACTTCTTGCTCCCAATGCATTATATACAGATACACAGGAGAAGAAGCTTGTCCTCAAACAAATGCAACCTCCCTCATTTAATGGGGCAGGTTCAAAGATTGAAAGGGATGCAGAAGTTTGGATAGAAGCCATGGACGATTACTTTTCGGCTGCTGGTACAGGAATTGGGAATCAATCCATGCTTGCCAGATTCCGTCTTACTGGGGACGCCAAACTTTGGTGGAAGCAATGGTGCCGAGACAAGGGCGTCACTGAAGATACCCAAACCTGGAGTGACATTAAGCAAGCTGTGAAGGGCCGTTATCTTCCCCCATCTCATGAATCTATTAAGATGAACGAGTTCTTCAGCCTCAAGCAGCTTAGCTTAACCTTGGAGGAATACTACTCAAAATTTGTCACACTTGGCAAATATGCTCCACCTATGTCGATCACTCAACAAGTGGCCCGATTTTGCCAAGGGCTGAATGAACCTTTGGATTCTCGCCTTGAAGCAATGAGGCCAACTACCTTGCAAGATGCTCTTACCCGAGCCAAACCTCTGGCTAAAGAAGTAAAGAGTGGTCAAGCAAAGAAGAGAGTCTATCCTGAGTCTAACCCAAGGGGGCGCCTTTAGAGGAATTACCAATCGAATTTTCGCCACAATACTATTGGTCAGTACCCCAATAATTTTGTCCCCCGCAGTTATGCTAATTCCACTTCAGAATCCTATGGGGACCAAAGGTGCTTTTATTGCAATGAAGTTGGCCACTTCCGGAATGAATGCCCCAAACTTGCAAGACCCTCTCTCAATCCTAGTGTCACTGCTGCTCCACAAGGCGGCCGGGTAGTTCAAGGTCGTGGGATTCCTAATAACCGCCAAGCTAGACGAGGTGGTGGTGGACGTGGTAGAGGTCGTGGAGTGACTGCCCGTGTCTGCTCTATCATTGGTGAACTGACTTTAGAGATGGAAGAAGAAGAGCAAGCCACCATTCATGCAGCTATAGAACATCAAGGACCTAATCAGCAGTTTTCTGTTATCCAAGCTCCGGCTACTTATCAAGGTAGATCTTTCCAGCTTTTGGTTGATTGTGGTAGTACGCATTCATTTCTTTCTCCAAAATGCTTGCGTAAGTTATAGTTAGATCAAAAACCAGCCCAAGCAATGATTGTTGAGTTAGCTAGTGGAAAAGAAGAAGTATCCCGACATTGTGTGGGAGATCTTGAATTTGAATTGGATGGTGAATCAACCCATGGGTATTTTAGAAGCTTACCATTAGGGATTTATGATGGAATCCTTGGTATGGATTGGTTAATTGCAAACAATGCTGACATTCACTGTGCTGAAGGAAGCATCACCTTTAAGAATAGTCAAGGACAGGTAGTATCAGCCCAGGGAAAAACAGGTAAACCCAAATTTCATTTGGTCAAAGCTAATCGTCTTCTTAAGGGAGTGCGCAAGGGCCAACAGATCTTCCTTGTCAAACTCAACAAGGTAGAAGAAAGCAACCCAGATTTAGAACCCTCTTGGCTCCAGGAGTTTTCAGATATCTTTCCAGAGGAACTTACAAAACTACCCCCATCTCGACAAGTAGATCATGGGATTGAGTTAATCCCTGGTGCTGAATCAGTTTCAAGGAGACCTTACAAAATGTCTCTTCCCGAAGCCATAGAGCTCAAGGAACAACTTAGACAGCTCATTGAGCAAGGATTCATTCGCCCTAGTAATTCCCCATGGGGAGCGCCTGTTCTTTTCCAGAGAAAGAAGGATGGCTCGCTTCGGCTTTGTATTGACTACCGAGGCCTAAACAAGGTCACTGTCAAAAACAAATACCCCATTCCTCGCATCGACGAACTTCTTGACAGACTTTATGGATCCAAAGTTTTCTCCAAGATGGATTTAAGGTCTGGCTACTATCAAATTAGGATCAAGGAATCAGATATCTCTAAAACCGCTTTCAATACCCGCTATGGCCACTATGAATTTACAGTCATGCCATTCGGATTAACCAATGCTCCCGCCACCTTCAACCGCCTGATGCAGGATATCTTCCGACCCTACTTGGATGAATTTGTCCTTGTCTTCTTTGATGACATCTTGGTCTATTCTCAGTCAAAAGAGGAACATGAGGAGCATCTACGCAAAGTATTACAAATACTGCACGAACATAAGCTCTATGCCAAGAAAAGCAAATGTACCTTCTTCACTTCCCAAATTGAATATCTAGGGTTCATTGTCTCCTCAAAGGGCATCTCAGTAGACCCTGCCAAAGTCAAGGATATATTGGAATGGCCACCCCCTAGGACAGTCAAAGAAATCCGTGGGTTTCTAGGCATCACAGGATGGTATAGGATCTTCATCAAGGATTATGCCAAGATAGCCGCACCCTTAACTGATCTCCTCAAGAAGGAATGTAAGATAGTATGGTTACCAATCCACCAAATCAGTTTTAGCCAACTTAAGACTATCCTCACCTCAGCACCAGTTCTGAAGCTCCCTGACTTCACCAAAGAGTTTGAGGTTGTCACTGATGCTAGTTGCACTTGGTGGTGTCTTAATTCAAGAAGGAAGGCCTGTGGCTTACACTTCTCGTAAGCTTAAATCCTATGAAGTAAATTATGCCACCCATGATTTGGAACTCCTTGCAGTTGTTCATTGTTTCAAGTTATGGAGACACTATCTCCTAGGACGTAAGTTTCTGCTTGTAACTGACCACCAGAGTTTAAAGTGGATCGCCCAATCTCAACATGAGGCAAAGAAGGTGGATTGAGATTCTGCAAGAGTTTGATTTTGATATCAAATTTTGTCCTGGAAAGGACAATGTTGTAGCAGATGCCCTCAGTCGCAAATCCTTCCTAAGTGCAATCTCTATGCCAAATAACCCCATCCTAGAGAAGGTAAAGCAGGTTTCACTTCATGACCCTGATTACCAAAAGCTAGTAAGCCTAGTTCACAAGGAGGCACCCACAGAAAAGGAAAATATATTGATCAAGGGATACACCCTCGATGATGAATGCCTCTACTTCATGCATAGGTTATGTATTCCCAAAGATCTTGCACTGAAGAAGATGATCTTGTATGAAGCTCATGATAGCCCCGTAGCAGGACACCCAGGTTATGCAAAAACCTTGAATGCCTTAAGGAGAAGTTACTTTTGGCCTGGAATGAAGAGAGATATCCTTCAATACATCAGACAATGCCTTTCATGTCAAAGGATTAAAGCTGAAAGAATCAAAATGCCCGGGAAACTCCAACCTCTGGACATTCCTCAGATGAAGTGGGAATGTATCAGTATGGATTTTGTCACAAGTCTTCCCACAACACAAGGAGGGTATGATTCTATTTTAGTAGTTGTGGATATGCTTACCAAAGTCACCCATATTATCCCAGTAAAGAAGACATTTAAATCTTCTGATATTGCTCGCCTTTTCATCAAGGAAATCTTTAGGCTTCATGGATTGCCAAAAAGAATAGTCAGTGACCGGGACTCTGACTTCACTTCAAAGTTCTGGACATCATTATTCCAGGCTATTGGAACACAACTTTGTTTCAGTACAGCTTACCACCCAGAAACAGATGGTCAAACTGAGAGAGTTAATCAGGTTATAGAAGACATCCTGAGAGCCTATTGTGGGCGTGAACCAAAGAAGTGGATTCAGTATCTCCCTCTAGTGGAATTCTCTTACAATACATCCTATCACCAAAGCATAGGGATGTCACCATTCAAAGCATAGGGATGTCACCATTCAAAGCTCTTTATGGTCAGGAATGTTTGTCTCCCTTAAATTTCTCTGACCCCACACTAAAGGTTGAAGCCTCTAGGATGATGCTTGAAGAAATGGAAGAACAAACCAAAGCTATTCGTAAGGATATTAAAGCCGCCAAGGATCGACAGAAGCATTATGCTGGTACCAAAAGATCAGAAAGAATTTTTCAGCAAGGAGACAAAGTTTTTCTTCGAGTACGGCCAAAGAGAAGTTCTTTATCTCTTGGAAAATTTAGGAAGCTGAGTCCAAGGTATTGTGGGCCTTATGAAGTCATCAAATGTTTGGGAAAACATGCCTACAAACTTCGCCTCCCAACCCACCTCAAAATCCATGATGTATTCCATGTAAGCTTACTAAAGCCATATGTGCCTCATCCTGATCATGTTCTTGATGATGAACAAATTGTAATGCCAACTCAGGGAGTCCTTGAAATGAGACCTAATAGAATCATCGACTCTAGAGAAAGAGTGCTTCGCAATAGAATCCTTAGGGAACATTTAGTGGAATGGAAAGATTACCCTGAGGAGGATGCCACTTGGGAGGAAGAGTCAACCCTCCAAAAGAATTACCCAGAGTTCGTGCCGAGATGAGGACATCTCGAGTTCTTTTAGTAGGGAAGGATGTAACATACCCATTGTAAATAACAATGTACTTGCTTCAGAGTTGAAAAATATAACTTAGCTTGTCATTTTTCCGATCAAAAAACTTCTATTTTTGGAAAATGAGCCATTTTTGCTTAGAAATTTGTAATTTTGAATCCAAATTTGAAATCTACGCATAATTTTACGCTTAAAATAGTTTTTTCTGAACTAAAAACGGGCACCCGAAATGGATTTAATTAAGCTTTTAAGCCTTTAATCTGCGAACTTCCGACCAAAAATAGTAACTATCCAGGCGTCTAATCAACGAACGGAATACGCCCCCATGGTCACGGGGCAAGGCCGGACATTTCCGTTAAAAAAATATTTTTTGACCCCCCGGACGGCGGGCGGCCGGCGTGGGCCCCACCACGGGCGCCGCCCGTGAAAAAAATCGACAATCCGCCCGGGACACCCAAGCGTGTACACGACCTAGACGCACCCTCCAGCACACCCCTACACGTACCCCCTCCTCCCAGAACCCTCTATCCACAGGTGTCGCGCTCTCTCTCTCTTGGGGACACCTCCACCCCCATGTGTCACACTTTCTCTCTCCTCGAGACACCTCCACCCCCAGGTGTCTCACGCCCACACTCTCTCCCGGATACCTACACCACCCAGGTGTCACCTTCCCGCACCCGGACGTCCACCCTCCAGCACCTATAAAAGGACCCTCCCAGCCCCCTTCTCCAGACAAGCCCCCAGCAAGCCCCTACGCACAAGCCCTCTCTCAAGCTCTAGGACATGTCCTACACTCTTCCCCCCCCCCCCTCCCCCCCGTGTGAATAGACTTAAAGTGTGCCTCTCCTCCAACCCTTGCCTTACTCTTCCCTAGGCCTCCCTAGACGTACACTCTTCTCAAGAGCTCTCCAAGTTAAGGACACCCTCTCAATTCCCCCCCCCCAATATGCGACGACTTAAACTTAGGCTAAGAGGTCGTTCCTGCCCATAAGCCCAACAAGCTTTTCCTACCCCAAACGGACTCCGTTTTTGAATCCGTTTGAACCAGTAGAATTCTCTCTTTTCTCTCCACGCTCCCAACCTCTTATATTCACCTCGTTTTCTCTCTATCCTCTTAAAACTCTAGTGCTCCTATGGCGCCGAAACGTCGTCGAACTGAAGAACCACGCGCTGCCCAAGGAGGGAATGAAGCAAATCGCGTCCCTGCAATCGACTTCGCCCCTCTTGAAGTGAATAGGCATGAAAACGATAACGAGGTTGGTCATTTAACAAGTTTAAGTAAAAATTCTCTCTTATGAAGCTTAATGCAAAGATTCAAAATAATAGGAAAGAAACCAAGGTTAAACCCCTAGTATAGATGGCCTAAAGTACCTTATGGTTACTCTTAAGTAAAGTTATAGGAAAATAATCTTGCTTTTGAATCATTGTCTTTCCAAAACGATGGTTTTTGTTAATGTGTGAATTCATTGAATAAAGGCTATGTCTTTTTTCTATTGGATATACTGCTGGTTTATTGCTAACATGCAGGTACAGCTTCTCCCCCCCTTAGCTAACTCCGTGCTTGCCTGTGTAGACGGGCGGAGGATATAGCGAGGCCGGGAGTCGGCCCAGGGCAATCCCCTCCTATGCCACTGGGAATTGGTTTTCACCACCAGGGTGATGTATATATGCTGCCTAGTTCTGTGGGTCCAGGCTAGTGCGGTGACTTAACCCCCACCTCATGAGGAGACGTCCCCTCCGAAGAGCGAGAGGGTTTCGTACAAGCGTCAGTACCTGAGGGGGTGACAGGACGGCTTGGCCCTCGTCGGCTGGCTGACGACGAGGGGAGACGGTCCGTGAGGTTTACCCAGCTGGTTGAGGCTGGAAGATCGAATTCTAGATCATCGATGTGGTTGTGGTTGTGGTTGTGACTGTGATTGGATTGTGGTTATGGTTATGGTTTGGACATGAAGTTTGGATTGGGATATCGACCCGGTTTCAGGGTCTTTTGTAAATATTTTTCACTGTAAGTATGCTCGTTGATTTCAATGTTGTGCTAAGGAATATTTTCTTTAAGGAATCAAGTGTAATTAATTAACAAAGGAATTTGTTTTTAAGTGTTTCACAGTGTGGTAGGACTTAATTAGGAAACAATTGAACGGGTGAGTGTGTGGAAAGTGGGAGAATGGATGCCCTGACGATACCATTCTAAGGATGGGTGGACCCGATCAGTCGGGTAGCTTTCTACTAGTCGTAACTTACGATATTTAGGGAATAGTAGAGTCACGAACAAGACTTGTTTTAGGGGACCGAGCCAGCGGCCATGCCTCATGAATACGGGGGAAAAAGGCGTTGGCTTCCTTGAACCAAGTGTGGGTCTTGTTCCATCGCCACGCACATTTCGTACTGGGGATTAGAATTTCCTTTAGGATGACTACGCTTCCCTTGCGAGATAGAGTTAGGTCCGTCCGTTTGCTCGTAACCTCATATTTCTACGAGATCGAGGTGTCGTCAATCGGAAAATAACATGAGACTTGACCGCCTATCAAAAAGATTCCCCCGCCCTACGGGGGCCTTACATTCAGCAACTCACTATGAGATTAGTGGATTGTGCTGACAGATTACTACTATTAACACTTGACCTAGTGGATCAAGTTAAGGGATGACAAATTAAAAACCTGTATAATTGAAATTCCCATGGAGGAATGTTCAGATGGGAACTTCAGTCTAATGGACCATTATTGTGTTAAGGATATGAATGATATGATTTGAATGAATTGTTATCTGATGATGAGTTCTATATAAGGGATCTTTATCCTAGGATTCTGTTGGGTTGACCAGACTATAAGGAACCCCAGAATCAGTTGGATCTTAAGGAAAAGAGTTGTCCTCCAACTGCGAGATGAGGACATCTCGCGTTTTTTAAGTGGGGTAGGATGTAAGATTCCTCCCTCCAGCTTTTGAGGTGTACAGGTGTAAGAACCTTCCCTTCTGATCTTATAATTATTCCCCTCTCTGAAATAAAAGAAAGATCTTGTTTTACCCTGTTTTGGCCTGGAGAGAGAAAATGTCTAGAAAGAGATAATCCAAAATTGAGATATTTTTGGATATAAAAATCCTCCTAGTGTCTAAAATGGTTTCCCCTGAAATGGAAATGCAAAAATGTATAATTGAAATTAATTGAAAATAGGTATAAAGGACCTTAGCCTAAGGGTCTAGATTTTAAGAAATTTTTGGATTATGGTCCAATTAAGGTTCCTATGGGCCAATAGGATCAATCCAAGTGTGGGGAGGAGATAAATCCAATTTATAAAAGAAAAATACCAAAAAATGAGTAAATTTTCACATAAGATGAAGAGTTGACTGAGTACAAGGTTTATTAGTAAAAAACTATGAATATTACTAAAAAAAGAGATATTTTGGGTATAATGATACATTTTTGACACCTTGGTAAGGAGAAGGGGTGCCTATTTCACACATGTGATGGAGTTTTTAACTCAAAAATATTGTGATATTTTTATCTCTCCTCTCTCCTGGATCAAACCAAATTAAAAGGGAGCCAACTAGGTCCAAATCTTATCCAAATTCAGCCAAACTGAACCTAGAAAATTCTAGAACCTAGTTGGACTTGGTTAGAGGCCTCCCTCACCTATAAATAGATCCTTAGCCCTTGGTTAGAGGCCTCCCTCACCTATAAATAGATCCTTAGCCCTTTGTAAAAATATATGTGAACTATACCATGCTAGTATTATACTAAAATAATGATATTTTCTATTATCCTCTAAAAATCCTTTACATTCTGGAGAGATTGGAGCTTCTCTCTCTCTTCAACCTTCTTTGGAGTCATCAACATACTAAACCAATTGATTGGTTGGGGGCCAATGACTAAAGAATCAAGAAAAACAAGAGGTAAAGTGTGATTTTATGGTCTTTTTCTTAATCTCTAAATGTTTCTCACTTCTCAACCCCTCTCAAGCTTGAGAAGTATTCAATTGAATGGCTCTTTAATGCAATTGAAACTCTCTAATGAATTTTAGTAATTAAACACATAAAGTTTACATTTATGCTGAATTTAAAATGTTTTTAAGCATATCTCTCTCTCCCCCAAAGAATGGTCATTCCTATGACCTATTCTATATTCAAATGATGCTTCTCATGAAGCAATTCTCAAATCAAAAAGTAAATTCAAATTAGAGGCCAAAGAAGTGGCTTTTTAATGCTTTTATGCTATTTAAATTATGAAAAACTTAGGAATCAAGTCCATAATTGGATATTGATCCAAATGATAGTTATTCTACCATATTGTATTACTAAAACTTTATGCTTTCAAAATAATTAAAAATTATCAGTAATAGCACAGCGGAGCTATGCTAAAATTTTTGAAAAATTAACACATAAATCAATTTCATGTGTAATATGAAAAGAGGACTTCCTACCATATTCTAGGATTAATCATCCTAGGTTAATTGAATAATTCTCATCATAACCATGAAAAAATTAATTTTAATGTTTATGCATAAATAGTTGACTAGGGAAAAGGGGATTTTCTAGTAATTCATTTTTGTGATAAAAGAGAAATTCCAATGACAATAGAAATCCATGTATTCCAATGAGGAAAGATGAAAAATTTGGAATACTAAAATAATGGATATTTTATTTAAATTCAAAGATGAATTTTAGAGAAATTTATTTTATCTATGAGAAATATTTAAATGGTAAAAGAGGAATTCCTATGACATTTGGAATTCAATCATTTAGATGGGAAAAGAGAAATTCCTAGCATAATGAATTAATGGATATTTTATTTAAATTCAAAGATGAATTTTAGATAAATTTATTTTATCTATGAGAAATATTTAAATGATAAAAGAGGAATTCCTATGACATTTGGAATTCAATCATTTAATGGGAAAAGAGAAATTCCTAGCATATTGGAATTAATGGATATTTTATTTAAATTCAAAGATGAATTTTCGATAAATTAATTTTATGTATGAGGAATATTTAAATGATAAAAGAGAAATTTCTATGACATTTGGAATTCAATCATTTAAATTTCTATGACATTTGGAATTCAATCATTTAAATGGGAAAAGAGAAATTCCTAGCATATTGAATTAATAGGTATTTTATTTGAATTTTTTTATGAGAAATATTTGATGATAAAAGAGGAATTCCCATGACATTGGAATGCAAATAATTAAATGCAAAAAGAGGAACTCCCATGGTATTTGAGATCCAAGAAATTAAATGGGAAGAAGAGGAATTTTTAGTATAATTCAATTTATGATTATTCATCAAAAGTGGAAATATGGGTAGAGTTGATATCAGTGATATTATGGTTTCATTAAAAGCTTGTTTTAAAGGCAGTTGAATATGTGAAACAGGCAGTTTCATACTAGGTGTGTAAGTGGTGTGACTATCTTGAAGTCAAGACTCAAGAGCAAGGAGGGATCGAAATTCACAAGGAGGGGGATTTCAAAAACATTTGGGTATACATGGGATGCCACATCACCAATTCTAAATTCATAGTCGGATTCACATATGTAGAAAGGACAAAAAGGCTTGGAAAACCCCTATAGGCAATTTGCTATTGGATTTGATGTTGTGGAGGATTGAGACATTGTTATGCTTAACCACACGTCCAAGAGGGAACTCTACACATTCACCGAATGGATGAGCAATGGAACATAACCATCACCATGAGGTACTTACTAATGTTTCAAGCTCATGTCTCTTGAAGCCTCCAAGCTCGCATGTATGCTCCAAACTCCAAGATCCACCTCCACACTATCACCGTGGAGTTGCTCACACCATCACATAGGCCAATCACACTCTCTCTCACTCTCTCATACAAGCATAAACACACAAGCATGAAAGAGGCACAATGCTAGAATGCTCTCACTCCTCACTCTCTCAACAGTACAAGAGAAGAGCTCTCAATAGCACAAAGAGGATTGTCTCCTTTCATTATAAGAAAATACCTTATATACAATTGGCCCTTATTCACATTTAGGCGCCCAAAACTTACTAACTAGGCCTTGGGTGGCCAATGTCTCATAATGTACAACCTTTATAGTGCCTTTACATGACACTTATTAATGTCTTCAATTGAGGATCATGGTGTTAATCCAAATGGGATTAACATTCCCCCTTTTTTGAAGTAGGTTCCGTCCTCAGAATGTTAATCCAAATGGGATTAACATTCCCCCTTTTCTGAAGTAGGTTCTGTCCTCAGAACCTTTTACCGAAGTTGGAAGACCTGGTCACCAAATTCATGGCGATAGAAATTGTGGCGAGTCTGAAGTTTTCTGAGTGTGCGCCGGAATGTCGAATGGGTCTTCAAGAACCTGGTGTCGATCATGTCTTCAAATGTTATGTGCATATAACCTGGAAGACATCTTAGACGATGGTAATATAGAATTATATCTCTATCTGCTGTGCTGGCTTTTGGTTCATGTCGAACTGTAGATGCTGAGCCTCATAGCCATCATAAGGTTCTCTAGGTTGGTCTATCAGAACCACTAATAACTTCATGAACCTGACAGTGGCTACAATTGTAGGATTTGGTATTTTTCACCAAGCTCTGATCCAATTGAGCAGTTATTGTCTTTTTGTTTGAATACTGGAAAATGTTGCTGGGTTAAATATTGGAAAATTGTAGAGCAGATATGAGAATCCCTTTCTTTTGGAGCTTGAAACTTCAGCGGTGTCCACCTCCTCTTGATAGGCATGTAGAGTGGATCCACTCGTAATGTTGGCGGTGCACTCATGTAAATGCTACAGTATTCAGTTAATTGTTAAAAATTCCTTTCTCCATGAACGATACACTCTAAAATCCTGCACCTGTGGTGCCTCCTCATTTGTGTGGATGGTGGTGTATCCACCTTTGTTCCTCCTCCATCTTCTGTAACAATAACTAATCATGAAAGTGACCAGGCAAATTTCCAATAAGTCTGAAAGATTGGGGTTTGCCAGCCTTGTGTGTTTTGTTGCGACATTGGCCCATAATGTTCCCTCTCCAGCCAATGGCAGTAATTCCTCTAATTTTGGACGAGTGGCCTAGAGAGGGTACAGCACATAATGTTGCCGTGTTGGGGTGACTACAGAATATGCCTCTGGAAGAATCTGGTAGGATCAAACAGGGTAATCTGCACCATCAGCACCTTGAACATAATCTCTCGCTTTAACAATGGATTGCCTTGTTGTATGAACTCTTCATATTCTGTAGCTGTCAACGGAATCCAAAACATTATTGTCAATGAAAGGTGTAACGTTATCAAGTGTAGGCAGATTACGTACCTCTTGAGGTTGCCTTGGTGGAGATGGAACAAGTGCCAATATCTCTTCGGGGGCGAGAGTGTTAGTGGGAAATTCTAATTCTTGTGGGGAGAAGGAAGAGTAGATACATCTAGCTTTTGATGAAGAAGTAGTAGGAGGCGTGCTTGGATAGGGATCAAGAAGCCTACTGAGATGATATTAGTATACACAGGGTAGGTGTTTTTGAAAAAAGAAAATGGGCCCTCATCCTCACCGTGACCCAAACTAGGTGGTGGGTCGCTAGGTTTATGAGCTTGGAAAAAGGTTTGAATGTCAGGGATTTCTTTCCACATCTGGGTAATTTATGTGACTTGCATCAAAATTATTGCTTACGTTGGTAAGCATAGCCTCTAAATGCTTATGGATATTAGTATATAGCTTAAGGATGCCCACTGGTGGGTGATATAAGGTAGACTCACAAAGATTTAAATGTTGGTGAGTATTATATACTTCTAACCACCCGTGTGACTGATTACCCATTGATAAGTATTAGCCACAACCTCATAGTTGGCTGGTGTTGCAGGTATGTCATCTGGAACAAACAGGTCGAGTTTGTCGACCCTGTTGTTCAGAATTTTTGAATTTTGTAAGACACAACACCAACTATAGAGGTTGGGGACTATTGGATGCAAAGGATAAAATAAGATATCTTGTGGGTTAGTTAATATCAGATCCCCCCTCAAAATGCCCATAATGATGGTTGGGTCAACAGCTCGCTTGGTATTTTCAGCTAAGTTAATGTCATATTGAAGTAATGAGAGTGTTAGTGTAGACCAAAACAAGGTAAGGAATAAGGAATAAGGAATAACGACCATTCAACATCACTCAACATCAAAAGCCATTAATAAAGCTTATCAATTCTCCCCACTTAAAGGTCTTCAACATGAGCACGAGAACGCGATCACTATCAAGTACAAAAAGAGGGCCCAAGAGAGGGTTTTTTTTGCAATCATCATCGACGAGGACCTCGGCGAGCTCTCATCTCTTCTCTATATTATATTAATGTAAGGAAGAGTTTCACACAAAGTTGCCACGTGGTAAGAAATTGGAGATTCACGAAGGAGAGGAGGAGGTTTGGGTAGAATTTGATTTTGAAAGCCTCAAAAGACATGCTTCGCGCACAGGTTCCCAACTAGTAAACATAATGTTTGATAGAGTAGATGTCAAACATAAAGTTTTGTCTACCCTTTGTGTTGACAAAGGCTAACATCCCTTTTTGTTAAAGGTGGTCTTTTAGTTTATTTTTGTTTTTTATTTTTTTGTCATTTTTTGGGGGGTCCTCTTGGGCTCTCTCTCTCTCTCTCTCTCTCTCTCTCTCTCTCTCTCTCTCTCTCTCTCTCTCCCCCAGTTCAAGTCCCACCATTGGTCGTTTATGCCCTTGTGTTGCATTCTATCGACGTTAATACTTCTCTCTCTCTCTCTCTCTCTCTCTCTCTCTCTCTCTCTCTCTCTCTCTCTCTCTCTCTCTCTCTCTCTCTCTCTCTCTCTCTCTCTCCCCCCATCGCCCCTCAATAGCTAGCTATGCTTTTAAAATTTAGGGTTACAATTGCAGTAGTGACAATTTCAGGGTTACCTATATGATTCCTGCTATCAATCGACTATCATGCACAAGGCAACGAAGCAAATCAACCTCAAGCTCAAGGATGACCTTCGAGAATTAATAAATAGGGTTACAATACTCAGGCAATCTCATACTCTCAAGCTCAAGGATGACCTTCGAGAATTAATAAATAGGGTTACAGTACTCAGGCAATCTCATACTCTCAAAGTTGCTAACCCTAAAATAAAAAGCCTTCCAAGCCACATAAGGTAGCCAAGCCCGACCAGAGGCCAAGCCCGACCAGCCACACACACACACACACACACACACACACACAAAATGGTCGACGCCCAACGCTAGCCTAAAAATCGAAACGGCTAGCTTTCGCCTGTAGCCCCGAACACATAACAAAAAGAAAAAAAGAAGAAGAGTGAATGGTGTGGCTCTCGTCTCCTCCTATAGTAGTACGACAGCCCCTGTTCTTCCCCAATATTATACTAAAATAATGATATTTTTTATTATCCCTTGAAAATCCTCTACTTTTGGAGAGAGTGGAGCCTCTCTCTCACTTCAACCATCCCGTGATCTTCCTTTCAACACACAAACAAATTGGTTGGTTGGGGGCTTCTTCTATGATAGAGAAGCAAGCAAAAACAAGAGGTAAAGTGTGATTTTATGGTTTTTTCTATACTATTCTCAATGTTTCTCACTTCTCAACCCCTCTCAAGCTTAAGAAGTTTTTAATTAAGTGGTTATAATTCAAATCAAGCTTTTCTTAAGAGTTGTAATGAATAATTAAGAAAAGTTTACATTTATACTTAATTTAGAATGCTTTTATAATTATCTCTCTCTCTCCCATAAAATGGTCATTCCTATGACCGATTCTCTATTCAATTGATGCTTCTCATGGAGAAATTCTCTATTCACAAATCAAACTCTAGGCTTGTGAAGCTAGAGGTTCAGAAAAATGATTTTTTCTACTTATATGCTTGAAAATTATGGTAATATTATGAGATAAATCCATAAATTGGATTTAAGGTTAAAAGATAGTTATACTATCGTAATTACATTACTATGTCTTATTCTTTTCAAGAATATTAAAATTTACCAGTAATAGAAGCGAAGCTATGGCAAAATTTTTAAGAAATTGATACATAATTCATTCTTATGCATAACATGAAAAAAGGACTTCCTACCATATTCTAGGATTGAATATCCTAGGCTAAAAGAATGATTTTTATCACATTCAATGGAAAACTAATTTTTAAGGTTTATGTATAATTTAATAATTAATAAAAGAGAAAATTATGGTAATTATAGTTAAATGATAAAAGAGCAATTCCTATGACATTTGGAATTCAAACATTTAAATAGGAAAAGTAAAATTCCTAGCATATTGGAATTCATGGATTTTTTTTAAGTAAATTTATTTTATGTATGAGAAATATTTAAATGATAAAAGAGAAATTCCTATGTCATTTGGAATTCAATCATTTAAATGGGAAAAGTGAATTTCCTAGCATATCAGAATTAATGCATATTTTATTTAAATTCAAAGATGAATTTTAAATAAATTTATTTTATGCATGAGAAATATTTAAATGATAAAAGAGAAATTCCTATGACATTTGGAATTAAATCATTTAAATGGGAAAAGTGGAATTCCTAGCATATTGAAATTAATGGATATTTTATTTAAGAAAAAGAGAAATTTTAGATAGATTTATTTTTTGATAAAAGAGGAATTCCCATGACATTGGAATGCAAATAATTAAATGCAAAAAGAGGAATTCCCATGATATTTGAGGTCCAAGAAATTAAATGGGAAAAAGAGGAATTTTTAGTATAATTGAATTTATGATTATTTATCAAAAGTGGAAATATGGGTAGAATTGATTTTTGTAAATCCCATGAATTCTTTTATTCAAAAGAGGAATATTTAATATAATTCATTTGAGAAATTGAGAAAGAATATGGAAATAATCGACAAGAAAAAAAAACCTTTATCTAGACCAAGCAATTGGCAGAAATTCAAAAAAAGTCCCATTATCAATATTTAAGTAGAAAAATCTACTAAATGGGAATAGGATGTGAATAGATGTGATAAGATGTAAATGGGATTAGATAGGATGTGAATGGATTTGATAAGATGTAAATGGGATGCGATTGGATGTGAATGGATGTGATAAGATGTAAATGGGATGCGATTGGATGTGAATGGATGTGATAAGATGTAAATGGGATGCGATAGGATGTGAATGGATGTGATAAGATGTAAATGGGATACGATAGGATGTGAATGGATGTGATAAGATGTAAATGGGATGTGATAAGATGTAAATAGGATGTGATAGGATGTGGTGTGATGCAAATGAATGAGGATGAGATGTGAAGTAAATGGATGTGGATGTGAATGATGAGATGAGAATGAGATGAGAGGATATGTAAAAGGGTGAGATGGGAAGTAAATGGATGTGGATGTGTATGTGAAAGAATATGATGTAAATCGATGTGGATGTGTATGTGAAAGAATGTGATGTAAATAGATGTGGATGTGGATGTGGATGAGATGTGATGTAATGTAAAGAGATGTGGATGTGAATGTGATGTGGATGTGGATGAGGTGTGATGTGATGTAAAGGGAAGTGCATGTGAATGTGATGTGGATGTGGATGAGATGTGATGTGATGTGATGTAAAGGAATATGGATGTGAATGTGATGTGGATGTGGATGAGATGTGATGTGATGTAAAGAGATGTGATGTGAATGAATGTGATGGATGTGATGTGAATGAATGTGATGGATGTGAATGGATGAGATGTGATGTGATGTGAATCGGGATGTGAATGAATGATATGGGATGTGAGTGGATGAGATGTGATGTGATGTGAATCGGGATGTGAATGAATGAGATGTGATGTGAAATGGATGTGATGTGATGTGATGGGATGTGAATCAGGATAGATGTGAATGAATGAGATGTGAGGTGAAATGGATGTGATGTGATGTGATGTGGATCGAGGTAGATATGAATGGATGATATGTGAATGAATGTGATGTGATGAGATGTGGATATGGGTAGATGTGAGTGGATGAGATGTGATGAGTATGTGGAAAGATGTGATGAGATAGAAAATGATGTGATTGGATGAGAATGGATGAAGGACAATGGGAATACATATGATTGGACTTGGATTAAGTAATGTGGATTGATGTGGAACAATGTGGAAAGATGAGAGTCCGTTATAGAAACTGTATTATGACCTGTTTTTAAATGATTGTTTTATGTCAAGAATGCTGAGGAAGCATTTTGACCATCTTGTGAATGAGGTCGTGGAGACCTAAATTCATGGCCACCAGCGTGAATATCTCCAAAAAATTCAAGCTTTTCATGGCCATGAAAAACTAGACTTTTTCACATGTGAATATCTCTGGTCACACCACCATCGGTGTAAATATCTTTTTTTTTGCGTGATTATCTCTTGATATGAATAATTTTCTAGAGAGAGAAACTTAGGCGTTAATTCTAGAGCGAGAAAATCACGATTTTTTTGGGGGGTTTATAGTGGTTTTTGAATCTGATCTATGTGGACAGGGTTTTATAGTGGTTTTTGAATCCCATTTGTGTGGAGGAACCCAAAAAGCCAATCAACTCGTGTCCTTTTTCACTAAAGCAGTTTGGAACTGTAGCACGTTTTTATGTGGTTTTCTTAATCCCCGAAGATTTGGTGTTCGACTTATTTATTACCTTCTTAGCCCCTCCCAGGGTGGGCAAAAGTCAACACTTTATGATACCCTCTTACACCCCTTTTACACATCATAAAGTGGATTCTACTTAACTCACTAGGCATCTTCTTATGGAATGCACATTAGCCACTAATGAGTTGTGAAAATCAGTGATTAATCCAAGATTAAACTTATCAATAATTTTCTTTCCTTTTGGTATGATTAAGAGGTACTAATTATTAGCTAATTCATACCATTAAGCATATCATTAGATTAAGCATTGAATTACTAAGGCATGTGCATTACCTAATATATAAATTAATAAATAATTGAACATTAATCAAGCTCCTAATTAGGCTCCTATAATCAAGCTCCTAATTAGGCTCCTCTTGTGCATAACTATGCAAAAGAGAGCTAAAATGGGTTAATTTGGTACTCAACATGCACTCTATACACTTCTAATCACTTTTTCAAAACTCACATTAACCCAAAAACCACTAAAATATCTATTTTTTGTATTTTTTCACTATCTTTAATAACCACTTTCCTAATGTAAAAACCGTTCCAACTAGTGTATTTAGTGAAAATTAAGAGTTTTTAATTATTTCTTTGATGATTAAGCTAACTTAAATGCATTCTAACACTCTAATCTACTCAAATGTAATAAAAAACTCATTAAAAGTGCATTCTAACACTCTAATCTACTCAAATGTAATAAAAAACTCATTAAAAGTGCAAAAGTTAGCATATAAAGTCTATGTTAAAAAATACAAAAAAGAAAAGCTTCCACTAAAATGCTTAATGTGGTGCTGCAAATGTTGTATTCTAAGCATAGTTTAACCTAAGTGGATGCTACATGTACCATTACAACTAATCTAAACATAACAAAACAACAAATTAAGCTAAATAACATTCCTTTCACAACACAAAAAAGAGAGCAAAAACTTCACAAATCTCCATGAAACCAACTTTTTTCTATGGGTACACACCACTAGAGATTATGGGCAATGAGCTATATGTAGATTTAGAGAATAAAAAACATAAAAAAGCCAAGGGATTACTCCTTGAGCAATAGAGAAATGCAAAAAATTTATGGCCTCTTTTTCAGTCACTCCTAGAAACACATTCAAAGGGACTTATGTTTGGGACATCATAGCATAGCGGAGGCTACACTCCAACCCACACACTTTGTCAATCCGTGAATGCAACCCGGTTAGCGCATAGAGGCTATCCCGAATGGGAGAAGATGAGTTAACCACACACTAATGACTTCTAGTCCTACTCAATCCTTCTTCAACACTCAAGCAATCAATCTAACATAATCAAAGCATCAAGATTAGGCTACACTTAAGCACAAAAATGTAACTTATGCAAAGAACCTAACATGCAAAGAGCTATCACACAAGCCTCAACTACACATCATTTCATGCACAAGCTTCATCACATGCACTCTACAACTCACAAATCAAAACATCATTAAGAAATCTAGATTAGCAAGTGTGTAGACCAAAACTTCATATCATTGAAAATGTAGAGAATAGAGAATACAATATTGAAGCAAGAATGGAGATGGAGAGCCTTGGGAGAGCACTTGAGATGGAGCTATGGAGCAAGCTCTCTCTATGAGCCTCTCAACCAAATGACCAAAGAGTCCTCCCTAGCTCTCAAATGGGCCACCTTTTATACAAAAATTCTAGAACTCCCAAAAGTTCCCATGTGGGATTATTGTCAAGCCCTCTCCCACATTCATCTACTACTTGGAACTCTTTTCAAGAGCCCTAAGTGTCTTTTTTGTTGCATGCAACACTCCCCCCTTCCTATTTTGCGCACGTCCTCGAGCGCGGTAGTAGCAAGAGCTGCAAAAAAAAACAATGGATACAAGTAAAGTCTTTTATTGAAAAAAAAAGAAAAGAAAAGAAAAACCAGCAATGATAATTTCACACGTGAGCATACAAGTGCAAGGCTGATTAAAGTTGCAATGAGTACTAAAATAGGTGAGTAAAGACTAGTCAAAGTGAGACTTAAATGGTAGATAGTGCTATGCAAAGGCAAGTGTGCTTTGTACACCGCCGGTTATGACCGCAGTCTCAATGTCCTACAAGTATGTAAGTTATTCCTAAGTGGCAAACCTACTCCTAAATATGAGCAAAGGTGATTGGAACTTTTTTTTTTTTGATGTGTGTGTAGAAGGTGATAAAGATTAAGGTTCCATCCCAAAGAGACCCAAGCAATGGCCAAGAGACCTCCGCCAAGAGAATCTAAAGACCGCTAAGTATCGCAAGGGCGACAGACCCTTTTTCTTTCTTTTATGACATAAGGAGTACCCCTTGAAGATGAGGGCATCAGTCTCGAGGGCCCATAGTGTACCCCAGAGTCCTACCAACATCTATCAAGGCGATAGATTCCTCAAAGGTCTTTTTCTAAAGCTTTTAGACATCAGTGTTCACCCCATGGAAACCAAGGCATCGGCCCCAAGGTACTAAGACAGCCCCAGGTCCTACCAAGCATTCCACATGGCTGTAGACACATCATGTCTCAATTTTCTTTGTATTTTCTTTTGGGTACAATTTTTTTATAAATTTTTATTACTCCTAGCACCTAGCTCATATCTAAGAGGTAGCTACTACTAGGGATAACTAATATACCTTGAAAGCATAAGAACTTGGCATATTCCATTGGTATATATCCTACACTGTCTTTAGATAGAAATATCTTTTACTAAGTCTTCTAAGAGTCTAGAATTCACTCACCATATTTTAATAACAACTAATCAAAAACTTAAAGCAGCCAACACTGTGTGAACATGCAAACCATATATTCGAAAGATAAGAGCACATAAAGAAATAAAGATTAAGATTTGAATACACCTGTTGTAGTGCCCTATTGATGTTGTTCGTTTGCATTGATGAATTGCTGATTTTGTGCAGATTGCTCCTCCTTGATCTTTGTAGGCGTAGCATGTCTCCCCCCTTTCTAATTTGTGTGCACGATAGGTGGACTATTGGGGCATGTTTGATGCTCTTTTTTTAGCGGAGATCTCTGCAAAATTTTTATTAGCAAACAAGAAAAGAAAAGAAAAGAATAAAATTTGCCATTGGTGCCAATCACCGAATATAGTCGAGGGGAAAAAACCCAATGGGAGAAAAGTGCCCTGGCTTGTCGATCTTATTGTGGAGTCACTGAACTTACCCTTGCGCTGGTGGTGGATCCGTGTCCTCGTCTGCTAGAAAGATGGTATCAATTTCCTCAGGATGCAGGGACAACCCCTCACAAAAACCGGCCTCTGGAGAAGGTGGTAGAGGAAGGAGTGCTTCCTCACTAAAATATGGCATTGGTTCTATGGGAAGGTTAATCAAACAATTTCGATTTTGGAACTGCGCAATATAAGTACTCATATTGATCCAATATTGATATGTTGAGGCTTGGGGAAGGAGGGCTTGCAAGATCGGTGGTTGCAAGTCATTTAAGCTTGTATCCCTCCATTGTTGTGCTTGAACCTCCTCAGGTAATCTACGTTGATTTGGTCCTCTCTCTGGTATTCTCACATTAAGAAGATTATGGCGTTGGGGTGTAATTCCCACAATTTGCTTCATTAAGCCCGTGA
Organism: Cibotium barometz; assembly: GCF_041138505.1. NCBI lineage: Eukaryota > Viridiplantae > Streptophyta > Polypodiopsida > Cyatheales > Cibotiaceae > Cibotium > Cibotium barometz. The sequence continues at coordinate 12,263,086 of NC_141094.1, read as the reverse complement.
TATATATATATATATATATATATATATATATATATATATATATATATACATGCAGAGGGGACGGCCGGTTGAAAGGAGACCAAGGCGGTTTAAAAAAAAAATATATATATATATATATATATAATTTTTTACGTCTGCATCGTGTGCTGCACTGGGGGGCGCCTGCAGTGGGCGTAGCCTGCTGCAGCAGACGACAGCAGACGAGTGGGAGGCGTCGGCGTCGGCGACGGGCAGCATTGGCCGGAGGTGTTGCAGTGAAGGCGCCGCTGGAAGAAGTGGTGGAGGCGGCAGAAGCCGGCCAAGTTAAAAAAAATATATTAACAAGAAAATATATTTTAAAAAAATAGCAGCAGCGCCGTCGAACAGAAGCAACAACGGCGACTGGCTGTGTGACGTTGAGCTGTGGAAGTCGTCACTGAGGCGTCGGGGTCGGCGTCGGCAGCTGAGTGTAGGCCGACTGAAGGCAGCGTGGAGGGCGTCTAGAGTGGGCAGCAGTCGGCAGAGCAATGCAGTAGAAGGCAGCGTGGAGGAGAAGGCGATGAAGGTGCATTGAAGAATCGGCGCGCCAGCGAAAAATCCGACGTGCGGTGAGCGGCGAGCGGCGGAGGATAAGGTTAGTAGTTTCTTATTTTTTTTATTTTTTTATTTTAGTTATTTTTCAGGTTTTTGCATTTTTTAAATAAATAATAATAATAATAAATATAAAAAACCAAAAAAATTATTATTTTTTTTGAAAAAAAAAGAAAAGAAAAAGAGATTAAAAAAGAAAAAGAAAAAAAAAAGAAAGAAAAACAATTAAATTTAGAAAAAGAAATAGAAAAAAAAAGAATAAAAAAATAAGAAAAAGAAAAAAATAAGAGAAAAAAAGAGAAAAAAACAATTAAATTTAAAAAAAATAAAATAATTTTTATTTTTTTGAATCCATTGTTCATTATTTAAATTTTTGCATAAGTAACGTAGCGTGCATTTTTTGTTTTTATTTTTGTAATTGAGTGCATAATTAGTAGATTCATATTTTTTGTAATTGGCACGAAATTTATTAGTTAAAAAAAACAAAAAAACAACAAAAGGAGAAAAAAACAAAAGAAAATTAAAAAAAAAATTCTATAAATTAAGTGTTTTTTAGGAGTCTTTTTTTGTGTGCATATTTTATAATTCTTTATTTTTTTAATTTTTTGCATAATTAGTGTAACCTTCATTTTTTAATTTTTGTAACTTTGTGCATAATTAGTATTTTTTTTAGTGTGATTCATAATTTTTGTGTAAATTTAAAAAAATAAAAATATAAAAAACATAAAATCATTTAAAAAATCATTTAAAAAAAATAAAAAAAAATAGGATAGATAGTTACGCCACACATACTCATTTTAGTTGCATTTAGTGATTAGGTAGGTTAAAAAATATATATATATATATACATACATATATATATATATATATATATATATATTAAAATACACAAAAACAAAACAAAACAAAAACACATTAAAAAAAACAAAAAAAAAATTTGACCTTATGCACTTGCGGTCGGGACGTCTTATAGATTCTGCCATAGGGCCTAGGGCACCTTCTAGAGTACCTACGCAGGAAAGTGGGACCCAATCGGTAGGAAATTTGGCAGATATTGCTGAAACCCTTTCTGAATCCCAATCCGATACCCTTTCCTCCAGAACAACTAGTTCATTGTCCATGGACAATCTAGGGCCGTCAAATAGTCAGTCCGTAGCCCTAAATAGGACACCCGCAAGATCCTTTAATCCATTTGAAGCCGACACCATGGGGTTAACACTCAATGTGAGACTTCAATATGTCTACACGAATGCTCAAGGAGCTGAGATCTTTAGGGATCCACAACAACGGTATCTTGTTAAGATCGCGGACATTTTCTCAGAACTTGATAGAGCACCTCTAGTCAATGACCAGGGTAACATGTACATGGGTGGAGATGGTGTTCGCTACGAAGTCACCTACCACCCAAAATGTAGACAAATTAGGGGAGCTCTCTAAAACTGAGTTCTTAGACTTATCAAAACTTTCCAGAGCAAGGGAGTCTAGAGATGACTGGCTCATTGAGCCGGACATGCCTGGACCATCCACCAATGCCCAGTCCTCAAAGCCATCCATAGATGATTTACTTCTTGTAGATCTAAATTTGGAAAGGGATAGGAAAGGCAAGAGCAAAATGGATCAGGGGGCTGAGAACCATTGGGAGTTTGTACGAAAAATTCCAGTGACAAAGGTCTTACAGGATGACCCACTTCAAGAGGTCTATAAGGACTCGTTAGAGGGATATTATGCCACAACTAAATTGCCAGAGCTGGATCTTCCTCTAGCTCAGGTGGTGGTAGTTGAGAAGCTTGCAGGACACATGAACAGAATAATTGATAAATGGGCCAATGAATACCGAACCTTAGATTGGAAAGAGATTCGGGAACTCACGTGGAGGACAACCATTATTCATGGAAGTGTTCTCAACAAATACAGCCAAACCAGGAGAGACAGCCTTTCTTGGAGAAACTGTTGCTCCTCCCCTACGAGAGTTCACTAGAGAGGGACCTTCAACATCCAAGTGGACCACTGCTAGCAGCCCAACTCTAGCACCAAGATATCGTCCTACACCAAATGTGCGACCACCGGTCACACCACAACAACATCTTTCTCACTATGACAATCGGAGGAGAGGGGAGCCAACTCGGCCTCCCATAAATGCACCTCCTAAAATGCGGGTGACAAGATCTTTGGAGGGGTTTGGTGAGGCTGGTAATAGGGTACCCACACCAATTTTGGAAACATGTGGACCATCTTTCCAAAGAGAGGAACAATTCCCACTGAGAGTGCGAGGCCGTAGGCCCTATGATGAGTATTCAAGACAAGTAAGGCCATCAACTCTTCAAAAACTGGTAAAGAAGTATGAAGGATCGGGAGATCCATACGACCATGTAGCAGCATTTAGGCAAGCAGTTCGGTCGAGGTGAGAAAGTGGCCGATAAGCATACTCAAATTGAAGGATTTGGACTCACTCTTGAGGGAAAAGCCCTGGCTTGGTTTCACGCATTAGAGGCTTCAGACAAATCTTCTTTACGAGTTTTGGAAGAGAGATTCATTGTTGCTTTTTCCTTGATGGGAATTCAACATGACACGGTAGCACACATCTACTCTTTCAAGCAAGGCGAGCATGAGAGTGTTAGAGACTGTGTAAATAGAATGAAGCAGTACATTAATCGTTGCCCAGAGGATGAGAAGCCCGCCCAAAGTCGATTAATTTCTCTCTTCTTAAAAGGACTCAAAAATTCAACACTGCATACACATCTCTATGCGAAGAAGCATACAAATTTCAATGAGTGTTGCCATGATGCTATGGATTTCACTGATAACTTCAAATTCCAAGATGGGTCTGGCCCAGAGGTGAAACCTAGAGATCAGTGGGGTGATGACCAAAGTTCAGGGTCTAGCGCGCTAGTAAATCCAGACCAGATAGCTAACCTAGTACTAAGGAGATTGGGACAGACCTATCGTCCACCTTTGCAGCCACAACAACAGCAGCAGAGAATGAGGAGTGTACTTCCTACAGATCCTCATCTTTGTGGAGCATGTGGCGGTAACCATAAAACAGAGGAATGTAATACCTTTTCTCCTCTAATCACAAACCAACCCACAAAAAAGTGGAAGCCTGTGCTTGGAACTTTACCCACACCACACAGGAATGTACTCGCATTGCAAGAATGAGACAGGAACGTGAGCAGCCAAGGGGTGGAGTGGCTCCACAAATGTATCAACAGTATACTAATTTTGAACGTAAGCCACCGATGGCACAAGAGCAAGCACGACCTGTTCTTGGTGCTCAACCTCCTACTCTCCTGGGACTGCTCCTGTGAGGGTTGTTGACTACGACAATTCAAATATGTGTAGAGACTTGGTAAACCCAGGCTATGTGGAAGAGAAATACGCATCATATTCATCCAAAGAAAATCTCTTTGAAAGTCTCGCATACCCAAACCAAGCACTGGTGGAGACTCAACCAGGGGAACAAAACTCTTTAATGTTGCTAGGCGACTACCAACCTAGGACTCCAGGCCCCTCAGGTCAATGGCAGCCAAGGAAAGTAGAGGCCAAACCAATGGGCCCCTATGAGTGCGGAGAACCCCATTGGGCTCGTGATTGTCCACATCGCTCAAGGCAAGCATCTCGATCCAATACAACGGTACAATAGTTTCCACCAATTGAAAGATATTGTCTAGGGTGTTGTGTAGAACACTTCCCAAAGGATTGTCTGCTGATGAGGAGGGCACCTCTCAACCAAAGGTCTCACTCAACCTTGTAGGCACAGTTCCATCTCCACCTTCATCTGAGAATGAGGATGTCGTGCCACTTAGAGTCATGACTAGATCACAGACACGAAATGCCGAAATACAGACTGATGAGACACCTCGAACTAGGGATGCAAAAACAAATCTAGTGGACAAGACCCTACAGTCCAATAGAAAAAAGACCACTAGGAGGAAGAAAAACCGAAACAAGCAAACTAAAAGTACATCCACTGGTTCTCAAGAAGCCTCAAAACAAAACATGAGGGATAAAACTTTTACATCCCAAGAAGTGCATGAGGAACATCAACCTCAACCTGGGCCTAGTGCTAAACAAGATGAGGCTAGTACGACTGAGGATAGTTCTGGGGGTTCTGTTTTTGTGGATAAAGTGAATGAGACTCTAGAGGCCATTATTGATGCTCATAGAAGTCGCATTGCAGCTTTATCTGAGCTACCCAAGAAGCTTCAAGAATACCCAAACCCTCGTGAGGAGAAGATCAATCTAGCTGTACATCAGCAACTCATTAGGGAAGCTCAGTCAATACTTGAGGGACCACCACCACCTATTCCTCGGGGCCCAACTTCTCTTAAACCAACATTAGAAACCATACCGGAAGTGTCATCAAGTCGGGAAATGAAAAGTGAGCTCATTTCACAAGCTCATAGCGAAAGGTCTGCACCAATTGACACCCAATTGAAAGGGGGTAATCTGCCACCACCTAGCCTTGTCCTCCCATGCAATGATGAAGTTATTGATGCTAATGAGGACATGGCAAATGAGATGTGGGCCGCAGTTCATGAGAAAGTTAATGAGAACATGTCTTCTATTAGTTCGCCTCCATTCTCTGAGGTGGATTTTACCAGGGGCACGGAAAACAACTTTAGACGCCCAAGCATCCAGGAGGAAGTTCAAACAATTGTTTCTCCTAGAAGTAAGCAGACAATGAAAACCTTACCATCATATCTGGGAGAATATGAGAACTGTTCTCAAACCTTGAGGATACCCTCCATGCATAAAAGGTTGACAAAGGAGAAGGATATGAGTATGGTGCAAGCTATTTTGTCAGCACCAGTGGCTTGTACCTTACCATTGCTTGATTTGATAAAAATTCGACCTGAGTTGTGGAGTACCAGGATGCGCTTGCAGCTATTAGGAGTACCAGGATGCGCTTGCAGCTAGCAGATGGAAGCTTAGAACATCCCCTTGGGCTGCTTGAGAACATATTGGTCACCACATGTGGGATTGAATATGAGCACACCTTTGCAGTAGTGGATTTTGGAAAACATCCAAACTATGAAGTGATATTGGGTAGACCATTCATGCGACAATTTCAAATGATTCAAGATTGGGGATACAATTATTTGTACCTCCGACATGATTCTGTCATCACAAGGGTCAACCTAAGGAATCACTCATATCGTGATGTAACAAGGTCTCCAATAGATGAGTTTGATTCTGCTTCATCTGAGGGCTCAAGAGTTACATTGTCAGATGGGCGAGAAGATCTGTGGATGTGTGGAGCCTCATGTAGGGATTTCAACACTGAGAGACTTAAGGGTAATCGAAGTGTATCAGACGAGGCATACATTCCACAACCCTTCCCTGAGCATTTAATTGATCCATTAGAATGGAGTCATGTCCTTGCAACATTATCGACCTGTGCTTTACCTAAGCCAATTCAATTCTGTGACTCAGATGGATATGACATTATTCCTATACGAATGGTACAACCACGTGCCCTTCTAGATGATTTGTACTATAGGGATACATTCACAACAGCTATGCATGTCGAGGAAGTCTCAGTGGAGGACTTAACACTCGAATCTGCTAATGATGCTGATAAGGAAGATGACTGGGACTCTGATTTTAATAATGATGTGACAATCCCTGAGGATGAGTTAGGAAAGGCACGCCTACTCTTGAGAGGAAGGGAGGTTCAGGTAGAGATCCCTCGAAGCCGACCTAAACGTAAATGCTGTAAGAGCCATAAAAGAATCCGTAGACAAGATGAGCGTGAACAACGTGAGAGACTACAAAAAGAAAAGGAGGAGTCTAAGAGTGAAAAATCTCGACCACCACCTCACTTCTCAGGAAAGAACGGATATCTATACTATGTCCAAGCACAAGATAGTATCAAAGACCAAATAAAACGATCAGATGGATTCCAAGCGGGAGAAAACCTAACAACTGTTAGCAAAAATCGTAAAAAAATGAAGAAACAAAAACCAAAACTCAAGTCTAAAACCGATTCAAAAAAGAGTGTGGGAAGTGCAAAGACAACGGTTGAACAAAAAAATCCGATGCAAGATGGCAAAGGAGAGCTCAAAACCGCATGGTCTTCAATGAGTGAAGACTCAAGTGGACAAGAACAAGGTCTAAATGTTCCTCCCAATTTCACACAGTACACTCTTCAAGATCGGAAGATTGTTCTTCAACAGCCCATGCGACAAAAACCAAGCATGCCAGGGATTTCATACGATGGTCCAGAAGATGCAAAAAAGATTGATATTGCAAAGCCAGGAGAAGAGCCTCGCTATGTGTGGATTGCCACAGACTTGTCCTTAGATGAGGAGAAGTTATGAATTCAAACAATAAAGGAGTATCGCAATGTTTTTGCTTGGAGTTATAAAGACCTCAAAGGAGTTGATCCAAGCATATGTCAGCATACAATTCCATTGCGAGAGGATGCAAAACCCTCCAAGCAACGTCCTTATACTTACAATGAAAATTTTGCACGGAAGATAAAGGAAGAAATAGACAAGCTCTTAGAGGCAGAATTTATCTATGAGATTGAACACACTGAATGGGTCTCCCCTATTGTAGTGGTGCCCAAGAAAAATGGAAAACTTCGAGTATGTGTAAACCTCAAGAAGGTAAATGATGCAGCTACTGTGCGTGATCATTACCCACTTCCAATCACGGATCATGTTCTGGAACGAGTTGCAGGGAAAAAGGCATATAGTTTCTTGGATGGATTCTCCGGGTACAATCACGTGTCAATTGATCCAAAGGATCAACACAAGACAGCCTTTGCTCTACTGAAGATGGCATCTTTACCTATCGTGTTATGCCATTTGGTCTAACAAATGCACCAGCAACCTTTCAGCGGTTAATGAGTCATGTATTCAAGGAGTACCTTAGGCAATTTCTTGAGATCTTCATGGATGATTTATGTGTTCACTCACAAGAGCGTGATGATCATATAGAACACCTGAGTTTTATGTTTCAAAAGTGTCAACTTTATCGTATATGCTTGAATCCTGACAAGTGCAAATTCATGGTAAGACAAGGGAAAATTTTGGGCCATATTGTTTCTCGCAATGGGATTTCAACAGATATGGATAAAATTGATGTCATTGTCTCATTACCTCGGCCTATCAACCCTAAAGGGGTACAAACATTCATGGGACATTGTGGCTATTACCGTAGATTCATCTACATGTATGCTGTCCTAGCCAGACCATTATATGCTCTTCTTGTAAAGTTTAATTGGACTGATGAGTGTGAGGAATCCTTTGAAAAGTTGAAGCAAGCATTAGTGACTGCACCCATATTACGGGCACCAGATTGGAACCAAATCTTTCATGTCCATATTGATGCTTCAAACTTTGCAATTGGATGTATTTTGGCTCAATCGGGTGAACATAATAAGAATTTCCCAATCTCATATGCTAGTCGACAGTTGAACAATGCTGAGAAGAATTACACCACAACAGAAAGAGAAGGATTGTCCATGATATATGCAGTGAAAAAGTTTCGCCATTACCTTTTGGCAAACAAATTCATATTTTTTGTGGACCATCAAGCATTGCTATATTTGGTAAATAAGCCTTGTGTAACTGGAAGGATTGTGAGGTGGTTTATCATCCTTCTTGAGTTTGATTTTGAAGTGGCAGTTCAAAAAGGAACAACTCATCTAAGGGCAGATCATTTGTCTCGAATCACCTCTGGAGAAGCTCCTGTGGGTGTGGATGATGATATGTTAGATTCAACACTTTTCCTTGTAGAGACAACTCCTAGATGGTCTGAATCCATTTTAGAAATTTTGACAAGTGGGCAAATACAACTAGCGGGTCCTAATGTGGACCTATGGCGACCATTCACGTTAATCTCAGGGAGATTATATCGTCAAGGTAATGATGGAGTGTTGAGGCTTATACCTAACCCCGACCAATATGAGGAGATCTTGGAATGGGCACATGCGGGTATCGATGGAATCCATGCATCAGCTACTACTTGTGTGCGACGTATCTCTCAGGATGGGCAATGGTGGCCTACCATGCATGCAGATGCTGAAACATTTGTTCGTAACTGTGCTTCATGTAAAATTCAGAAGCCAATTCATAATGTCACATTATTCCAAATTTCAACTACACCAAGTTGGAGTAAGTATATTGTGGACTATCTTCAGCATGGTCATACGGATCAAAAAATTCCTAAACATCGAAAGCATGCTATTAAAATTGAAGCGGCAAATTATATGCTGATAGAGGGCCAACTCTACAAGAGAGGCAAGGATGGCAACTTACGCATGTGTGTATGTGAAGCTGACTATCTGAAAATCTTAACTCATGCACATGCAGGTGTTGGGGGTGGACACTTTTCTGGCAATACCACAGCTAAGTTGATTAGGTGGTCTGGGCTTTGGTAGCCAACCTTACAAATGGATGCCGAAGAATATGTGAAACGTTGTGACGATTGTCAAAGGGCCAAACCTCCCATCACAAAGGACAATATGCCATTGCGGCCTATGTTAAGCACACGTGCTTTTGCAAAATGGGGTATTGATTTTGTCGGTCCCATTAAACCTCCAGCTTGTAACACGCATGTAGAATATATTATCGTCGCAACTGACTATTTGACCAAATGGGTTGAGGCAAAGGCAACAGTCAAAAATGATGCCAGAACCACAGCCAAGTTCTTGTATGAGTACGTGTTTACACGCTATGGCTTACCTATTGAGATCGTTAGTGATCAAGGTGTGCACTTTGTAAATGAAGTCATAGAATTTTTGCTTCAAGAATTTATGGTTATTCATAAGCGTTCTGCACCCTATCATCCCCAGACCAATGGACAAGCTGAGAGTACTAACAAGATTCTCTGCACAGCACTCACAAAGATTGTTGAGGGACATAGGACTGATTGGGAGCAAAAGTTGCACTCAGTTCTTTGGGCATATAGGACAGCCTATAAAACATCTGTGGGCACAACCCCATTTGAACTTGCTTTTGGATTAGACGCAATTCTTCCCATTGAATTTCTTGTACCTACTCTACGAGTAGCTAAACAATTGGATTGGACTAGTCATGAGCTTTCACAATGCATTGACGAATTGGAAAAGCTTGATGAGACCCGCTTATTGGCGGTAATGGGGATGTATACTGAGAAGAGGAGACAAAAGCAATGGTACGATAGAAATGTAACAACTGGCCGATTCAAAAAAGGAGACCTTGTGCTCTTGTACACACTTAAGAAGCATAAGAGAAAGCTCAAGAAATGTGGCCTAGGACCGTTTGTGATTAATGTGCTTACTCCAAGTGGTGCAGTGCATTTAGAGACACTAGACGGTGAGCAAATGCCTAACTTCATTAATGGAAGTCGTCTCAAGAAATACAATGAACCATTAACTGAAGCCATGCTTCAACAGATGCATGCTGCACAAACACAGAAAGAAGCACTTGACCTACTTAAATGTCAGGCTCAAGAGGAGGCTAAAGCTAGAGTTGCAAAAGCCAAGGAGCATCGCAAAGCTTCTATGTTGGCCATACAGTTGGCTACTGATGAGCCATATGTCGATCCATTCAATATTCAAGTGTGCCTTCATCTTCATGAGACTACCTACTTTGTCTCTGCCTTAATTGACTCTGGTGCAGATTATAATGTTCTCTCGTTTGACACCTGGATAGCCTTGGGTCAACCACCACTTGTGCAAATTTCTGTGGACCTACGAAGCTTCTCAGGAGAAGATAATCCTATAGAGGAAAAATGTGTCATTATGATGACCATTCAGGATCACCAGATGTCAGTGCCCTTTTATGTGGCACGTAAGTCCAAGGCAGTAGTAGAGGTTGTTCTCGGTAGATCGTGGTTAAGTGCTACCAATTTCTCATTAGATTGGAAGAATAGACAATACAAGTTGCAAATTGATTCTGATTGCATCTTGGGATCTGCTACACCACGAGCTTTATCGTGTCAAAAGGGTAATGTTTCTACTTTACCCAACCCACAATCAAAATCTGCTCTTGAAGCTCCAAAACAAATGATGTGGATAATTGATGATGAGTACTCAAGTGAGGGCCATGGCTGGCATGTTCCAACTACTCTAGTTGCTGCTCAAAGAAGGCCGGGCAAGAAGGAATTATCAATGTGTCTACCCAAAGATGCGTACAAACTTGTACCATCTAGTCCAGTTGCTAAGCCTCTTAAGAAGCACATCATTTCCAAGCCTAAACCTCGGATTATTACTCGATGGGTCCCAAAACATGTTCTTAAAGCACAAGGCTATTATGAGGGTGCAACAGCAATTTGGCTTCCAAAATGCCATGCTTTGCTAGGGTTAACAGAGTGTTTCAGAAAGATTCCAAAAGCCACCCTTGATTTTCCATATCAGTGGGTGCAAAAGAAATCAACACAAACTCTTCAAGAAAGGAAAGGTGGCTGTGATAGCACCTACAAAACTACTTGTGTTGATCTTCCTAAAACATGTATTGAAACACCGGTTGTCCCGATTTCTCCTTGTTACACAATTCAACCATCAACTTGTGTACCAACGACAAGTCCAAATGAGTCTCATTTGAGCATAGATTCTAGCATTTCAATGCCTAAATCCTCTTATCTTGCTCCAATTCTAAGACAATTGCTAAAGTTTCCACCTCTTAAAAAGGATATACCAAAAACTAAAGATAAGGCATTAACACTACAATTAAAGCTCTTTGGTAAATCAATATTTGAATAATGTAGTTCCTTATGCCTTTAGAAGATGTGTTCTCTTTGAGATAATCTTGTTTTTTATTGGAATTGTTATGATGGATATGAGTGTTCTAAATTTCATTGTTCTACATCCAAATAACTCCTGATGGATATTTGGCGAGATACATGTCCACCATGCATTGACCCTGATAGTACTCGACCTGATCATCGCGGGGGTTATAGTGCTCCTCCGTTTCAAACACATTCTAGGTACTTCTATGCTCCCTTAGGTGAAAATTGCTGTGGGCATCACTTTGTCACGTTATTCTATCAACAGCATCACCCATTTCAACATTGTCAAGAGTGTGCACGGCTTGTATTAGGAGAAGCTTCACATATTTGTTGGATATGCCGCTCTTACTTTAGACGATATATATATATATATATATATATATATGCTTCGATTTATATGTTGAGTGTTGTAGCAATGTAGTAAGCACCAAAATTTAAAGGTGATATCGACTCTTTACTGCGTTTATGGAGACGCCTCCCCACACAATAACAAATCAAAACAATAAAAGAAAGAAGGCCGCTTCCACTACTTCCTACCTACTTCTCGCCAACCCCGTCACCAATGCAATAACAGAAAGTGCTTAAATCTGATTAATGGCGGGATTTCTCTACCCCATTGGGGTTTTATTTAATTTTGTTTTGTTTTTTTTTTTTGCTTCTAATCAAAAAACAGAAAACACACAAGGCGCCCTTGAGATCACACACTCAATGCCCTTGCAAACTCTACTCTAATCTACCCTAATCCACGATTTTGCAATCAATGGAGCACTTAGTAAGAAGTAATGGTTAACACCCTTCACTAACTTAGGTGTGCGTTCCCCGACAGCGGCGCCATTGTTTGGGACATCATAGCATAGCGGAGGCTACACTCCAACCCACACACTTTGTCAATCCGTGAATGCAACCCGGTTAGCGCATAGAGGCTATCCCGAATGGGAGAAGATGAGTTAACCACACACTAATGACTTCTAGTCCTACTCAATCCTTCTTCAACACTCAAGCAATCAATCTAACATAATCAAAGCATCAAGATTAGGCTACACTTAAGCACAAAAATGCAACTTATGCAAAGAACCTAACATGCAAAGAGCTATCACACAAGCCTCAACTACACATCATTTCATGCACAAGCTTCATCACATGCACTCTACAACTCACAAATCAAAACATCATTAAGAACTCTAGATTAGCAAGTGTGTAGACCAAAACTTCATATCATTGAAAATGTAAAGAATAGAGAGTACAAGATTGAAGCGAGAATGGAGATGGAGAGCCTTGGGAGAGCACTTGAGATGGAGCTATGGAGCAAGCTCTCTCTATGGGAGAGTATGTTACATTATGAGAGAACAAGGCCGTAAGTGTTCACACAAAAGGTAATATTTCATCTTAAACTTCTTCGTAAAGTCTTCATCACTAAAGGTAATATTAAATTGTGCAAGTAATGCCATTGCCTTGTGCTTATGTCATACTCACTATGATATATTTCAAATTTGACCTACTTGTTGTCACCACTTGAATCCAGCCTAGCTTTGAGATTACAAGCTTGCTATGGTTGAGGACACGTTATGTAAATGCTCTCATGGAGATTAGTTTCTATTAAGGTATTCCCTGATATACTGGCTCTGTACCCTTACCCATGTTCCCTCCAAAATAAAAAAGAACTAAAACTTGGTTCCGTGGTAAAGAGGCTTCTATAATGAACTCTTGTGGAGAGCGGGACTCATTCTTGTGCTATCGGCACCTGTTGTTGGATGTATTAAGAAACACTTTCCCTTGGTGTAATAACAAAAGGAACATGTCCGATTACTCTTAACTGCGGTTGTTGGTGGGTGGTTTATTGGTCATGTTTAGCTTGGGATAAACCCAACTTAGGATTGACACCAAATGTTTGAAACATAGTGGCATTTGACATGGTTTGGCCATTTCTTGAGGGAGCGAACCTTGAGGCTCCTAGTTTGGATCCACTCCTTCACTGAAGCTTTACCTAAAAATAGGGAGACTTAATGTCTTCTTCATAAAATTTATGGTGGTGAATTCAAAGCTCCAAGGACTAGTGGTGGCTCTTGTTTCAAAGTGTTCCAATGTTCCTCTGCTCATGTCTATGTGTGTCTCATTGGCTCATTTCTTCCCAAAGCTCCTCACTTGAGGTTGATTTAAAGGAATCTAGCCTTCTTAACCTGGGAAACTCTCTGCTGAGTACTAGTTTGTTGGGGGTTTTGAGGAAGTGTGGTTTGATGTACTATAGTTGACTATATTGTTGTTTCCAACAATTTTAGTCTAGATTAGGTTCGCATGAAATGCTTTTAGTGCTTCTAGAGTAGATTTAAAAATGGTTTCAGACACATTTTTTTCTAAGCTCACGTCCATAGGCTCATGTATCTAGGTTCATGCCTTTAGACTCATGTCTAGAGGTTCATGTGTACAAGCTCATGTGTCCAGTTTTATGTGGTTTATGTATACACATTCATGTATGTAGACTCACATCTTTTTTTACATGAACTTGGCTCACATACTTCCCTTTTATGAAAGAAGCCTACTTGGGACATGAAAATCTATGAACTCTTATGATAGGGTTGGTGTGCACTTCTTATTGGGTAATAATTATACTTTAAGGACAAGACGAATTTTCCTTGAAATTTGTAATAACGAGTATAGATTGTATGACGGGAAAATCTTCCAAGGACATGAGTAGGCATGTCCTTTACAAGATACCTACCTTTAGACTCACGTCTGCAAGTTCACATGTCTAGGCTCATAGCTTAGGTGTGCAAGCTTGTGTCTCACATGTCTAGATTCATAGTATATGTGTCCATGCTCGTATCTTTTTGTGTGGGACTGTGGGTTCACATCCCCAACTCGAGAGCTAGTTTGGCCTAGTTTTTGGAGATTTTTGAGATTTTTTAAACTTGATGGGGGTGATTAATGGTCATAATCCTATTGTGATTGGTTGGTGATCATGTATTTTTTTAATTGTTTTTTTAATGAATTTGCATGCTTCAAATCTACCAATTCAACAATGCATGAAAACAATGAAAAAGTATGAAATGAGCTTAGTTCTCATGGTTTTAGAGTGAATTCCACTCTTAATAGAGCTTAGTTCTCATGGTTTTAGGGTGAATTCCACTCTTAATAGAGCTTAGTTCTCATGGTTTTAGGGTGAATTCCACTCTTAATCACAATTACTAAGCTATTTCTTAGCTCAAAGAAGTACATGCTAAGCCTCTTGAGGTCAAATTTCATGCAAATCACCAATGAAATCGAGGTTTTTCTCTTCCAATAAATGAAACTAGAATTCCCTAATGAAAGAATTCAAATCAAAATCAAACACAATAACTAAACACATCCAATGACTCCAAAACCGTATGATGTTTTTTGGAGTGTGACCTCCTAATCAACACCATGCAATATTGGGTGATCTCAATAGTTTGGAATGGATCGATAGATGGACCTAAGACCTAGGATAATCCTTGGTAGTGGCACTAAATATGTTCAAGTCAAGATCTTACCATAGCCTTGACAAATCATGTTGACAAATCATGTGTCATTGGGTATTGCCTTAGAGCTACAAAACTATAACCTCCCTATATGGGTGTGCTAGTTTGTCTATCGCATCCTCACTCCATTGTCACACCGAAATACTCCTTTGCCAATGGGATGAAGGGATGGTTCTCCATGCTTAGATGGAGATAGCAAGAGATCCATCTTCATAATGATTGTCACTCACAAAAGGTGGGGGATGAAGAGGAAGCTAATGTAAGCATAAGATCTACAAATAAACCTATTTAAGCATCCATCTAGCATGCATAAATCCAATAAAGACCATATTAGGGAGTTTGAAAAATCTTCAGTATACCAAATCCTTGTCAGAGAATGTGGATTTAGAACCTATTCTTCAAGGGCTTTCCAACAATATGTCAGATGAGTTGGTTTTGACAAAAACGTAAAAGGGTTCACTATGCCCCCATTTTTTTAATCTTACAAAATAAGAATTGGGATTTTTCCAAAGCCCCTAATATGGTCTTAATAGTATATAAGCAAGAAAGAAGATGAAAGAGAAGAGCTCACATCAACAAGTAAATCTATTATAAGGGAATAATTGTGTCTTACTTATTGTAAAAAATGACACATATACAAGTGACTAGTTTTCCCACTAGGCTAGCCAAACTTAAAAATGATCTAGCTTCTATTACTAGTCTTAAGTAAGACTTTTCTTATTTGATATTAAGCACATGGTAAGGCTACTTTATATGTTCCAGCACTATCTTACAAAGAAGTGACTCACCTATAGAGGAAGATGTCAAGACTCAAGAAGTGACTCACCTATAGAGGAAGATGTCAAGACTCAAGAAGTGACTCACCTATAGAGGAAGATGTCAAGACTCAAGATCAAGGAGGGATCGAAATTCACAAGGAGGGGTATTTCCAAAACATTTGGGTATGCATGGGATGCCACATCACCAATTTTGAATTCATGGTTAGATTCACATATGTAGAAAGGACAAAAAGGCTTGGAAAACCCCTATAGGCAATTTGACACACTATTGGATTTGATGTTGTGGAGGATTGAGACATTGTTATGCTTAACCACACCTCCAAGAGGGAACTCTACACATTCAGCAATGGAACACAACCCTCATGGGGTACTTACCAATGCTTCGAGCTCATGTCTCTTGAAGCCTCCAAGCTCGCATGTATGCTCCAAACTCCAAGCTCCACCTCCACACTATCACCGTGGAGTTACTCACACCATCACATAGGCCAATCACACTCTCTCTCTCTCTCACTCTCTCATAATACAGGCATACACACACAAGCATGAAAGAGGCACAATGCTAGAATGCTCTCACTCCTCACTCTCTCAACAGTACAAGAGAAGAGCTCTCAATAGCACAAAGGGGATTGTCTCCTTTCATTATGAGAAAATACCTTATATACAATTGGCCCTTATTCACATTTAGGCGCCCAAAACTTACTAAAACTAGGCCTTTGGTGCCAATGTCTCATAATTTACAACCTTTATAGTGCCTTTACATGACACTTATATTAATGTCCTCAATTAAGGATCATGGTGTTAATCCAAATGGGATTAACATTCCCCCTTTCCTGAAGTAGGTTAACGAAGAAATCCCTGACATTCAAACCTTTTTCCAAGCTCATAAACCTAGCCACCCACCCCCTAGTTTGGGTCACGGTGAGGATGAGGGTCCATCTTCTTTTTTCAAAAACACCTACCCTGTGTATACTAATATCGCCAGTAGGCTTCTTGATCCCTATCCAAGCACGCCTCCTACTACTTCTTCACAAGCTATCTACTCTTCCTTCTCCCCACCAAAATTAGAATTTCCCACTAACACTCTCGCCTCCGAAGAGATATTGGCACTGTTCCATCTCCACCAAGGCAACCTCAGAGGTACGTAATCTGCCTCCACTTGATATTGTTACACCTTACATTGACAATAATGTTTCGGATTCCTTGTGAGACAGCTGCAGAATATGAGGAGTTCATACAACAAGGCAATCCATTGTTAAAGCCAGAGCTGATGCAGATTACCCTGTACGATCCTACTAGCAAGATTCTTCCAGAGGCACTGATGCAAATTACCCTGTTCGATCCTACCAGCAAGATTCTTCCAGAGGCATATTCTGCAATCACCCCCACCACACGGCAACATTATGTGACGTAACCTCTCCGGGCCACTCGTCCAAAATTAGAGGAATTACTGCCATTGGCTAGAGAGGGAACATTATGGGCCAATGTTGCAAAACACACAAGGCTGGTAAACCCCCATCTCTCAGACTTATTGGAAATTTGCCTGGTCACTTTCATGATTAGTTATTGTTACAGAAGATGGTGGAGGAAACATCAAGTGCATACACCACCATCCACACAAATGAGGAGGCACCACAACTGCAAGATTTTGGAGTGCAAACTGAATACAGTAGCATTTACATGAGTGCACCGCCAACATTACGAGTGGATCCACTCTACATGCCTATCAAGAGGAGGTGGACACCGCTGGATTTTCAAGCTGCAAAAGAAAGGGATTCTAATATCTGCTACAATTTTCCAATATTTAACCCAGCAATATTTTCCAGTATTCAAACACAAAGACAACAACTGCTCAATTGGATCAAAGCTTGGCAAAAAATACCAGATCCTACAATTGTAGCTAGTGTCAAGTTCATGAAGTTATTAGTGGTTCTGATAGACCAACCTAGAGAACCTTATGATGGCTATGAGGCTTAGCATCTACAGTTTGACATGAACCAAGGGCCAGTAGACAAAGGTATAATGCTATATTACCAACGTCTAAGATGTCTTCGAGGTTATATGCACATAACATTTGAAGACATGATCGACAACGGGTTCTGGAAGTCCCATTCAGCATTTCGACACACACTCAAAAAACTTCAGACTCGTCTCGTAATTTCTATCGCCACCACGAATTCGGTGACTAGGTCTTCTGACCTCGGTAAGGGTAATTTATGTGAGTTGCATCAAAATTATTACTTACGTTGGTAAGCATAGCCTCTAAATGCTTATGGATATTAGTATATAGCTTAAGGATTCCCACTGGGTGATATAAGGTAGACTCACAAAGATTTAAATGTTGGTGAGTATTATATACTTCTAACCACCCGTGATGACTGGTTACCAACTACAGAGGATAAAATAAGATATCTTGTGGGTTAGTTAATATCAAATCCCCCCTCAAAATGCCCATAATGATGGTTGGGTTAGCATCTCGCTCGGTATTTTGTTTAATAAGGGTTAATTCTCCTAAACCTATATCTTCAGCTAAGTTAATGTCATATTGAAGTAATGAGAGTGTTAGTGTAGACAAAAACAAGGTAAGCGTTTGATAAGGGGCCCAAGGAGTTACTGGCAATTGTCCCAATTCTGAGGCGCGCTCAAGGAGGGTACGTAAGTCATCTGTGGGCTCCAGCCTTTGACTCCTTTCTTGTGTAGCCAGTTGGCGGGCCAGTTCTTGCATACAAATATCAGCGTTGCTGAGCTGCTCTGTAGAAATGGTTATTTCTCTGATCATCCGCCAGCACTCTCTTCTTGTTGCCACTTCTTGTGCTCTTCTGGTAGTAGCTTCTCTTTGATTGGCTTTAGTAATTTGAGTTACTTGTTGTGTTGCCAGTCTTTGTGCATCCTGTAATTGGTTTTCTAGTTGTGATATTGTCTCTTGGCTTCTTTGCGCCTCTGTTTGGTTGGTGATGATTATTTCATTGAGAACCTTAAATTTTTCCGCATGCGCTTTGTTAACATGCTCTTGTTCCTGTTGCAATCCTTGTGCTCTTTCTTGTTCTTCTTTAAGGTTTGCTGTGAGGAGCTCTATTTGTTGTCGAAGCATATCCTCATTACACTTTGCGCTCTCCTGGTACTCTTGCATTTCCTTGGCATGCCTAGTTGTTAGGCTCTATGTGTGAGCTATCTCCTTTTGTATCTGCTCCTTTGCTTGCTCTAGGCTTGCATTCAAGTCAGGATTCTCATTAATTTTTTATACCAGGTTTGGTCTCCGTAAGGCTATCCAAGTATCATATGATATTAGGTTGTGGCTCGATCCCGTATCTATCAATGCAACACTTGTTGTTACAATGCCCTTATTTGTTGTTGCAATGCCCTTATTTGTTGTGAGTCCCAACTTGAGTCTTGTTGGTTCAATGTTTAGATCCTCTTCGTCCACCAAGGTTATGGACACCATGTTGACATGAACCAAACCCTTCTGCATTTTAGCTTTTGCTTGCCTAGCTTTAGCCTCGTCTTGCGCTTGTTGGATCTTTTCTTTTGCTAATTGCTTCCGTTGTTTTAAGTTCCCCAATAGTAGCCTCTATATGTCTTTGTGTAATTAAGAGCTCCATATCTTGTAAGAATGTAGGGTGATTGATCATTAGCTCCATGTCCTTCTTAGTATAGAGTCGGTCCTCATCAACTTCTACAGCCAAGTTGGCTATGTTATCCTCTTCTTCTCTGGTTGTAAACCCTTCCTCCATTCTGGATTCCTCATTGATGGGTTCTAGGTTTGGAATATCCCCATCGCCTCTACCTGTAGCAGTTTTAGATTCCTTTCCTCACGTGATTGGAGATGGTTAACATTATCTTTCTTCTTTCTCTCAGCTCTTGTCCTACGAGTATCAAGCTCTTGTTTCCTTAAGCTCAATTCTCGGAGTTGTTGTTTCACCTCACTTCATTAGAAGGCCAATTCCATTTCCTCGACGGTGGGAAACAATATTTGACCCATCCTAACTGCACTTTCCATATCTCATCTAATTCGATGGGTGCCAGTATTTGATAGCCTAGAATTCAACGTCTAGAAAGAATGGCCCTTCTTGTCTTGGACCGGGTCCAGCGCTAGTTGACGAACCCATGCCCGCCGGCAAATTGAACTTCTTCATCATGAGTGGTTTGGAGACCAAAAAATCCATGGGCTATATCAATGATCCCATTGGACTTGGTTCGAGAGTGTGGTTTGTCTCCTTCCCCAAACCCAGTGTATCTCAGCCATTCTTCCATGGAGTCCTCACTGTTGTGCTGATTTCGTGAGCGACTCACAGGCGGGGTGAAATTACACGAAAAATGCTTCACGTCATGAACAACTTCTTGCACTTTCACGTGGAGTTTTTCGTGTCTGCAATTTGTAGTCTTGGGTGCATAATACTTATCCAAATGATGAAAATTAGATTGTGCAATGCTAGGGAATGAAATGCAAGTTCCTGGCTCAATCAATGGTGCCTTATGTTTTTTATTTTTATTTTTTTTAAATTTTTTGAAAAAAGAAGAAAACAACACACAACCTGCTTCATTGGTGTTTTTTGTGGTGCTAAAATCAAACTTATCAAGAGTAACCAATGAATCCTTTCCTAAACTACTTTCCACAACATTTACAGCATTAAAACTATAATTTTTTTCTCAACCACACACACCTTATCCTTCCATTTTCCACACAATGCATTACCAAAATGCAAAGGCAACAATGAATACTATGCAATGGGAGCTGAAACTCAAAGAGTATGGAAGAAACAAAGGTGTTTCCCCAGCACACGCAGCGGCGCCAAAAATGTTATGCTTAACCACACCTCCAAGAGGTAACTCTACACATTCACCTAATGGATGAGCAATGGAACACAACCGTCATGGGGTACTTACCAATGCTTCAAGCTCGTGTCTCTTGAAGCCTCATAGCTCACATGTATGCTCCAAACTCCAAGCTCCACCTCCACACTATCACCGTGGAGTTGCTCACGCCATCACATAGGCCAATCACACTCTCTCTCACTCTCTCATACAAGCATAAACATACAAGCATGGAAGAGGCACAATGCTAGAATGCTCTCACTCCTCACTTTCTCAATAGTATAAGGGAAGAGCTCGCAATAGTATAAAGGGGATTGTCTCCTTTCATTATGAGAAAATACCTTATATACAATTGGCCCTTATTCACACTTAGGCGCCCAAAACTTACTAACTAGGCCTTGGGTGGCCAATGTCTCATAATGTACAACCTTTATAGTGCCTTTACATGACACTTATTAATGTCCTTAATTGAGGATCATGGTGTTAATCCAAATGGGATTAACAAACATGCATCAAGACCTCTTATATTTCTATGGGCTTTATTTTAAAAAAGAGTATGTAAATATGTCAAGGTTTTCTTAAGGTGGGAAGGACTAAGGAGGAGGTAAAATTTTTGGGGTCATTATGGGAGATGCAAATATTTTTAGAAAAAGTGGGCCATGATTTCTTCTCTTCGGGATGCCACATCACCTATTCCAAATTCATGGTGGATTTCAAGTATATAGAAAGGACAAAAAAGATTTTAAAAACCCTATACATAATTTAGCACACTATTGGATTTGATGCTCTGGATTGAGAAATGTATCAAGACCCCTTACATTTGTAAGGGCCTTATCTTGAAGAAAATTATGGAAAAAGGAGCAATGCAATATGATAATTAATGTTATAGTTATTAAACCATCATTCAACATGTATCAATCGAATACTTTTAATATGATGAATCATCATTAAAGATAACTATTTCAAGAGTAGCTCCATGATTCTTGAGCAATGCGAATTAATCAATTCTAAATTTTAACACAATTAGAGGAATTTACAGAGCGTGCCCTAGATGTATCCAAGAAATTAGAGGAATTTATGGAGCGTGCCCCCAGATGTATCCAACAAAATAAAATAAATTTTAGTATGCTGCTTAATTTAGGGTACATGCTTCATTAGGAAATTTTCATTTATGTTGGTTTAATGTTAATAGCATGGGAAATTTGTAGTTTTGGTCTTGAATTAAACCTTGGAATGTGTAGGATACTCTAGAGATCCAAATTTTGTCGAGAAATGCATAAGTTATGGTCTCAAATTAAACCTTGGAATGTGTATAATAGTCTAGAGACCAATTCTATCAAATTTCATCAAGAAATGCATAAGTTATGGGTCAATCAAGTTATCCACATGGAAAATTTCCTAAGAACCTCACTAAAAAGGATTACACCTAATCTTGCTTTTATCCAAGGCTAGTAGGTCTTTAAACTCCCATGGTTTGAAAACATGTCACGTTGATGGGAGTAGTGCACAAACCACATGATGCATCTCTCAAGTAGTGTTGGAGCATTGGTTTTGAGTGGTAGTGCATCTAGCTATGATTGTTTAATTAATGATAGCACTAAGGCATTGATAGAGAAATTTTGAGAGAAGAATTATAGAGCCTTGCCAATTCTCAAGAAGAAAGCATGACAAAAAAGAGTCTTAATAGGTGTGCCTTCATGAATGGTTACATGCTTGCTACCATAATAATTGGCATCTAAGCATGTCCGACTCGATAATAAAACCCTTGACTATGGATTCCTTGAACTACATCACAACAATAATGCATAGGTAGATCATGATCTTGGCTTGACATAGCTTTTTAAAGATGACCCATCTATGCTCATGGCACAAAACTAATGAGAGATTCACCATTAGGTCCATGATATATATGTTGTTCTCCTTCACATAATCTTCATCGATAATAACACCACTTATTCTGGCATTATTTATCTACAATAGAATGAAAATCTTTGGATGTTAGCTATTGAGATGCCATGTCTTTTTTTTCACTTTTAAAGGTTTTGAGATATTGAAATACGTATATGGTTGAAAATTAGCACATGTTTGTTATATATCATTGTAGCTATTGAGATGCCATAACTTTTTGTGTGGTTTCTACCTTCTCATAAGCAAAAGCACTATCACTCATAATCAAAACTTACACTTTCATGTGAGATGAGATGAGTATTTGACCATCATATCCAATGAAACAAACCACATATATGTGTGGCTTATGCCTGTCAAAATGAGATGCAGTATTTGACTATCATAGCCAGCAGAGCAGACAAAATATGATCTATATGACGGTACCGAAGTGCAAGGAATGGGACTTGCACCCAGGATCTCTTAGGTAGGATACCTGAGAGTGGTGATTAAAGTTGCTCGATGTTTAGCATGTGTTGGAATTGGGATATGTAAGACTTGGGCGAGGCATAAAGATACATGAATAAGGTAGGAGATGTTACTTGAGTGAGGCGGCATAAAATTACATGAATAAAATCTCCTGCCTTAATTAAGTAGGAGACTTGAGAGTGGTTCTTGGAAGGGGAGAATAATGTGAAAATAGATACTTACAAGAATGTCTAATCCTCCATCCACATCGGCATTAGCAAAAAAGGAGATGGATTGTTCTTAGATGGCCATTAGCATAAGCAAGGAGGGGGGAGAGAAAGGTGGGTTATACTTTTTCTAACAGTATGAGATATCTTGCATGATGTTCATCTTAAACTTCTTCATAAAGTCTTCAATCTTAAAGGTAATATTAAATTGTGCAATAAATTCCATTGCCTTGCGCTTACATCATACTCACTATGATATATTTCAAATTTGACCTACTTGTTGTCACCACTTGAATCCGGCCTCGCTTTGAGATTACAAGCTTGCTATGGTTGAGGACACATTATGTAAATGCTCTCATGGAGATTAGTTTCTATTAAGGTAGTCCCTGATACTGGCTCTGTACCCTTACCCATGTTCCCTCCAAAATAAAAAAGAACTAAAACTTGGTTCCGCGGTAAAGGGGCTTCTATAATGAACTCTTGTGGAGAGTGGGACTCCTTCTTGTGCTATTGGCACTTGTTGTTGGATGTATTAAGAAACACTTTCCCTTGGTGTAATAACAAAAGGGACATGTCCGATTACTCTTAACTACGGTTGTTGGTGGGTGGTTTATTGGTCATGTTTATCTTGGGATAAACCCAACTTAGGATTGACACCACATGTTTGAAAAATAGTGGCATTTGACATGGTTCGGCCATTTCTTGAGGGAGCGAACCTTGAGGCTCCTAGTTTGGATCCACTCCTTCACTGAAGCTTTACCTAAAAATAGGGAGACTTAATGTCTTCTTCATAAAATTTATGGTGTGGTGAATTCAAAGCTCCAAGGACTAGTGGTGGCTCTTGTTTCAAAGTGTTCCAATGTTCCTCTGCTCATGTCTATGTGTGTCTCATTGGTTCATTTCTTCCCAAAGCTCCTCACTTGAGGTTGATTTAAAGGAGTCTCACCTTCTTAACTGGGAAACTCTCTGTTGAGTACTAGTTTGTTGGGGGTTTTGAGGAAGTGTGGTTTGATGTACTATAGTTGAGTATCTTGTTGTTTCCAACAATTTTTAGTCTAGATTAGGTTCGCATGAAATGCTTTTAGTGCTTCTAGAGTAGATTTAAAAATGGTTTCAAACACATTTTTTTCTAAGCTCATGTCCATAGTCTCATGTGTCTAGGTTCATGCCTTTAGACTCATGTCTACAGGTTCATGTGTACAAGCTCATGTCTACAGGTTCATGTGTACAAGCTCATGTGTCCAGGTTTATGTGGTTTATGTATACACATTAACGTATGTAGGCTCACATCTTTTTTTACATGAACTTGGCTCACATACTTCCCTTTTATGAAAGAAGCCTACCTGGGACATGAAAATCTATGAACTCTTATGATAGGGTTGGTGTGCACTTCTTATTGGGTAATAATTATACTTTAAGGACAAGAATTTTCCTTGAAATTTGTAATAATGAGTATAGATTGTATGACGGGAAAATCTTCCAAGGACATGAGTAGGCATGTCCATTACAAGAAGATACCTACCTTTAGACTCACGTCTACAAGTTCACATGTCCAGGCTCATAGCTTAGGTGTGCAGGCTCGTTTCTCACATGTCTAGATTCACAGTATATGTGTCCATGCTCATATCTTTTTGTGTCCATGCTCATGTGTCCATTCACAGTATATGTGTCCATGCTCATATCTTTTTGTGTGGGACTGTGGGTTCACATCCCCAACTCGAGAGCTAGTTTGGCCTAGTTTTTGGAGATTTTTTATATTTTTTAGACTTGATGGGGGTGATTAATGGTCATAATCCTATTTGTGATTGGTTGTTATATAGGTGATCAAGTTTTTTTTTAATTGTTTTTTTAATGAATTTGCATGCTTCTAATCTACCAATTCAACAATGCATGAAAACAATGAAAAAGTATGAAATGCATGAGCCTAACTGACTATCCCACTCCATTCCACCTTAATAAAGCTTAGTTGTCACGGTTTTAGAGTGAATTCCACTCTTAATCACAGTTACTAAGCTATTTCTTAGCTCAAAGAAGTACATGCTAAGCCTCTTGAGGTCAAATTTCATGCAAATCACCAATGAAATTGAGGTTTTTTCTCTTCCAATAAATGAAACTGGAATGCCCTAATGAAATATTTCAATTCAAAATCAAACACAATAACTGAACACATCCAATGACTCCAAAACCGTATGATGTTTTTTTGAGTGTGACCTCCTAATCAACACCATGCAATATTGGGTGATCTCAATAGTTTGGAATGGATCGATAGATGGACCTAAGACCTAGGATAATCCTTGGTAGTGGCACTAAATATGTTCAAGTCAAGATCTTACCATAGCCTTGACAAATCATGTCATTGGGTATTGCCTTAGAGCTGCAAAACTATAACCTCCCTATATGGGTGTGCTAGTTTGTCTATCGCATCCTCACTCCATTGTCACACCGAAATACTCCTTTGCCAATGGGATGAAGGGAGAGTTCTCCATGCTTAGATGGAGATAACAAGAGGTCCATCTTCATAATGATTGTCTCTCACAAAAGGTGGGGGATGAAGAGGAAGCTAATATAAGCATAAGACCTACAAATAAACCTATTTAAGCATGAATAAATCCAATAAAGACCATATTAGGGAGTTTGAAAAATCTTCAGCATACCAAATCCAAAGTTGTCAGAGAATGTGGATTTAGTTGCTATTCTTCAAGGGCTTTCCAATGATATGTCATATGAGTTGGTTTTGACAAAAACATAAAAGGGTTCACTATGCCCCCATTTATTTTAATCTTACAAAATAGGAATTGGGATTTTTCCAAAGCCCCTATTATGGTCTTTATAGTATATAAGCAAGAAAGAAGATGAAAGAGAAGAGCTCACAACAAGTAAATCTATTATAAGGGAATAATTAAGTCTTACTTATTGTAAAAAATGACACATATACAAGTGACTAGTTTTCACACTAGGCTAGCCAAACTTTAAAATGATCTAGCTTCTATTACTAGTCTTAAGTAAGACTTTCCCTATTTGATATTAAGCACATGGTAAGGTTGCTTTATATGTTCAAGCACTATCTTACTACAAAGAAGTGACTCATCTGTAGAGGAAGATGTCAAGACTCGAGCAAGGAGGGATCGAAATTCACAAGGAGGGGGATTTCAAAAACATTTGGGTATACATGGGATGCCACATCACCAATTCTAAATTCATAGTCGGATTCACATATGTAGAAAGGACAAAAAGGCTTGGAAAACCCCTATAGGCAATTTAACATGCTATTGGATTTGATGTTGTGGAGGATTGAGACATTGTTATGCTTAACCACACGTCCAAGAGGGAACTCTACACATTCACCTAATGGATGAGCAATGGAACACATTAGGTGAGCAATGGAACACAACCATCACCATGAGGTACTTACCAATGCTTCAAGCTCATGTCTCTTGAAGCCTCTAAGCTCGCATGTATGCTCCAAACTCCAAGCTCCACCTCCACACTGTCACCGTGGAGTTGCTCACACCATCACATAGGCCAATCACACTCTCTCTCTCACTCTCTCATACATGCATAAACACACAAGCATGAAAGAGGCACAATGCTAGAATGCTCTCACTCCTCACTCTCTCAACAGTACAAGAGAAGAGCTCTCAATAGCACAAAGGGGATTGTCTCCTTTCATTATGAGAAAATACCTTATATACAATTGGCCCTTATTCACATTTAGGCGCCCAAAACTTACTAACTAGGCCTTGGGTGGCCAATGTCTCATAATGTACAACCTTTATAGTGCCTTTACATGACACTTATTAATGTCCTCAATTGTTGAGGATCACGATGTTAATCCAAATGGGATTAACATTCCCCCTTTTTTGAAGTAGGTTCCGTCCTCAGAATGTTAATCCAAATGGGATTAACATTCCCCCTTTTCTGAAGTAGGTTCTGTCCTTAGAACCTGTTATTACCGAAGTTGGAAGACCTGGTCACCGAATTCGTGGCGATAGAAATTGTGGCGAGTCTGAAGTTTTCTGAGTGTGCGTCGGAATGCCAAACGGGTCTTCAAGAACCTGGTGTCGATCATGTCTTCAAATGTTATGTGCATATAACCTGGAAGACATCTTAGATGATGGTAATATAGATTTATATCTCTGTCTGCTGTGCTGGCTTTTGGTTCATGTCAAACTATAGATGCTGAGCCTCATAGCCATCATAAGGTTCTCTAGGTTGGTCTATCAGAACCACTAATAACTTCATGAACCTGACACTGGCTACAATTGTAGGATTTGGTATTTTTCGCCAAGCTCTGATCCAATTGAGCAGTTGTTGTCTTTTGTTTGAATACTGGAAAATGTTGCTGGGTTAAATATTGGAAAATTGTAGAGCAGATATGAGAATCCCTTTCTTTTGGAGCTTGAAACTCCAGCGGTGTCCACCTCCTCTTGATAGGCATGTAGAGTGGATCCACTCGTAATGTTAGCGGTGCACTCATGTAAATGCTACTGTATTCAGTTAACTATTAAAAATTCCTTTCTCCATGAAGGTTGCACTCCAAAATCCTGCACCTGTGGTGCCTCCTCATTTGTGTGGATGGTGGTGTATCCACCTCTTCTGGTGTGCACTTGTTGATGTTTCCTCCTCCATCTTCTGTAACAATAACTAATCATGAAAGTGACCAGGCGAATTTCCAATAAGTCTGAAAGATGGGGGTTTGCCAACCTTGTGTGTTTTGCGACATTGGCCCATAATGTTCCCTCTCCAGCCAATGGCAGTAATTCCTCTAATTTTGGACGAGTGGCCTAGAGAGGGTACAGCACATAATGTTGCCGTGTTGGGGTGACTGCAGAATATGCCTCTGGAAGAATCTGGTAGGATCAAACAGGGTAATCTGCACCATCAGCACCTTGAACATAAGCTCTGGCTTTAACAATGGATTGCCTTGTTGTATGAACTCTTCATATTCTGCAGCTGTCAACGGAATCCAAAACATTATTGTCAATGAAAGGTGTAACGTTATCAAGTGTAGGCAGATTACGTACGTCTTGAGGTTGCCTTGGTGGAGATGGAACAAGTGCCAATATCTCTTCGGGGGCGAGAGTGTTAGTGGGAAATTCTAATTCTTGTGGGGAGAAGGAAGAGTAGATACATCTAGCTTTTGAAGAAGTAGTAGGAGGCGTGCTTGGATAGGGATCAAGAAGCCTACTGAGATGATATTAGTATACACAGGGTAGGTGTTTTTGAAAAAAGAAAATGGGCCCTCATCCTCACCGTGACCCAAACTAGGTGGTGGGTCACTAGGTTTATGAGCTTGGAAAAAGGTTTGAATGTCAGGGATTTCTTTCCACATCTGGGTAATTTATGTGACTTGCATCAAAATTATTGCTTACGTTGGTAAGCATAGCCTCTAAATGCTTATGGATATTCGTATATAGCTTAAGGATGCCCACTGGGTGATATAAGGTAGACTCACAAAGATTTAAATGTTGGTGAGTATTATATACTTCTAACCACCCGTGATTGATTACCCATTGATAAGTATTAGCCACAACCTCATAGTTGGCTGGTGTTGCAAGTATGTCATCTGGAACAAACAAGTCGAGTTTGTCGACCCTGTTGTTCAGAATTTTTGAATTTTGTAAGACACAACACCAACTACAGAGGTTGAGGACTATTGGATGCAAAGGATAAAATAAGATATCTTGTGGGTTAGTTAATATCGGTCAAAATGCCCATAATGATGGTTGGGTCAACAGCTCGCTTGGTATTTTCAGCTAAGTTAATGTCATATTGAAGTAATGAGAGTGTTAGTGTAGACCAAAACAAGGTAAGCGTTTGATAAGGGGCCCAAGGAGTTACTGGTAATTGTCCCAATTCCGAGGCGCACTCAAGGAGGGTACGTAATCATCTGTGGGCTTCGGCCTTTGACTCCTTTCTTGTGTAGCCAGTTGGCAGGCCAGTTCTTGCATATGGATATCAGCGTTACTGAGCTCTGTAGAAATGGTTGTTTCTCTCTGATCATCCACTCAGCATCCAGCGCTTTGAATCTTCTTTTTGCCACTTCTTGTGCTCTTTTGGCTGTAGCTTCTCTTTGATTGGCTTTAGTAATTTGAGTTACCTGTTGTGTTGCCAGTGTTTGTGCATCCTGTAATTGGTTTTCTAGTTGTGATGTTGTCTCTTGGCTTCTTTGTGCCTCTGTTTGGTTGGTGATGATTATTTCATTGAGAGCCTTAAGTTTTTTTGCATGTGCTTTGTTAACCTGTTCTCATTCCTATTGCAGTCCTTGTACTCTTTCTTGTTCTTCTTTGAGGTTTGCTATGAGGATCTCTATTTGTTGTCGAAGCATATCCTCATTACGCTTTGTGCTGTCTTGGTACTCTTGCATTTCCTTGGCATGCCTAGTTGTTAGGCTCTGTGTGTGAGCTATCTCCTTTTGTATCTGCTCCTTTGCTTGCTCCAGCGCCTTGCATTCAAGTCAGGATTCTCATTTATTTTTTGTACAATGGTTTGACTCAAAACTAAGTTATTGCTCTCCAATGTGCTGTATCTTGTTTCCTGTTCTTCTGCAAAGCCTGTAAACTCTTTATGATTACTTCTTTATGAGTTTTCTCTGCTGCCGCTAAAGTATCTTCTTTCACATTTTATATTCGTGCATTGGCCTCTTCTAGCTGCTTCCATAGGCTAGCATTCCTATCGTGCAGCATGTGTGTTGTCAACAAATGGCAACGCCATACCTTCTATTCCTGTTCCCAGTTGGTACTAGTGGTGGCACTTATTTTTGTAAGGGGATCATGGAGGAGTGTATCGAGGCCTTCTAATGTATCCTGGAGGATTTGTTGAGAATCCACCTCCTTGAAAGAGCCAAGATGCGGAAGTGGGTCATCTTCATCCAATCTTCTTTGTTTGCTTGGCATGGACATCTCTGGGGAGTGTGGACTCTTACTACATTCTGCTGGCTTCTCCAATTCATGTTGTGCAACTAATGCTTCCTCGTGTGCTGGTCCTTCCAAGGTATGATCTTTCTGTGTTTGTTCTTTAGCTTCCTCTGTGTGTATCTCTGCTAGTTATGAATCCTTGAGCGGGAAGAGGTCTTTAAATATTAGTTGTGCAGGGCTCGTTGGAGGGGAGAGCTGTTTGTGTTATTCCTGCGCATAGTACGGCTTTGTAGTTTTTCTTGGAGAGCCTCTTGGTATGTCGATCTCTGATGCCACAGTCGCTTCTAATTGCTAATATTCTCTGGTGACATCCACTAGTAGTCCTCTCATCCTTTTGTCAGTCTTCTTCTTTCGATCTTTCTTAATTGACTTTATGAGCTGTTCTATCTCCATTAACAGTGCTTGTCCTTCATCCACCCTTCCACTAGATTCGGTAGGTTGACTGGGGATTAGGTCTAGCGACAGGCTTTCCTTTCACTGGCCGCTGTGCCACATGGTCAAGTATTTGTGTTAACAAGTATGGGTTGCTAACCTTGGACTGATGTGCCTTGAGATAATTTTCCATTTCTTTGTGCATAAAAAAGGCCCAATCATCCTCCTTCTCTTCATGAGCTTTTGCAATCCTGTTAAGGCTGACCCCATTATACCTATCAACTGGTTTGATTTGCATCATCAACAGCATTTCTCCCTGCAAGCTTTCTCTGTGGCTTCATCCTTGATTTTCTCGTACTCTGCCCCATTGGTGGAGTTATAAGAATCTCTCTTTAGCATCTCCTTGATGGGTATTGTATCTATTGTGTGTCTGTGTGGGGGGCCTTAACTGCCGCGGTGTGAGATCCCCCTGTTCCCACCGAGCAACTGATTCGGGTACTAGCAGCGGAAGTAGCACTTCTCGCACGGGACAGGGGTCCCACATTCGGGGCCTCGTCCACACGGATATCCGGACAAGAGACTAATCCGTCGGTTTTTCCAAAACCGAACCCGGAAAAAACTTCCCTTACCCGGAAAGCACGGGCGATTCCACCAGGATAAATTTTTACTCTAACGTAGTCAAGATCATTACTGATCACGCTGATCCAACTGCACCTATAAAGATACTCGGTCGGATCAAGGAAGAAACTTGCACTTGGATCATTGGGATCAACGCTTTTTTCCCCATCAAGAGGCACAGCCGTTGATTCCTATCCATAGAACAATTACTATCCGGGACTTACTTCATCTATCGTAATAACATAAATTGAGTCTCGGTTTACGGATCCATCAGTCCAGCCTAACCCCATCCGATCCCATGGGTTAGCCAACCGCCCAACCACTGTAGTGATGGGATCCAATTTGGAATTTGGTTAAGTTTTGTCCCGGGTACCAAGGAAGAGAGTTCCAAGGCCCCCTAGCCGGAAGTTCATGCAACATAAAATTAGGCACACCACTTACACACCCAATATGAAATTTTTCTTATCATCAGCTAACTTTAAAACAATCCTTTAATGAAACCATAGTACCACTGATCACAGTCTTCCAATTTATCCGGTTGATCCTCAAATTTCCCATCATTCCTTCATCAGAGTATCTATGGCATCATTGGCAACTAGAACGCTCACCACCTGTCCACTCAGAGGCCGTTTCCATAGTTCCTAGCCCATAATACTCGGCAATATAATCACTTATCAAGATGGACTCTCGTTGAAGATCAGCAAGATCAACCAACGGATCCATATAAAAGAGCCATGGACTCATCCGTTGAGGACCAGCAAGGTCAGTCAACCAGATCCATGCCCGGTTTCACAAAACAACTCTTACTCCTTGTTCCAATATCTTCCTCGACGCACGCATGGGTATCCTAGGCGACCCAGAGCCCGAGCACCGTATGGTCAGTACCCTCTAGGATCCTTCGCAGGTGACCTAGCGCTTCACTCATAGGCCGCTTCCTTGGTCCCTCATCCACCGTACCGGAAGCTCACCATTTTAATCGAACCGAGGCTGGTCAAGACCTCGGTCGACCTTGCTACGCGAGACGTCCTCCATTGACTCTCCGTCAGTAGTTGCAACTTTATCAGTTAGGTCTCCACGACCTTAATCACAAGACGGTCAAAATGCTTCCCCAGCATTCTTGACATAAAACAGCCATTTACAAACAGCATTTACAAACAGTTTACAAATACAGTTTCTATATTAACTCTCATTTTTCCACATTGTTCCTCATTAATCCACATTACTTATTCCACATTCCATTTATATGTGTACTCATCCAATCACCTCATTTTCCATCTCTTCACTTCAGATTCCTTCACATCACATATCATATATTCACATCCATATCCACATCCATACATCCACATCCATATCCACATTCACATCCATACATCCACATCTACATGCTTATCTCCATTTTCACATCTTCATTTATACATCCACATCCCATATCCACATTCATACATACACATCCATATCCACATCCATACATCCATCCACATCCACATTCACATCCATACATCCACATCTACATGCTTACCTCCATTTTCACATCCTCATTTATACATCCACATCCCATATCCACATTCATACATACACATCCATACATCCACATCTACATCCACATACAGACATACATCCACATCCACATTCACATTCACATACATCCACATCCACATTCCCATACATCCACATCTATACATCCACATTCCACATTCACATCTATACATCCACATCTATATTCACATTCACATACATCCACATCTACATTCACATTCACATACATCCACATCCCCATTCTCATTCACATCTATACATCCACATCTACATCCACATCCACATACATCCACATCCACATTCCCATTCACATCTATACATCCACATCCATTCACATCTATACATCCACATCTACATCCACATTCACATCTATGCATATATATCTTCATGCATATATCCATTTTCACGTTTATACATCCACACTCCCATCTCCACATCCACACATCACATACATACATCCATTTCCACATTCCCATTTATATAACCCCATATAGCTTCACATCTAATCTTTTACATCACATCCATTCTCGCCCTATCACAACCCATATACATCTTATCCTATCACATACACTTCTTACCTCATCCCCCCATACACATCTTAATTCATCTTATCACCTCCTAACTTATTTCATAAGCATCTTATCACCTCTTATCACACCTCTTATCACATCTCTTATCACCTCCTAACTTATTTCATAAGCATCTTATCACACCTCTTATCACATCCTATCACATCTCTTATCTATTTATAGAATACAAGAGAATTCTTACATTTGATATAAGATTTCTTTACACATTTATTTATGAATAAAATTCTATTTAAGGAGATTAATACTTTCAAAGTAAAAATCAATCTTTTATGCATCTTCCTATGCATAAATTCATTTTTAATGAAAATGACACTTTTGAATTAAATTTTAATCTTTTATGCATTTTTCTATACATAAATTCAATTTAGATGAGAATGACACTTTTGAATTAAAAAATCAATCTTTTATGCATCTTCTTATGCATAAATTCAATTTGGTAGGAATTACACTTTTAGAATAAAAAAATTTCTCTTATGCATCTAAGTTAAGCATAAAATCCATTTATGAGGAAAATCACACTTTTAGTATAAAAAGAATATCTTTTATGCATACCTATATGCATGAAATCCAATATGATAAAAGTAACACTCTTACACTAAAATAATCAACTTTTATGCATACCTCTATGCATGAAATTCAATTATGATAAAAGTAACACTTTTGATATAAAAATTTTTCCATTATGCATACTTCTATGCATGAAATAAAAATGGTAAAAATAACACTTTTGATATAAAAATTTATCCATTATGCATACTTCTATGCATGAAATAAAAATGGTAAAAATAACACTTTTGATATAAAAATTTATCCATTATGCATACTTCTATGCATGAAATAAAAATGGTAAAAATAACACTTTTGATATAAAAACTTATCCTTTATGCCTAATATTAAAATTCAATTTCTCCATGATTGTAATGAAATTCTTTCAATTAATCTAGGATGATAATTCCTAGAATATGGTAGGAAGTCCTCTTTTTATGCTTTGTATGAGATTATTTTATGCATAATTTTTATAAAAATTTTGCCATAGCTCCGCTGCTATGACTGATAAATCTCAATTTTTCTAAGGGATAATGCTTATCATTAAGGAAATAATTAAAATGATCTCTAATTGGATTATTAATCCATAATGGATTGAATCATCAATATTCATAAACTAAAAGCATAGAAAAAAGCCATTAATTTGGCCTCAAGCATAGCTTAATCTTGGGTTAAGGAAAAGCTTTATGAAAGCTTGATTTGGATTGAGAACGGGTCATGAGTATAACCATTTCTTGAGTGAGAGAGAGAATTTACATAAGAATCATTAGAATTTAAACATAAATGAAAATTAACTTCAATAGCATTTATTAAATTATGTAACTCTTCACTACTATTCAAACTTCAATAGCATTTAAAAAAAACCATACCAATTAAACTTCTCAAGCTTGAGAGGGGTTGAGAAGAGAGAAACATTGAGAAATTATAGAAAGATCAATATTCACTAATTACCTTACAACTTGCTTGATTCTTTGTTCACGGTAGAGGCCCCCAACCAATCAATTGGTTAAGTATGTTGATGGAGCCACTAATGGGGATTGAAGAAAGAGGGAAGCTCCAAAAACTAGTGAATTATTAAATGAATTCACAGTTCTTGGCTTAGGTGGAGTAGAGTAACGATGCATAAACACTATATATTTTTCAACAAGGGGGAGGCTTCTATTTATAGGAAAAATTGAGCTCCTAACCAAACAAACTGATTCTAGAATTTTCTAAATCAGTTTGGTCAATATTTGACCATTTTTAGGTCAGTTAAGCTAACTTTTTGGAACTAGACTTAAATGAGGAGAGAGGAGAGATGAAATATCTCAATTTTTATGAGTTTAAAACTCATTCAAGCATGTGAAATATGCACCTCCTTTAAAGAACTCCCCTTCCTTACATATGTCATATTTTTAATATTGCTCATAGTTTTTTACTAATAAACCTTGTACATTTTCAACTCTTCATCTTATGTGAAATATGCACCTCCTTTAAAGAACTCCCCTTCCTTACATATGTCATACTTTTAATATTGCTCATAATTTTTTACTAATAAACCTTGTACATTTTCAACTCTTCATCTTATGTGAAATATGCACCTCCTTTAAAGAACTCCTCTTCCTTACATATGTCATACTTTTAATATTACTCATAATTTTTTACTAATAAACCTTGTACATTTTCAACTCTTCATCTTATGTGAAATATGCACCTCCTTTAAAGAACTCCTCTTCCTTACATATGTCATACTTTTAATATTGCTCATAATTTTTTACTAATAAACCTTGTACATTTTCAACTCTTCATCTTATGTGAGCATTTACTCATTTTTGGGTATCTTCTTTTTCAAATTGGATTTATCTCCTCCCTACACATGGATTGATGCTATTGGCCCATAGGAACCTTAATTGGACCATAATCCAAAAATTTCTGAAAATCTAGACCCTTAGACTAAGGTCCTTTATACACATTTCCAATTAATTCCAATTGCACATTGGAAAGTTCTTTTTGAATTTCTGTTTCAGGGAACTTATTTTAATAAGATGAGATAATTTTCTATCTAAAAATATTAAAAATCTGAATATTCTTTCTCTAGAATATTTTCTCTCTCTAGGTTAAAACAGTTAGAAACAAGTCTTTTATATTTCTGAAGAGGGATTGATTATAGAAGAAGATACTAGACATCAAAAAGGGGTTTGGGGGAGGAATATTACATTCTACCCCACTTAAAAAACGCGAGATGTCCTCATCTCGCAAACAGGGATAATTTCGCAAGATGCACGAATTATGAGACTTAGAGAAAAATTTAAATCAGGATTAACCACCAAGAAAAAGTCTCAAAGAGAGCAAGATTCAAGATAAGAACAAGATTTAAACTTTATTCATTCTCGGAACTTATACAGTAAAGATATAAGAACTCTTTACACTTCCATAAGCCCGTCCATCATATGATCACAAAAGCAGCACTCACAAGCTGCACAAGTATAGGGTAGCTCATCTATGGGAATGATTCTGCTGGTTATTGCCGCACCTATCTCAGTGGTATGAGGTGATCTAACAAAAGGACCTCTGAGAGGCAAGCCAAAAACGGGGTAAAGGCATATCTTCTCATGAGGAAGAAAACACGCCAATAAGAAGACCCGCTCAGAAAACCCAGGATGCCTTGATCTCATGACGCAGTAGTATCGGGGACCCAAACCCAAGGCTTCAATAACCATGGCCAAGCGGACATTGTTGCGAAAGTGCTGCTGACCCCAGGGTGTTACCCTAGTTATGTCTTGATAGGTCCGCCATTTGGTCTGCGCTACAGAAGTTCCCAAGTGAGGGAAAAGTGAGCGCTCATACTGTTCTATAAAATCCTTCTTCACAGACTCACTTGCGTCTTGAAGGTGAGGAATCATTATGGATAAAACTAATTCTTGTTGCCAAGCCATGAAGGAGATTAGGAAGAAAGGAGATCGATGGGAGTAAGATTACTGTGAGCGACAAGTAAAAGTTACGACTTATATAAAGGAAGGAGCTAGCGTAACTTAGAAGCCAACGGTAGCTTGCCACTGAAGTTTTACCGTCTTTCCATGATTTGGGTTTGGCACAATTTTCTATAAAAGGCATTAAGAACTTTGAGATGAAGAGATAAAAGAAGTTCGTAAGTTAAATCACCTACTTTCTTTGGTCCACAATATCTGGGAGATAACTTCTTATACTTCCCAAGAGATAAAGAACTTCTTTTGGGTCGTACTCGAGACCAAAACCTTGATATCCAAAACATCGATTCTCACTTCTGAACTCGTTGTTCTGAATCCTTAAAACAGGTGGGACTCTTGAGAAGTATTCAGGAAAAAGGTTCTTCCTTTTTTAAACAGAATCTTTCTTTTATTTTAGAGAGGGAATAATTATAAGATCAAAAAGGGAGATTCTTACTCCTGTATACCTCGAAGGTTGGGGGAGAATCTTACATTCTACCCCACTTAAAAAGTGCGAGATGTCCTCATCTCATAAAGTAGAGGACAACTCTTTTTCTTAAGATCCAATTTTATTTTGGGGTTCCTTATATTCTGGTCAACCCAACAGAATACTGGGATAAATATCCCTTAGAACTCATCATTAAATAACAATTCATTCAGATCATATCATTCATATCTTTAACATGATAAAGGCCCATTAGACCGAAAAATTTCCTTCTGAGCATTCCTCCACGGGAATTTCAGTCAAGTAAGTTCTCAATTTGTCATCCCTTAACTTGAGCTAACGGTCAAGTGTTAACAGTAGCAATTTGACAGCACAATCCACTAATCTCATAGTGATTTGCTGAATCATTTTCATCATTTATCATTACAGGGACTCGTCCCATTCATCCTCATTGCGGTTTTGCTCAAGTTATTATATTTCAACTAAATTTCAAAAATCATCATTTTTCAATCAGAATCCCAATCAATTCATCAGTTCCCAAACAGAATTAAAAATCATATCAACCACATTCAAATTCATCATCTGGATAGCATTAACGCTTATAATTTCAAGTCTTAGATTTACTCGTATATGCTGTCAGTAAAGAGCTGCAGTTATACTCTCGGTATATACGGATAGTCACGGCCCTTGGAATTATAAGGTAAATACCATCATGTCTAGGCCTCAAGCAAGTTAAGGATTCTATATAATTGCGGTACTTCCATCTGAAGACCCAATTACCAAATTACGAATTTCAATTTGAATATCAAATTGTATGAATTATATCATACAATTACAACCTTTTTGTGTTTCTTGATAAATTTCTGACCTATTTGTCTTCTCAATTGATCTTTATTAACCAAATGCTCTGATACCAACTGTGAGATCCCCCTGTTCCCACCGAGCAACTGATTCGGGTACTAGCAGCGGAAGTAGCACTTCTCGCACGGGACAGGGGTCCCACATTCGGGGCCTCGTCCACACGGATATCCGGACAAGAGACTAATCCGTCGGTTTTTCCAAAACCGAACCCGGAAAAAACTTCCCTTACCCGGAAAGCACGGGCGATTCCACCAGGATAAATTTTTACTCTAACGTAGTCAAGATCATTACTGATCACGCTGATCCAACTGCACCTATAAAGATACTCGGTCGGATCAAGGAAGAAACTTGCACTTGGATCATTGGGATCAACGCTTTTTTCCCCATCAAGAGGCACAACCGTTGATTCCTATCCATAGAACAATTACTATCCGGGACTTACTTCATCTATCGTAATAACATAAATTGAGTCTCGGTTTACGGATCCATCAGTCCAGCCTAACCCCATCCGATCCCATGGGTTAGCCAACCGCCCAACCACTGTAGTGATGGGATCCAATTTGGAATTTGGTTAAGTTTTGTCCCGGGTACCAAGGAAGAGAGTTCCAAGGCCCCCTAGCCGGAAGTTCATGCAACATAAAATTAGGCACACCACTTACACACCCAATATGAAATTTTTCTTATCATCAGCTAACTTTAAAACAATCCTTTAATGAAACCATAGTACCACTGATCACAGTCTTCCAATTTATCCGGTTGATCCTCAAATTTCCCATCATTCCTTCATCAGAGTATCTATGGCATCATTGGCAACTAGAACGCTCACCACCTGTCCACTCAGAGGCCGTTTCCATAGTTCCTAGCCCATAATACTCGGCAATATAATCACTTATCAAGATGGACTCTCGTTGAAGATCAGCAAGATCAACCAACAGATCCATATAAAAGAGCCATGGACTCATCCGTTGAGGACCAGCAAGGTCAGTCAACCAGATCCATGCTCGGTTTCACAAAACAACTCTTACTCCTTGTTCCAATATCTTCCTCGACGCACGCGTGGGTATCCTAGGCGACCCAGAGCCCGAGCACCGTATGGTCAGCGCCCTCTAGGATCCTTCGCAGGTGACCTAGCGCTTCACTCATAGGCCGCTTCCTTGGTCCCTCATCCACCGTACCGGAAGCTCACCATTTTAATCGAACCGAGGCTGGTCAAGACCTCGGTCGACCTTGCTACGCAAGACGTCCTCCATTGACTCTCCGTCAGTAGTTGCAACTTTATCAGTTAGGTCTCCACGACCTTAATCACAAGACGGTCAAAATGCTTCCCCAGCATTCTTGACATAAAACAGCCATTTACAAACAGCATTTACAAACAGTTTACAAATACAGTTTCTATATTAACTCTCATTTTTCCACATTGTTCCTCATTAATCCACATTACTTATTCCACATTCCATTTATATGTGTACTCATCCAATCACCTCATTTTCCATCTCTTCACTTCAGATTCCTTCACATCACATATCATATATTCACATCCATATCCACATCCATACATCCACATCCATATCCACATTCACATCCATACATCCACATCTACATGCTTATCTCCATTTTCACATCTTCATTTATACATCCACATCCCATATCCACATTCATACATACACATCCATATCCACATCCATACATCCATCCACATCCACATTCACATCCATACATCCACATCTACATGCTTACCTCCATTTTCACATCCTCATTTATACATCCACATCCCATATCCACATTCATACATACACATCCATACATCCACATCTACATCCACATACAGACATACATCCACATCCACATTCACATTCACATACATCCACATCCACATTCCCATACATCCACATCTATACATCCACATTCCACATTCACATCTATACATCCACATCTATATTCACATTCACATACATCCACATCTACATTCACATTCACATACATCCACATCCCCATTCTCATTCACATCTATACATCCACATCTACATCCACATCCACATACATCCACATCCACATTCCCATTCACATCTATACATCCACATCCATTCACATCTATACATCCACATCTACATCCACATTCACATCTATGCATATATATCTTCATGCATATATCCATTTTCACGTTTATACATCCACACTCCCATCTCCACATCCACACATCACATACATACATCCATTTCCACATTCCCATTTATATAACCCCATATAGCTTCACATCTAATCTTTTACATCACATCCATTCTCGCCCTATCACAACCCATATACATCTTATCCTATCACATACACTTCTTACCTCATCCCCCCATACACATCTTAATTCATCTTATCACCTCCTAACTTATTTCATAAGCATCTTATCACCTCTTATCACACCTCTTATCACATCTCTTATCACCTCCTAACTTATTTCATAAGCATCTTATCACACCTCTTATCACATCCTATCACATCTCTTATCTATTTATAGAATACAAGAGAATTCTTACATTTGATATAAGATTTCTTTACACATTTATTTATGAATAAAATTCTATTTAAGGAGATTAATACTTTCAAAGTAAAAATCAATCTTTTATGCATCTTCCTATGCATAAATTCATTTTTAATGAAAATGACACTTTTGAATTAAATTTTAATCTTTTATGCATTTTTCTATACATAAATTCAATTTAGATGAGAATGACACTTTTGAATTAAAAAATCAATCTTTTATGCATCTTCTTATGCATAAATTCAATTTGGTAGGAATTACACTTTTAGAATAAAAAAATTTCTCTTATGCATCTAAGTTAAGCATAAAATCCATTTATGAGGAAAATCACACTTTTAGTATAAAAAGAATATCTTTTATGCATACCTATATGCATGAAATCCAATATGATAAAAGTAACACTCTTACAATAAAATAATCAACTTTTATGCATACCTCTATGCATGAAATTCAATTATGATAAAAGTAACACTTTTGATATAAAAATTTTTCCATTATGCATACTTCTATGCATGAAATAAAAATGGTAAAAATAACACTTTTGATATAAAAATTTATCCATTATGCATACTTCTATGCATGAAATAAAAATGGTAAAAATAACACTTTTGATATAAAAATTTATCCATTATGCATACTTCTATGCATGAAATAAAAATGGTAAAAATAACACTTTTGATATAAAAACTTATCCTTTATGCCTAATATTAAAATTCAATTTCTCCATGATTGTAATGAAATTCTTTCAATTAATCTAGGATGATAATTCCTAGAATATGGTAGGAAGTCCTCTTTTTATGCTTTGTATGAGATTATTTTATGCATAATTTTTATAAAAATTTTGCCATAGCTCCGCTGCTATGACTGATAAATCTCAATTTTTCTAAGGGATAATGCTTATCATTAAGGAAATAATTAAAATGATCTCTAATTAGATTATTAATCCATAATGGATTGAATCATCAATATTCATAAACTAAAAGCATAGAAAAAAGCCATTAATTTGGCCTCAAGCATAGCTTAATCTTGGGTTAAGGAAAAGTTTTATGAAAGCTTGATTTGGATTGAGAACGGGTCATGAGTATAACCATTTCTTGAGTGAGAGAGAGAATTTACATAAGAATCATTAGAATTTAAACATAAATGAAAATTAACTTCAATAGCATTTATTAAATTATGTAACTCTTCACTACTATTCAAACTTCAATAGCATTTAAAAAAAAACCATACCAATTAAACTTCTCAAGCTTGAGAGGGGTTGAGAAGAGAGAAACATTGAGAAATTATAGAAAGATCAATATTCACTAATTACCTTACAACTTGCTTGATTCTTTGTTCACGGTAGAGGCCCCCAACCAATCAATTGGTTAAGTATGTTGATGGAGCCACTAATGGGGATTGAAGAAAGAGGGAAGCTCCAAAAACTAGTGAATTATTAAATGAATTCACAGTTCTTGGCTTAGGTGGAGTAGAGTAACGATGCATAAACACTATATATTTTTCAACAAGGGGGAGGCTTCTATTTATAGGAAAAATTGAGCTCCTAACCAAACAAACTGATTCTAGAATTTTCTAAATCAGTTTGGTCAATATTTGACCATTTTTAGGTCAGTTAAGCTAACTTTTTGGAACTAGACTTAAATGAGGAGAGAGGAGAGATGAAATATCTCAATTTTTATGAGTTTAAAACTCATTCAAGCATGTGAAATATGCACCTCCTTTAAAGAACTCCCCTTCCTTACATATGTCATATTTTTAATATTGCTCATAGTTTTTTACTAATAAACCTTGTACATTTTCAACTCTTCATCTTATGTGAAATATGCACCTCCTTTAAAGAACTCCCCTTCCTTACATATGTCATACTTTTAATATTGCTCATAATTTTTTACTAATAAACCTTGTACATTTTCAACTCTTCATCTTATGTGAAATATGTACCTCCTTTAAAGAACTCCTCTTCCTTACATATGTCATACTTTTAATATTACTCATAATTTTTTACTAATAAACCTTGTACATTTTCAACTCTTCATCTTATGTGAAATATGCACCTCCTTTAAAGAACTCCTCTTCCTTACATATGTCATACTTTTAATATTGCTCATAATTTTTTACTAATAAACCTTGTACATTTTCAACTCTTCATCTTATGTGAGCATTTACTCATTTTTGGGTATCTTCTTTTTCAAATTGGATTTATCTCCTCCCTACACATGGATTGATGCTATTGGCCCATAGGAACCTTAATTGGACCATAATCCAAAAATTTCTGAAAATCTAGACCCTTAGACTAAGGTCCTTTATACACATTTCCAATTAATTCCAATTGCACATTGGAAAGTTCTTTTTGAATTTCTGTTTCAGGGGAACTTATTTTAATAAGATGAGATAATTTTCTATCTAAAAATATTAAAAATCTGAATATTCTTTCTCTAGAATATTTTCTCTCTCTAGGTTAAAACAGTTAGAAACAAGTCTTTTATATTTCTGAAGAGGGATTGATTATAGAAGAAGATACTAGACATCAAAAAGGGGTTTGGGGGAGGAATATTACACGCGGGGAGTTGTAAAACGTCTCTGATGAGGTCTTCTATCATAAGCAGCTCTTCTATGGTACCATCAACCTTTGTGATTCCTCTCTTTGTCTGCTTGTCATATGTATGGAGGTATTTTGCGCAGAGGTCTGTGTCGATCCCTCTAGGTAGCACTCTAGCCATTTTGCTGAGGCTGACTTTTTCCAGCTTATCTTTTACTTCCGCATCTTCCAATAGATGGAGGCACTCCTTACTATGGCACTATAGAGTGATTTTCCCATGTGGTGTAGTGACCTCTTCTCTGATGAGAGTTCCCTGGAGGAAGGACTAGGCGTAAGGGCCCAAGAAGTTGGTCCTTAGCTTGTTGGCACTCTAGGACCCTCTAGCACTGCTGGCTTGTGTTGGAGGTGGTTGCTCTCGGGACTCAGATTCTGACATAGACATCTGTACCATATATTGTCAGTCGAATGACTGGTGGAAGACACCTTTCTTCTTCTTCTTCTTCTTCTTCTTCTTCTTCTTCTTCTTCTTCTTCTTCTTCTTCTTCTTCTTTTGGTTTTTTTGTGTTAATTAGTGTTAGTATGTGAGGGAAAGGTTCGT
Organism: Cibotium barometz; assembly: GCF_041138505.1. Lineage (NCBI taxonomy): Eukaryota > Viridiplantae > Streptophyta > Polypodiopsida > Cyatheales > Cibotiaceae > Cibotium > Cibotium barometz. Next base: position 12,219,639 of record NC_141094.1, on the reverse strand, counting down.
GAGGGCCTTCCCATATAGTAGAAGGTGTGAATTTGAAGGCCTGAAAGGTTTCTCCGTGAAGCAGCAGACATGACTGTGATGCGTGAATGTGAAAGTCTCACATGAAGATTGGGGATGTGAAAGTCTCACGTGAAGATTGGGGACGTGAAAGTCTCCCCTGAAGTTTGGGGATGTGAAGGTCTCCCGTGAAGTTTGGGGACATGAAGTCTCCCGTGAAGATTGGGGACGTGAAGTCTCCCGTGAAGATTGGGGACGTGAAGGTCTCCCGTGAAGTTTGGGGACGTGAAGGTCTCCCGTGAAGTTTGGGGACGTGAAGTCTCCCGTGAAGATTGGGGACGTGAAGGTCTCCCGTGAAGTTTGGGCACGTGAAGGTCTCCCGTGAAGTTTGGCGACGTGAAGGTCTCCCGTGAATTTTGGGGATGTGAAGGTCTCCCATGCAGATTAGGGACGTGAAGGTCTCCCGTGAAGGTTGGGGACGTGAAGGTCTCACGTGAAGTTTGGGGACGTGATGGGGACATGAAAGTCTCACGTGAAGTTTGGGAAGTTTGGGGACGTGAAGGTCTCCCGTGAAGGTTGGGGACATGAAAGTCTCACGTGAAGGTCTCACGTGAAGGTTGGGGACGTGAAAGTCTCCTGTGAAGTTTGGGGACGTGAAGGTCTGTCTCACGTGAAGTTTGGGGACCTGAAAGTCTCCCATGAAGTTTGGGGACGTGAAAGTCTCCCGTGGAGTTTGGGGACATGAAAGTCTCCCGTGAAGTTTGGGGACTTTACCAATTTTTCGTGACAATGAGGATAGATTTTTCGTTTTCTACACTTTATGTATTCATGCATATTTTTTTGGGAAAGGTTGATATCTTACGTTTTTACATTTGCATTTTACGTTTTCATTTGTTAATCAATCCATGAATCGGTAATAATAATCAAAAGAGATATAATTTCAACACCCGTCCTAAAAAATATACACATTCAAAAGAAACAACAACAAAAAACAAAGAACAAAAAAGAAGGAAAGGAAAGGTATAGCTCCCACCTTGAGAGGTCAGGAAGGCGATGTCGAGAGCAAGGAGTCAAATGCGCGCAAGGAATCGATGAAAGAAAACGCAAAATCACCAGTGAAAGTGACGAAATCAAGAAAACAAATCGATTTTATAGCGTAGCCGCCCGGCCGTCGGACAAGGCGGCTATGTTAAATGACCAATCCATGTGTCATTTTGTGATTGGTTCCACATTTCTTACCATTTCACAGCATGAACTTCTTTGTACTTTTTCACGGCGTGAAACACTAAAAAAGGTTCAGGTTGTGAAATAGTTTGAGGTTCTTCACGGCGTGAAACACCAAAAATAGTTCACGTAGTGAAACATTTTGGATACTTCACGACGTGAAGTATTTTTTTGCTATTTCACGTGAATCGAATTTTTGCGCTCAAACACACCCGTATGCATATGATGATGCATTGCTTTTATTTTTATTGTAATTTGACCATGGAAACCAAAGGTTTTCTTTGGTACTTCTAGGCATTTTTTATGAAATCTTTTTAATTCTAATTGGGAGATTTTTAGTGTTCCTTCCACCCAATTAAATATTTTTGTTGCGGTGTCTGGTTGTGATTGCTTATACTGGGGACATCCTTGCTTTTTCCTTCACACATATTGTTCAATTCTGTATTTACTCTGGGTATTGTTGTTGCTTGAGTCATTCTCAACTCAGGTTGCTGAATTTGCTTCCTTCTCCACACAAGTGCAGGTGTGGGGTTTGTCCTTTTAGGGAGTTGATGCTGAAAGGTCTTACCCTCTTTTGTATATTGATTCAAACCTGTTGTGGCGTCTGTCATAGATTTTCTTTTGGGTAGCCATATTGTTGTATTGCCTTGATAGTAGCCTTGTGCTCGCAGTAGGTCTTTTTGGATCCACTGTTGAGGACAGCAGTCTCATGAGGCTTCTGCAAGTTCTTGACCTTCTGTCACTTTGTAGGTGGTGTCAATGGTTGACTTTTGAACTGGGTTCTCTCATGAGAACGTTCATCATTCATTGGTTCCTTTCTCTCAGGTTGACCCTTTGGGTGAATCTTGGGTACCCATTTATATGTACTCTTATATGTTGGGCTTTGTGTAGGCAATTTGAACACGGTGGGTGTAGATTTTGTTTTCTAAGGTATCACTTCTGCAGTGATTTGTTTGGCTTGATTTGTCGAGGTCCATAATGGTATGGACATGACTTTTTCACCGATGGTTAGCGATGTTCTGTCTTCCCATTGGATATTACACTTGTTGGCACACAGATCCAAGATTATCCTAACATCATCTCCTCTTCCATTGTACCTGCAGGCATTACAAACACCTTTCCAACCAAGGGATTATTACTGATGGAAATGTTAACATTTAAATACCCAACAACCTTTGTGGTTGACACTACAAACTTTTGCATCCGTGTGTTCCAGGTTTGGTCTCCCTAAGGCTATCCAAGTATCATATGAGATTAGGTTGTGGCTCGATCCCGTATCTATCAATGCAACACTTGTTGCAATGCCCTTATTTGTTGTGAGTCCCAACTTGAGTCTTGCTGGTTCAATGTTTAGATCCTCTTCGTCCACCAAGGTTATGGACACCATGTTGACATGAATCATGCCCTTCTGCATTTTAGCTTTTGCTTGCCTAGCTTTAGCCTCGTCTTGTGCTTGCTGGATCTTTTCTTTTGCTAATTACTTCTGTTGTTTTAAGAGGTGTTCTTGGAAGAGCATCTCCTGGGTTAATGGTCCAAAGTATTTTTTTAGTTTACTCTCCCATTGACAAAGCCCTCCATTTGGATGCCGTCAATTGTCTCTATTCGGACAGACCCTTGAGGTGTGATTTCTGATACACGGAATGGTCCCAGACCGTGGTATTTCAGTTTCTTTTTCCTGACACTTCCCACACCATACATGAGAACAAGGTCCCCTATTTTAACTCTTTTTTCTTGAGGTTTCTATCAAACCAATGTTTTTTGCACAACTTTTCAACCATGAGTCCGTGTGATGAACCGTGTTTCATCCAGTTTTTCCAAGTCAATTAGCCTTTCAGCTAATACATTTTCAGTTAGACATTCTTGAATAGCACAATAAGCTTGGGATTAAGTATTCCATGGGCATAACCGCTTCAACACCATAAGCTAGATGGAAAGAAGTACATCCTATGGCCACCTTATAGGATGTGCAGTCGGCCCAAAGAGCTGCTGTAAGCTTATGCTCCCAATCTGTTCGACTTGCTTCCACAGTTTTTGTCAAGATGGTACACAAAATCTTAATGGTACTTTCTGCTTGACCATTTGCTTGGGGGTAGTATGGTGACAATTTATGATGGATTACCAAGAATCCTACAAGCAATTGATTAATCACCTCATTAATGAAATGTGAGCCGCGGTCACTCACCAATTCCAATGTTTAGCCGAATCGTGATATGATTTGCTCATATACAAATTTCGTAGTTGTTCGTGCATTTGCTTTCTTTGAAGTTCTGGCCTCAACCCACTTTGTGGAATAGTCAGTGGCTCTATGATTATGTAGCGCACTTGTGATGGATGAGCCACACCACCGGACTTATAGGCCCCACAAAATCTATTCCCCATTTCTCAAATGGTTGCTTGGATAATGATGGGGGTTAGTGGAATCTTGTCTCTTTTTGCGGTATAGCAAAACGTTGGCATTCCTCGTATCTTTTAACAAACTCATTAGCATCCCTGAATAACGTGGGCCACCAGAGTCCAGCTTTGGAGCACCTTCTGGGCTGTAATTTCTCTAGCAAAATGCTTCCCTGCTATCCCGGAATGAGACTCTTCTAGTATGGTCACAAATTCATCCTCCCTTACGCATCGTCTAAGCACATTGTCTTTGCCCAGTCTATACAACTCTCCAACCATCAATTGATATGGTGCTACAAGCTTGATAAGCCTTCACATCTTATCCTTATTTAAGGGTACGTCCTGAAGGAAGCCATAAGCCAAATACTCTGAGATCTCTTCGCTCCACTCCGGTACCATATCCAATTTGAATAGACAAGCATCAGGGAGGTCATTGTCGACACCAGTTGTTGCTGGTTCTCCATTTGGAACTCTGGACAGGTGGTAGGCCAACACATGTTGTGTTCCCTTCCTTACCGTGACAGTAAAGTCAAATTCCAACAACAATAGTAGCCAACGTGTGATTCTTCCTATGGTGCAAGGTTTATTCACTAGATATAGCAAAGCTTGATGGTCCACAAAAAATATAAATTTGTTAGCCAAGAGATAATGTCAGTATTTCTTGACTGCGTAGACCATGGCCAATCCTTCTCTTTTGGTAGTGGCGTAGTTCATCGCTGCATCATTCAATTGATGACTAGCAAAGCAAACTGGATAGTCCAATTTGAATTCACCAGGTTGGGCGAGCACACAACCAATTATAAAATTTGACACATCAATGTGTACGTGGAATATAAGATCCCAATTGGGGGGTCGCAAAATGGGTGCGCTTGCCAAGGCTTGCTTCTTCAGACGATCATAAGCCTCTTGACACTCCTTGTTCAATTTATACAAGGGTCTGGCTATCTCTGCATAAAATACAATGAAGCATCGATAATAACCCACATGACCCATAAACCTTTGAACAGCTTTCTAGTTAGTGGGCGGTGGTAGTTCCAAGATTAACTTGACCTTGCCATCATTAGTGGATATGCCATTTTTTGAGACTATGTGTCCTAGTATCACACCATGCTTGACCCAGAACTGGCACTTCAAAGGGTTTAGTCATATCCGATATAATCGGCAATGTTCAAACACCTTCCCCAAACAGTTCAAATGATCTTCCCATCAAGAATGTGCACATAGATCATCAATAAACACTTCCAACCACTTTTGCAAGTAGTCCTTAAAGCTGTGCACATCAATCTTTGAAAGGTTGCTAGGGCATTTGTAAGACCGAACGGCATGACCTTGTAGGCGAATGTTCCCGACATGGTATTGAAGGCAGTCTTATGTTGGTCTTCTGGTGCTATGGACACTTGATTGTACCCTGAAAACCCATCCAAGAAGCTCTACGCTTCCCTTCCAGAGCTTCTCTTTCCAAGACATGTTCGGTATACGGTAATGGGTAATGGTCCTTTTCGAGTGGCTGCATTTACTTTCTTAAGATTGACACTATGTTGTACAACCTCAGGCCGTACCCCTTTCATTTCCTTATAGTTCCAGGCGAAACAATCCTTGTATTCCTTGAGAAGATCAATAAGCTCTACTTCCTCGCAAAGGTCAAATCCTTGGTAATATATACGGGCCTTGCTTCTTCCCCTGATTCCGCAATATCAACCTCCTTGACTTCTGTCGGGCCATCGTATGATGTCGACAACCAACCCTTCCTCTTTTACGTGGTGGCTATTAATTGGACCACTCTTCGATCATCAATTGTATAGTTTTTGAAATGGTCAGGCGCGCAGAGAGTACATCCGTTTTGTCCTCATTGTCTTTTTTGGTTTTTTCCATGATTTTCTTGGCCTCACGTTCTGCCTCTGCCTCTGCCAAGGCTTTGTTGCATTTTTGGCATCCCGTTTTTGTAAGTTTGGGTGTATCAATTTCCTTAAGGGTGATTTTCTCTAGATTTGTCCCTTCCAACGATATTTTACTCAACTCTTCGCCCCAATCCTTGGAGAATTCATCATGTAGCCTCTCAAGGTATCTCAACCATTGGGCATCCATTGGTTTGCTTTGCAGTAATGCGTTTCGTAAGGCTAGATATCGTTTTTGTCTCCGCCATTGTATGATGCGCTGAGCGACTGGTTCGAATTCGCGCCACGGTACCTTCTGTACTTGATGTCTCCTCCACTAACTCCCCATCCATGGTTTGCCAATCAACCATGCAGATAGAAGTCGTAGGGATCTTTCTAGATTCCAAATACTGGGTTCCCTTAGGTTGCATCACATCAATTGTGGCCAATACATGCATCCAATTCTCACAAAACTCCGGGGGAGGTAGTTATGCATACATCTCCGTGTCCTCCTCATCCTTGGTTTCCCCCTTTGTGGGCTGGCATATCTGTAGGGATGTGGTTCGCTCCGTTGTGATCAAGTCATTACCGAACAATTGCCCTTCCATGGGGTGTGCCTTCCATGCTCTTAGATCAATCTTCAATGTTTGTGAGTCCCTGCATACATATACATAATCCAAAGCCCAATCATGCATCAATTTGGATTCCCTCATGAAAGGTCATCCCAATATTATGTCATATGTATCAGGTTGGTGTAGGAAGTCCATGACCACAAATGTATGACAATATTAAAACATAAAGAGTCTCAACTTCACATTTTCCAAGAGCCCAATGGGTCTTGAAGATGTTCCATCAGCCATCTTAAACGATTAGATCTGCTCTTTTTAGATCCGGCTTCTCCCAATTTTCCCACCAATGTTTGGTAATGAAGCTGACACGTGCCCCACCATCCAGGATGGCCAATCCATTATGATAAATTGGAATGGTAGCATTCATGTCATCACTCTCATAGTAGCGTCCCATTTGATTAACTGGTATCTTAATCACTCTCATTTCCTTTGTATGCCTCCTCAAGGGTCTTTCTACCAAGGGTGACAGAGCCTCATCCATATTCTCTGTTGGCCTTAGACCTCCTTCCACCCATTCTTTTACATCTGTCCATAGGGTGGGTGAATTGCGTAACAACGGACCCAAGGGCATCTGGACAGGCATGGATAACAGAGCTGGTAGGCTTCCTATATCCCTGGGTTCCTTGGATATAGAGTGTTCTTCCCATCGAGGTGTCTCGTATTCTTCCACAGGGAAGGAATGAATGGACCCCTCCAACTCATTTTCCTCGAGCATTCTAGTCGTTGTGTTTGTTTGGGAGTCTGCTTCAGTTTCTTGAATCGGGGTGGGTAGGTTCAAAGCCCTATTGCGGGGTGGTACATCCAATGGATAGATGGTATATCCCACTCCGCTGGCCCTAGGCTTAGTTTCATGAATTTGTTGGGTACTTTTCAACTAGGGCCTTGGCATCTTCTAACTTCCTTATTTCTTCGTCAAGCATTAGGATATTCACCAACCCCCTTTGGGGTTACTAGCTGTTCTCCTTGTTTTCCCAGGTCTAACCCTTCCAGATTTTTCCCTTGACCCCCTCTTCCTTTGATTGTGTGGATCCATTATCAATTGTATCTTCTTCGGATCCGTCTTGGATTGTAACCCACGTGTCCCCCTTTCCTAATTTCTTCACTCCTCTCCTGGCGACCAGATTTGGAAATAGGAGCATCCACCTGGTTCCTTCCTTTGACACCTAACTGAGCTTGAGCTCGTGTTAGGACATTGAGCGGTGTGATCTTCCCATATTGTACACTAATGGTATGAATGGTGGCCTGATTAGCAGTAGAAGCTGAACCACTTGCTCGATAGGGACAATCTTTGATCAGATGATCGATTCCACACTTAGTGCAAGTGAGCACTGGCATGTCATTGGGTGTGGTCACCACTTGTTGTGGCTGGTGTGTATGATTCATATTCTTATTTGGGCATTCGGCTACTCGATGTGGCCCACCACAGCCATAGCATTGTAAAGGTCCTCTTCTCAGATTTGAGTTGATTTCCTTGCCCTTCCACTGTACCGTGGTTTGAAACACAGGTACTGGCTTGTTATTCTATAGGACATAATACTCTGGCGTGACCTCACCCATATCCTCATAGTATTTCCCACTAAATTCTAGTTCCCGCGCTAGTTCAATATCTTCTGATGGCTCTTCAATCACTACTTGATTGATCTTGTCCCCTGTGGTGGTTGTGTGGCCTGGTGGTGGCAAGGGCAAAGCATCTTGTACTCGGAACATCCCCCTAGGGAAGTAAGAAGGGTTGGGTTGTATAGCAATGGCAGTGGTTTGCACAGGTGGTGCCGACAAGGCCAGTGGGGCTCTATTTGGTTGTAGTTGTGCTATATTTTGAAACCTTGGAAATCTACACGATGATGTGTCATGATTGTCCAATTTTACACAATGCGCACAATAAAATAATGGTATTTCCCTTAACTGTGGACATTCAGTGGTGGTATGGTTTAGTCTGCACATGGAGCACCACACCAGTTCCTTGCCTACGGGGGTAAAGGTGACTATGCCCATGACCTGACATCTCTCTTCCTTCCCTTACCTTTAATTTCTCCAATATGGCATTGCTGAGCTCATCCACATATGTCCGACTTGTTTGCTTCGAGTTCCAATTTCTTGAGTGATGACTCGAGACACGCGAAGTTGTGGTTGCTATCGATGTTCTAACATCCTCATGTTGTGGCAATTCTAACATGCTATTCGATTGCCAATTTGCGGCATGCATCAAGGGTAGCTGGTCTCGGGCTAGTACACCAAGTAATCATGCATTTTATGGTCTTCTCTCCTGAAACAAGGTAACAATTGATCATCTATCAATCTTTCCCAAAGTTTGTATCTTGAATTCAAGTGTTTCAAGCGAGAAACATAGTCTCTCATAGACTCATCTTCCTTCTGATTGATGTTATGTAGTTGGGCCACGGGGCTCCATCTGTCACACCACTACGTGCAAAGCTGGGCACAAAAACATTGTTTAACCTGGTGAAGTTAACCTTGTCCTCCTCAGGCTTAAGGGCTTAAGGGTTCTGAACCACTGATGAGCTTTTCCTTCTAAGGTCAGCGAAAAAGCATGTATCATGGTCACATCACTGAGACTGGTCCACAGGTTTCACATGTAGATTCAAAAATCTCTACATGCTAGATAGGATCTCCATCCCCATAGAATTTTTGGACAAGTTTTATGATATGGGGTTTCATCTAGGAAGGTCGAGGTTCTAGAGCGCAGAACCTAACTCCCTGACGATCCCCCTACCCATCTCAGCTGCAATATTTAACAAGTCTGTCGTCCTTGTGTGGCTCCATTAAGGTCCATGGTTGGATCATTTCTGAGTCTCTAGGGAATTGCTCCCCCCCTTCCTAGACCTCGTCCCCTACCCACATTGGCTCTTCTTAGGATCTCAAGTTCGTGGACTTGTCCGGTTGTGGTATCCTGGTGGGATTCCCCAATAGTAGCCTCTATATGTCTTTGTGTAATTAAGAGCTCCATATCTTGTAAGAATGTAGGGTGATTGATCATCATTAGCTCCATGTCCTTCTTAGTATAGAACCGGTCCTCACTCATCAACTTCTACAGCCAAGTTGACTATGTTATCCTCTTCTTCTCTGGTTATAAACCCTTCCTCCATTCTGGATTCCTCATTGATGGGTTCCAGGTTTGGAATATCCCCATCACCTCTACCTGTAGCAATTTCAGATTCCTTTCCTCGCGTGATTGGAGATGGTTAACATTATCTTTCTCCTTTCTCTCAGCTCTTGTCCTACGAGTATCAAGCTCTTGTTTCCTTAAGCTCAATTCTCGGAGTTGTTGTTCCACCTCACTTTGTTTTAGGAGGCCAATTCCATTTCCTCGACGGTGGGAAAGAATATTTGACCTGTCCTAACTACTGCACTTTCCATATCTCGTCTAATTCGATGGGTGCCAGTATTTGACAGCCTAGAATTCAACGTCTAGAATGGCCCTTCTTGTCTTGGACCGGCGAGTCCAGTGCTAGTTGACGGACCCATGCCCGCAGATTGAACTTCTTCATCATGACTGATTTGGAGACCAAAAAATCCCTGGGCTATATCAATGATTCCATTGGACTTGGTGGAGAATGTGGTTTGTCTCCTTCCCCAAACCCAGTGTATCTCAGGCCTTCCCCAAACCCAGTGTATCTCAGGCCTTCTTCCATGGAGTCCTCACTGTTGTGCTAATTTCATGAGCGACTCACAAGCGGGGTGAAATTACACGAAAATGCTTCACGTCATGAACAACTTCTTGCACTTTCACGTCCGTGGAGTTTTTCGCGTCGGCAATTTGTAGTCTTGGGTGCATAATACTTATCCAAATGATGAAAATTAGATTGTGCCAATGCTAGGGAATGAAATGCAAGTTCTTGGCTCAATCAATGGTCCCTTATGTTTTTTATTTTTATTTTTTTGAATTTTTTTAAAAAAAGAAGAAAACAACACACAACCTGCTTCATTGGTTTTTAGAAAACATGGGCCATGATTTCCTCTCTTCGGGATGCCACATCACCTATTCCAAATTCATGGTGGATTTCAAGTATATAGAAAGGACAAAAAAGATTTTAAAAACCCTTTACATAATTTATCACACTATTGGATTTGATGCTCTGGATTGAGAAATGTATCAAGACCTCTTACATTTGTAAGGGCCTTATCTTGAAGAAAATTATGGAAAAAGGAGCAATGCAATATGATAATTAATGTTATAGTTATTAAACCATCATTCAACATGTATCAATTGAATACTTTTAATATGATGAATCATCATTAAAGATAACTATTTCAAGAGTAGCTCCATGATTCTTGAGCAATGCGAATTAATCAATTCTAAATTTTAACACAATTAGAGGAATTTACAGAGCGTGCCCCAGATGTATCGAAGAAATTAGAGGAATTTATGGAGCATGCCCCAGATGTATCCAACAAAATAAAATAAATTTTAGTATGCTGCTTAATTTAGGGTACATGCCTCATTAGGAAATTTTCATGTTGGTTCAATGTTGAAATAGCATGGGAAATTTGTAGTTTTGGTCTTGAATTAAACCTTGGAATGTGTAGGATACTCTAGAGATCCAAATTTTGTCAAGAAATGCATAAGTTATGGTCTCAAATTAAACCTTGGAATGTGTAGAATAGTCTAGAGACCACCTCTATCAAATGTCATCAAGAAACGCATAAGTTATGGGTCAATCAAGTTATCCACATGGAAAATTTCCTAAGAACCTCACTAAAAAGGATTACACCTAATCTTGCTTTTATCCAAGGCTAGTAGGTCTTAAAACTCCCATGGTTTGAAAACATGTGTCACATTGCACATTGATGGGAGGAGTAGTGCACAAACCACATGATGCATCTCTCAAGTAGTGTTGGAGCATTGGTTTTGAGTGGTAGTGCATCTAGCTATGATCGTTTAATTAATGATAGCACTAAGGCATTGATAGAGAAATTTTGAGAGAAGAATTATAGAGCCTTGCCAATTTTCAAGAAAGCATGACAAAAAAGAGTCTTAACAGGTGTGCCTTCATGAATGGTTACATGCTTGCTACCATAATAATTGGCATCTAAGCATGTTTTAGCCGACTCATACTCGATAAAACCCTTGGTTATGGATTCCTTGAACTACATCACAACAATAATGCATAGGTAGATCATGATCTTGGCTTGACATAGCTTTTTAAAGATGACCCATCTATGCTCATGGCACAAAACTAATGAGAGATTCACCATTAGGTCCATGATATATATGTTGTTCTCCTTCACATAATCTTCATCTCGACAATAACACCACTTATTCTGGCATTATTTATCTACAATAGAATGAAAATATTTGGATGTTAGCTATTGAGATGCCATGTCTTTTTTTTCACTTTTAAAGGTTTTGAGATATTGATATAAGTATATGGTTGAAAATTAGCACATGTTTGTTATATATCATTGTAGCTATTGAGATGCCATAACTTTTTGTGTGGTATCTACCTTCTCATAAGCAAAAGAACTATCACTCATAATCAAAATTTACACTTGCATGTGAGATGAGATGAGTATGTGTGGCTTATGCCTTTCAAAATGAGATGCAGTATTTGACTGCCATACAAAATATGATCTATATGACGGCACCGAAGTGCAAGGAATGGGACTTACACCCAGGATCTCTTAGGTAGGATACCTGAGAGTGGTGATTAAAGTTGCTCGATGTTTAGCATGTGTTGGAATTGGGATATGTAATACTTGGGTGAGGCATAAAGATACATGAATAAGGTAGGAGACCTTACTTGAGTGAGGCATAAAATTACATGAATAAAGTATCCTGCCTTAATTAGGTAGGAGACTTGAGAGTGGTTCTTGGAAGGGGAGAATAAGGTGAAAATAGATACTTACAAGAATGTCTAATCCTCCATCCACATCCTTAATCAAGGCATTAGCAAAAAGGGAGATGGATTGTTCTTAGACCGCCATTAGCATAAGCAAGGAGAGGGGGCAGAGAAAGGTGGGATACTAACAAGAATGTCTAATCCCTTTCTGCTTAATCTAGGAGTTAGCAGAAAGGGAGATGGATTGTTCTTATAAGGTCATTAGCATAAGCAAGGAGGGGGAGAGAAAGGTGACATACTTACAAGAATGTCTAATCCCTTCTGAGACCAATTCCTTTGTTAGCACACCAGCCACCATAGCCACTGTACCTGCTGCTAATGCTAATTAATTAGCACAAAAAATACACAGTAGGGTGGCAAGCTACCATAGTAACATGCAAAGCAAGCAAGCACAACCATCTCTCTCTCTCTCTCTCTCTCTCTCTCTCTCTCTCTCTCTCTCTCTCTCTCACAACACACACACACACATTTGATGAGTGGTGGGGGTGTGTGTGTGTGTGTGTGTGTGTCACATGCAGGCATTATCCCTCCTTTCCCTTGCATATCCTTGGTGGTTCCACCCATCATCATCTTTACATGAGCTATTGCTATTACCATCATGACTTTTTCATGAGAGGTTGCTATTATAACCTAAATTAATTGGCCACATGGTGCTACTGCTAATTTATACAATGCTAGATCAATCAAATCATAAGTACACAAGAGAGTGGTGAGAGATGGTGTGTGGTGCTTTTGTTTGTACACCAATCATTTTTAGCATGTTTTAAGTTGTAAGGAGGAGGTCAAAATAATTTTTGGTGAAAAAACTGTGATTGATGGGATTTGATTTTTGGTGTGTCAACATAATTAAAAATTTCATTGAGTGTCCAAAAATGTGCGATTGATGCTCACTAATTGTGTGAATAGAGAGAGATTCTAAAAGATTATTAAGTGTATTAATGGAGAGAGATTTTCATTTATGTAGACCAACAAGGAAAATATTATTAAGTGTATTAATGGAGAGAGATTCTCATTTATGTAGACCAACAAGGAAAAGATTATTAATTGTATTAATGGACAACACATTGTTGTATTAATGTGATTATTATTTTTGACACAAGTTAACTAGGTCCTTAACATTCAATGAGTGAAACTTCAAAAAAAATCATCATGATATGATGTTCGTGCATCTCTCTCTCTCTCTCTCTCTCTCTCTCTCTCTCTCTCTCTCTCTCTCATGCACACACACGCACACATGCCAACACACACACACGCACGCATGCACACACATCTTTCAATAATAATATAACTTGTATTAACTTTTGCATATGCATATTGAACCAAAAAACATGTACAAGTGCATCTTTATTTAAGGAATGAATAGATGGAATGCCCATCTAAAATCTTAAAAGCAAGCTTATGTTGAAACCTTCACTTATTAATTTTGTAGTTTGAAATTTTCTTTACACCATGTGGATAAAACTATGTTATATGACATGTAACAGTGCTCATGGCAAGCATCAACTCTAAGGGATATGTCTGCTCAAGTGCAACATTCTTAGTCTAGTGCAACATTCTTGGTGTCAACAAAGAATCCCAATGATGTAACATTACAGACTAATTAGAGCTTACTCTACTAGCTTGAGTATTATTTCAATAGCTTGAGCTCTCTAAAGCTAGGGCTATTTTAAATTTACTTTTTTGAGCTATGGTTTGGTAGCAAATATTGTTTTATGGTCCAATTTGGAGAATATAAGCTTTGTCTAAAGGTAGGGTTATGATGAATTTACATCTTTAAAGCTAGGGTTTACCATTAAATATTATCTTATGGTCTTTTTGAAGAATATTAGTGATCTAGTTTGTTATTGGGGTGGTGTTAAAGTTAGCTTGCAAATTTTTACAAAAAACTCGTATGAACAAGCCCATAGAATAAATAAACCTTGCTTTGAAAATTGAAACACTAGAATATCACACAATCACATGGAAGGTTCACATAATCACATGAAATGGAAATAAATACTGTTCATTTCCATAATGGAAAATTTTTTGAAGGTTTTTTCTCATGGAAGAAAAAAGAGCAATATGCTTCAAACCATGTGTGGAAAATTAAAGACATACTCATGCAAAGCCATCATTTAGGCTAGAAATTATCAAGTTTTTTCTCATGGAAGAATTGTCCTGAAGGACAATCTTGAGGAGGAAAGAGAGCAACCCTCACCACATTCTCTGCACCTTCTTGAGCAGTGAGATCACCAAAACGTCTTGTCAAGTCTGTTTTTACAAATCCAGGATGTACACAATTGACATACACTTTTTGACCATGAGGCCTTTGTTCTAATTCTTTGGCTAGTACCCTTGTAAATGCATGTAAGGCCACCTTACTCATCTTATAGTTTGGAAACTTGAGTGGCCAACCTTTGTGTTCCCATGTTTGAGATTTTACATCATCCAAATAGTTGCTGATCAATGTGTCTATGTACTCCTCAGATAGATTGTTGAGGTTGCCTATCTCTTCTTGTAGTTTCACACTTTGGAGATGCTACATGTTTAAGAAAAGTACTTATTACAACTTGATCATAGAGAGCACACTAAAAAATGTTACTTTTGCTTATACTCTTCCAACAAACTATCTTTGCATATGTGTGTGTGCATGCGTGCATGCGCACGTGTGTGTGTATGTGTGTGTGTGTGTGTGTGTGTGTGTGTGTGTGTGTGAGAGAGAGAGAGAGAGAGAGAGAGAGAGTGTGTTACATAAAGCTTTCCAAAATCAGATCCAACATTGATAACACGAGCTCCTTCCAAAGAGTGTCGAAGGAGAGGAAGCAAAGCCCTCGTTACATGCTTGCTACCATAATAATTGGCATCTAAGCATGTTTTAGCCGACTCATACTCGATAATAAAACCCTTGGTTATGGATTCCTTGAACTATATCACAACAATAATTTGCATATGTAGATCATGATCTTGTCTTGACATAGCTTTTTAAAGATGATCCATCTATGCTCATGGCACAAAACTAATGAGAGACTCACCATTAGGTCGGTGATATCTATGTTGGTCTCCTTCACATAATCTTCGTCAATAATAACACCACTTACTGCAGCATTATTAATCTACAATAGAATGAAATTAGAATAATCAAAAGACTCTGTCACTCATAATCAAAATTTAAACTTGCATGCGAGATGAGATGAGTATTTAACCATCATATCCAAGGAAACAAACCACACGTGTGTGGCTTGTACCTATCAAAATGAGATGCAGTATTTGACTATCATAGCCAGTGGACAAAATATGATCTATATGACAAGCACCCAAGTGTAAGGAATGGGACTTGCACCCAGGATCTCTTAGGTAGGAGACTTGATAGTGGTGATTAAAGTTTTAAAATTGAGCTTGATGTTTAACATGTGTTGGAGTTGGGATGTGCAAAAGGGTGAGGCATAAAGTTACATGAATATCCCATCCTCCCAAGTAAGATGTTTAAAGAAATTGTGCTTCTTCTTATATGGCCATTAGCATAGGCAAGGAGGAAGGTGAAATAGATACTTACAAGAATGTCTAATCCTCCATGCACATCCTTAATCTAGGGGATGGATTGTTCTTATATTGCCATTAGCATAAGGAAGGAGGGGGAGAGTAAGGTGAGATACTTACAAGAATGTCTAATCCTCCTTGCACATGCTTAATCTAGGAATTAGCAAAAAGGGAGATGGATTGTTCTTATATGCATAAGCAAGGAGGGGGAGAGTAAGGTCAAGAATGTCTAATCCACCATGCACATGCTTAATCTAGGAATTAGCAAAAAGGGATCTATGGATTAATCTTATATGGCCATTAGCATAAGCAAGGAGGGGGAGAGTAAGGTGAGATACTTACACGAATGTCTAATCCTTCATGCACATCCTTAATCCAGGAAGCAAAAAGGGGGGATGGATTGATCTTATAGGGGCATTAGCATAAGCAAGGAGGGGGAGATACTTACAAGAATGTCTAATCCTCCATGCACATCCTTAATCCAGGAAGCAAAGAGGGAGATGGACTGTGCATTTTGGACATCGAGTTGATGAAACAGGACATTATGGAGGCCTTGGTGGGCGAGGGAGTCGGTGGCAAGATGGCCTAGGGTCTCATGACGAGCAGTGAGGACGACAGTGAAGCCCTTCTGAGCTAATTGGCGGCAAATCTCCAGCCCAATTCCTTTGTTAGCACCCGTCACCACAGCCACTGTCTTGTCGCTCCACCACCTGCTGGCTAATGCTAATTAATTAGGGCATAAAAAAAACACACACCCATCTCTCTCTCACACGCCCATCCCCTTGCTTACCTGTTGGCATCCATGCCTGCGCAGCCGACCTGCAGAGCAAAATGAGAGAAAGACCTCTCATGTAAACATTATATATATAAATTTTAGGTTATAATAGCAACCTCTCATGTAAAGATTATGATGAGTGGAACCTAGGAATAATTTAAATTAATGCATTCCATTTAAATTATTCTTGGGAATAAGGCTTCAAAGCCCCTAGGAATAATTTGATTTGTTTAATGCAAAACATAACTATAGTACATTAGGTTAGGTTAGGTTAGGTTTACACCCCTTTCCCCAAAAAAAGGGGGAGGCCCTTTTTCTAACCTTCTCTCTCTCTCTCTCTCTCCTCTCCCCCTTCTCTCTCTTCTCTCTCTCTCTCTCTCTCTCTCTCTCTCTCTCCTCTCCCCCTTCTCTCTCTTATCTCTCTCTCCCTCTCTCCTCTCTCTTCCTCTCTCACTCTCTCTCTCTAGCTCTCTTTTCTTTGGTCCCTTTCTTGTTGGGTGGTGGATCGTGGGTGGTGTATCGGTGGGGTCATTGAATGGTGGGATGTGGATTGGGCCAATTGCATTAAACAAATCAAATTATTCCTAGGGGCTTTGAAGCCTTATTCCCAAGAAAAATTTAAATGGAATGCATTAATTTAAATTATTCCTAGGCTTTGAAGCCTTCTTGAAGTCATCGTCATGCACGAAAAGCCTAAGAATAATTTAATTTATTGCAACAATGCAATAATATATATATATATATACTTTGAAAACTTCAAAGTGTGGGATCTTTGTCTTGTGTGTGAGAGACATGGCATTATCCCTATCCGTCCACCCATCATAATCTTTACATGAGAGGTTGCTATTATAACCTAAAATTAATTGTCCAGATGCTATTATTATTGTTGATTTACAGAATGCAAATCGAAAGTAACGCTACCTTAGGATATGCAACAGTCACAAGAGAGTGGTGAGAGATGATGTGTTGTGGTTTTTTTTTGTAGATCAATCATTTTTAGCATACTTTAAGTTGGTGTGTCAAGATAAGAAAAGAAAAAATCATTGTCAAAAAATGTGTGATTGATGGCTCACAAATTGTGTGAACGGAGAGAGATTCTCATTTATGCAGACCAACAAGGAAAACATTATTAAGTGTATTGATGGACAATAGATTGTTGTATTAATGTGATGATTCCTTTTGAAACAAGTTAACTAGGTCCTTGATATTCAATGATTGAAACTTCAAAAAAATCATCATGATATGATGTTCGTGCATCTCTCTCTCTCTCTCTCTGTCTCTCTCTCTCTCTCTCTCTCTCTCTCTCCATCGACCCTCAACAGCTAGCTATGCTTTAAAAATTTAGGGTTACAACTGCAGTAGTGAAATAGGTCTGTAGTTACAATTTCAGGGTTTCAATCGCAGTGCTAACAGAGCCCTATCTGATTCCTGCTATCAATCGACTATCATGCACAAGGCAGCAAAGCAAATCAACCTCAAGCTCAAGGATGACCTTCGGGAATTAAGAAAGAGGCTTACAATACTTAGGCAATCTCATCCTCTCAAAGTTGCTAAGCCATGAATAAACACCGTGGTTTCTAAATAAAACCATCCATGGTAATATGCAAGTAGAAATGGTCCTTGTAGAATTGTACCTTTGTTTGAAAATGAGATGGCTTAATCCAAGATATAAACTGGAGAATTTTCATCCTAATGATCACCGTCCATGTTCTGTTTGCTGAGATGGAGCTTGGGGGCATCTAGACTATACTAGAAAGGTGGCAATCTATCTATTTGGATGCCTCAACAAAGGATCTATCCACAATTTTTGAGTACCACCTACTCCACTGCTTGCCATTTGCATTGATGAAGCGAAGTGCAACCCTAGGTGGACAATTAGTGAGAGGGGACCAAGTGCAATCTTAGGTGGACAAATATTGAGAGGGGACCAAATCCTATCAAGATTTAAGTGACCAGTCAGAAGATTATCAACTTCAAGGGGTGAAGCTCCAAACTCTGCAAGGATGATATTATGTGGCAATAAGGACTTGCTTCTAATGAGGCTGGCGAGCATCGTGCCACTCCAAATCCTCGCCCAATGTTTGTTTGTGGATCTTGAAATACGCTTGGAAGCACTCTCTCTCTAACCATGCAAGAGATCCAGATGCCCTCTTAAGAAGAACTTCAACCCCCTTTCTCACCATAAAGCACAGGACAGAAATGTAGCCCAAGTATGTGCAAGGAGTCCACCACCTCTATTCACTCCCCTTTGTCATGAGTTCATCCCACCATAAAGGTATGAATGATATCACTTTTTTTTTCCCGGGAAGAAAGATATCACTTTTTTACATTTACAGTTTCTGTACAAAACAGCAATAGACTTTCTCAAATATGCCATGTGCTTCCTCAATACTCGCCCTCGAGGTCCAAAGGGGAGTGGCAATATTAAAGAACCTTTTGGCTCTCACCCTTTGACTCTAAGCAAAAGAACTCACCATGGACTTTGGTAATGAGGGATAGACCTTAGTTGTAGTATGATGATCTTAGTCATACTATGGCTCACCATGATGGTTCTGTAGTTACTTGGTTCCATGGGATCGGTGTTGAGGCATAGATCTTAATCATAGTATGGCTTACCATGATGGTTTTGTGGTTGAATCATGGAGTTAATAGACCAAATGAAGAAAACCCTAGCATACCACCTCATCAAAAAGCTGAGCTAAGACGGGAGCAATTATCTTCCACCCATAAGCAATAAAAAACTCTAGTTTTCAGCCCATTGTGATCTCTAGCTTTTCCACTAGGAAGTTTTTTAGTGGCAATAGCATTATAAGTGAGAGAAAAACACATACACACACATTATAAGTGATAGACACACACACATTATAAGTGATAGACACAGAGAGAGAGAGAGAGAGAGAGAGATTGGTTTTTGCCATAATACAACATTAAAATACAAAAAAATCGCCCGCATACAAAACACAGGGGCCCAAAGCATACATTTTTATTAACTCAAAATACATACAACATAAATACCAATGCTCATTGTAGTAAGCCATCAAGAGACTTGAAATTAAGAGCTGAAAACTATATCAGACGCATTGCTTTCAAGTAAACTCAGTTGTGTTGCAGACAGACATAACCTAAACAGTCTAAGAATCGGCTTTATTCTTAATGTACAAAATATTGCTACAGACAGCATAAAAGTGTTACAAATATCTGGACACTAGCCAACACTTCCTTCTAGCTTCAAACTCATCAGCTGGTTGACCTCGGCTGCAAACTCCAGAGGAAGCTCATTGAAAACCTCTCTACAGAAACCACCAATGATGGCTGCAACGGCTTTCTCCTGACCGATACCTCTCTGTTGGAAATAAAATAGTTGATCTTCACCAATTTTGGAAGTGCTTGCTTCATGCTCAACCCGGGCAGAGGGATCCTTTACCTGCCATGCAAAAATAAAGGTGTATCGTGAGTGATACATGTAACATAATCTCTCTCAAAAATTCAGTTTTACAATGGCTAATCCTTGCAGATTATTACACCAATGCATGTGATATAGTCTGACTTAAATATGCTCTGCCCAGACTCTCAGCCTTAAAAACAGAGATGCCATTAGGGAAGGAAACACTGTACTACTGTGAAGCCCCAGCCACCATTTGGCTAGGAGATATTGCAATATCATCAAGAAGCAGCCACCATTTGGGTAGAAAATGTTACGAAGAACCCTGCCCAACTAAAACCCAAGGTTGCTAGCATTCTCCAAAAAGCCACGTCAGATTGGGTGATGTACGTAGTTAGCCAAATACGTTAAGATTGATAAAGACAAAAGCAAGACTGCGATGAAAGATTTCCACACCCATGTACCCATTTTCAAGAAAATGGAGAGCAAGACAAAGAGAGCATAGAAGTTGAGCAATCCTTGATCGTACACTTGGTTGAGTTGCCTCTTCTTTTATATGAAGAGCTTGAGCACCATTAGCATTTTATGCTACATATGTTATGTCAGAGGACAAATCAGCTGGCCGACAGCAGTTGAAGCTGGCCGACCAACATATCAGCATCATATATAAGAACATCGCATGTTAGCTCATTTCTCAACTTTCTCCCTTTTGGAGATTGGTCATAAGTAGTCAGTAACCCTTTTGGGAAGGCCAACCTTGTTCTATGTACATAATACAAATTGAAAACTACTCTCTCTCTCTCCTCTCATGCGTTTTGTATTAAGGTTCCTATAGAGTGCTTAAGGGCTGTGATTAAGGCATGAAGGCTTCTGCTATGTAACACCCTCGGCCACACTCCACATGCTTAGGCTGCCCATAACTCCAGACCTGTACATTTCTGCTCCATGCTGATTTTCTACTGGTTGTGCCCTAATGCAAGTGCCTCGCATTTACTACAAAGACCAGCAGTGTCAGACACCGGTCTTCATTGCTCTTCCATTCCCAGCTTGACTATTCGCAAAAGCTTGTGCCTCAAAAGCATTCCTTGACCCCTCTTTGGCGAGCAACTAGTCTCTCTAGTACAAACCCTAACCTAATCTCACAAACATTCAACAGCCTACTATCTAGGGCTCACCCTGCCTGTGTCCGTTAGCCCTGCCCATCAGCGCCCAACCTGCTTGCCTTCATCATTTCCTTCTCGCTCCCTCTTGTTCGTCCCTCCTACCTACCAGTCCACCGCCTAGCGCCTCCCCTCTACGCCCACCTTCCTTGCCTCTTCGCATGTTTGCCCCTGTTTCCAGCTCCCCCTCGTCACCCTTCCCTCTTCAGCCTCTCCTTTGTCAAGTGTGCATAGCTTTCGAACAGTTTTTCCTATGGCAAGTTTCGGTGTCTTGGTGAACGATGTCTATTAGAATAAAACCTGTCTCGGTCTTGAGCACTTCTAATAGATTCCTTCGCAACTTGTAACATTTCCTGCATATCTTGCAAAAAATTACGTGCTGCATCATGCTGAAGTCCTGAGAATCCTACTGTAACAGGTGATCTAGGTTGAAAACCATACATAAGCATGAAAGGACTAAACCCTGTACTCGTATGCTTAGTACTGCTATTTGTAAATTCTAACATAGGAAGATAATCCTCCCATGAACTCTGTCTTTTGGATACATATGCTCGAAGCATATCCTCCAAAATCTGATTCACTCTTTCAGTCTGGCCATCAGATTGAGGATGATCTGAGGAACTCAAATTCAAAGTTGTTTCCTTCACGAAAAAGATCGTTCATCATTTGCTGGAAAGTGGCTGGAGCATTGGTTAACCCAAAAGGTAAAACGAGAAACTCGTAATGGCCATACCTAGTCCGAAAGGCGAGTTCTTTCGACATGCCTTTCATGAATACGTATCTGGTGATAGCCAGTACGTAAATCTATCTTCGTGAAATATTTCGCTCCTGCTAACCGGTCAATCAGGTCATCTGATCGAGGGAGAGGATAACGGTTCTTAATGGTCAGCTTGTTCAATCTCTTGTAATCTAGATGCATCACATAGCATTATGATCCCTAGGTGTCGTATCAAGACTCAATTTCTGCACAAGTTTGTAGTTAACAAAATTGTGTGAGCTACCAGAGTCTAAAAGAATGTGAATCTTATGGCCATTCACTTCTCCATAAACTCGGAGAAGATCAATACTTTAGAATTGAACAGACAATCAAAACAAGTACTAGAGCGAGAAAGTACAGTAATTGACGTACCTATCAAAGACAACTGGTTAGCCGTCTTTGGTTTGGGTCCTGCGTTTGTCTTGGCACCCTTTTGCTTTGGACACTCGTTACACATGTGTCCTTTTTCTTCGCAGATAAAACAACGTCCTTCCTTCTTGAGCTTTAAAGCCCTAAGGAGTCGTTTCTTCTTCGCTGGTGTCAAACTTGAATTCTTCGAATGTTGCTCCGAAGACTTTGGTCCAAAGGCTTGCCTTCAGTCGTGTTAGCCATAGGTGCGGAGAACTTTCGCTTATGCTTGTTCCCCTGCTCGGTAACGGGTTTCGACTTGGAAGAGACCATTGTATCATCATGGATACGAGCTGAATGAATGGCCTCGTCCAATGTTGTGCATTTGTTATTTTTAACCTGTAAACGGTATGCGTATGGTAAACCAGCTACGAAAAACCCCAAAAGAGTAGTGGGATCCATCTTTGTAGCTTTCATCTGCAAGTCACGAAACTTTTGGAGGTAGACCTCATAAGTGAGGTGCTGCGAGGTCATGGTCAAAGCTGAAAACCAGGCAACAACATCATAATCATCCTCTTTCTTGAGGAATGCTTTCTTGAAGAGGTCTTCGAATTGTGCCCATGTCAATGGCTTAGGGTTGAGTTCCTTCAACCAAAGCAAAGCTTTGCCGGACAGGAAACCTGCTGCTAACTGGATCTTTTTTCCATCATCATATGGATGAAACTGAAAGTAAACTTGCCACTTATGTAGCCAAGTGTCCACGATCTCCTTGTTGGTGCGCTGCTTTTGCTCACCCTCGAACGGTTCTGGAGTAATGTTGGGGCCTACAGCAAAAGCCAAGGTATCCATACCCGAGAAAGTAGAGAGGGTAGTGGTCAAGAGAGCGATGGAGTTCTGCAAAGCTTGCATCTGGGCTGCGATTTGTGCCTGACGTTCCGTTGAAGAAGCTTCGAGAGCTACTTTAAACTCTTGGAAATCTGATTTTGACACAAAATCATCAAAAAGATCGGCATCGGTACCTTCCGTAGCCGGCAACCCTTCGCGTTCCACAAGCGGCTCCAACTCTGATTCTTGGGTCGACATCGTGAAGAGGGTAGATGAAGAGAAAATTTGATCTTAGCACAACAAAAGTGCAAGTGAACTTGAGAGCTTGAAAACTTGAGAGATGTGTGGCAAGAAGCCCACTTAAGGGGGGTTTATAAAGGTTTCCACAAAAACGAAAAGCCCCCAAAAGCTATCTTTGGCTTTTGCTTTTTTTTAGCGCCGCCAGCGTGCTATCTGCAGGCGTCATCCACAAGCCGCCGTCGTCGACTGTTGCCGGTGCACGCCTTGCTGCCGGCGCCTGAGTGCGCATAGGCGGCCTGCAGTGGCCTGCACCACCTTCACGAAGGTCTGGCCACAAGGCCACGTAGCCTGGGCGCGCCTGCCGTGCTTGGCCTAGGCGCCCACATGGACTTGGATGTCTGGCCGCCTGGCTTAGCAGGCCTTAGGCGCCTTCAAGCCTTAGGCACTTGTAGCCGCCGGTAGTCCATTGCCAGCAACACCCGCCAGCATGAATATGTGATCCAGGCTCCAGCACCTCTCTCGCTCTCTCTCTCTCTTTACGCGTTCGCGTTCAACCAAAAAACATCATGCTTTTTCTGTTTTCTCTCTCTACGTTCATGTGACTGCAGAAACGAGTCTCTCCTCTTCTTTGCAAAGCAAACGACCCTACTTAGACTACCATCCCCATCAACATGGGTTTCTTTGATGAAGAAAAATCACATACTATTTTGAAAACAACAGTATGCACAGAAAAAACAGCAAGCTTTTTAACACATGCCTTTCTTCGACCTCATCTTCTCTACCTACCGACTTGCTCGTTCACGAGGTATGCTCTGGTACCACTGTCAAATCCCCACGGATCTCCTCGTGATCGTTCTTGGTACGAGACTCGAAACCTGCAAACAACAAACAAGCAAACAACAAGGGGGTGCAGGCCTGACTCACCTCCCAACCATGACAGCCGTGGGCAAGCCCACAGTCTTGGCTGTCCCCACCGAGCCACGAGCTGAGCTAACTAGGTTGACGTACCGACCAATCTCCTCCTCGCGACATCCCATACCGCCACGAAGCTACCCTCGCGGGTCTCGAGATTGCTGCCGGCCTCGGCTGCGTAAAGCAGGTGCACGTCTGCACTAGATCCAGGCTCCAAGACCATAGAGCTCTCACAAACTCGCGAGACTCTCTATATCACAATAACTAACCTTGGCCACCCTTTTATAGGCTCTTGGCCGGGCATCGAGCATCCACACTTGGGCACCCGCCCGTCCATACTTGGGTGCCCGCTCGTTAGTATATCCCTAACTCAGCTCGTCAATCAGCCTGCCTAGTTCCAAGCTTCCCCAAGCCTCGAAACTAGTCTTGCGTGCGTGTAGCACACGGTAGATACACACTGTGCACATGACATGAGCCAAGAGTAAATCTGTAGCCTGATGTAGAATTCCTCGTGTCTGGATCTCCTATCTCCTCCTCAATCTGAGTCACTCCAACCTTGGAGTCTGACTCGGTCCTTCTTAACACGGGCAAAGGGAAGACTTCATCGGAGAAGTCTTCTGAGAAGAAGTCCGACGCTGACCACGAGAAACTAAAGGCAGAGAGGACCTGTAATAATTGTGGCGAGAAAGGCCACTGTTGGAGACAGTGTCCCAAGCGGAAGACCGAGAAGAGTGAAGATTCCTCAGCAGCAATCATGAAGACTCCGGCTTTTGTGCACTTGGAGGTGATGGACACCGATGTTTCATTTTCTTTAGGCAGGGAGGAGGTTGGAGGACTCTCCGCAACAGATACTCGGGAGTGGATTCTAGACAGTGGTGCTTCCAGGCACATGACTCCTTCTCGTTCAGATTTACAGGATCTCTGCAGGTATTCTGTCACATTCTTACTCGGGATACATCCACTATCCCAGTTCACAGTGAGGGCAGGTTGGAGATAGTTCCAGATGGCAGAGAGGGAAAGCATTCCTCCCAGGTGTTGTATGTTCCGTCACTTGGTTTTCATCTGTTGTCACTGCATCAGGTTTGCAAGACTGGCGTACGAGTGGAGTTTGATGAGCATTTTGTTGCTCTCCAGGACAAGGCAACAGGCCAGGTGGTTTGGGAAGGCGGAGTGAAGAATAGAGTTTACAACTTTCAGCATTCTCTCTCCCAGGTCCTCAGGTTTGTGATGAGTGGCAGTCTGGTAATGGCCACTTAAGTGTGGATACGCTGCAAGTGCAGGCTTTCTGGGACCAGATGGAGGATAGCTTGCCAATTGATGGTAGCAATTGGCAAGAACTTTCCAGTACTGATGTTGGTGGTTCTTGTGTTCATAAGTCAGAGGAAACTGAACAGGTAACTTATGCTCTGATGTCTCGTAGCATTCGGGACAAAGAAACTCCTGTAGATGAGGATGTTCTTTCCACGGGGACCTCTTGGAAAGCCAGGCAGGTGGCAATTGATTACTTGCAGAAGGAGGTGGTTGTTGCACATTCTCTAGGCTTTGTGGTTCCGGATTCAGAGGGGGTGGTTGACAAGTTTCAGAAGGCCTTGCGTGGTCTTCAGCAGTGTTTCCAGGATTTGGCTTTCCACCGTAATAACAGGTGTTGATCCTTGTGAGCAGTGTGATGCCTCTTTGACTCGGAAGCAGAATGGTTCATTGATTTGGTTGATGAATACCAGATTGGACGGGAGCTTCCTGATGAAGCAGTTGAGCTCATGGTTGCAGATGACTCTTTGGGAGGCAGGATTGCGTATCTTGTGGTTTCTGCGGCATGCGAAGAATCATGGACTCTTTTACACAGGAGGGGGATTAATGGATGGAGTCCGACTCCACGGTTGGAGTGACTCAGGGAGGAGATCTACTTCAAGCCCAGAAGCAGTTTTATGGAGCAGTAAGAGGCAGTCATCTTTTGCCTTGTCGTCGACAGAGGCAGAGTACCGGGCTGCTTGTGCGGTGGTGAGTGATGGGAGAATTAGGGTTTCATGTGAGAGACATACACAAGGAAGAAGGGAGAGAGAGCGAGAGAGACACGTGGGGATAAGTCAACTCAGAATAAGTGTGTGACTCCCCTATCACACATGTATATTTGCACTAGTACACATAGTGCACTTAGTACATTAAAAGTACTAAGTGTACTACGTACTATAACTTATGGGCTTGTACACACTACAAGGGTGGACATAATGCCTTTACCCCAACAACGTTGATGGGAGAATTAGGGTTTCATGTGAGAGACATACAGAGAGAAGAAGGGAGAGAGAGAGAGAGAGACATGTGGGGATAAGTCAACTCATGGAATGAGTGTGTGACTCCCCTATCACACATGTATATTTGCACTAGTACACATAGTGCACTTAGTACATTAAAAGTACTAAGTGTACTATGTACTATAACTTATCGGCTTGTACATACTACAAGGGTGGGCATAATGCCTTTACCCCAACAACCTCCCACTTAAAGGCAAGGTGCCCTTAAGTAAAGGAAAAGAAAAATCAGCATGTACATGATAATATACAAGGCCATATCAAGGCTGAAACTGGCCTCATCCAATGCCCATCAAGTGTCTGCAATGAGCAAACCGCTCCGGAGGCAAACTCTTTGTCAACAGATCAACCGGGTTGTCATCCGTATGAATCTTAACAAGCTGAATTTGCTTGTTCTCTATCACCTCTCTGATGAAGTGATACTTCACATCCACATGCTTCGTCTTTGCATGAAAGACAGGGTTCTTTGCCAACTGGATGGCACTCTGACTGTCACAATGCAACAATGGAATATCCCCTGTATAACCCAAATCAACCACTACCCGAGATAGCCATAATGCCTCCTTGCAAGTCTCTGTGGCTGCAATATACTCGGCCTCTGTAGTAGATAAGGCAGTGCACTTCTGCATCCTGGATATCCATGACACAGCACCTCCTGTCGATGTAAACACATAACCGGTAGTAGACTTTCGGTTATCTGGATGACCGGCATAATCCGAATCCGTGTAACCATGCACTAATGCATCCTGTTTGCCAAAACAAATGCACATATCCTGTGTGCCCTTCAGCTATCTCATGACACCTTTCACTGCTTCCCAATGGTTCTTGCCAAGTTTGGCCATGTATCTAGAAACCACTCCCACTGCAAATGCAATGTCCGGCCTGGTAGCAACCATGGCATACATGAGACTGCCACAAGCTGAAGCATACGGAATCTTGGCCATATCAGCCCTGCCACTATCTGACTGTGGGCTGTCCATAGCACTGAGTTTCACATATAGAGGCAAAGGAGTACTAGTCTTCTTCCCCCCGTCCATATTGAACCTCTGCAAAACTTTGCCAATGTATTCCTTCTAAGACAAATACAACACATGCTGATTTCTGTCCCGGAGTATCCGCATACCCAAAATGTGATTTGCATCACCCAAATCCTTCATATCAAAGGTTTGATGCAGCCTCTTCTTCAAGGCATCCATCTCTTTACGAGATTTCCCGGCAATCAACATATCATCAACATACAAGATGAGGATCAATAGACTGCCATCCAAAGCTTTCTTGGTGTATAAGCAGTGATCTATGTCACTTCTCCTGAAATCCTGGGATTTCATGAATGTATCAAATTTACGATACCATTCTCTTGGTGCCTGTTTGAGCCCATAAAGACTCTTCTTCAACTTGCATACAAGCTTCTCCTTTCCATTCACTGCATAACCCTCTGGCTGTTGCATATATATCTCCTCATGGAGATCACCGTGAAGAAAAGCAGTCTTCATATCCATCTGAATCAAATCCAGATCATCACGAGCAACCAAAGCTAATACAGCTCTAAGTGTGGTCATTTTGACCACTGGAGAGAAGATCTCATCGAAGTCCACACCATATTCCTGCTTGAAGCCCTTCGCCACTAACCTGGCTTTGTATATTGGCTTTGCATCAGGTGCAACTTTGAGCCTGTAAACCCACTTGCATGGCAAAACCTTCTTGCCTGTAGGCAAATGCACCAACTTCCATGTTCCATTTTGTGCAGAGAATCCATCTCTGACTTCATGGCATGCTCCCAAAGAGCCTTGTCTGCCCTCTGTAAAGCCTCCTTATAACATGAGGGCTCCCCACAGTAAGTGAGCATCAAGTAGTCAACCCCTGGAACAAACCTGTCAGGGGCTCTGGAGGGTCTTGTGGACCTCCGTACCCAATGACCATCATTTGCAGGTTGCTGTCCACAGCCTGCATATCACCTATTGGTGGCTCCTGTTCCATGCCATAAGGTTGAAAGATCATGCCTGGTATCTCCTCTAACTGTGGGATATCCATAGGGATATCTTCTGCCATCTCTGGCTGTCCATTTGGACCATTTTCAGCACCATTTACGGGCTGGTTTTGCTGCTGTAATGGTTGATTTACAGCCCTTGGTTGTTGTCCATGATGTCCATCATCATCAAAGATGACTCTGCCAGGCTCCTGTTGCCTTGCAGGCTCCTTATACATGCATGTTTCATCAAAAATGACATCATTGCTGCGTATAATCTTTGTATTCACTGGATCCCAAAGTCTATACCCCATTTCACCTCTGTCACCATATCCTAGGAATATGCATTTGTGAGACTTAGGATCAAGTTTGGTGCGCATTTCCCTGCGTATGTGCACGTACGCAACGCAACCAAACACTCTCAAGTGCTTGTATGACGGAGGCTTCCCTATCCATACTTCCTCTGGCACTTTCCCACCAAGCCTCGTGTTAGGTGACCTGTTTATAAGATGAACGGCTGTCACCATGACAGCTTCAGCCCAAAAACCATGAGGTAACGCAGCATGTGACAACATAGAACGGACCTTCTCCTGAATGGTCCTGTTCATCCTCTCTACTGTCCCGTTTTGTGGAGGATCATAAGGAGTAGAGAGCTCCCTCTTGATGCCTTTAGCATCACAAAAGTCCTCAAACTGTTTGGACATATATTCTCCACCATTGTCGGAACGCAAAGCCTTCAGTGTTTTGCCAGTTTGATTCTCAACAAGAGCAACAAACTTCTCAAACACTGAGAATGTATCACTCACTGCAAACGAAGAGGATAAACCCACACCTTGCGTGTGGCATCATCAATAAAGGACAAAATATTTTGCCCCTCCCAAAGAAAGCTGAGGCATCTCACATACATCTGTATGCACAAGCTCTAACTGAGCATCTTTCTGTCCAAGAGCTTTCTTGTGGGGGCACTTTAGTTGCCTGCCATATATACAATGCTCACAAAACTGAAAACTTGAGAACTTTAAAGAAGGCAAGTAACCAAAACGAGACAATTGCTCCATTCCTTTGACACTCATGTGTCCCAACCGGCTATGCCACAGAGAGATTTCCGGCAGCTCGGTTGCATTTACATTAGCATGGTGACAAACACCAGCATGCATGAAGTAAAGAGTGTCCACCTTAGAGCCTCTGGCAACAACCAGTGAGCCCTTACTAATCTTCCACTTTCCACGACCAAATGTGGTAACATAATCAGCATCATCAAGCTGTCCAGTAGAAAGCAGGTTCTTCTTGATCTCAGGCACATGCCTGACATCATGGAGCATAAGCTGTGAGCCATCTTAAAACACAAGCCTCACATCACCTCTGCCAAGAATCTTGCATGCATGGTTATCACCCAAATAAACTACTCCTTCATTGCCAGCAGTATACCTGACAAACAAGTCTCTGCAACCTGTGACATGAAAGGAGGCACCTGAATCAACGATCCATGAGTGCATACCATGACCATCTCCTGCAAGAAGTGAATGGGCATCAAGTGAAGACGTGAATAGGACTTCATCCTCGCTGTCACCTGCATGTGACACATTGACTTCTTCAATCTTGACTCCACTTTTGCCCTTTGGCTTTGCGTCTTTGGCTTCATCTTTGTCTTTGTCCTTTCCTTTGCCCTTTTCCTTTTGATCATTCTTCCATTTGTAGCATTGCTTTTTGAAATGTCCCTTCTTGCCACAATAATGGCATTCCAAGTTCTTTTTGGAGCGGGACTTGCTCCTTCCCCATTCTTGGCTTTTACCCCTTTGCTGGGATCTCCCACGTGCATTCATTGCATTGGACTTTCCAACAGAGTTGTTCTTCCTGTTCATCTCCTCTTGAAGGAGAGCACCCTCAACATCTGCATATGACCGCATAGCATTCGAATTGCTAGTGGCTGTCCTCAATGTGTCCCAACTCTCTGGCAAAGTGCATAAGAGAAAGGTGGCTTTGAACTCATCGTCCATTGCCAACTTTTGATTGATTACCTGGCTGACAATACCATTAAACTCATTTAGATGGGCTGTCATAGACGCCCCTTCCTTCATTTGAAGACCTATGAGTTTCTTCAACCAATACACTTTGCTTGAGGCACTTTGTTGGGCATACAAGTCCTGCAATCTTTGCCACATTCCCCAAGCTGTCTTCTCTTCACGAATGCTGAAATGTAAAGAGTCTGACAGACAACATGATAGTAGATCTTGCCAGCTCATCCATATCTTCCCACTCTTCAGCAGTAAGAGAAGCGGGCATTACACCCCTTTCTTTGATAGGCTTGTGCTGCTTCTTCTGGAGCAACACATTATAGCACTAGGTTTGCCAAATGTCATAATTATGTGAGCCTTCAAGCTTCTTGATGTGAAGCAATGAAGAGCTCTCACCTGTGGTTGCCATAGCAATATGCAACCTGTCACAGTCAATGCCTGACTCCCTGCAAGATGTGCAAACACTGCACCAAAAGCACACAAAATGCTCACAGTTGTTCTCCCAAAGTTTATCTCCCACTGCGGAAGCACGAATGCAACTCTACTCCCACTGTATGTGATAAAATCACCAAAATCTGGTTGCTGCAGATTTAGGACATCACCTTAAATGTGCTCTGTTCCCCTTCCAAAGTACTGTACAACAGTACTAAGTGCTCACAAATGATGTACCAAATCTGTACCGGCAAGTACAGCAGCTGAAAATAAGCTTTTTCTTCACTCAAATCAGTGTACAACAATGCCAAAACTTGTACAAAGTTGTACCAAATCTGTACCAACAGGTACAGCAGCAATAAATGCTCTCTTGGCTGTCCAAATGAGTGAAAATCAGACTTTTATAGTCCCCACCACTGCATACAACAGTCCCGAACAGAAATTGGGCAAAAGCCCATTGACTGCAAGTGGATTTCTGAAGTCTTGCCTGCTGCTTTGCCAAGCTCAACAAGCATAAAATCTTGAAAAGCCCCTTGATTCAAGATCAATTTCTGATCATACATGGTACATTAACGCACATAAAGGCATCCAGAGTCTTCACAATGCTTCCCCTTGGCCACATATACATCCAATACATAAAAGCCCCTTGATTTACAGGCACATTGAGTGCTTGACAGGCATCAACACATTGCCCAAAGCATCAAATGCGAGTGCCTGCATGCAAATCAACCCAATCGGCACAAAAGCCCTTTGATTTGCACTGCAATTTCCTGCAATTTTTGCCCGAATGTGAGATTACTCACATCATACAGCATGTATGAATGCCCAGTTGCACAATTACATCAAAAGCCCCAAATTTTGACATCCAATTTTCTGCAAATTGATCCTGAATGTGACCAATGTCACCCAATTTTGCCAATTTTGCTCAAAATTTGAGCAATTTGGCACCTGTACCTGCTCAATTGATGATTGTACCTCCTCAATTGCAAATCCCAAAAAAAAAATGAAGCATGTACTTCTGAAATTTCTAATTAATGTTGCAGAAAGGGAGGAGTCGTGCTAATGATGCTGCTGCTGTGCAGGTGAAGGACTCCTCAGGCGTACTGCAGAAGACTGAGCCAATGGAGGGCTCCTGTTTGCAGCGGCTGTGGAGAGAGGTGGTCGAGATGCCACTTCACGGTCAAGCTTGGGCTGGTCGAAGGTTTGGGGCTTGTTTGGGCAGGCGAGGGACCAGACGGCGCTGGTAAGGGCTGGTCGAAAGGCGTGGGCCTTGTTTGGACAGGCGAGGGATCAGACGGCGCTGGTAAACACCTACGCCTCCTTCACTCGCACCGCTTGTCGCCTACGTGCGAAGAGAAAAACAAAGAAAAGGTGCCGACACAATGTTGCTGCCGCCTTCGCCTAGTGGTAGCGGGTTGTGCTCGCCCAGCGATAACACGCCTGCACTTCGACGGCTCGCTCGTAGGCGTGTTCGCCTGTGTTCGCCTGTGTTCGCTCGTAGGAGTGGTTTTACGCCTTGTGGCCAGGCGTCTAACGCCCAATGCTTGCTGCAACAGTTCTGCACACGCAGCACTGCTGCCGTGTGTCTGGATGGCGACCAGCTCTGATATCGCTGTTGGTCACACGAGTTGAGTCCAAAAACGGGACGCCATAGCTGCAGAGCTCGAGTGCCTGCAGATCTGCTCGAGGGTACCAGACTACAACTCAGCTCGTTTTGCAACTCTTGTACAGTCGATTTCCAGCTCTGCACCCTTGAGAACAAAACCCTAAAACCAGGGCTCTGATACCAGTTGATGGGAGAATTAGGGTTTCATGTGAGAGACATACACAGAGAAGAAGGGAGAGAGAGAGAGAGAGAGACATGTGGGAATAAGTCAACTCATGGAATGAGTGTGTGACTCCCCTATCACACATGTATATTTGCACTAGTACACAGTGTGCACTAAGTACATTAAAAGTACTAAGTGTACTATGTACTAAAACTTATGGGCTTGTACACACTACAAGGGTGGGCATAATGCCTTTACCCCAACAGTGAGGTTGCAGAGGTTGCATGGCAGGATTGAGTTTCCACTGGAGGAACCCACAGTCATCCAGAGGCACTTTGTTCGTGAACAGATCGTTGCTGATGACATCTTGCTAGAGTTCTATTCGACGGAGGACAGTATGGTGGACCTCTTCACGAAGTCGCTATCTCAGGATTTGCTCAGGCGGCACCCCAGCTCCTTGTGGTTGGTTTCACAGCCAAGAGCTGAGAGGGGATGTTAGAAGTCATCTCCTGTCTTTATGTAGACACCAAGGCCTTTGTTGTGGGTGTGCCCGCCCTTGTAGGTGTTGTTATCAGTTTTTCTCACTCCTCGTATTTTTCTCCCATTTTTCCTATTTTTTCTATGGCTTGGGTGGCAGTCCTGTGTTGGCAGGAGGGCCTATGAGCTGGCCGACTGTACCTTCAGGTCTCCAACCTCAGATCTGTACTAGCCGACAGAGAGCTGCTAGCCGAGTTGGCTAGTCGTGGAGATTCAGGCCCTGTCGGCTGCCTATGAACAAGCCGACTGCCGCTTGGGGGCCATATAAAATGGCTCCACAGCCCCTTGCCAATCTTGTATTTTCCGGGATCTTATGTATATAGAGCAGAGTTACACGCCTCTCTCTCTCATTCTCTTGTGCTGTTTATTTTCTACACTGTTCTTGCTCTAGTGTTCTCAGATTTGGTTATCATCTCCGCTGCATATTTTGACAATACCTTATGGGGCTTCAAGAGAATCATGAGACCATACTATGGTTGGAAGGATAAGCATGAAGTAAGCCCCTTTGTTGTTTTTTGGTTTTTTCCCTCTTTGTGTTTATATATTCTTTGTGTTTATATACTCTGATTTGGTTATCATCTCCGCTGCATATTTTGACAATACCTTATGGAGCTTCAAGAGAATCATGAGACCATACTATGGTTGGAAGGATAAGCATGAAGTAAGCCCCTTTGTTGTTTTTTGGTTTTTTCCCTCTTTGTGTTTATATACTCTTTGTGTTTATATACTCTGATAAGTTTCTAATTACTATAGTTAAGAAACCTTGAGTCTAGATTTATCTTGATATAGTATGAGGCAATCCCTTGAGGGCGGGTTTATTTGGATCAAGGAATTGCTTGTGTGTATGAACCACCTCCTAGAGAGTGGTAGTATCTTATCTATGTGTGAGCCACCTCTTAGAGGGGTATCAAATAATATCTAGATATTTGCGTGTACCTCACATAAGCACTTATGTCACCGAGACAACCTTTGTAACCTATAAAGATGCATGTACTTCATTGAAGAAATCAATCAACTATCACATCTTGCAGTTGTAGCATGCGCCAAGCTAGGACCGTGTGAAACAACGAAGCCTTTCTTTAAACCTGAATTTAGTGAGTCTTTAGCAATCCTTTAAAACAGCATACATGAATCTGAAAGAGATATAGTGGAGACGACACCAGATGGGGTCCCGAATTACCCACTCAAGCGCCGCATCCCCCCCCCCCCCCCCCCCCCTACAAGCATGAGTATTTGCTTTATTTCTTCTTCTAGAGAACTGTATACAAGCTGAACTGTGCATAAGCTTTAGACGACTTTGAAGCCATCTTCGAGAGAAATACACTGGCCCAAGACTAAAAGGGTAGGTGTGCTGTGCATAAGCTTTCGACGACTTTGAAGCTATCTTCGAGAGAAATACACTGGCCCAAGACTAAAAGGGTAGGTGTGCTGAATACTCCTAAAGAGACTAAGCTTCTTTGCCTTGGGCTGAGAGCACAAGTAGGGCTGTAAATATGCAAAGGTAAGAGCCTAAGCATACATGCTTGTTATCTGATGATAATCTCTAATCTGTACTTGCATATTTTGGGATTGAACAGGCTGTGCCTTTTTATATGTCCACATGTTGCAAGTCGGCTGCCCCTTACTGCTGTCGGCCAACATTAAATGCCACAACTGACATAAAATGTCTACTCGGCTGTAGCAAATGTTCACGACTAGCATAAAATGTTAGTCGACTGCCTGTAGGCTGGTCAAGTGGCTACCAGACCTGGCCTGACCCACTAGGCCCAAGTCCACAAGGACCTTGAACGACTGCTCGATAGCTTCCAAAAAGGCTCGTCGGCTGAGCTTAAAGGGTGGCTAGGGTGACATTTACATGCTCCTGAACGATGAACACTTGCTGAATTCTCCACAGTGGGTTAAGAGGACTCACCTTACACTCTAGGAGACTGACCTACGTAGTGTTAGATATCATCCCCTACTTGTTGGCTTCCTATTTGGTGTCCTATTTTAGCCTCTAGGGCTGACCATGTTAGTCTGAGCCTGGTCACCCCTCACATGTATTTTACCCATATTTATTCCCCATTTATGGTCCTGGGTATTTTTCCCAATGCGGAGATATTTATCACCAGTCGGCTACCTTCATGTAGAGGTATATATAGCCGGCATGCCTCCCTCATATTTCATTGCTTGCCTAGCTTATCTAGTTGCAGTCCCTCACTTACGAGGTTCTCCCCTCTTGCTCGGGACATGTATTCCTTTTGGTGATGATATTGAGAGCAGGTTCTCACCTGTGTTTCCTCTCTCTCTCTCTCTCTCTCTCTCTCTCTCTCTCTCCCCTTCCCTTCTTCCGCTGCACATTCTATCATGGTATCAGAGCGTCGGTGATTTTCAGCGTCGGATGCTCCCTCCTCTACCTCTTCATATCTGATTTTTTTCCGCCCATGGACAGATCTGCGTTTTTGTGTTCATGCATTGAAGCTTGCGTTTCTTCAAGGGCTGATTGATACCCATTCAATGGGCTGCAGTTTCCTCTCTTCAGGGCGTCACTTTGCAGCTTCTTGGCAGCCTGACAAGGGTGTTTTTTCTGGACAGCGTACCTGTCCTTCTTGGTGGCACCTTCCAAGGGTTCTCAGGCATTTTGTTCAGGACTGGAAAGCAACATAGCTGTCCCAAACAGGCTGCGTGTTTTGGCATGTTTGGGCTTGCTTTCCCAGCCCTGATCTTGGAGCTCTCTAGGCTCCCTTTTGCCTATCCTTTCTGGTTATCTTGTGCCATCCCTCCCACCCCCTGATTGTTCTCTGCAGCAGTTCTTGATCTGAGGCTTCAGCGTTTCCATATTCAGCCCCTTATACCTCTGCGTTTTCAGATTTGCAGCCATGGTTGCTGCGTTTTTCTGAACCGATTTTGCAGGTACCTATACCTTCACTTGGGCTTCATCTGTTGGAACCGAAGGTACCTTCTCTTCAGCATTTTTCCTCATAGGAGGTGTGGACACTGGTTGGCCTGAATTTTCAGGTTTGTAGCCCTTGTTTGGCTGTGTTTTCTTCCGGTGGAGTGCTATTTTTGCTGGATAGCAGTGTTGACTGCGTTTTGCTTTCCACAAGAGTTTTCTACACTCAGAGGGGGCCTTTCTCCAGATACTTCACTTGACGATCAGTTTCGAGAGCTGTGTTGTATCTGTGGAGACTTTCTTCTTTGACAAGAGTTTACAGTTATTTGGAGGAGAGCAGTGATCTTTTTGGAGATCCTGAGCAGAGTTTATTTTGTCCGAGCTTGTGTTCTTTGCAATATTTGCAGAACAAGGAGGGTGTTTTGCCCTTTTGCGGTGTGATCCTTTCACATGGATCCTTTATTTGTTGCTGATTCTTGGGATCTGGTTCTACTTCTCGAACAGTCTTCTGCTATCTGTGATGCTTTTAAGGACTTTGTTACCACTGCAGTTTATATTCCTGCTTCCCTTCCTCACTGTGAGGAGTCTATCTCTTCATATCTTTGTGATGCTTCTGAGGATGTCCTTCCCCCTGCCAGTTCTGCTGGCTTGTTGTTTTGGAGGATGGTTTTTTGGACCCGATGGGATGCTTTGGATCTGTGGTTAATAACCGTGCCTCCAGCACAGTGGTACTTCCAAAGTTTTTTGGATTTGGATCAGAATCAGGTTGGACTTATATCAGCCCAACAATATCTTTTTTTAGAGGGGAATGTGGAGTCCTTTCATCTTGCGAACCTCAGTGGCGTGTACTTGTGTACAGCATTGGGCAACTCATGTTATGGAGTTTAAGCAGATGGAACCCATCTTTTCTACAGAGTCTTTCCATCTTGCGATGCCGACCTTTTCAAAGGATGCTTTTATACAGCATTTGGCTAGTCTTGGTACAGAGTTGGAGCAGATTGACTCTATTTCTTTTGAGGGTTCCAGTGAGGAGCAGTTTGCTTCTCCCAGGATTGATTATTTACAGGATCTGATCTTGGTTGGTTATGAGGTTTTTCATACCTTCTCCAAGCTGGATACACGACATTTGACTTTGGGGAGTGTTCTTACACTTGGGTTTGGAACCATTATTTGGAGCAGCACGTCGCAGCCTATATGGTTGTTTTCTTCCGGAGGAGCGGTGTACCTCGCAGCTTGTTATGTTGCTTTTCTAGCTGAGTTGCTGACGAGATTGCTTGTGGAGCTTTCTTGGTACCTGTTTCTGCAGTCTTTCATCTTTGATCCAGGACGGCGTCTTTAGCTTCTTGGAGTTTGCTCAGCATCTGGTGCTAAGAGGGGGTGTTAGATATCATCCCCTACTTGCTGCCTTCCTATTTGGTGTCCTATTTTCGCCTCTAGGACTGACCATGTTAGTCTGAGGGGCTGGTCACCCCTCACATGTATTTTACCCATATTTATTCCCCATTTATGGTCCTGGGTATTTTTCCCAGTCGTGGAGATATTTATCACCAGTCAACTGCCTTCATGTAGAGGTATATGAATGGAGATGAGAGTTAGGGTTTCATGTGGGAGACATACACAGAGAAGAAGGGAGAGAGAGAGAGAGAGAGAGAGAGAGAGAGAGAGAGAGAGAGAGACATGTGGGGATAAGTCAACTCAATGTATGAGTGTCTGACTCCCATATCACACAAGTATATTTGCTCTAGTACACACAGTGCACTTAGTACATTAAAAGTACTAAGTGTACTATGTACTATAAAACTTATGGGCTAGTACACACTACAAGGGTGGGCATAATGCCTTTACCCCAACAACCTCCCACTTAGAGGCAAAGTGCCCTTAAATGAAGGAAAAGAAAAAATCAGCATGTACATGATAATATACAAGGCCATATCAAGGCTGAAACTGGCCTCATCCAATGCCCATCAAGTGTCTGCAATGAGCAAATCGCTCTGGAGGCAAACTCTTTGTCAACAGATCAGCCGGGTTGTCATCCGTATGAATCTTGACAAGCTGAATCTGCTTGTTCTCTATCACCTCTCTGATGAAGTGATACTTCACATCCACATGCTTCGTCTTTGCATGAAAGACAGGGTTCTTTGCCAACTGGATGGCACCCTGACTGTCACAATGCAACAATGGAATATCCCCTGTATAACCCAAATCAACCACTAACCGAGATAGCCATAATGCCTCCTTGCAAGCCTCTGTGGCTGCAATATACTCGGCCTCTGTAGTAGATAAGGCAGTGCACTTCTGCATCCTGGATATCCATGACACAGCACCTCCTGTGAATGTAAACATATAACCGGTAGTAGACTTCCGGTTATCTGGATGACCTGCACAATCCGAATCCGTGTAACCAACTCACAAAACTGAAAACTTGAGAACTTTAGAGAAGGCAAGTAACCAAAACGAGACAATTGCTCCATTCCTTTGACACTCATGTGTCCCAACCGGCTATGCCACATAGAGATTTCCGGTAGCTCGGTTGCATATACATTAGCATGGTGACAAACACCAGCATGCATGAAGTAAAGAGTGTCCACCTTAGAGCCTCTGGCAACAACCAGTGAGCCCTTACTAATCTTCCACTTTCCACGACCAAATGTGGTAACATAATCAGCATCATCAAGCTGTCCAGTAGAAAGCAGGTTCTTCTTGATCTCAGGCACATGCCTGACATAGCTGTGAGCCAAACACAAGCCTCACATCACCTCTGCCAAGAATCTTGCATGCATGGTTGTCACCCAAATAAACTACTCCTTCATTGCCAGCAGATCTATGGCAGTACATCATGAGCTTGAGAGGGGCTGTTGAGATTCAAGCTCGATGTCAGCTTGTGCCAGCTGCGCTATGTGCTGGCATGCTAGGTAAGAACATGTGTGAGATATAAATGACCGCGTCCAGGTGGTCATAGTGTGTGGACATTAGCTAGGGTTAGCTGTGTGTGGACACAACACACATAGTGTGTGTTGTGTATTATGGATTATGGCTTTATGCATTGTGGGAGAAGGGAGATGGCTTCCCTCTATGATTAGGGTTTGCAATATACACATTAGGGTTTGCTCCTGTGTGTGTGTCTCCTCTCCCTCTACCTATTTTTCATCAAGGGTGGAGGTGGGAAAGCTCATCATATCGAGGAAGATGTTGTGGATACACACACACAGGAGTAAACCCTAATGTATTATCAAACCCTAACCATAGAGGGAAGCCATCTCCCTTCTCACACAATGCATAAAGCCATAATCCATAATCTACAACACACACTACTAACCCTAGCTAATGTCCACACAACTATGACCAGCTGGACGTGGTCATTTATGTCTCACACATGTTACTACCTAACATGCCAACACATAGTACAACTGGCATAAGCTGACATCGAGCTTGAATCTCAATAGCCCCTCTCAAGATCATGATGTACTGACATAGATGAAGATGTAGATGAGCTTGGGCTATCAAAGCTCTCAACACTCCCTGTCAAGTTTATACCTGACAAACAAGTCACTGCAACCTGTGACATGAAGGGAGACACCTGAATCAATGATCCATGTGTGCATACCATGACCATCTCCTGCAAGAAGTGAATGGGCATCAAGTGAAGACGTGAATAGGACTTCATCCTCACTGTCACCTGCATGTGACACATTGACTTCTTCAATCTTGACTCCAGTTTTGCCCTTTGGCTTTACATCTTTGGCTTCATCTTTGTCTTTGTCTTTGCCCTTTTCCTTTTGATCATTCTTCCATTTGTAGCATTGCTTTTTGAAATGTCCCTTCTTGCCACAATAATGGCATTCCAAGTCCTTCTTGGAGCGGGACTTGCTCCTTCCCCGTTCTTGGCTTTTACCCCTTTGCTGGGATCTCCCACGTGCATTCATTGCATTGGACTTTCCAACAGAGTTGTTTTTCCTGTTCATCTCCTCTTGAAGGAGAGCACCTTCCACATCTGCATATGACAGCATAGCATTTGAATTGCTAGTGGCTGTCCTGAATGTATCCCAACTCTCTGGCAAAGTGCATAAGAGAAAGGTGGCTTTGAACTCATCGTCCATT
This sequence comes from Cibotium barometz, assembly GCF_041138505.1. Lineage (NCBI taxonomy): Eukaryota > Viridiplantae > Streptophyta > Polypodiopsida > Cyatheales > Cibotiaceae > Cibotium > Cibotium barometz. The sequence goes on along the minus strand of NC_141094.1, from coordinate 12,179,759 downwards.
GCCAACTTTTGATTGATTACCTGGCTGACAACACCATTAAACTCATTTAGATGGGCTGTCATAGACGCCCCTTCCTTCATTTGAAGACCTATGAGTTTCTTCAACCAATACACTTTGCTTGAGGCACTTTGCTGGGCATACAAGTCCTGCAATCTTTGCCACATTCCCCAAGCTGTCTTCTCTTCACGTATGCTAAAAAGTAAAGTGTCTGACACAGACAACATGATAGTGGATCTTGCTAGCTCATCCATATCTTCCCATTCTTCAGCAGTAAGAGAAGCGGGCATTACACACCTTTCTTTGATGGGCTTGTGCTGCTTCTTCTGGAGCAACACATTATAGCACTGGGTTTGCCAAATGTCATAATTATGTGAGCCTTCAAGCTTCTTGATATGAAGCAATGAAGAGCTCTCACCTGTTGAAACTCGCACGCGTGCCCGGGGGACTAGGGCCTTTGACACACTTGTTGATACCATCAATGCATATTAAAACATTTAAACATGGCCACAGCCTTAACACATATCCATCATCACTTTGCATAAAACATAAAGCTGGACAAAACATCCACAAATGCTGAAAATGGAGCTTGCACGTGTGACACCGCATAGAGGCCGGAATGGGCCGAACCCCCCCCCTTGGAGTATTTTATTACCCAAGGAGAATAATATCATGTACAAGCTTTGAGAGCCTTACTCTCCCCACGGGAGATGCTGGATTATCCATATACAAATGCCATAACACAGCCCAACATGAGGCAACCAAGCCAGAACATAGGCTGTAGAAATACCGAGCCAACAATATAATCCATATACCTCCGTGTGGGTACTGATTCTTCCCCAAAAACCACGGGTCTTCATGCAATAGAGAGGGTACAGCAAGTACAACTCTCCATTCAGCCGGTACAGCAGGTACAATGGCTGGTACAGTAAGTACAATGGTTGGTACAGCAAGTTCACTGGCTGGTACAGTCGGTACGGTGGCTGGTACAGCAGGTACAGCAAGTACAAATGCTGATAAAGTAGGTACAACGACTAGTACAACAGGTACAATGGCTGGTACAGCCGGTACGGTGGCTGGTACAGCCGGTATGATGGCTGGTACAGCACGTACAGCAAGTAGAAATGCTGGTGCAACAAGTACAATGGCTAGAAATCATAATAAATGATTAAATACCCTTGCCTTCAGTATTTCTTCGCGATGGAAGCCTCCAAAACAGTCCCCACCAGCCAGTATTCTTCATGGGCAGCCTTCAAGAGAGAGAGAAAGAGAGTAGCCATCATTAGGGCAGCCTGTAATGGTGGTAGAGGTTAGTGTGCAGCAAGAGAGCCTCTATTAATGAAGAGAGGGCTCCAATTTATTGATTTGGGCCTCTCATGAGCTAAAATGGCAAGAGAAGGCTACAATGACAAGTGAAGAGCCACACAATAGCTGAAGTGACAAGTGTGAGGCCACTTGTCTCACTTTGGTCCATTTTCTAACAAGTGTCAGGCCACTTGTGTCACTTTGATCCACTTTCTTGCCACATGTCCCAATCTAAGAGATGGGTTCTCCCATAATCTTTAGCTCTAAAAATATCCCAACTAGTAGACATTCTGTCATAGGCACTTTGCCAACTCTTGGTATCTACTCAATTCCAGATGTAATGACGCGAACAGAATTTCCATCGGAGTCATGCCAAAAATAGCAAATCTCCTAAATTTTAGGAGTGTGGTCCTTTGTATTCTAGGATAATCCCCCATTCCCAAAGCTTGTACTTTCCAAATATTTAAGCATCCTGGAGTCCACCACACCCCTTTCAGACTGGGAAATGTCCAGGCTGGTGACATCCTCCCCAACTTCTTAAAAGTTGTCCGCAACTTTAAGCTTCAACCCATATATTCAAGATATAATCATGTCCCATCGATTGAGCGAGACGAGACAGTCTCAAAAATCCAATATAACTGAAGAATCCATGTCCCAAAGAAATGGGCGAGAATAAGTCTCCATAATACCAATATCAAAATCATGTCCCAAGATAAATGGGTGAGACAAAAAACAGTCCCATAAGTCCAGATATCATAATCATGTCCCAAGATAAATGGGCGAGAAAAATCAGTCCCATAAGTCCAGATATCATAATCCATGTCCCAAGTAAATGGGCGAGACAAAACAGTCCCATAAGTCCAGATATCATAATCCATGTCCCAAGTAAATGGGCGAGACAAAATAAGTCTCCTGCCAACAAGACATCGGTCCACACGACCCTTGGCATATACATAAGTCCCGTCATGTCCACTTTACCGTGTTGGTACTCTGACCACACACCTTGGATGAGAGGTGGGCTCAAGTAAGATAAAACAATCACTCGCAGGCATAGATAACCTGGTGTTCCATAAGCATTTCTGCTACGCATAGTTTATAGGCATTTCGGCCACCAATAGTTTGTAGGCATTTCGGCCACCAATTCACACGACCCTCTCAAGTGCCCATGTTCCCTTCCATCTGCTCTCCATTGTTCCACCCAAACATGGTAGAAACAATCTTCAAGAGAGCACGTAGGACAAGAGAACACCACACAGGGTATGTTGTGCTTGTCACTATCCTTTGAAGTGCCCATGTTCCCTTCCATCTACTCTCTATTGTTCCACCCTCACAGGATAGAAACAATCTTCAAGAGAGCACATAGGACAAGAGAACACTACACAAGGTAAGTGAACCATGAGTTCCATAAGTCCAATGCATCCCAAATAAAGGGAGCCAAAAAGAATAATCCATAAACCACCTATCATCATTCTTGTACTTGAAAATATTCCGCCTGCCATCATAACACACCATGTGTGCATGGCCGGAATCCACACGGGCACCGCCCGAAGGTCCACAAATGTCCTGCCATGTCCTTGGACTCATATGCATCCACTCATATGATCCATACACATGCCCAGGTATAATACATACATGCATCCGCATGTTTCTAGGCCTGACACGCATCTGCATGTCCCTAGAATATAGGGGTTTGTGACATTCCCCCCGGCTTCTAATCAGTTGACCGCAACTGAAAAGCCTCCAGATAGGCCTTCAAAAGATTTGGGTAATCCTCGAAGTAGGCCCCAATTCTATATAAATCTCGTCCAAGAAAGAAATCTCCATAGATATAATCCATCCATATAAAGGGAGCCATGAAAAGAATTCATCCCATTAAAGGGAGCCATAAACAATGTTTCCCTGAAACCATCTCAAGGCAAACAACAACACCTTTCTCCTTGCATAGCTATACAAGGGTTAGTGTACATCAAACACACTTCATAGTAAATAGCAAAAGCACCAACTTTGCAAACTCAAAGTATACTTAGCTTTTCTTTGCCAGGTTGGTCATGAAGCCAAAAGAAATATCTCGTCACCATATCCTTAACATATCCTGAGATATATCTCCATATAGCTTGCCTGTAAGCTTGGTAATATAATCCACAATATCCATATGGAAAGAGTGCTAAATGTGTGCACATAAAGCCAACTCCATACTTCCGAGATAAATTTTGTGCACTCATAAATCCTTAGACCAAGCTGTCTATTGCTCATGCTCTTGCTTCATAGACTCTGTAAGGGCTGGCCATGCTTAATAGCAATGATGGTAGTGTGGTCCCCACTTGAGATCTTTTCTCTTCCTTATTGATAGAAGGAAGCCTCCGCTTCCAAGAAAGCCTATGCTCTAATACCAATGAAACTCGCACGCGTGCCCGGGGGACTAGGGCCTTTGACACACTTGTTGATACCATCAATGCATATTAAAACATTTAAACATGGCCACAGCCTTAACACATATCCATCATCACTTTGCATAAAACATAACGCTGGACAAAACATCCACAAATGCTGAAAATGGAGCTTGCACGTGTGACACCGCATAGAGGCCGGAATGAGCCGACCCCCCCCCTTGGAGTATTTTATTACCCAAGGAGAATAATATCATGTACAAGCTTTGAGGGCCTTACTCTCCCCACGGGAGATGCTGGATTATCCATATACAAATGCCATAACATAGCCCAACACGAGGCAACCAAGCCGGAACATAGGCTATAGAAATACCGAGCCAACAATATAATCCATATACCTCCGTGTGGGTACTGATTCTTCTCCAAAAACCACGGGTCTTCATGCAATAGAGAGGGTACAGCAAGTACAACTCTCCATTCAGCCGGTACAACAGGTACAATGGCTGGTACAGTAAGTACAATGGTTGGTACAGCAGGTTCAGTGGCTGGTACAGCCGGTACGGTGGCTGGTACAGCAGATACAGCAAGTACAAATGTTGGTACAGTAAGTACAACGACTAGTATAGCAGGTACGATGGCTGGTACAGCCGGTATGATGGCTGGTACAGCACGTACAGCAAGTAGAAATGCCGATGCAACAAGTACAATGGCTAGAAATCATAATAAATGATTAAATACCCTTGCCTTCAATATTTCTTCGCGATGGAAGCCTCCAAAACAGTCCCCAACAGCCGGTATTCTTCATGGGCAGCCTTCAAGAGAGAGAGAAAGAGAGTAGCCATCATTAGGGCAGCCTGTAATGGTGGTAGAGGCTAGTGTGCAGCAAGAGAGCCTCTATTAATGAAGAGAGAGGGCTCCAATTTATAGATTTGGGCCTCCCATGAGCTAAAATGGCAAGAGAAGGCTACAATGACAAGTGAAGAGCCACACAATAGCTGAAGTGACAAGTGTGAGGCCACTTGTCTCACTTTGATCCATTTTCTAACAAGTGTGAGGCCACTTGTCTCACTTTGATCCACTTTCTTGCCACATGTCCCAATCTAAGAGATGGGTTCTCCCATAATCTTTAGCTCTAAAAATATCCCAACTAGTAGACATTCTGTCATAGGCACTTTGCCAACTCTTGGTATCTACTCAATTCCAGATGTAATGACGCGAACAGAATTTCCATCGGAGTCATGCCAAAAATAGCAACTCTCCTAAATTTTAGGAGTGTGGTCCTTTGTATTCTAGGATAATCCCCCATTCCCAAAGCTTGTACTTTCCAAATATTTAAGCATCCTAGAGTCCACCACACCCCTTTCAGACTGGGAAATGTCCAGGCTGGTGACACCTGTGGTTGCCATAGCAATATGCAACCTGTCACAGTCAATGCCTGACTCCCTGCAAGATGTGCAAACACTGCACCAAAGCACACAAAGTGCTCACAGTTGTTCTCCCAAAGTTTATCTCGCACTACGGAAGCACGAATGCAACTCTACTCCCACTGCATGTGATAAAATCACCAAAATTTGGTTGCTGCAGATTTAGGACAGCACCTTAAATGTGCTCTGTTCCCCTTCCAAAGTACTGTACAACAGTACGAAGTGCTCACCAATGATGTACCAAATCTGTACCGGCAAGTACAGCAGCTGAAAATGAGCCTTTTCCTCACTCAAATCAATGTACAGCCATGCCAAAACTTGTACAAAGTTGTACCAAATCTGTACCAGCAAGTACAATAGCAATAAATGCTCTCCTAGCTGTCCAAATGAGTGAAAATCAGACCTTGACAGTCCCCACCACTGCATACAACAGTCCCGGACAGAAATTGGGCAAAAGCCCCTTGACTGCAAGTGGATTTCTGAGGCATAAAAGTCTTCCCTGCTGCTTTGCCAAGCTCAACAAGCACAAAATCTTGAAAAGCCCCTTGATTCAAGATCAATTTCTGATCATGCATGGTACATTAATACACATGAAGGCATCCAGAGTTTTCACAATGCTTCCCCTTGGCCACATATACATCCAATACATAAAAGCCCCTTGATTTACCGGCACATTGAGTGCTTGACAGGCATCAACACATTGCCCAAAGCATCAAATGCCAGTGCCTGCATGCAAATCAATCCAATTGACACAAAAGCCCTTTGATTTGCACTGCAATTTCCTGCAATTTTGGCCCGAATGTGAGATTGCTCACACCATACAGCATGTATGAATGCCCAATGGCACAATTACATCAAAAGCCCCATGTATTGACACCCAATTTCCTACAAATTGACACGAAATGTGACCAATGTCACCCAATTGTTGCCAATTGTGCTCAAATCTGAGCAATTTGGCACCTGTACCTGCTCAATTGATGAAAATTGACATGCAAATCCCCCAAAAAAAAAAATTGAAGCAAGTACCTCTGAAAATTTCTGTTGCAGGAAAGGGAGGGGGTCGTGCTAATGCTGCTGCAGTCTGAAATACTGCTTGGCCTTTGAAGGTCGCAGGGGAGGGGCACACACTGGTTTTCCCACAGATGGCGCCAAGGGCACACACTGGTTCAACGCAGGGACACACAGTGTTGCCCAACGCTTCTTCTCCAGGCGGAACAGGCGTGCAACACAGTAGACGGAGAGAAGCTGTGAAATGTCCCTTCGGTCCAGTTGTGACATGCGCACCTCCCTGCAATCCGACTCTGAGGGGCAAGCGAACTAATCGACGTGATGCGTGGTCGAAGATGGTACGTCGACGGAGGCACTAGACGGAGTGTGGCGAGACGGCCACGGCAGAGATCAAGCGATGACGGCGATCTCTGCGTCGCACAAAACGGAGAGATCGCGGGCCTTTTTCAACAGCCCCCCACGACGCTTCGAAAAGGTCACCTGCCGTGTATTCACGTGTTCGTTCCACTGCGTATGTGCCGGCTCGCGTGACGATTTGCAAGCCGTAAAACACTTCGCTTCACCCACAGCTGTACAACAGCAAGTTCTCCCTCTCACTGTCTTGCAGCGCACGTGCTACTTGCTGAGCACTAGAAAGCTCCAAGCAATCTCCTCTGCTCGTGCCAAGCTCAAGGCTCCATAGCCGAGCTTCTTCTTCGCGATGAAGACGACTCAGCACACCCGCACACACACGGACACAACCGTGGCTCTGATACCAGTTGAATGGAGATGAGAGTTAGGGTTTCATGTGGGAGACATACACAGAGAAGAAGGGGGAGAGAGAGAGAGAGAGAGACAGACATGTGGGGATAAGTCAACTCAATGTATGAGTGTGTGACTCCCCTATCACACAAGTATATTTGCTCTAGTACACATAGTGCACTTAGTACATTAAAAGTACTAAGTGTACTATGTACTATAACACTTATGGGCTAGTACACACTACAAGGGTGGGCATAATGCCTTTACCCCAACAGTATGTATAGCCGGCATGCCTCCCTCATATTTCATTGCTTGCCTAGCTTGTCTAGCTGCAGTCCCTCACTTACGAGGTTCTCCCCTCTTGCTCGGGACATGTATTCCTTTTAGTGATGATATTGAGAGTAGGTTCTCACCCCTCTGTTCGCATCTCTCACCTTTCGCTGTTCCTCTCCGCCTCCCCTTCTTGTCCGTTTCGTTTCGTTCTTTCCCACCCAGCGACCCACGCACCCACCCACCCTTCCCCAGGCCCCCAAGGCAGCAACATAACTCTTGGCTTGAACCCCTCTCTCTCCCTGCTGCTGCTATCGTTTCGCGCTTGTGTCATGGATTAATTTCGAATCCATTGGCTGTGAGAAGTTTTGCAAAAAGTCATGGCCAAGACCGGGTTTAAAGAGGAGCTCGTGAAAGTGGAGGACAAGCTCGGCACAACTATCAAAGAAAACAAGAAGATGGTCGACTCTTCCATTACCGCAATCATAAACCGCCTCTCCAAACTTGAGAAGGGATTTGACAAAATCCAAGAGCTCGAGTTGAGAACATCCAAGCAAGAGGCTGAGATTTCAGCCTTAAAGGAGGAACTAGTGGAGGCCAAACTGCATGCTAAAAGTCAAGCGGCTGAAATCTCAGCCCTCAAAAAGGAGTTGGAAGCCACTTCAAAAAGCAAGCTTGAGGATGGAGAATTTCAGCCCTCCTTTATTGAAGAGCTGAATACCATCAAGGAACAAATGAAGATCATTCGAGAGGAGGAGGAGCAACATAAACAGAAGACATCTTCATGGGTGGAGGTGATCACAAAGACACAAAAGAAGATGGACGAGGCCGAGAAATGGATCGAGGTCGCCAAGAAAGGGAAAGGTAAAGAATCGCCACCCATCCCCACTCCCACCATCATCAACATGACCCTTGAAGAGGAGCAAAGGAGGAAGACCCGGGCCTTACATGTACGAGTGTCCGGTCTAAAAGACCGTGATGATGCGGAAGGGGAAACCAAGGAGCTCTTCTCTATGATGGGCATTGAAGCCACGCACACAAAGGCATGGAGAGTGGGAAAGAAGAGAGAAGGTAGTGGCGAATCTTCTTCTAAGGAGAGAGCACTTATCATTCGTTTCCCCTCCATGGAAGCGAAGAAGGACTTCTTGAAGAGACGTCCTACACTCAAGCAAACGGGAATATTTCTTGGAGATGACCTCACACTCTCGCAACTTGCCCACATGAAAGAAGTTATGCCCGAGATAAGGGCAGCCCGAGAGAAAGGGAAAGTGGCCTTCTATAGAGATGGTAGAGTGGTGATTATGGAGAGGCGCTCTTCATGACGGTGCGAGACCTATGGGACTACACTCAAAGTTGCTACTTGGAATTGTAATGGATCTCTACGCCTTGATGTAGGGGCTTTTGAGGATAGTTTCACTGGGAGGGACATCATCTTCTACTGTGAGACGCATCAGGCTCCTGGACAGTCCATGCCACATGTTAGTGGATACCGATGGGAGACAGCTTGTAGACAGGAGACTCGTTCAGAGCATAGAGGACGGGGCTCAGGAGGAGTGGCAGTATTGTTTAGAGAGGAGCTACAGCCACTAATACATATAGTCCGCAGAGATGAGCAGGCTAGGTACATGTGGGTTAGACTGAGGGCAGAGACCGGCAGATATCTCTACATTGCTATATGCTATTTTGCTCCTAGTACATCAGTGTATGCATCACCTAGCGGGCAGTCTCCCTTTTCTATTTTGGATGATGACATTTGGGAGTTCTCCAGGGATGGTGACATCATTCTCTTGGGGGACTTCAATGCTAGGACCGCCCATAACTAGACAGTATTTTATGATACCTCAGAGGAGATGTTGAGGGAGCTTGATGTTAGGGATATGGGCCTATCTAGACTCTCACAGGACGAGGAACATACAGTGTATGGGCGGTATTTGATAGACATGGGGACTGCACATGGATTGGCCATCCTGAATGGACTACAAAGATTCCCGACATCGGGCGGTTTCACTAGCTTTCCACATCGGCATGGAGCTAGTACAGTGGACTATGTTATGGCTCAACCCAGTCTCATTCCCTCTTTTCAGGATTTTATGGTAGGCACTAGGCCGGTTGGAATAGCAGTGGATCATGCTATCTTGTCCTTCACTCTCACATTTCAGTTCAGCACCGCTACATTGGGACAGGTCTCCACACACACTCGTTATACCTTTACGAGGGAGACGGACACCGTATACACGGATGAGATATACAGACGCCTATGTGTCGAGGAGCCGGGACGGCCATTAGATGAGCTCACTCAGATATTGATAGAGACGCTTCATGCTGCAGCATCAGAGGCATATCCCCATAGTCAGCCTACACGGAGACGATCTGGGAACATGCCCCAGAACAGTTGGTATGATGAGGAGTGCACAGAGATGAGGATCAGATTCCAGAGAGAGGTGCTCATGGGTGTTACCACTCACAGACAGTCACGGATTACCTTCCGGCACCTAGTGCGACGGAAGAAGAGAGCTTATCTTGCTCAGTTAGAGAGGGATTTGTACCAGTTATTTATGAGTCAGGACTCAGGCGAGGCATGGAGACTATTCCATGAGCATTCACCATCACCAGCCATTACCTCCACAGAGATTTAGGGTGAGTATGCAGCATCCCTGTACACAGCACCAGGACAGCCGCCCCTGCCAGACCCATCGGAGCCATGCCCACAGACATGTGCTTTCTTTACTGCTGAGATGGTAAGGAAAGCTATTGACAGGATGAGGACTGGGAGAGCAGATGATCATGATGGTTTGGTAGCAGAGCACTTTATTCATGCCAGAGATATGCTTGCAGAGCTTATTGCTATGATGTTTAACCGAGCCATGTGTGAGGGTTTTCTTGAGACTTGGAATATGTCCACGATTGTGCCTATCTTCAAGTCAGGGGATCCCATGCTTCCAGGAAATTATCGTACCATCATGATTGGTCACACATTGGCTAGATTATATGCATCTGTTCTTGAGCAGGAGTTGAGTAGATAGGCAGAGAGAGAGGGCATACGTGCATCAGGGCAGGCAGGGTTCAGGAGAGGTTTCTCCACTCTTGACCATATCTTGACACTCAGAGCTATTATTGAGGAGGGCAAATTATATGGCAGGAGGATTTATTGTTGCTTTGTGGATTTCCGCAAAGCTTTTGACACAGTACCGAGAGCCAGGCTGATGCGCAGACTACAGGAGATGGGAGTGCCCACAGAGCTGATTTGGGGAATCATGGCTTTATACAGGACAGTTGTGGGGCAGGTACGTACTACCCAGGGTATATCTGAGATGGTTCACTCCACTATTGGGGTGAAACAGGGCTGCCCCCTTTCCCCCACCTTATTTGGGATGTATGTGGATGAGGTTTCGGACTATGTAGAGCGGGAGGGTGACAGAGGAGCACAGCTAGCAGGGACATGGATTCCGCTGTTATTGTATGCTGATGATATTGTGCTGATCTCAGATTCTCCAGAGGGGATGCAGCGTCATTTGGATGCATTGCACATGTTTGCAGAGGACAGTGGATTGTCTGTTAACCTTGGTAAAACCAAGGTGATGGTGTTTAACACCACAGCACAGTGGGTTAGGAGGTCAATGCCCACCTTTACATATGGTCAGGAGACAGTGGAGTATACAGATGCATATACTTACCTTGGTGTGGTTTTTAGTGGCCCACTATTTTCCTTGAGGAGAGCAGCGGAGACCAGATTGACCAGAGCTTATGTTCGCAGGTTCAGTTTCAGGAACCTCGAACAAAGCTCTGGCTCTTTGACACTTTGGTCACTTCAGCCATGCTGTATGGAGTGGAGATATGGGGACCCTCAGTGGATCACCACAGCCGAGCTGGTAGCACTGATGGATGGAGACGTATGGAGAGGCCCTTGGTTTCTATGATTTCCCGGATGATTAGGGCCAAGGCCTCCGTACCACATGATATTATCCGTGCAGAGATGGCTGCCCCCCCATTGGTAGTAGAGGCACTCACTCGATCAGTCTCCTTTATACATAGCACTTGGGCTCTCCCTAGAGACAGATATGCTCGCTTAGCCCTGGAGTCTTCACGACAGTTGGCATCACAGGGAGACGGATCATGTTGGTATGCACAGATGACAGATTGGTTCCAACTGCATGGCTTTAGTATGGACAGGCTACCTCCATTTCAGTACTCCCTGGATGCACCCTCCCTCTCTCTCACACGGGCAGAGATTACCAGGCTTATCACGCAGGACTTGACTCAGCTGGACACTAGGAGGACATGGATACAGCCGACACACGAGCTTGGTACGAAGATGGCTTTCTATAGAGATCATCTTCTCCAGCTCACGGAGGATGGGTTTGTGATTAGACCCAGCTACATGGATACTCATCTTTCTCATGGGGTACGGTGTGCTATTGGTCAGATGCGCACATCCTCACACCGGCTAGAGATTGAGACTGGCAGATTCAGAGGAGTACCAGCTGAGGCCAGGATTTGTCAGCTGTGCCAGATGGAGCCAGAGACAGAGTTACATTACATATGTCACTGTCCAGTATATTATGAGATACGAGGCCGTTTCCACTGCCTGCTCAGAGAGGGCTTTGGACCACTTTCTAGAGTCATGAGATACCAGGATCAGAGATGCCTTGGATTGTACTTGCTGGAGCTGCGTAGACATAGAGAGGGTCTCCTGAGAGGGAGGGGATCAGAGAGGGAGAGACACCTACAGAGGCAGATTACAGACTTCTTTCGACCAGAGATTGAGCAGTCAGGTCAGCAGGCATTGCAGCTAGCCCCAGAGTACAGCCGCACCAGAGGTACACTGATTGATCGGGCTATAGAGCTGGGGCGGTCCAGGCGCCCCAAGATGAGAGGCCCATCTCGACACCGACGGAGACTACAACAGAGGATCAGGACCATACTAGCACGGCATGGGAGACGTCCAGTCAGAGTACTCACCATGGAGGATATTGAGGAGATCCGCCAGCGTCCGATGCGGCACATATTATGAGATGGAGGCACCTCCATAGTGTACCCCTCCGTCCCACATGATATTGTATCCCCTCACTATATTCCACTCACCTCCATAGCGTACCCCCCCCCCCTCACTATATTCACACCCTATAAGGGTTTCTGTTTACCTTCCATTTCCAGTTTCATTTTCTAGGTGCCTGTAGTATCATCTTTATTTTTCATTTTCTGGGTTTTTTTATCCAGACATTGTATCAGATCCACCATGATGTAACTTTTGGTCTCATAGGTCATTATGGCCTTTTGAAGACGTTAATATAACATTTCATTTCATTTCATTTCTCTCTCTCTCTCTCTCTCTCTCTCTCTCTCTCTCTCTCTCTCTCTCTCTCTCCTGTGTTTCCACTTTCCCTTCTTCCGCTGCACATTCTATCACGTAGCTCGTGCCTGACATGTCCCGGACTGGGCTCACAAAGGAGTCACAGCACACGACAAAATTATCCTAAAAGGTACTACTTCTGTACATGATTCTTGCGCTGTTGATGAGCCAATTTGTCACCGTGTACCATAGTACATGGGTGCACGTGACATTCCCTCCTGCTTAGCTTGGCGGCGGCATGTTCATAGCGTCGAGATAGTCCGCCAATACCTGTGGATACAAAAGGAAGCAGGTCGAAGACAACCATCATTGCTGGACTGTCATGACTCAACACAAAATGAAAGAAATAATTCTTTGTATCCTTCGTAATAATTATACTTTCTTCTATGTTTTTCATGTTTTCCTTTGAATTTAGATAAGTAAGAAAATCTATTCATTTGGATAGATTCGTGCATATAGGAGCTGGCTACTCGTGAGTGGCCATAGGTCATGGTGCTATTAGCAGTCATCTCCTGACTGTACACTATGTCAGGGCCTCTGTTGTGGGTGTGCCCGCCCAGTTTTGGTGTGTCTCCATTTTTCCTCACTGCCCATTTTTTCCTTGGTGTGGAAGGCTGTCAACTGCGCTGTTGCCCCCGGCTTTCCCCCGTATGCTGGCCGACTAGAGGGAGCTGGCCAACTGACCCTGTTTCTTGGTCATGGGCAGTAGAGGCTGTTGTTGTCGGCTGTTTACAGCTGGCCAACCAGCAGCTTGGGGCCATATATAATGGCCCCTTGCCTCCCACATTGTTCATTGTACATTCCGGGATCTTCTTGTGTATGATAATAGAGTTACACATCTCTCTCTCTCAGCTGTGCGTTTCCTTTCTCATGTGCACTTGTCTTGTGTTGATTCACTTCCAGTCTTCTTTTCCACTGCATATTCTGACATGGTATCAAAGCTCTAGGCTCTTGGAATATCTTGGGAACTGTGTGAGCAAGAGGGGAGTAGTTTGAAGTGTTGTTTGGAGGACTGTTTGCACTTTGAGGAAATAGGAGTGCAAGCGATTGGCGGAATGAGTGCTGGACAGCCACTCGTTGTTATTTCTTATCTCATCCACCTCCTTTCACAAGACTTCAGGGCTATTTTGAGTAGTGTCTCGGCTATTAAGAGAAGAAGCAAGCAAAAGGCGGGCCTTGTTGCTAGACAGCCACTTGCAGGTTTAGTTCTTCATTTTTTTCCCACCCACCCTCCCTTTTCAGTTAAACCCTCGCAATGGCAGATTTGCTTGAGATGGCTGAGAAGCACGTGAAGATTCCGACACTCCCCACGTTCCCAGTGGACCACCAATCTCTCTCTCTCTCTCTCTCTCTCTCTCTCTCTCTCTCTCTCTCTCTATACCGCTACCCCGAAGTGGATTGTAACCAAAGATGTATTCTGATCTGTCCTATAGGTCAGCTTTGGCCTCGACAGGACGTTAATATATCTTTCTTTCTTTCTTTCTTTCTCTCTCTCTCTCTCTCTCTCTCTCTCTCTCTATACCGCACATGCCGTCAAGCTCAAGAGTCCACTCTCTTTTTCTCCCTCCAGAAGACATTGACAATTGTACATTGATATGTCTCATAGGTCGAGTTCAGCCTCTAGTAGACGTTAATACAGATTTCTTTCTTTCTTTCTTTCTCTCCCCTCCTACAACTCTCTCTCTCTCTCTCTCTGTCTCTATCCCCCACAAGGCTCTCTCTGCTGCACCTCCCCGGACCCCTACACACAGGCTGAAATTTTATTCGTATTGTGCTTGAATTTTGAAATATATATTATAACTCTCGAGTCGTGACTCGTCTTGACATTTCTCCATTTTCTTGATTGCTTTTTGTGCATATGCCATAGATGCCTCGTGCACCGAGTTCCGTATGGGCAAGGCACACCATCATTCAAGACACACACAACACCCTAGGTGTCGGTCGCTCCAACATGCGCGTGTGGAAGTGCAAATATTGTGGAGAAATATTTACTAGCACATCCACTCGTGTTATTTATCATGTTGGCCAAGGTACGAGAGGCGGCATTGGATCATGTGCAAATGCACCACAGGAGGCGGTTGATGAGATTCAGTAGGAGAACCCACGGATCACACCTTGGTAGCGATAGTGGAGTCATCATTGAGGATGAGCAGCTAGATACACTTGCGCATATGGGCCCATCAGCTATTGGGGGGCCAGCATGTTCATATGTGGGTGGATAGATGTCACAGTCAGCTCAGTGGTGGAAGGGCCATCCACAGGTTCAGGTGCAGGTCCTAGCCAAGGAATAGTAGAGTCATCATTGAGGATGAGCAGCTAGATACACTTGCGCATATGGGCCCATCAGCTATTGGGGGGCCAGCATGTTCATATGTGGGTGGATAGATGTCACAGTCAGGCTCAGTGGAAGGGCCATCCACAAGTTCAGGTGCAGGTCCTAGCCGAAAGAGGGCTAGAGTAGATGATGGACAGTCTCATGTGGAGAATATTGCATGTGGTAGTGCAGGACGACACCATCAGGCCACTCTAGGTGGTACATTGAACCAATCCTCGTGGGTGAAAGAGAGGGAGCGGAAGGCAAAGATAGAGATAGAGCGCACTCTCATTGAGTGTTATCTCTTTCAATGTCCTTCGCACAGATTAGTGGAAAAGAATCATTAAAGCCGTCTCTGATGTAGGTCCATGTGAAAACTGGACTGGATTAGATTACCAGAAGATGCGAACAACCATGCTAGAGGATGAGAAACAACGCATAGAGAATGCACTAGAGCCAATAAGATCATCTTGGAAGAAGCATGGTTGTAGTATCATTTCAGATGGATAGAGTGATGTGCAGAGAAGACATACATCAACATCCTTGTTTCGAGTTGCATGGGCACATATTTCTTGCATGTAGTGGATGCAGCAAGGAGAGAGGATCACTGCAGCATTCATCTTCCAGCACATCAGGAAGGCTATTATTGATATTGGCCCAGAGAATGTGGTGCAGGTCATTACGGACAATGCATCCAACTGCAAGAGCATGGGAAAGATGATTGAGGCAGAGTTCCCATCCATTGTGTGGACTCCATGTGCTGCACACTGCTTGGACCTCATGATGAAGGACATAGGGAAGCTTCGATGGGTGAAGCCAGTTGTGCTTCTGTTTCTTACGTGCGTGCGGCTCTCTTTGTTCGGCGACGGGCACTCAACCATTGTGGGCTCGTTGTGTTGGGCTTCTCTAGTCGTGCTGCGCTCAGCCTTATCGCAATCGCCCAAGTCAGTCTCTCTCTCTCTCTCTCTCTTTCTCTCTCTCGCATTATCTCTCTTCTGATCCCACTCACACTTGGACATGGTGCAACCATCCAAGACCCGATTTGCTTGTATGTATCTTGTGCTTAGTAGGCTACATGAGATACACGATGCATTTCGAGCCTCAGTGGTATCACCGGCAGGGAGAGAGATGCGTGATTCGACCAACGAGCCCACTCGATACACCAACGCAAAGTGTTGGATGAGTCCTTTTGGTTTGATATTGAGGGCTTAGCAAAGCTCCTTAAACCCATGTATGTCTTCATCCGATTCAGTGACATGGAGGGCTCTACATTGGGGCTGCTCTATCATCATTTTCATCGGATGAGAGAGATGGTGTCATTAGTCACCTCACCGACTATCACTCCTACTAGGTATATCTAATATCTATTATGTAATATGGTTTATGCTACGTGCTGTAATTTTGGTTATATGATGTACTTACTATTGGATATCTATTTTGAAATTTGGAATGTCAGACGTGGCGAGGTGATGGCCATTGTTGACTCGCGATGGACTTTCAGGCGTCGTCCCATTCATGGGATTGCATCATTACTCTATCCGATGTTCAACAAGGTCGAGCTCCAAATAGGCACGCAACTCAATTTGCTCAAGGATGCTTATGTGTCTCAAGTGCTTAGCTACGATGACATGTTGACCTTCGATGAGGAGTTGGTTGTTGACCGCAATCGGGTGGGAGTTGCCTTTGGCAAGTTGAGTGCCTCAACAGTTCAAGGACAGGTGAAACCACTTACGCGGTGGGACGTTCATGGATACCAGGCCAAAATTGTCCAAAAAGTGGCCTTTAGATTGCTATCTCAGGTTTGTAACTTTAAAGTTCTTAGTTTGTATAATGCAGCCAATGTGTAATCTTGTCTTTTGATATTTGTCAGTGCTATGTGGCATGTACATAGTTGCTCTGCTGGTGCATGCGAACAGAATTGGAGTGCATACTCTCTTGTGCACACAACATGTACATAGTTGCTCTGCTGGTGCATGCGAACAGAATTGGAGTGCATACTCTCTTGTGCACACCAAGATCCGTAATCGCTTGAGTTCTCGGCAGTTAGAGAGGTTGGTGTTTTGTTGATCCAACTTCCGTCTTTTGCGCACACTCAAGACAGCCACTGGTGTGAAGGAGGTGAATTACTTGCCAACTCGAAATGTTTATTATTAAACTTCATATGTGTAACCTCATGCGTCATGAGCATTGAATTTTGAGTCCTAATGAATGCTCATGAGCATTGAGCATTGAGTATTGACTCTTGATACGTATTATGTGCCATGTCACATGTGGCAGGTGGATCCCTTTATCTTCGATAGGCTCCTCACTCATACTAGTGATGTGGAGGGTCAGCTTCAGGAGGACCGATTGCGAGACGAGGAGGAGGAGATATACCGAGAGCTCCACAGAGAGCTTGAGAGCATAGATCGCAGGGTTATATGTGTTCGATCACGAGCTATGAGTATTGTAGATGCTGATGCTCATGGAGCTTCTACTAGCAGTCCAAGTGGTCGGGGCCGTCATGGTGGACGAGATCGAGGGCAAGGGCGAGGCCGTGCTCAGATAGCTCAGCAGCGCGAGTCTCTTGCACATGATGATGATGATCCCTTATATGAGGGGCCCATAGATATGAGTGACGCCATTCCTACATTGTCGGTGGTCAGAGAGCCTCACTATGACTCGGATGGTAACATGTTGACGGATGGAGATGTTTCTTCAGAGTCATCATATGGTTTAGATGAGTAGCTAGCTGCTATTATAGTTTATAGCTACTAGTTTTTTTTTCGGTGACTAGTCTAGACTTTGCTTTGTTTGTCAGGCTCAGCCTCTGAGTTTGAGGGGCTCAGGTGCCTAGCCTCTAGGAATCAGAATTGAGATCATCTTCTCTGTAGTATCATGTATGACATATGTCTACAGTCTTATGATTTCGGATTTATGATTTATCCGTGATCCATCTCACTTTCATTTATGTTCGTTGTTTAATTATTTTATTTGATATTTGCATTTGCGATTTTCACTTGTGACTTGTAAGTTGTGCAAAATTGAAATTAAAGGTTGTATAATATTAGTAAGTGCTTTAATGTTCATTGATGAATCTTCAAACTTCATATTTCAGTGTTTTTAAGTAAACTATAAATTTTGTATACATATATATTAGAGGCAACGTTCACTAAGTTTGGAATCTTTTCAGCACGTTTTCCAAACGTACTAAATGTATCGTTCACTACGTTTGGAATCACCTTGCTTATTTGATGTTGACATGCGTCGTTTTTTTAACCTACATAAATCACAATCCCATGTTCACCAACGTTTCCAAACGTTAGTGAACGTTTCAATCGTTCCAAACGTTTGGATCAAAGCCAAACGGCGTTTGGATGCAACCTTGTGCGGAAGGCCTTGTATGGTCTTCAGCAAGCTCCCAAGGCTTGGAATCAGAAGATTGATTCCTTCTTTCTACGGACTCGATTTCAGAGATCGGTTGCAGATCCCAACCTGTATCTCGTTCGGGAACGCGGAATGGTCACGTTGATCATCCTTTATGTGGATGCTCTCATTCTCACCGGCGGTCATATGGAGCACATTGCAATGACGAAGGCTGCCTTGTCAAAAGAGTTTGAGATGACCGATTTAGGCTTGCTCCACTTCTTCTTGGGATTGGAGATCTGGCAAACCCAGAGGGGGTTCTTTGTCTCTCAGCAGCGGTTTGTTCATGAGTTGCTTGAGGCCTTTGGGATGGAGAACTGCAAGCCTATCACGTTGCCGATGGACCCGAACACAAAGCTTACAGTGAATGATCCTTGTGAGCCAGTTGATGCCTCTCTGTATCAGAAGCTGGTTGGTTCATTGATCTGGTTGTTGAGCACCAGATTGGACTTGAGCTTTCCTGTGGGGCTGTTGAGCTCATTCATGCAGACGCCGTTGAAGTCTCATTGGGATGCAAGATTGCGGATCTTGCGGTATCTGCAGGGTACTAAGGATCTTGGACTCTTCTACACCGCTAGAGGTGACACGAAGGAACAAGTTCGACTCCAAGGATGGAGGGACTCAGATTGGGGAGGAGATCCAGACACGAGGAGATCCACATCAGGCTACAATTTTTCCCTCGGCTCAAGAGCGGTTTCATGGAGCAGCAAGAGGCAGCCAACTATTGCCTTGTCATCGACAGAGGCAGAGTACCGAGCTACTTGTGGTGCTGCTTGCGAGGTTGTGTGGCTCCGGAGGTTGCTTCGCGAGATTGGGTTTCCACAGAAGGAGCCCATGGTCATCCAGTGCGATAACCAAAGTTGTATCGCTATTGCTCGAAACCCGGTCTTCCATGCCCGGACCAAGCACATAGAGATACAATATCACTTTGTTCGTGAGAAGATCTTGGCTGGTGACATCTTGCTTCTTTATTGTTCGACGGAGGACAATGTGGCGGACCTCTTCACGAAGTCTCTACCTCAAGTTATGCTCCGGCAGCACTCCAGCTCACTGGGGTTGGTTCCACATCCAAGAGCTTAGAGGGGGTGTTAGCAATCATCTCCTATCTGTACACTATGTCAAGGCCTTTGTTGTGGGTGTGCCTGCCCAATTTTGGTGTGTCCCCATTTTTCCTCACTTCCCATATTTGTTTCCCATTTTTTCCTTGGTGTGGAGGGTTGTCCAACTACTCTGTTGCCCCCGGCTTTCCCCTATATGCTGGCTGACATGAGTCTGATGCTGGCCGACTGACCCTGTTTGCTGGTCGTGGGCAGTAGAGGCTGTTGTCGGCTATTTACAGCAGCTGGCCGACCAACAGCCTGGGGCCATATATAATGGCCCCTTCCCCCCCACATTGTTCATTGTACATTCCGGGATGATCTTGTGTATGATAGTAGAGTTGCACATCTCTCTCTCTCAGCTGTGCGTTTCCTTTCTGCTGTGCACTTGTCTTGTGTTGATTCAGTTCCAATCTTCTTTTCCGCTGCATATTCTGATAGGTGCGTCCACGCAATGGGCTAGAACATGGAGAGTGCACACTTCCATCTATATGACCTGATCGGGCGTCTATGGCCAAAACTCAAGCATACCAGGGTCAAGCTCGCACATAGAAAGGATTGATGCTTGGGAGGGTGGGCTAGATCTGCCAAAACAGACAGTTACAATCGATAAGATGGCATGACCAATTAAAGTCTATGTTAGAGTGATTGATTGATTTTCATTTTACATGAGTTAGATGCATCAAATTGAAAAACCCTTACTGTTTTGTGAATGTGGACGGAAAGAGCTTTCATTTGACTCCCATATTGGGAGGTCCCTAAAATCTAGAGCCGAGCCCTAAAAAATAGGAACCTCGGTTTGCCCTAAGAAGGCTAACCCTAAAAATTAGAGATTTCCTAAAATTTAGGAATCACTTACTATATTTAGTAATTTTTGCATCCTAACTGTGCTTGCTAAATTTGGAGGTTTCTTTTTTTTTTTGGCAGTTGACACCTCACCACAAAAAGTTCTAGAAGAATGAACAAGTGTCCCAACACTTGTCACTTGAGCTCCAAGTGTTCTAGAAGAATGGACAAGTATCCCAACACCCGTCACTTGAGTTTCCAAGTGTCCCTCCACTTGTCCCACCTTCTAACATGTGGCTGGACACTTGTCTTTTTTAGCCTTACTTTCCCTCTTAAGCCTTGAAGCTCTCTTTTCCTATAAATACAACCTTTTTCCTCTCATTCTACACACAACTCCCTTGCTATAAATCAGTCCCTACTCACCGTAAAGCAGCCCACACCACCTAGGTACAACCCCTACCTCTCCATCAACGCTTCCACATGACGTAACTACTCCATCTTCCACCTTTTCCCATGCTGTCCATTATTGCAGCAAGTCTGTAAATGAGGTTTCAGCTCTCTTATTACTCCAATTTCAGCTTTATAAAGTCTCTTTTCCCTTCATCTTTGGATCAAGTACAAAGTTGCAGCCATTGTACAGCTCTTCATCAACAAGAAGGCTGATTACTCTCTCTCCCATTCAGGCTTCTCACTATCTATGTATTGTAAGAAAATGCATTTGCATACTTGCTTGTTTTTGTATGTTCATTAGCATAGACTTTTGCATGGTCTATGAGAGTGAAGATTACTTCTTCTTCACTCTCAGGTTGATTG
Source organism: Cibotium barometz (assembly GCF_041138505.1). Classification (NCBI taxonomy): domain Eukaryota; kingdom Viridiplantae; phylum Streptophyta; class Polypodiopsida; order Cyatheales; family Cibotiaceae; genus Cibotium; species Cibotium barometz. Next base: position 12,158,862 of record NC_141094.1, on the reverse strand, counting down.
TAACTGAACTCAATCCTAAAGTACTTGGATTGAGTAGAAATAAATTCCCATCTTGGGGGAGGTTGCCCATCTTCAACCCTCAATCTGGCTCCATCATATGTCTCTCAACTTTACTCCCAATATGTATTGCTATCTTATGCACGTGTTGTAACTAATTTCAGTATTGAGTTATTTGGAGTTAGTTTTGTTATTCACCTATTTTAAGTGTGGAATAACCATCGAAATAAACGAGAATATTAATTGTTAAGCATACCACGTTGTACGGGGCTCTTACATGGACAGCCACCTTGCATAGCAGTTGCAGCCTCCTCTTCATTTTTTTTCCCACCCACCCTCCCTTCACAAGACCTTGTGAGCCCCCGAGATGGCATATTTGCTCAAGATGGCTGAGAAGCATGTGAAGATCCCCACCCTCCCAACATTCCCGGTGAATCGACAGTTGGACGGGACCAACTATGGCATCTAGAAGGTAATGATGGAGTCTGTCTTCGAGTCTTATGATTTGGCTGATTATTGTGGTTGGAGTTCCAAGGCCAGAGTTGGAGACGGATGAGCTTTCACTTTCTACTAGGAAAGAGCGGGAGACTCAGGCATAGTTGCGGTCAATGTCCATGTGCGTTCTTTCATCTTCCTTAATTGCACACCCCAAGTGATAAACCACATCAAACACATGATGCTGTCTCGAGGGATTTCGCAGCACTTGGCTTCTTTGTACAACAAGGTATCACCCATGAAGATAATTTCCTTGGAAGTGCAAATGCGAGTGATGAATCCTGCAAAGTCTTCGACGATACGAGAGCACATAAACAAACTCCAAGCTCTTCCGCAGGAGGTTCTTCATGCTGGGAAGGAGATATCTTCAGAGGATATGGCCATCACTTTGTTGTCTGATCTTACCCCTGCTCAGCTTTCTATTCTTCTTTGATCACCAGTGGGAGGCTCAGCACCATTACATGGGAGTATCCTTGTCGAGTAGAGAATCCGTGGATGAAGAATTCAATCACGAGCAATCAACACCTTTCTTGGGTAGATCTAGGTGGTCACTTGGTGTTCCGGGACCATGCACAAGCAGGCACTCCCGTACTAACTCTCACCTACACCCTTCCCGGTGATAGATATGTTGGTTCTCCCAATCTTTCGCGTCCAAGTCTAGTTGTTCTTGTCCAGAACTTGTACTTGCAAGCTCTCACGGATGCACAAGGGCTGGTCAATTTTCTTTTGTAGCACTTAACAGGCTGGTCGACCCCTTGAGTAGCTCCCAAAGCTAGTCTTCTTCTTCTTCTTCTGAATGAACATATAGGCTCGTCCAACTCTTCGAAAACAGCAAGTATGCAGGTCGGTTGTCCCACACAGGACTCCCAAAATCAAGTCGACTTCTTTTGTATGAGCATATGGGCTGGTCCAACTCTTTGAAAACAGCAAATATGCAGGTTAGCTGTCCCAGAGGGCTCCCAATAGCAAATTTGGCAGCACAAGGGTTGCATGCTGTCCCAGAGGGCTCCCGAGTCCCAATGCAAAACAATCTCTATATGCATTAAGAAAATTCAGCCTATCTTGAGTCAATACATCCACATTCAAATATCTTCATTCAACCTTATCACGAACAAAAACCAAGTACTCGGAAAGACTCTTTTTCATTGCCTTATTAATCTGGATGTGTGATACAACTGGGATGGAATCCCCCTCTTTGCCAGCATCAATGACATGCATGCAACCTTTATGCATAAAAGTGATCCTATTTGTTTTGTACTCTTTGCGGGGCTCAAGCCTATGATGCCATGGCTTACCAAGCAATACATCACATCCATTCAAAGGAGCAATCAAGAAGTGTTCATGATCTAGATAACCCTGCATGTGTATGTGCAACTTCCTATACATGTGCTCTTTGCTACCACATTTTATTAATTCTAGCCCTTCTGTCCCCAATGGTGGTGTCAAGAGTACAATTTTATTTTCAGATTTGTCTTTATTGTGTTGTTCCATTGAATCCTAGCTGTTAAGTGAACTATAATTGTTTTTTGGCTTCCGATTACATCCACAAGATCTTTGGGTGCAATTACAGTGGTATCAGAGCCTGGTCGTCTCTCTTTCTCAAGAGGATCTTTACCTAAACATGTGCTCTTTGCTACCACATTTTATTAATTATGGCCCTTCTGTCCCCGGTGGTGGTGTCAAGAGTACAATTTTATTTTCAGATTTGTCTTTATTGTGTTGTTCCATTGAATCCTAGCTGTTAAGTGAACTATAATTGTGTTTTGGCTTCCAATTACATCCACAAGATCTTTGGGTGCAGTTATAGTGGTATTAGAGCCTGGTCATCTCTCTTTCTCAAGAGGGGACATGGTGTTTTGAAATTGAAAGCAATCACTTAGACACTTGACCCAATGGACAGCCAAGGCAATCCTTTGGAAGTGCCTAATTCAAGGGGTCAACAAAGTGTCTCGTGAGATTCTGATGCATTGCAAGGAAGGCACAAGCCCCTTGAGAGGGTTTATGACACTGTTGACATTGTTTTGTTGGGACAGCCGTCCCGTGGGAAAGAGCCTATGCATGAGGATGAGCCCGATGCATTGAGGGCTAAATTGGAACTCATGAAGAAGCTTTTGCAAGCAAAGGAGCAAGAGCTAAAATTTTTGCACGAAGATCCTCGTGTATAAAGTGTCATTGAAGCAAATAAAGCTAATGCTATGGTGGATATGACCTTTGAGTCCATGGCTTGTGAAGTGGACAAGAAGCCAAGGAGGTTGGCACTCTCCTATCTCATCCGACAGGGAGATCTCAAAGAGGGAGAAGAGGATGGGGAGTTAATGTTCAAGAATCCACCTCATGGTGACCCAGCATCTCAACGGTTGAGATCTTATGTGCACAAGGAAGAGGTGTCGGTTACTTCTCGCATTGATCGGCATGCAAGCCGAAAAACTTTGCCCATTGAGTTGTCTCGTGGTGAGACATTGCATCATCCATGGAGGTCACATGCACTTGGCCCACAGGTTCATAGAGCACATGCCACCATGCCTCGTGAAACACCTTTGGTTGCTCATGAAGCCCATGCAGAGAGGGCTGTCCCGTTGGATAACAAGAATAGGGAAGAGCATGAGTCACATGCCAAAAAGCTCAAGGAGTTTAAGGCAGGCGATAAGTCTGTCAAGTTTGATGCCTTTCATGGGGAATATGATGCATCTAAGGTGCTAGCCTTTGTGGCACAATTTGACATTGCTTTCCTTTCATGGGGAATATGATGCATCTAAGGTGCTAGCCTTTGTGGCACAATTTGACATTGCTTTCAGTGATGAGGAGGACTTCACCAAGAAGTCTAAAGTCTTCCATGCAAGCATGTTCTTGAAGGGGACAGCCGCACATTGGTGGATCACCGAAAAGACCACCAAAGATCCGATTTGCACTTGGAAAGAGTTCAAGGACAGGTTTTATGCCCAGTTTTTGTCTCCAAATGCAGAGCAAACTCTCACACATAAGTGGGATAGACTTAAGCAGAACGACAATGAGAGTGTGCAACAATATGTGAACAAGTTTTGGAAGGTCTTGCTTGAGGTTATTCCCTTTATGCATCTTTCCGATGATGAGAAGAAAAGGAATTTCACTCCGGGTTGCAACCAGCCTATCGTTCCGGCATCGAATTGCACCCGAAACACACCCTTAAGCAGCTCATAGCATCTACTCTTGCTACGGGGCAATTAGTGCTTAAAATTAAGCAAGATAATAGGGGTTCCAAAGGCATAGAGAGGGCTGTCCCAATCCTGCAAAAAGGTGGATAGCAGCCATCCAAAAAGAACTTTCGAGAAGCCCAAAAGGGAGGTAAAGCTGAAAATACCTCATCTGAAGACAATGGGACAAAGAAGAACAAGTTTGGCTTGACTCTCGAGCAAAGGGAGCAATATGCGAAAGAGGGCAAATGCTTTTCATGTGGTAGCAAAGAGCACATGTTTAGGCAATGCCCAAACCGCAAGCAAGAGCAAGAGGACAAGCAACCTAAAGTCAATGTGCATGCCGTTCCCAATGTGCAAGGTAGCACGGAGCATGATGGCAAAGAGAGAGTGGTATGCAAAGCTTGGAGGTAAACCAAGGATCAGCCCACCTTGTTTATGTTTGATGGTTGTGCAACGGATAACCTCATTTCTACACAGATGGCAGCCACCTTGGGCATAGAGGTTGGGGACATGGGACCCCAGATTGAGGCAGAGGCCGCCTTTGTTGGCAAAGAGGTACAGGTTACTCCTCTTATTGGGAAGTTGCATATACACATACACGGTTATCTAGATCATGAGCACTTCTTGATTGCTGCTTTGAATAGATGTGATGTGTTGCTTGGTAAGCCATGGCATCATAGGCTTGAGCCCCGCAAACAGTACAAAACAAAATGATCATATTTATGCATAAAGGCCGCATGCATGTCATTGATGCTGGCAAAGAGGGGGATTCCATCCCACACATCCAAATTAATAAGGCAATGAAAAAGAGTCTTTTTGCATACTTGGTTTTTGTTCGTGATAAGGTTGAACAAAGTAATGTGAATGTGGATGTATTGACTCAAGATAGGCTGAATTTTCTTAATGCATATAAAGATTATTTTGCCGATCTGCTACTGGGATCCCTCTGGGACAGCCGACCTACATATTTTCTGTTTTCGAAGAGTTGGAACAGCCCATACGCTCACACAGAAGAAGTCGACTTGATTTTGCACTTGGAAAGAGTTCAAGGACAGGTTTTATGCCCAGTTTTTGTCTCCAAATGCAGAGCAAACTCTCACACATAAGTGGGATAGACTTAAGCAGAACGACAATGAGAGTGTGCAACAATATGTGAACAAGTTTTGAAAGGTCTTGCTTGAGGTTATTCCCTTTATGCATCTTTCGGATGATGAGAAGAAAAGGAATTTCACTCCGGGTTGCAACCAGCGTATCGTTCCGGCATCGAATTGCACCCGAAACACACCCTTAAGCAGCTCATAGCATCTACTCTTGCTGCGGGGCAAAATTAAGCAAGATAATGGGGGTTCCAAGGGCATAGACAGGGCTGTCCCAATCCTGCAAAAAGGTGGATAGCAGCCACCCAAAAAGAACTTTCGAGAAGCCCAAAAGGGAGGTAAAGCTGAAAACACCTCATCTGAAGACAATGGGATGAAGAAGTGTTGGGGTAAAGGTATTATGCCCACCCTTATAGTGTGTACAAGCCCATAAGTTTTATAGTACATAGTACACTTAGTACTTTTAATGTACTAAGTGCACTATGTGTACTTGAGCAAACATACATGTGTGATAGGGGAGTCACACACTCATACAATGAGTTGACTTATCCCCATATGTCTCTCCCTCTCTCTCCCTTTCTCTCTGTGTATGTCTCCCACATGAAACCCTAACTCTCAGCTCCTTCAACTGGTATCAGAGCCACGGTTGTGTCCGTGTGTGTGCGGTGTGAGGAGTCGTCTTCATCGCGAAGAAGAAGCTCGGCTATGGAGCCTTGAGCTCGACACGAGCAGAGGAGATTGCTTGGAGCTTTCTAGTGCTCAGCAAGGAGCACGTGCGCTGCAAGACAATGAGAGAGGTTGCGTGTGTGTCCCTGCTTTGAAACCACTGTGTCCCCCTGCGTTGGGCAACAACTGTGTGTCCATGCGTTGAACCAGTCGTCGCAGGCAGATGGGCGGAAAGAGCAGGAAGTCGAGGGCGGCCTTAACGCAAAGACACGCAGGCGAAGGCGGCGGCACCAAACACGGCCTGGCCACAAGGCGTAGCAACGCACACCACGCCCGCCCAAGCGCAGGATGTCGCGTCCCCGCCGTTCCACGTGTCCAACGCTCCCAGAGAATCCTCACTTCTCCGATGCGGCCGGCAAGAAGGTCATCGTCGTCGGCGTCCCCGGTGCTTTCACGCCCACTTGCAGCTTAAAGCAAAAGCAACGCAGGCGGCAGGGGTCGTTTCCAGGGCAGCGCCGAGGTCATCAAGCTCACGGCGGCAAGCTTGCCCGCCTCGCTGCATTTGGAGGCCAAGTCCTTCAGATCATCCTGACTAAGAGCAGGAGACCTTGGCTGCAGAGCAGGGCTTGACGCCGAAGGAGGCAGCCACAAAAGCGGGTTGGAGAGCAGCAGCCAGAGAGCCCTTCTCGAGCGCAGGCTGGACGAAGGAAGGGGCCAATCGCAATGTCAGAGAAGCAGCCATGATTGTTACCGTCTGGGCTCAGAGAGCTTTGAGATTGTGCTGCCGCCGACCATCAGCCTGCAACAACAGCCCGTCAGCAAATCCCGCCTACTAAATTTGTACGAGGTATTTGCTTCAATTTTGGATTTGCATGTCCATTTTCATCAATTGAGCAGGTACAGGTCCAAATGGCTCAGATTTGAGCACAATTGGCAACAACTGGGTGACATTGGTCACATTCCGGGTCAATTTGCAGGAAATTGGATGTCAAAATTTGGGGCTTTTGATGTAATTGTGCCCTTGGGCATTCATACATGCTGTATGATGTGAGCAATCTCACATTCGGGCCAAAATTGCAGGAAATTGGAGTGCAAATCAAAGGGCTTTTGTGCCAATTGGGTTGATTTGCATGCAGGCGCTGGCATTTGATGCTTTGGGCAATGTGTTGATGCCTATCAAGCACTCAATGTGCTTGTAAATCAAGGGGCTTTTATGTATTGGATGTATATGTGGCCAGGGGAAAGCATTGTGAAGACTCTGGATGCCTTCATGTGCATTAATGTACCATTCATGATCAGAAATTGATCTTGAATCAAGGGGTTTTTCAAGATTTTGTGCTTGTTGAGCTTGGCAAAGCAGCAGGGAAGACTTTTATGCCTTGAATCCTCATAAATCCACTTGCAGTCAAGGGGCTTTTGACTAATTTCTGTTCGGGACTGTTGTATGCAGTGGTGGGGACTGTCAAGGTCTGATTTTCACTCATTTGGACAACCACGAGAGCATTTATTGCTGTTGTACTTGCTGGTACAGATTTGGTACAACTTTGTACAAGTTTTGGCATGGCTGTACATTGATTTGAGTGAGGAAAAGGTTCATTTTCAGCTGCTGTACTTGCCGGTACAGATTTGATACATCATTGGTGAGCACTTAGTACTGTTGTACAGTACTTTGGAAGGGGAACAGAGCACATCTAAGGTACTGTCATAAATCTGCAGCAACCAGATTTTGGTGATTTTATCACATTCAGTGGGAGTAGAGTTGCATTTGTGCTTCCGCAGTTGGACATAAACTTTGGGAGAACAACTGTGAGCACTTTGTGTGCTTTTGGTGCAGTGTTTGCACATCTTGCAGGGAGTCAGGCATTGACTGTGTCAAAGGTTGCATATTGTTATGGCAACCACAGGTGAGAGCTCTTCATTGCTTCACATCAAGAAGCTTGAAGGCTCACATAATTATGACATTTGGCAAACCCAGTGCTATAATGTGTTGCTCCAGAAGAAGCAGCACAAGCCAATCAAAGAAAGGCGTGTAATGCCCGCTTCTCTTACTGCTGAAGAATGGGAAGATATGGATGAGCTGGCAAGATCCACCATCATGTTGTCTGTGTCAGACTCTTTACTTTTCAGCATACGTGAAGAGAAGACAGATTGGGGAATGTGGTAGAGATTGCAGGACTTGTATGCCCAGCAAAGTGCCTCAAGCAAAGTGTATTGGTTGAAGAAACTCATAGGTCTTCAAATGAAGGAAGGGGCGTCTATGACAGCCCATCTAAATGAGTTTAATGGTGTTGTCAGCCAGGTCATCAATCAAAGGTTGGCAATGGACGATGAGTTCAAAGCCACTTTTCTCTTATGCACTTTGCCAGAGAGTTGGGACACATTCAGGACAGCCACTAGCAATTCAAATGCTATGCTGTCATATGCAGATGTGGAAGGTGCTCTCCTTCAAGAGGAGATGAACAGGAAGAACAATTCTGTTGGAAAGTCCAATGCAATGAATGCACGTGGGAGATCCCAGCAAAGGGGTAGAAGCCAAGAACGGGGAAGGAGCAAGTCCCGCTCCAAAAAGGACTTGGAATGCCATTATTGTGGCAAGAAGGGACATTTCAAAAAGCAATGCTACAAATGGAAGAATGATCAAAAGGAAAAGGGCAAAGGCAAAGACAAAGACAAAGATGAAGCCAAAGATGCAAAGCCAAAGGGCAAAAGTGGAGTCAAGATTGACGAAGTTAATGTGTCACATGCAGGTGACAGTGAGGATGAAGTCCTATTCACGTCTTCACTTGATGCCCCTTCACTCCTTGCAGGAGATAGTCATGGTAAGCACTCATGGATCATTGATTCAGGTGCCTCCTTTCATGTCACAGGTTGCAGAGACTTGTTTGTCAGGTATACTGCTGGCAATGAAGGAGTAGTTTATTTGGGTAACAACCATGCATGCCAGATTCATGGCAGAGGTGATGTGAGGCTTGTGTTTTCAAATGGCTCACAGCTTATGCTCCATGATGTCAGGCATGTGCCTGAGATCGAGAAGATCCTGCTTTCTACTGGACAGCTTGATGATGCTGATTATGTTACCACATTTGGTCGTGGAAAGTGGAAGATTAGTAAGGGCTCACTGGTTGTTGCCAGAGGCTCTAAGGTGGACACTCTTTACTTCATGCATGCTGGTGTTGCCAAGGCTCTAAGGTGGACACTCTTTACTTCATGCATGCTGGTGTTTGTCACCATGCTAATGTAAATGCAACCGAGCTGCCGGAAATCTCTATGTGGCATAGCCGGTTGGGACACATGAGTGTCAAAGGAATGGAGCAATTGTCTCGTTTTGGTTACTTGCCTTCTTTAAAGTTTTCAAGTTTTCAGTTTTGTGAGCATTGTATATATGGCAGGCAACTCCAGTGCCCCCATAAGAAAGCTCTTGGACAGAAAGATGCTCAATTAGAGCTTCTGCATACAGATGTATGTGAGATGCCTCAGCTTTCTTTGGGAGGGGCAAAATATTTTGTCTTTTATTGACGATGCCACACGTAAGGTGTGGGTTTATCCTCTTCGTTTGAAGAGTGATACATTCTCAATGTTTGAGAAGTTTGTTGCTCATGTTGAGAATCAAACTAGCAAAACACTGAAGGCTTTGCGTTCCGACAATGGTGGAGAGTATATGTCCAAACAGTTTCAGGACTTTTGTGATGCTAAAGGCATCAAGAGGAAGCTCTCTACTCCTTATGATCCTCCACAAAACGGGACAGCAGAGAGGATGAACAGGACCATTCAAGAGAAGGTCCGTTCTATGTTGTCACATGCTGCGTTACCTCATGGTTTTTGGGCTGAAGCTGTTATGACAGCCGTTCATCTTATAAACAGGTCACCTAACACGAGGCTTGGTGGGAAAGTGCCAGAGGAAGTATGGACAGGGAAGCCTCCGTCCTACAAGCACTTGAGAGTGTTTGGTTGTGTTGCGTACGTGCACATACGCAGGGAAATACGCACCAAACTTGATCCTAAGTCTCACAAATGCATATTCCTAGGATATGGTGACAGAGGTGAAATGGGGTATAGACTTTGGGATCCAGTGAATACAAAGATTATACGCAGCAATGATGTCATTTTTGATGAAACATGCATGTATAAGGAGCCTGCAAGGCAACAGGAGCCTGGCAGAGTCATCTTTGATGATGATGGACATCATGGACAACAACCAAGGGCTGTAAATCAGCCATTACAGCATCAATACCAACCCTTAAATGGTGCTGAAAATGGTCCAAATGGACAGCCAGAGATGGCAGAAGATATCCCTATGGATATCCCACAGTTAGAGGAGATACCGGGCATGATCTTTCAACCTTATGGCATGGAACAAGAGCCACCAATAGGTGATATGCAGGCTGGACAGCAACCTGCAAATGATGGTCATTGGGTACGAAGGTCCACAAGACCCTCCAGAGCCCCTGACAGGTTTGTTCCAGGGGTTGACTACTTGATGCTCACTGACTGTGGGGAGCCCTCTTGTTATAAGGAGGCTTTACAGAGGGCAGACAAGGCTCTTTGGGAGCGTGCCATGAAGTCAGAGATGGATTCTCTGCACAAAAATGGAACATGGAAGTTGGTGCATTTGCCTACAGGCAAGAAGGTTTTGCCATGCAAGTGGGTTTACAGGCTCAAAGTTGCACCTGATGCAAAGCCAAGATACAAAGCCAGGTTAGTGGCTAAGGGCTTCAAGCAGGAATATGGTGTGGACTTTGATGAGATCTTCTCTCCAGAGGTCAAAATGACCACACTTAGAGCTGTATTAGCTTTGGTTGCTCGTGATGATCTGGATTTGATTCAGATGGATATGAAGACTGCTTTTCTTCACGGTGATCTCCATGAGGAGATATATATGCCACAGCCAGAGGGTTATGCAGTGAATGGAAAGGAGAAGCTTGTATGCAAGCTAAAAAAGAGTCTTTATGGGCTCAAACAGGCACCAAGGGAATGGTATCATAAATTTGATACATTCATGAAATCCCAGGATTTCAGGAGGAGTGACATAGATCACTGCTTATACACCAAGAAAGCTTTGGATGGCAGTCTATTGATCCTCATCTTGTATGTTGATGATATGTTGATTGCCGGGCAATCTCGTAAAGAGATGGATGCCTTGAAGAAGAGGCTGCATCAAACCTTTGATATGAAGGATTTGGGTCATGCAAATCACATTTTGGATATGCGGATACTTCGGGACAGAATCAGCATGTGTTGTATTTGTCTCAGAAGGAATACATTGGCAAAGTTTCGCAGAGGTTCAATATGGATGGGGGGAAGAAGACTAGTACTCCTTTGCCTCCATATGTGAAACTCAGTGCTATGGACAGCCCACAATCAGATAGTGGCAGGGCTGATATGGCCAAGATTCCGTATGCTTCAGCTTGTGGCAGTCTCATGTATGCCACGGTTGCTACCAGGCCGGACATTGCATTTGCAGTGGGAGTGGTTTCTAGATACGTGGCCAACCCTGGCAAGAAGCATTGGGAAGCAGTGAGAGATACCTGAAGGGCACGCAAGATATGTGCATATGCTTTGGCAAACAGGATGCATTAGTGCATGGTTACACGGATTCGGATTATGCCGGTCATCCAGATAACCGGAAGTCTACTACCGGTTATGTGTTTACATTCACAGGAGGTGCTGTGTCATGGATATCCAGGATGCAAAAGTGCACTGCCTTATCTACTACAGAGGCCGAGTATATTGCAGCCACAGAGGCTTGCAAGGAGGCATTATGGCTATCTCGGTTAGTGGTTGATTTGGGCTATACAAGGGATATTCCATTGTTGCATTGTGACAATCAGAGTGCCATCCAGTTGGCAAAGAACCGTGTCTTTCATGCAAAGACGAAGCATGTGGATGTGAAGTATCACTTCATCAGAGAGGTGATAGAGAACAAGTAAATTCAGCTTGTCAAGATTCATACGAATGACAACCCGGCTGATCTGTTGACAAAGAGTTTGCCTCCAGAGCGATTTGCTCATTGTAGACACTTGATGGGCATTGGATGTGGCCAGTCTCAGCCTTGATATGGCCTTGTATATTATCATGTACATGCTGATTTTTCTTTGCCTTCATTTAAGGGCACTTTGCCTTTAAGTGGGAGGTTGTTGGGGTAAAGGCATTATGCCCACCCTTATAGTGTGTACAAGCCCATAAGTTTTATAGTACATAGTACACTTAGTACTTTTAATGTACTAAGTGCACTATGTGTACTTGAGCAAATATACATGTGTGATAGGGGAGTCACACACTCATACAATGAGTTGACTTATCCCCATATGTCTCTCCCTCTCTCTCCCTTCTCTCTGTGTATGTCTCCCACATGAAACCCTAACTCTCAGCTCCTTCAAGAAGAACAAGTTTGGCTTGACTCTCGAGCAAAGGGAGCAATATGCGAAAGAGGGGAAATGCTTTTCATGTGGTAGCAAAGAGCACATGTTTAGGCAATGCCCAAACCGCAAGCAAAAGCGAGAGGACAAGCAACCTAAAGTCAATGCGCATGCCGTTCCCAATGTGCAAGGTAGCACGGAGCATGATGGCAAAGAGAGGGTGGTATGCAAAGCTTGGAGGTAAACCAAGGATCAGCCCACCTTGTTTATGTTTGATGGTTGTGCAATGGATAACCTCATTTCTACACAGATGGCAGCCACCTTGGGCATAAGAGGTTGGGGACATGGGACCCCAGATTGAGACAGAGGCCGCCTTTGTTGGCAAAGAGGTGCAGGTTACTCCTCTTGAGCTCCTTTGAATAGATGTGATGTGTTGCTTGGTAAGCCATGGCATCATAGGCTTGAGCCCCGCAAAGAGTACAAAACAAAGTGATCACATTTATGCATAAAGGCCGCATGCATGTCATTGATGCTGGCAAAGAGAGGGATTCCATCCCAGTTGTATCACACATCCAAATTAATAAGGCAATGAAAAAGAGTCTTTTTGCATACTTGGTTTTTGTTCGTGATAAGGTTGAACAAAGTAATGTGAATGTGGATGTATTGACTCAAGATAGGCTGAATTTTCTTAATGCATATAGAGATTATTTCGCCGATCTGCTGCTACTGGGATCCCTCTCTGGGACAGCCGACCTGCATATTTTCTGTTTTCGAAGAGTTGGAACAGCGCATACGCTCACACAGAAGAAGTCGCTTGATTTTGGGAGCCCGAAGTGCATATTTGCTGTTTTCAAAGAGTTGGACCAGCCCAGATGCTCACACAAAAGAAGTCGACTTGATTTTGGGAGCCCTCTGGGACAGCCGACCTACATACTTGCTGTTTTCGAAGAGTTGGACCAGCCTATATGTTCATTCAGAAGAACTTTGGGAGCTACTAAACGGGTCGATCAGCCTGTTGAGTGCTACAGAAGAAAATTGACCAGCCCTTGTGCATCCATGAGAGCCTACAAGTACAGGTTCTGGACAAGAACAACTAGACCTGGACGCGAAAGATTGGGAGAACCAACATATCTATTACCGGCGGGGGAAGGGTGTAGGTGGGAGTTATTACAGGAGTGCCTGTTTGTGCATGGTCCCGGAACACCGAGTGACCACCAAGGTAAAGATTGATTGCTCGTGACCGAATTCTTCATCCACAAATTCTCTACTCAACAAGAATACTTGCCTAGTTTGTGATTTTCATTTTGCATGGATTCTATTATGGCAAAATCTGGCTTGGTGTAAGCCCATGTACCTTGTACTTATAAATACTCTAAGAAATACAATAGTATTGAAGGGGGGGGGGGGGGCTTCCGGGCCCAATGGTGGTGTCAAGAGTACAATTTTATTTTCAGCTTGTCTTTATTGTGTTGTTCCATTGAATCCTAACTGTTAGGTGAACTATAATTGTGTTTTGGCTTCCGATTACATCCACAAGATCTTTGGGTGCAGTTTCACAAAGGGTGAGGGTGATTGGTTTTCATGCACATGAATGGCACATAGACCCTCCGGCCAAGGTGGCCAGAGAGAGATTTAGGGGACTATGGATTTGGGAGGGACACACTCTCATGTGACTCCAGTGGGACCTGGGGGAGTGAGCTTGGCAGGATCCCTAGGACAGTCAAGAGGGTCCTGACACCCCTTTCTTTGCTTACACCGATGGCTCGGCTGCAAGATTCAGATGCCAAAGATCAAGGGCACTCCACAGCAGCAGCAGGGCACTGGTTGTCTCAGGGCTCCTTAGTTTCTCTCAGATTTCTGGTAGAGGCTATGGGATACTTGCTGACCGCGAAAAATCACTCTCTTTCTGTGGCAGCTAGCACTCGTCAGTGCGTTGAATAGCGGTCCCGTTTGACCAGTAGCATCAATTCGATGATTTTTGCCTTTAAGTTAAAAACCCCCAATTTTTCTTGAATGCAAGGCCTTCAATTTTGCTGATTTTTACTGAATTCAGTAAAAGCCATAAATTTTCATGAACATAGGAGCTTTAATTAGATGATCCTGGATTTTTGAAAAGCCCTAAATCTGATTTTTGCAAGTACTGTTGATAATGATAATTTGCAGCTGCTGCAAAGGGAAAAGGCTGTGGACCAGATTGGGTGGCGAGGTGCAGTTGAGGCAGTGGGAGCAGCCGGTCGCGGCGTCGCGTGCAGGAGGTGCTCCAACAGTGTGCAGCAGCAGCGAGTCCAGATGGTGGTCACAGCGATGAGTAGAAGGCCCAAAGTGGGCGGTTGGCAGGCACAGCCAGAGGAGGCAGAGCTCAGCCGGAAGGAGAGCCACCTAAGGGGTGGCGCGAACATAGAATGCAGCATGCAGCAGTTGACGAAGGTGGAGAAGGTCACGGCGCAGAAGCTAGGCACCCGAGTTGCTAAAGAGGCCAAGAAGCACGCAGGTGCAGGGGGTCGACTAGTGCCTCCGAGCAGAAGGCCACGCTCAGAGGCATGGCACGTCAGCAAAGGCAAAAGCGGGCTGTTCTACAGCTACGTAGCTTCTAATAAAGATTCATCCCCATAAGAAACACCAGCACTAAGTCTTGATCGACCTTCCCCTCCAAACTGCAAGTACCTAAGTAAGATGAAGGCCCTGAGGAGTTTCTGGCCTAATATGAATTCTACTTGCTGCTGAATTCTAATTGTCAAAACAGTAGAACTCCTCCAAAAATAAGCAAGATTGTTCGTCCAGTCTGCCTACTCCCTGCCCATTGTCAGGTTTTTGAAATTGAAAGATGGGCAGATAGATTTGTAATCCCCTCTTCTCCAATTTCTCTTCTCTATGTTGACCTTTCATTATCATGTGATCAACCATTTAGGGTAGGTTCAAAACCGGCAGACACCACACTCAAAAGCTGCAGATTCGGAGCTCAGGCCACACCTTGACTCCGCTTGATTTGATGATGTGCCCCCCTACACTGCTCTCACTTACCATTTCTCAAATGCATTCGTTTATGAAATAAATGAACAAAATTCATATCAGAATTCAGTCCGAACAGCATAGAAATCATGAGGCTAAATACCTGGATGTATGGATAGGTGTTGGCTGCTGCTTGATCTCCTATTAGCATGGAGTCACACTGTGAGAAGTTCCGTGCATTATGTGCCGTTGGCTGAACTTGAACAAGGCCTCTGTAACAGTTCATTGAATGGCCAGCTGATATGCCTTTGGAAACAATCCTACTGCGAGAATTCTTCCCTACATGTATCATCTTCGTGCCAGTGTCTGCCTGCTGCCAATTATTTGTCACCGCCACAGAGTAGAACTCTCCCTTTGAATTGTCACCTTTCAAAACCACACTAGGATATTTCCATGTGATGGCAGATCCTGTCTCAACCTGTGTCCATGATATCTTGGAGTTGTTGCCATCACAGAGGCCCCTTTTGGTTACAAAGTTGTAAATCCCACCTCTACCTTCTTCATCGCCAGCATACCAGTTTTGCACAGTTGAGTACTTGATTTCAGCTCCCTCCGCACAATAGAGCTCAACAACTGCAGCATGGAGCTGATTCTTATCATAGGAAGGTGCAGTGCAGCCTTCAAGATAGCTGACAAAGCTTCTCTCATCTGCCACGATGAGAGTGCGCTCAAATTGGCCCGTCTCAAGGGCATTGATTCTGAAATAGGTCGAAATTTCCATGGGAGAAGCTGTATCTTTTGGGATGTAACAGAAGGAGCCATCGCTGAAGACAGCAGAGTTGAGGGCGGCGTAGAAGTTGTCGGCTATCGGGACAACTCTGCCAAGGTACTTCTTGACAAGGTCAGGGTACTCCTTAACTGCTTCTGAGATGGAGCAGAAGATAACACCAGCTTTTTCTAGAGTTTTCCTGTGGGTGGTAGCGATGGAAACACTGTCAAAGACTGCATCCACTGCGACATTGGCCAAGCGTTTCTGCTCTGTGAGGGGGATACCTAGTTTCTGAAAAGTTTCAAGAAGGGCAGGGTCTACCTCATCCAAGCTTTTCTTTTTTTCCTTCTGTTTGGGTTCGGAGTAGTAGCAGTAATCTTGGAAGTCAATGGAGGGGTACTGGTTGTCGGACCACTGGGGCTCCTTCATCTTCAGCCATTGTCTGTATGCATTGAGGCGAAACTCGAGAAGCCATGAGGGCTCCTCTTTCTTTGCGGAGATCAATCTGATGGTGTCCTCAGACAAACCTTTGGGTATGGAGACAGATTCTATATCAGAAACAAATCCCCACTTGTAGTCCCGCTTCAAAAACTGCTGAATCGCATCAGATGATGATGATGATGATGAGTCCGGCCTCTCCAGTAGCGCAGAATCGGCGCCGTCGCCGGCCGGAGGAGCCTGTGCAACAATGGAGAGACGCCTTGGCTTTCGGTCGAAGAAGGAGAGCTTCGCCGGCGCAAATGAAGAGGGGGGTATAGGGCAAAATGCAGAGGAAGAGGGGGCTGCAGAGAAAGGCAGAGTGCAAGAGCTTGTAGTCATGGCTATGGCGATGGTCCTAGCAATAATGGAGAATAGGGCGGTTTTCCATGCCTTTGAGTTCTAGTGGCAACACTTGCTAACTAGTATGTTTAATTCTTGGATTAATAATATCTTTATTGGTTACAAATATGACATTGATGTCTCCGAAGCTCTTCCTATTATCCATCAACCATTCTGGCATTATCCATCCACCATAGATGCCACAGCTGCCCCTCCTTCATCGTCCTCGCCTTGTGCTCGCCATCCCTCTCGTGTTTTGACAATCCCTTCTTCCTACCAACGTAGTCAGGGCAACCTGGGCCGAGACATTTTGTGGCATATAAAAACAGAGAGAGGGAGAGAGAAAGATATTAAGAATGTGCCTAGCTCGATTGTACGAGGGAGAGCTAAAGAGATTGTGCTCGACCTACAGATTGAGAGAGGGAGGGAGGGATGGTAGGGGTCCCTCTATGCCCTGTAGCTATGCAAAGTTCTAGCTCCTTCATCGCTTTGCATAGCCTATGAAGAGATGTAGTGAGAGGAGAGAGAGAGAGACACACACACAGTTGTCATCTCATGTCCTTACAAGAGATGGGTCTCTCACCTCATTAGCATGCAAACTAGACAAGTGTCAAGAAGAAAAAGAAAAGATTCAATACTCACTCTAAACTAGGCTTTCTAAATGCCCAATCTAACCAAGGTTGCTGATCCTCCAACTGAGGAATATCACCAAACGGTGTAAGTGTTGCCCTTACCTTCTCCCATAACTGTACATATCCACGTGGAACCCGAAAATATTGATGGATTTTTTGAAAAGACAATAAGCGGCCTCTACGTGGCAACAAAGCATCCAGGATTCTCACTAGTCCCAATCGAGCCATTCTATTGAATTTTGCCCGCTCAACAAGTTTGTCAGGCATCTCTAAAAGTCAGGAAGTAGCCAACACCTCACCTCCCATAGAATTCAACTGCAACTACTGATCTGAAGGCTTCCATTTAGTGCGTGCCAACACCTCCTTCCATGAAGTCATCAAATGAGAAAGGAGAGGTGAAGCCACCACTCGAACCTATTGGGAACCATTCACTACATCCCACCATGTACTATTAATCTTGGTATTACCATACACAAGTGCGACCTCCTCTATGAGGGCCTTAGCCATTGCCACCCATGGCTCTTGAGATACACACATATCTTGCAATAAAGGCCATCACCTAGCGACCATATGTAATCTGACATCTAATAGGGCTACCCCTCCACTCCTCTTCAGAGTAGTAACATGTTTCCAAGAAATCCACGTCTGCCCTGACTTATTTCTTGCTCTTTTCCATAGCATAAATTGAATTAGCTATTGTATCTGATGCAAAGCTTTGCCTATCCATGGAAATAAATGCAAGGAAAAAGTTATCATGCTAATCATAATGGATTGTGCCACTTTGAGCCGAACATGCATAGCCAACCCTGAGATTTCCAATACACAAACTTATCATTTATCCTTGTAGAAATCCATGCCAACAAAGCTTGTGAATCAACATCAACTCCAATGAGATAACCCAAGTGGCGTGTGATGCATCCCCTTTGTATGGCATGCCCATTCCATCCCAAACCAAGCAAATTGCTCTTGGTACAGCTTATTAGAGCAGATTTTTACATATTAATGCATAAGCAAGACCAAAAGTATCCCAAATAGCCATAGCCTTATGAACATTATCTTTTTGAGCCCTAAGGAACATGAAAGGATCATTTGCCAATGCCTGGGCAACCATCTGCTCTTCGCTTGGAAGCGTAAGCCCTACAACTTCACCGTCCTCCACTAGCTTCCACTAGCTTATCCAGTCGAGATAAGATTGGATGTGTAACAATTCCAAACAAGAGAGAGCTAAGTGGGCATCCCTACCTGACCGATCTCGTCAACTAAATGGGCTTAGTCACCCCACCATTAATCATAAGCCTGGCCACTGCATGTTGGCTAATAGTATAAATCAAAGAAGACATGTGAGAGCCAAATCCCATAGCCTGCATAAGCTGTGAAAAAAAGACCAACTAACATGATCATAAGCATTTTGAATATCCAGTTGAATCATAACCAGAAAAATAGAACCGAGAGGGACCTTCAAATTATCAACATACTTCATGAAAAGATCATTGGGGAGCCCATCCCATCATGGACTTTTCTCTTTAGGTAAATGCTTCAACACAGCTTCCACCTCATCCTCAGAAATATCTCTTTCCAATTCATTTGTAGAAACATCTGATACCTAGTTTGATGAACCAAGTGAACCGAGAGGGGCCTTCAAATCATCAACATACTTCGTGAAAAGCTCATTGGGGAGCCCATCCCATCTTGGACTTTTCTCTAGGCAAATGCTTCAACACAACTTCCACCTCATCCTCATAAATATCTCTTTCCAATTCATTTGTAGAAACATCTAATACCTAGTGAACGAACCAAGTGAAACAAAGACTCTATGGCTCCAATGACATTAGGAGATATGACCTCTTACGGACCCAACAAATGGCAATAAAAGTCCATACACACATCTAGAACACAAGCAGGATCAGAAATCTATACTCCGTGCCTATCTTGCATCCTGATAATATTCTCACATGCATGTTTTTGCTACAAACGAGCAAAGAACACATCCATTTGAGCCATTAGAATCCATTAGGGCATCCATTTGAGCCATAAGCTTAAATCTCACATATTGATTCTCATGCAATGCTGCAACCTAATGGGACAACCAATCAATAGCTATCTCAATGTTAGGGCAAGAACCATCCTCTTGAACCACTTGGTTCAAATCAACCAATAACACTTCTAGGTTTCGCAACTTCTCACTAAAATATGATGCATTATGAATCCCATACTGGCGAGCAAGCTTTTGAATATTGAACATACAACACTCCTAAGTTGACACCCCAACAAAGATTACATGGCCTCTAAAATTTTGTAACACCTGCAACATAAATTGATGGAAAACATTATGCTCCAAGAAATTTTGGTTAACCTTAAGAGGAGCCTTTCCCAATAATGGCTTATAAGCATGAATGGCTATGCATCTCCAATACCAAAGGGAAATGATCTGACAAAATAAGATTATATTCCACCTGCATGGACAATATCTCTGGCATAAACAAATCATGCTGGCAAATATACATTCGGTCCAGACGAGCTCTTGTATCCACCTACTACTGATTCCACCTGCATGGACAATATCTCTTTCTCGAATGGAAAATCTGGCTGCATGAGTGGCTCCAAAAGGGGGGTAAAACCTCAGCATAGCTCCCTAGCACAACTCGTGGAGCTGCTTCAGGCTCACCCATAGAGAAATTAGGGCAAACACAAATATTATGCAGGCTGAAAATATGCACGCGACAGTGATCGCGAATTCTCCACTACCCGGATGGAAAACCTATCTACATGAATGGATCCAAAAGGGGGGTAAAATCCCAGTAGGGCTGGTGGAATCGCTTTAGGTTCACCCACGTAGAAATTAGGGTAAACACAAATACTGTGCGTGCTGAAAATATGTGCGTGGCCGCCGTGATCGCCATGACTCTTTTCTCTCTCTCTCTCTCTCTCTCTCTCTCTCTCCCCATCCATTTCAAGCTATAAAATAAATGATGATTTCTTTCAGAATGATGAAGGAATTACAAAAACTAAATTAAATACACATAAATAGAATAGCAAAACCATGAGAGTAACCATGAGTAGCTAAAGAGTTCTCCTTGTGCTAAACATTCTAATGTCCTCCTTCTTAAGTATTAGTTAGTGGATAAATATATTATGATTAGCATCTAAGCCAAATATATGCATAAGTATGCAGAGTATGGATAAATATATTATGATTAGAATCTAAGCCAAATATATGCATAAGTATGCAGAGTATGGATGCTTGCATGCATAATATGATCAACCAGACCCAGCTCTAATTTAAAAATCTGGGCATGTGCATGATGGATTCTTTGCAAAAGAGCACCCTATGCTTCTCACCTAGTAGCATAGAATCCTCTATCTCTATGACAAACACCTCCATATGTTCAACCTTAATTACAAGATGCTTAAAGACAACAGCCATCAAATATGGCCTTAATCAGATTGAAACTCAAATTTAGGAATTTTGGGAAATATGCACAATTTTGGGACAATTCTTTGTTAGATCCAATACAATGTTTACTGTGCGATATGCAAGATTTATTATTGGATGTTTTCAACAAGCATTTGAATAATGCGATATGATTTATGTACTATTGTACATTTGTAACAAGTATATATGATGTTGGTGGGATGTAAATTTGCCTGCACACACACACACACACACACACACACACATGCACACCAAGAATTAAGTTTGTTTATATCACATAGCCTCCAGTTGACCATCAAACATAGAAACTTTAACAAAGAAAGGATATTCAATGTAACTTTAAGTTGTAAGAAAGACTAGGTGATAGAAATAAAAAGATCACCATCTGTATTGAATCAAAATTCTTGAACAATGGGTGAACCATAAATCTAAAAGCTTAAGAGAGCCTTACAATCTGAATAATGATTGAACTATGAGTTTGGTAGCTTCATACAACATTGCTAAAAGATTACGAAGCTAGTTGCCCATGTGCTAACAAATCATTCTTGCTCAACTGCACTGACGTGTGATGGTGCCTCACTTTCATGTTGATTCAATTGATTCTATTTGGCCTTGAGTATTATAGCCTTTGGAATCTTGATTTTCTCTGGAAGTCGTCCACCCTTGGGCTTCCATGCCCAAATGATGCAGCTAGTGTCTTCCCAGTGCTGAGGATCATTTCTGTTCTCTTGCCAATACTTGTTCCAACAATCCTTATAAACCTCCACATCACTTACATTCTTCTTCTTTGAAATTGGTGCCCAATATTGTATCTGAACTTGTAGGTAGTTTATCGAGTTGTTGTTTTAATCAACATCACTTGTTGTCACTCCCAACCATATTGGGTAATTTGCATCACAAGGTTGTACAAGCACAAAATCTCCTTTAGACACATCAAGAGTCGGGTTGAACTCTTCAGTAGGTCTGTTGCGCATTGGACCACAATAATGGTCCTCATTTACATCAAACCTTTTATCTACATCATCCTCCACTTGAAGGTTAAGAGGCTCAGCTTTTTTGCATACACTCCTTGGCCAAAAGTCATGAAATCCAATGTCTTCCCTTGCACTAGGGGTTTGCATGTTTAGCATAAGATTCTCCCAATAGGCAAGGACCAGATTGATCCACTTAGCATAATCACTTTGGTCTCCTTTCTCTTGCAAGTGCTCTTTCCACCAATTGACATGTTTTTTTAAGCCCTCCACAACCTTCTCATTTTCCTTAACATACTCAAAGGGTGGCAATACTTTTGGGGAAAACCTTCAGGAAGCTTGGGTCCTCCCTGGTCATTTCTCTTCCATAACTCTATACTGCTTTCTGGTAACCAATCAACATTTTTGGGGTGTACTTTGTATTGCATCAAAGGTATTCCATCACTCATATAAAACCTGAATTGCAATGGCTTTGAATGTCCAATCAAGCTATCGGCTCCATCATGTAAGCATCCCTTGACAAAGCCTTTGAAGTCTGCTACCTTTTGTAGGAGGAAGGGTGCTGGATGCATGCTAACACACTCATTAAAGATCTTCATTAAATGTGGAAATGTGAAAATGGTTTGTTTCCTCAACTTCTCAGAGAAGCGACTAAACAATGCATCAATATCTTCATGAGTATGACCAACCATAAGAAAACCAAGCTGCACCATGTCAAACACTCCTCGTGCAACCAATAGGGATAGATAGGCAAATACATAACGATTCTTATTTTCAAAACCACAGTTGTCAAGTTGCAACAACAACGTCCTTGGCAATCTCTTGAAAAATGTCCTTGAATTTGATGGCATTAAACTTGAGGCATTGACATTCCCCCTATCCTGCAAATGTGTGTTAGTATGAAAGACTGACTGCATATGTGAAGAACAAAATCCCTCTGTATCCACATTTGTTTCTACATGTGTCTCTGCATCTGCATCCTCAATGTTCTGCTTGTAATATGCGTTTCTCTCCTTTAGCACTTCCATATGAAAGACTGACTCCATATGTGAAGAACAATTTCCCTCTGTATCCACATTTGTTTCTACATGTGTCTCTGCATCTGCATCCTCAATGCTCTACTTACAATATGCGTTTCTCTCCTTTAGCACTTCCATATGCTGATACAGGGCCATAGTAGACAAAACATAATCAAAAATATCTGTTCGTGGTTCTGCATCTGAGTTTTGTGAGCTCAAGTCACCATACATGTGTTGCTCTCCTCTTTCTAAGTTTCTTAAACATTTTGAGAGAGATGAAATTGTGAAGTTGGGATCACTTGGCCATAACCCCAAGGCAAAGTGACCATAAGCTATTCGTCCATGTCCATGAGTGAGCAGTCCTGTTAAGGATACTTGGAGCCTCTCAACCCCATTGAGAGATTTAGGAACTGGTTTAATTTGTGGTATGGCAGTCTTACTCTGGTCCATCTTATCATGTATAATACACAAATACCTGTTTGGGTTCATTTCGGAAGAGCTCCTCCAAGCATAGTATAGATTTCTACAACTCATTTGCTGCAACATGTGTGCCCTTCTTTGTGCCATGTATCTAGCACGCTCCTCTTGATTTTTTGTTGATTCCAACTTGACCTTGATTGCCGTACAAATGTTGCATTTTGAGAAGGTGCTGGTTTTTGATAAACTAACTATCTTGAACTCAGTGTTTCACAATCTTGAGAATGATGGTTGTGACAGTGGTCGGTATTCGAATGCCGGTATTCGAATGAGACAAGTGTGTCATTCACTTCACACAATATGTCCACCTATTTGTACATTGCTGGTAGAACACGTTGGGTCTCGCGGGATCCATGCATAGTTGTCCTTGACCTATGTGGCATTTGATCGGCATTATTATCTATGAAGCCCTATATGATTGATTTTGCCATCTCAACATGTGTCATGCCCTTCTGTATTATCCCACTGTTGCCATGACTGACATTACATGCACCATTCAAGAACTTCTTCTGAGCCTATAGAACGTTGACTTACCAATGCCATGTATTACATACCATGCTTTACTACAAACCTTCTTCCCATCAAATGTGAACTCGCCACTCGTCATCTTGACCTTGTCTATAGGCCATGCCCATGCAATCCAGTACAAATGTGTATCGTGTACTATAGCTCTGTCCCCAAAAGTGTACCCTAGCTTGCATGATTTGAGATCTATCTCCAAATTGACAACATTGCTTCTCGCAACAATCAATGGTTGCGACGTTTGTGAATGTTTGCAACATCACATTTTTTGCTAGCTCCATGGGTTTTATCGTAATTTTTCATTACCCTTACCCTATGGACATAGCTCCTTTTCTTATTTATCCCTTCAATGATATCATAGTCAGTGCTCATGGCATCATGGTGTCTGTCACTCATCAGAACTATCGCCATCATTACCCTCTACATCATCATCCTCTTTTTCATCACTTGAATTGTTTAGGCTGTCAATATTTTTTTGCATGAAGTGATCTTGAATACCCTCATCAATAGAAGAAGATTCTGTGTCCTTCACTAATGGTTCACCATTCTCAAATGTGAGTTGCCTGATCAGCCAGCTAACCAAATTCAGACCTGAAACACAAGTTGAACTTGGATGCAAAGATCCTTCTATAATGACACCCAAGCTACTCTCCCCTAGTTCTCTACAATTTATAGCCTCGTATGGGTGGACCAGCAATACTACTCCATTGCCAAGTTTTGTAGATCTGTTGTCATCCCAGAGGATGACACTTTTCTCTTTCCAGCTCTCCCTATCTATAAAGTGATCTTCTTGATCAACAAGAAGTTCTGCAAAATTATCCTCTTTGTTGGTATTAATAATGTCTTTGTCCATAACAAGGTTGACCAATGGCCATTTGATGATGCTTCCAATTGCTTGAGACATTGTTCTTGCATCCATTGTGGCAAATGGAATGAGAAATGTGTCATCAAAGCTTTGTTGAACATGTATTGTTGCACATGTCTCACCAATGAATTGAAAACCACGTGTTTGAGATGCATCAATGGATAGAATAACCGCTTGCCTTCCTTGCAGAACCATCAATGAGAAACACTGAAGCGCCTTGTTTTAGACCCTCCAATCCCTGAGAAAATCAAGATCTCAATAAGAAAGATTGAAGCGATGTTTTTACGGTAGTACACAAAACTATAAATGTAATTCAATCTCAACATGAGTTCAGGCTCCAACCAAAGTTTGAATCTCACCTATCAATGCTAGTTTGCTAGGGCTAGCCTCCATCTAAAGCTTGAGCCTTGCCTGCATATGCTAGCTTGTTAGTAGGAGGCTTCATGAGCCTCACCATCATATGTTAGTTTGTTAGGAGGCTCCAGTTAAAGTTATCATCCTCACTTGCATAATATATTAGTTTGCATATGTTAGCTAGAAGGGTAGGCTCCTCCAACAAAAGTTTGAGCCTCACCCCGCGGATGCTAGTTCGCTTCTAGGAGGCTGAAAGTAAAGTTGTAGGAAGCTGAAAGTATATTTGGGTGTATGGGAAAAGAGGAAAGAAAAGAAGAAATCTCAAGCTCAAGCTCAAGGCTCAAACTTGAGTTTGAGCCTTGTCTATTACACAAGCAAGTAGGAATAGAGAGGGAAGCTAGAATAATCCTAGAGAACAAATCTCAAGCTCAAGCTCAAGGCTCAAACTTAAGTTTGAGCCTTATCTATTACACAAGCAAGTAGGAATAGAGAGGGAAGCTAGAATAATCCTAGAGAACAAGTGGGGTGTGGGTGAAGAAGGGTATATAAACAAAAGTGAAACTAACTATAATCAAAAGACCTGGGGCCTGGGCCTGGGCCTGGGCAATGAAATCAAAATCGAAATATCTTTCTGCATGACGGTGCCTGCGAAATCGAAATATCTTTCTGCATGGCGGTGCCTGCGCCCGCCCTCATTGATTGTCTATATTCTATATCAATTGAACAAGAAGTTCCGCCATCTCCCCCTCTCCTCTCCCTCGCACCCCCCCTCTCCATGCTCTCATAGCGCCAGCCCACCTCCCCTCTCCTCTCTCTCGCTAGCGCCAGCCCTCCTCTCCATGCTCTCCCAATGCCAGCCATGAAAGAACTATTTATAAATTATATTACCTGCAATGTACTAATACCATTGGTATTCTCCTCGTTCATATGATCATCCTTTGTTAGTTTCATATTGTCCTAACATGTAATATTATAATTATTAGAATGACTTTAAATTTACTAAAGTAGACACAAAACATTGAATTAAATAAAACTTTAGGGAGCATACCTCATCCACGGTTGAGAAGAAGGATTTTGATTGAGCTATTGTTTTCTTCATATTCTTCCGACTGGACTACTGTAATGACTTCAGATACCATCCCCAGCCCCCCTCGCACCCCCCTCTCCATGCTCTCACTGCGCCAGCCCACCCCCTCCTCTCTCTTGCTAGCGCTACCCCCCTCTCCATGCTCTCGCAGCCCCAGCCCCCCTCGCCATGCTCTCGCAGCGCCAGCCCCAGTCCCAGCCCCCCTCTCGCCATGCTCTCGCAGCGCCAGCCCCAACCCCAGCCTAGCCCCCCTCGCCATGCTCTCGCAGCCCCAGCCCCAGCCCCCCTCTCCTCTCTCTCGCCAGCCCCCCCTCTCCCCTCTCTCTCGCGCCACCCCCCTCTCCATGCTCTCGCACCCCCCTCTCTCTCGCCAGCCCCATTCCCCTCTCCATGCTCTCGCAGCCCCAGCCCCCCTCGCACCCCCCTCTCCATGCTCTCACAGCGCCAGCCCACCCCCCCTCCTCTCTCTCGCTAGCGCCACCCCCCTCCCCAGGCTCTCGCAGCCCCAGCCCCCCTCGCCATGCTCTCGCAGTGCCAGTGCCAGCGCCAGCCCCAGCCGCCCTCTCCTCTCTCTCGCCAGCCCCGCCCCCCTCTCCTCTCTCTCGCCAGCCCCCCCTCTCCCCTCTCTCTCACGCCACCCCCCTCTCCATGCTCTCGCACCCCCCCTCTCTCGCCAGCGCCACCCCACCCCACCCCACCCCCCCTCTCCTCTCTCTCGCTAGCGCCACTCCCCTCTCCATGCTCTCACAGCCCCAGCCCCCCTCGCACCCCCTCTCCATGCTCTCACAGCGCCAGCCCACCCCCCCTCCCCTCTCTCTCGCTAGCGCCACCCCCCTCGCCCAGCCCCAGCGCCAGCCCCAGCCCCAGCCCCAGCCCCAGCCCCCCTCTCCTCTCTCTCTCCAGCCCCACCCCCCTCTCCCCTCTCTCTCGCGCCACCCCCCTCTCCATGCTCTCGCACCCCCCCTCTCTCGCCAGCGCCAGCGCCACCCCACCCCCCTCTCCTCTCTCTCGCTAGCGCCACCCCCCTCTCCATGCTCTCGTAGCGCCAACCCCATTCCCCTCTCCATGCTCTCGCAGCCCCAGCCCCCCTCGCACCCCCCTCTCCATGATCTCATAGCGCCAGCCCACCCCCCCTCTCCTCTCTCTCGCTAGCGCCACCCCCCTCGCACCCCCCTCTCCATGCTCTCACAGCGCCAGCCCACCCCCCTCTCCATGCTCTCGCAGCGCCAGCCCCCCTCGCACCCCCCTCTCCATGCTCTCGTAGCGCCAGCGCCAGCCCCAGCCCTAGCCCCAGCCCCCCTCTCCACGCTCTCACAGCTCCAGCGCCACCCCAGCCCCCCCCTCTCCTCTCTCTCGCTAGCACAAGCCCCCTCTCTCGCACCCCGCCCCCCCTCTCCTCTCCTCTCTCGCACCCCGCCCCCCCTCTCCTCTCTCGCCGCCGCATCGCAAGCCCAGCCGCCCCCTCGCCGTAGCGCCCCGCCCCCCCTCTCGCCCTCTGTAGCGCCCGCCCAACCGTCGCCTTGAAATTTGAATTTTAAATTTCCCCCCTCTCTCCCTCTGCAGCGCCCCCCCTCTCCATTTGAAATTTGAATTTCAAATTTCCCTTCTCTCCATTTGAAATTTGAATTTCAAATTTCTCCCAAATTCAAATTTGAATTTTAAATTTCTCCCCGCTCGGCGACCGTGCCCCAATTTTGAATTTCCCCCCAACTACTTGCTCGACGCCCGACTTTGAATTTCCATTTCAGCCTTGCGTTTCAAACAGGTTCTTTTCCTCCTGCAATCGACACGTCTGCGTTGGTTCCGACCTTTGTTTCCTACAAAACCATCATGCCCACACGCCATCGGAGACTTCAAGCATCCGTCACGTCTGTGCGACATCGGAGACTTTCATGCGTCCATCTGCATTTCGTGTGTTCTCTCATCTAATTGAATACTTTACGCAACAAGTAAGTCCTTCTTTAATTGATTGTTTATATCAATATAAACGCTTACTTGATTGTACGCTAAGAGATTGTACGCTAAGTGTGCCATTTGTCAATCGTTGCTCGTCGTAGATTGTTTGCACTTCTGTTGCTGCTCTCTTTTGTATCTTCACATATGTCGAGAACCTGTAAAACTGATCTTTGTGCATAGTATATAATCTAAATGACAAGGGTTCCCTATATAAACATGGTATGTGTCACATATCTGAGTGCACAACTTGGATATAGAGTCCACCTTAAGTTCTAGCCTACCCCCATTCGCCCCCTACATAGAACTTATGTGTTAACACTCGACCTAGATTTAGTCTTTGTTCTCCATGTTAGTGTCTACGATTCTAGTGCAAACTTTAAAGGAGTCCTCCATTTGTTTCTGTCTCAAGGTGATATATTATATGGAGATATGGGGATTGTAGTAGGTGCTAAGGATGATGTGGATGCAAGAGCAAACCCATGCTTCACATGCCATTAAGGTGGATAAAACCTTCGAATTGAGTAACCAAGGAGTAAAATGGTTTGTGGATAGTTACGATGCTAGTGCAAACTTTAAAGGAGTCCTCCATTTGTTTCTGTCTCAAGGTGATATATCATATGGAGATATGGGGATTGTAGTAGGTGCTAAGGATGATGTGGATGCAAGAGCAAACCCATGCTTCACATGCAATGTATTGCCAGAAGGAGAAACTACAAAAGCAAATAAGTTTTTCTTATCATTGGACACTTTTCACCAAGCAGACATGACTGGCAGGTAAACTAGGAAAGGACAATTCTATTGTAAAGCTAAGATTGAAGATCATTGACTTTTCCAATCAAGAAGACTCAGGGGTGGATAATGTGGAGGACCTGGTGAAAGCGGTGAGGCATGCAAATAAGGCTTTGGATTCATGAAAAAAGTCCATACCTGAAAAGGAGACAACAACAACTCAAGTTAGGAAAATTGTGGAGAAAAAAGGCAGGGCCATAGTGAACAGTGCACTTGAAGCATCTAGAAATACTGGTGCAACTTCTTCAAAACATAAAAAGGAGGGTGACAAAACAAAAGTCCTTGATGTAAGCACAATAGCAGCTGAAGACATGGCAGGCTCTCAGGTGCAAGAAGAGGAGCAAGCACTTGCAAAGAAATTGAACTTCAAGCCTCACCTCTATGTGATGGTGTAGCACTTGCATATCTAATTGTGGCTCGAACTTAAGTTGGAGCCTCACTTGCAAGTGCTAGATTTGCATACAGAGGTGACGCTCAAACCTAAGATCGAGCATCACCATTATATACTAGTTTAGCACTGGTGGTAAGTGAGGCTCAAACTCAAGTTTGAGCATAAGCTCCAAATGATTGAAAACCCATCAGCAAGGTTGACAAGTTTGAGGCCATTGATAAGGTTCTCACAAAGAATGTATTCATCTCAGGCTCTAGTGGCCAAAATAGAGAATTCATCAACAAAGGCTTTATTGACGGTCTCATCACAGGGTTTTGTCCTGAACACAGCTATGTTGTAGAGATATATTGTGGTGGAGTTGTGCTAGAGGAGAGCTTGCTAAAGAAGAGACGATGTATTGTTTTATGCAAAGATGATTTGGAAGCGATGGCATTAGAATCAAAGTGCTCTGCTCTTTTAGACAGTCACCCATCCTTGCAAGAGTGGTGTGGTGCAAGTGGCTGCACAAAAAAGCAAACACTAGATGATGCAGAATAAGGGAACCTTCAAAATCTTGAGATACAATTTGTACTTAATTATTATCTTGACAAAGTGTCTACGAAGGGTTTTTGTCTTCGGATGAATTGTAAACTTGAATGTAACAATCTCATTGAAATTTGATTGCTTTTGGTGTTTCTCAACACCACACTCTTTGGAGATCCCTCAATTCTAAGGTTCCTTTTCCAAGTGTTCTTTGGCATTATTATCCCATGTTTTTACTTCAATGTCCCTCAAATTTGAGCATATATATCATGATTTATAATCTTGATATAGTGTCTAAGATGGGTTTTTATCTGTGGATCAATCGTAAACTTAGCACATTGTACTGTCATTGAGATTTACTTTTTGTTTTGTTATTTCTAACACCACACCCTTTAGATCTCTCATTTCTAAAGTTTCTTTTTAAGTGATATTTAGAATTCTTTTGGCAAATTAAATAAAGCCCATGTTTTTACTTCAATGTCTCAAAGTGGAGATAGTATTTAACATTATCTTCTTCATATGAAAGGTGTTGTATAATCTCAATTAAGCTTAGTGTCATGTTTCCCTTGTCCTTCTAATATTATTGCATTGACGTATGTATCTATACAACTACAAACAAATACGCCAAATAGTTGTGTCAAGATATAATCTAATGGCACAAAGAGTGCACCAACAAATAGATGTTAGCTCAAACTACACAAAAATATCGAGTTTCCAACCAATCCTATAAGAAATGGGACTCGAATAATTTCCAAAATTTCCATAATTTATCTTTTGAGGCCATATTTGATATCCTACTTCTATACCTTTTAGATTACTTGTGTATCATCATTCGTTCTTCTTGCCTTATGCATTACGAATCCATGTGCTTCAAGTGCATGTATTTCTTCCCGTGTTACTCTTGCCCCCCTTTCCATTGCCACGCCATTGGGGGGGATGTGCTCAAGATTGGGAAATAATAGAACAAACTCTCCAAGTGTGATCAACACTATCATTACAGAACTACATGAATTATGTTGTTGCCCTCCGGACCACTCTCTCATACCACAGAAAGAAGGTGCAGCTACACCACGGCCAGAATTTTTAATTCTCTTCTTACCATGTTGGCTACCTATCCTTTGCAAGTGACCTTACTACTTAGGGGAGTGTGCCTTATAACCCACAATGATTCGTGGATCACTCTCAATAACTCATTGAAGCTCTTGTTTTGATGCATTGGATTGAGGAGGAGTTTGAGTAGGTGGTGGAAATTTTAACACAAGAAGCATATTTTCTTGTGCTCATCTAAGTTGGCTGCGTTTTTGGATGGTCAACTGGCGTTCCAACTCTTGGATGCGCAAGTCCTTGGTGGTGAGAAGGTTTGAAATAGCTGTTTCTCTCACCATCCTGGTAGCATCTAGTTCTTCAAAGCGCCTTGTTGCTTCTTCTTGTGCTCGTCTGCTCTGCTGGCGGGAGCCTCCCTTCCCTGAGCCTCTGTAATCCTTTGAAGTCTTTCTGCAGCCAAATTTTGACTTTCTTGTAGAGTTGTTGTGTGAGTTGCACCATAGCTTCTTGGTGTGTAGCCATCATTTTTTGCATATTAGACTAATTGGTGCTGATTGTCTCATTGAGTGCTCTAATCTTCTCGGCATTTGCGTTGTTGTTCTGTTCTCTTTCTTGTTGTAGTTGGCTCACTCTATGTTCTGCTTCCTTGAGAGTTAAGGATAGTGTATGGAGTTGGCCTTGTAGCTCTTCTTCCTTGGCTAGGGAGGTGTGCTTTAGCTCCTGTAGCTGTTGAGCATGGATAGCCACTTACTCCTGGTTCGTGGACTTCCTTCTGAAGCTGCTCTTTGGCTTGCTCCAGCTGCGCTTTCAAATCTGCATTCTCTTTTATCTTTTGCACAATGGTTTGGCTCAGAACCAGATTGTTGTTTTCTAGCGCTTGGTATCTGGCTTCCTCGTCCTCGGTCGCCTTTAAGCTCTTTAGGATAACATCCTTATGGGTTGCATCTACTGTTATGAGGTGATCTTAGCAATGTCTGTACTTGGTTGGTAGCCTCTTGAACCTGCTTCCATAATGTGGCATTGCAGTCATGGAGCATGTGGGTTGTGAGGAGATGGCACCACCATACATGTTGTTCTTGCTCCCAAAGGGAAGCACTTGTTGCTGCGGCCCCTTCCAGTCTAGCGTGTGGCAAATTCAAGAGCTCGTCCAGTCCCTCCATAGTTTCTTGAAAGAATCTTTCATAATCCAAATTATGGAGGAAAGATGTTTCTGGTATCACCTCCTCATCCTCTAGACGTCACCTTTTGCTGGGAGTTGGTGTATCTTCGACCCGTGGTCGTTTTCTTATATCCAGTGGCTCTTTTGTGAGTTGCACTAGGAGTGATGTAGCTTCATCGAGTCCTTGGGGCTCTGCTGCTCTGCTGCTGGCAATGCTTCTGGTTCAGACTCTTTCTGCAACCTAGCAGGTGTGTTTAACATTGTGGAATTCTTTAGAGGAGAAAGATTCTTGAAGATTAATTATGCTAGACTTTGAGGAGTTAGATGTTGTACTTCCGTCCTCTCTTGAGTTGTTGCCAAGCTGATACTTGCTTCTTGCTGCCCTAGTATTTCTTGGTATGACTTTATTTCTTGAGCTAGCTCGGCCTCAATCCTTTGTGTCTCTTCAACGACATTTGGTATGATGCCCCTCATCTTTTTTTCAGTCTTCTTCTTTATCCCTCTCTTGATTGGTCGAGAAAAAGTAACCGTTTCATGGCGTGAAGCCTTTTGGACCAGTTCATGGTGTGAACTGTTTTGTACCAGTTCACGGTGTGAACCTTTTTGGGACCAGGTGTGTGCAAGATTAATACCCTATATTTCTCTTCATGCTCAGACACTCAACCATGCATTCAAAAATTGGATGAAGTGAATGATACCCATTTTTACCTTGTATCCATTTTTGAGTAATGGATACCTTCATCTTTTTATTGCCATGGAAACCAAGGTGGTACTTTGGCACTTTTGGATAGGTGTTGTTGCAGGCGTTTTAACTCCGTGTGAGAGTGCTTGATTCTTCCCTCCACCCAACTGAAGAGTGTTTCTACTGAGTCGTGTGGATTGGGGTTTGTATCGGTGTGTCTACTTGTTGCACCTTCTTTTTCTTCTTTTCAATGTCCTTATCCAGATCCTTGATCGAGGTGGTTACAAGTATTGGTTTTGTTATATTTAGCCCATCTTGTTGGGTTGGCTTCTTCCTCCACACTAGTGTTTATGAACTCCTAATATTTGTTTTAGTTGGGAGTTGGTTCTAAATGCCTTTAGTGCCCTTTTCTTTGTATTTGGAGGTATTTGCAATAGTGGCGACTGGGTGGAGTTTGGGCACCCATACTGTTGTATTGCCCTGGTAATAACCTTATGCCATTAGCAAGTCCTTTGGAACCCATTGCTTACAAGGGATTTACAGAGTATTATTTTGTTTGGAGTACCGCCATCTTACCTATGAAGACCATTTCTATCCCTTGTCTCTTCTTTGAACCTTTCTTCTTGATTCCTCATTGACACCCTTCTCATCTTTATATAGCTAGTGTCCAAGTTGACCCTTAGGTACCCACCACTGATGTGTACCTTGTGACTTGGGCTGCTTTTTTCGTAGGGATTTGATGTCGTTTCTGCTACATGAGCTGATGTCACCGTGCTTGGTGTTTCTATATCCTCAATCATGGCCTGCTTCCTTGTGTTTATTGGGATCCATAAGGGTACGAAAATGACATTGTTGCCCTCATTTAGCAGTGATGTCCTCTTCTCTCATTGGATATTACAGTTACTGGCGCAAATCCAAGATCGTCCTAGGATCATTTCCTCCTCTATCGAACCTGCAGGCATGACAAACACCTTTCCAACCAAGGAATTATTTTTGATGAACACATTAACACTTAGAAATCCCTCAGCTTTCGTAGTTGTCAAGTGCACACTGCTGTGCATTGGTGGTTTCAAGGTGCGATTTATCTGAGGCTATCCATGTCTCATATGAGATCAAGTTATGACTTGATCCTGTATCTATCAATGCAATGCTTGTTGCATGACATTTAGCCATAGAGATTTCCACCTTGAGTTGTGCTGGCTCAATGTTTAGGTCATCTTCATCAAGGAGAGTTAGTGAAGCCATGTTCACATGAAACATTCTCTTATGGAGTATCTTTTTGGTCTTGGCCTCTCTTGCCTTAGCCTCTTCTTAAGCTTGCTTGATTTTTTCTTTTGCAAGCTCCTTCCTTTGTTTTAAAAGATGTTCTTGCAAGAGCATCTCTTGGGTCAGTGGTCTAAAATATTTTTTAAGTTTGCTTCCATTGATGTAACCCTCAATTTGTAGGCCCTCAATCGTCCCAATTCTAACCGACCCTTGAGGTGTGATCTCAGACACTCGGAAGGGTCCTAGACCTTTGTACTTGAGTTTCTTTTTTTTGGTGCTCCCTACACCATACATGAGGACTAGGTCCCCCGTTTCCAGCTCTTTTTGTTTTAAGTTATTGTTAAACCAATGTTTTTGTCATAGTTTTTCGACCATAAGTCCATGCGATGTAATTAATCTGGTTTCATCAAGCTTCTTTAAATCGATTAGCCTTTCAACTAATGCATTTTTTGTCAAACGTTCTTGCACTGCAATTCTCAAGCTTGGAACTAAGTATTCCATAGGCATTATTGCCTCAACACCATAAGCTAAATGGAAGGGAGTATATCTCGTTGACCTTATACAATGTTCGATATGCCCATAAGGTTGGTGTTAGCTTATGTTTCCAAAATCTTATTTTTACTCTCCGCTTGACCATTAGCCTATGGATAATAAGGTGATGACTTTCAATGGACTACAAGAAATCCAGCAACAACAAGTAAGTGATCAATCACCTCATTGATGAAATGTGAACCGCGATCACTGTGACTAACTCTAATGGGCAACCGAATCTCGAAATGATTTGCTCATATAAGAACTTTGCTTTTATTTGTGCATCAGCTTGCTTAGAGGCTTTGGCTTCTGCCCATTTTGTGAAATAGTCTATGGCGACGATCACATATCGGGCTTGTGAGGGATGCACAACTGGACTAATAGGTCCAATAAAATCAATTCACCATTTCTCAAGGGGTAAGTGGCATCCTGTCCCTTTGCCTCTGCGGGATAGCAAATCGCTGACATTCTTTGCACCTATTGACAAACTCTATGGCATCCCTGAACAACATAGGCCACCATAGCCCTGCTTGAAGCACCTTGCAAGCCATAATCTCTCCATAAAAATGTCCTTCGGCTATCCCTGAATGTGCTTCATCTAATATCGTGATGAACTCATCTTCCCTCACACATCTCCTTAGGACATCTCCTTACCTAGCTTGTATAGTTCTCCCGTAATTAATTGATAAGGTGCAGCAAGCTTAATAAGCCGCCACATTTTATCTTTGTTCAAGGGTCGTTCTTGCAGAAAACCATAGATAATCAGATATTTCCTCACTCCATTTAGGCGGCACGATGTCCAATTTGAATAAACAAGCATCAAGGAGGTCATCATCAACACCTGTTCGCCGGTTCCCCATTTGGAATTCTCAACATATGATCAGCCAACACATGCTAAGTCCCCTTTCTCACCATAACCATCATGAAGTCAAATTCTAATAGTAATAGCAACCAGCATGTGATTCTTCCCGTGGTGCAAGGCTTGTTCACCAAATATAATAAGGCTCGATGGTCCACAAAGAACACGAATTTGTTGGCCAATAGGTAATGTCGATACTTCTTGACTGCATAAACCATGGCCAACCCTTCTTACTCTGTGTGGTAGTGTAATTCACCTCTGCATCATTCAATTGGGGACTAGCGAAGCAAACTGGGTAGTCCAAATTGAACCCACCAGGCTGTGCCAATACGCATCCAATAGCAAAGTTTGATGCATCAATATGCACATGAAATATAAGGTCCCAATTAGGTGGTCTTAGAATCGGCGCGCTAGCCAGTGCTTGCTTCAATCTATCATATGCTTCCTAACATTCTTCAGTCCATTCAAAGACAATTGAGTAGCTTATATAATGGCTTGGCAATTTTAGCATAAAAGATTATGAAGCGACGGTAATACCCAAGGTGGCCCATAAATCTTTGCACACCTTTGTAATTAGTGGGTGGTGGCAGTTCCAAGATCAACTTGACCTTGCTGGATATACCATTCTTAGAGACAATGTGTCCCAATATCACATCGTGTTTGATCTAAAATTGGCACTTTAAAGGGTTCAAGGATATACGATACAATCGACACTCAAACATCTTCCTTAAGCAAGCGAGATGGTATGTCCCATCGAGAGTGTGCACACAAATCATCAATGAATACCTCCAACCACTTCTGCACAAGTAGTCTTTGAAGGTTGTGCACATTAATCGTTGGAATGTTATATCTTTATGAAAGATATAACATGGTTCCTCTCCAGCAGCAGCATGTCTAGGTGACTGGATAGGTATAAGATGATCTACACATCATCTTGTGGTTTGATTGCAAAAACTTTCAATCCAAAGTGAGGACATAATATTTCATCAAAATCATCTGCTTTAGTAATATAAAAACGACCTTGTACAATTCTAACAATAGGATCACTCTCCAAACCTCCCGCAAAAATGTGAAAAGAAGTGTTCTCCATGGCAAGAAAAGCTCTCAAAAAACCAGCTCACAAACACACAAGCTCTTAGAAAACCAGCTCACAAACACACAACAAACTAATGATAATGAATTCAAAATCTAAACACTAATTCTATACATATTAGAAAAAAAGTTAAAAATTATACTCATTTTTTTAAAATAATCATTATAAATAATGTGAGGGGAGGGGAGGGCCTTAGTGTTATTGCATGATGGGATGACATCTGGCAATTGAAAAACGAGGAGTTCAAGAATATGATCAAAGGCACAGAGTGGGAATTCATGAGCAACAAGATGTTGTATGTGTGTGGGACAGTAATAATCGAGTTGTGGAATGGATGGAGGAGATTAATAAGTGTGAGTTCACTTAAATTGCCTACTTTTTTAAATGTGATCTTTCATTTTATAAAATAGTTTTGGGACTAATTAGATTTACACTATCTAACTGTAGCATTCAAGAATGTCGTATTAAGACATCCTTGTGTTGAAGCTATCCTTATTGAATTCAATGAGGATAGCGAGGGTGAGGTTCTCACAGTGATAGCTCCCTTAAACAGGTAAGAGAATATATGTTTTAAGACTCTTTGAATTAGGAATATTTGACGTACTATGTTTCAATCTTTTATCATAACCTTAAATTCTATTGCCATAGGATGAATGAAGTGAGCTATGTTTCTTCTTCCATTGTGGATAAAGTGTACCTCATTAGGGTGCTTGGGCTGGCAAACAAAGAAACAATTATGAAGCACACTAGAGAGATGAATAAGGCATGGATGGACAAGCATGCCTTGACATATAAAAAAAAGGCTGCCCATCTTGGTATAACTGCGAGCTTTCGGAACTTTCCCAAATAATATTCCAAGTAAACCTTGAATATTTAGATAGTTGCAATATATGATTAACATTTGTATATTATCCCCACTAATGTTATAATTCATGAATAATATGATGAGTACCTCGCAACAATCACTTGAGATATTGACCCCCTAGTAGATAGTTTGCCTGCACATGAGTTTGAAGAGAAATGGGAAACATCATTTTATGAACATAAAAGAAAGTGGAGGTATGCTATAAGGCAATTGGTGGTGATTGTAAACCCTGCACAAGGGGAAGGTTTCTTTGAGTAAGAAATCCTACACTCTTTCCTCTGTCTATTTCGTAGGCAATAACATTTTATGGTTTTAAGGTTGCAGTTTAATTTTGGTGTTGTGTTGCCAGATGACTAGTGCAAGTTAACGAGAAACTGAATTGTTTAATAGAAGATAGGCTATACAGCTTGGCAGCTAGCTCATTGCCAAATGACCACAAACCATAGATTTTGGATATTTTGATTGATGACGATTTGTAGAGACTAAAGGATTCACAAATCTGTAAAAGTATGTAATAATTGCTTTCCCTGTCTTCTTGATATTTACAAAGTACTCTATTTTGTTTGAATAACAATTTCAATGGCAACGCAACAAATGCAAATTTATTCAGAGATTGGCTTCGAACAAAAGTCATATGGCATGAGATTTGGGAAGTTGTTGGAGGAAATGGTGGAATTCCTAAAGAAACAAGGTGTGGTAGCTTCAAACCTTGCTCTCGTCAAGGCTACCAAGCATGCTGTGTTCATGTGCGTAATATTATACAAAGCATACTTACTACTTAGTTGTACTCTTCTTATATTTGTAAATTGAATGGAAATAATAATGTGTAGATGTATTGTAAGTGCCATGCAGAGAGATCTATTGTAGACGTGCCTGCAATCTTAAAAGATTGGCGCAATCCAAAACATGAGAGCACTATGTATACACAGCAGCAACTTTGAGACCTTTGGGATCCAGGGATATACAAGAGATGCACATTGTTCCTTGACTTTCCAAGTGGCAAATTTCACAAGAGCGAGAAGGAGATGTATTCTCGAGCTTGTAAAGCAAAGCAATCAACCATGGTATGAACTATATAATTAGATATTTCACATTATTTTAAATATTGTTACTTATATCTTTTTGAATTGTGAATACTATTGTGAAGCCTAGAAGTCTACGTGGTGAGCCTAGAAGTCTACATGACAAATCCCATGTTCAAGGCAAGGGCAAGGGAAAAGGTCTTATGAAAGATGAAGGGGATGATAAAGATGAAGAGGGCAAAGGTCTTATGAAAGATGAAGAGGATGATGAAGATGAAGAGGATGATGAGATGATGAAGGGAAAAAAGTGCCAAAAAAGGATGCAACACAGGGAAAGGGAAAAGGAAAGTCACTATAGGAAGAGGATGACTCTGATACCTCTTCATCAGAATATGACGAAAGCAATTCTGATGATAGTACTCGCAAGATCGAGGCAACCCCAAATGTTGAAGAAGTTGGTCATGCAGCAACACAGGCAGGGCATTCTTTTACTTGAGGTTCATTGGTATTATTGTTACATTGTTTGGATACTAACATAGATTAAGTTATGGATTTAGATAATCTTGGCAAGAGGCGAAGCGCCAAATGTGTGGAGAGGCAGGCTGGTTGGCAATCACTCAGGGGCGACGTCGCTACTATACGAAGAGGTCAGCGTACATTTTCCTACAGCCAACAGGTGGCGGCGGCGGGCAGCCGACTGTGCCGTTTTTTTAAGGCCAGTTTTTTTTTAGCCCGCATTGCTTTTAGCTTTCGTTTTTTTAAAGCACACGTTGGTTTTCGTTAAAAAAAAACCTGTAGCGTGGGGTTTTAACAAAACAAATCGAAGAGTGTTTTGGCATAGAATTCAGGGAATGACAATTCTGAGATCGATCGTTCTTTAGCCATTACTTCACTTGGTTTAGATGATGAACATCTCATAGCATGATCATCTTCCATCATGTTACCGTCTAAACGTATTGCTTCTTTATAACATTGATCAAATGTTTCTGGATTGGATACAATGATCAAGTTGTATAAGCTGTTATTCTTTAAGCCCATCATGAAACATCTCTTCAATTGAGAATCATTTAATTTTTCTTATGACTCACATCATGAGTCCAAGAGTTTTATCCGAAGGATAAAGTTTCTAATGGTTTCGTTTGGTTTACGCTCAATTGAATAGAGTTCTTTTGCTGCACTCCACCGATCACCTTGCCTTGAAAAGCTATGGATAAAGGCTGACTTCAAGGTTCTGAAGTTTGTCTTGATCAGCCAACATCAATGTGATAAACCATCGACTAGCCTTTCCCACTATACATAGGTTTAACGCATGTACCTTGGTGGGGCCGTTGGGATTTCCAAAGGCTTTGCATCACTGTTCAAACATTTGTATGAGAATTGAATAGGATTAGTTGTTCCATCATATTTGCCCATGATTTTGGAAATTTGTACGGTCGTTTTTTGTATGAGTCACTGAGGCCGTATGTGAGTGTTCTTATGGGTAGGGACTCACTTAGTCCTTGGGAAACCCCCCTTTCTAGACTAGTCAATATGTCTAAGGTGTGGGCATCTAGGGGTTGGAAAGGGTTGCTATGGGCTACCACACCTTGAGGGAACTCAATGCATTCACCTAAGGGAAGAGCAATACACAAATGTCATAGTGCACTTACCAATGCTTCGAACTCGTGTCCCTTGAGGCCGCAAAGCTCACTTGTGAAGCTCCAATCCTCCAAGCTCCACCTCCACGCTGTCACCGTAGAGTCGCTCGTACCATCACATAAGGCAATCACTCTCTCTCA
Organism: Cibotium barometz; assembly: GCF_041138505.1. Lineage (NCBI taxonomy): Eukaryota > Viridiplantae > Streptophyta > Polypodiopsida > Cyatheales > Cibotiaceae > Cibotium > Cibotium barometz. Next base: position 12,119,224 of record NC_141094.1, on the reverse strand, counting down.
CTCTTCAACACAAGCATGCCACGTACAAGCATAGAAGAGGCACAAGTGCTAGAATTCTCTCTCTCAATACACAAACAAGAGCTCTCAATAGCACAAAGGGGGATTGGGTCCATTTATTATGAGAAAATGCCTTATATACAATTGGCCCTTATTTACACTTGGGCGCCCAAAACTTACTTAACTAAGGCCTTGGGTGGCACAAAGGGGGATTGTGTTCATTCATTATAAGAAAATGCCTTATATACAATTGGCCCTTATTTACACTTGGGCACCCAAAACTTACTTAACTAAGGCCTTGGGTGGCCAATATCTCATAATGTATAACTTTTATAGTGCCTTTGCATGACACTTATTAATGTCCTCAAATGGAGGAGCATACTTGTTAATCCAAAATGGGATTAACATCCCCCCTACCTGATGTAGGTTCTATCCTTAGAACCTATTCCCGAAGTTAAAAGACCTGGTTATTGAACTCGTGATGGTAGAAGTTACGGCATGATTGAAGCTTTTGTAGGGTTCTTCAGAATGCCGAGTATCCTCATATTGTCAAGAGATTAAGGTGTCATTAATCGAAAATAAGGGGACTTATCTACCTATCAAAGGGCACCATGTCCTCACTCACGAATGTGACATGCATGGGCTACAACATCTCCAAGAGGGAACTCAATGCATTCACCTAAGGGAAGAGCAATAAAACACAACTGCCATAGGGCACTTACCAATGCTTCGAACTCATGTCCCTTGAGGTCTCCAAGCTCACTTGTGAAGCTCCAATCCTCCAAGCTCCACCTCCATGTTGTCACCATAGAGTCACTCACACCATCACATAAGGCAATCACACTCTCTCTCACTCTTCAGCACAAGCATGAAACATACAAGCATAGAAGAGGCACAAGTGCTAGAATGCGCTCTCTCAATCTCTCTCTCAAGACACAAACAAGAGCTCTCAATAGCATAAAGGGGGATTGTGTCCATTCATTATGAGAAAATGCCTTATATACAATTGGCCCTTATTCACACTTGGGCGCCCAAAACTTACTTAACTAAGGCCTTGGGTGGCCAATATCTCATAATGTACAACTTTTATAGTGCCTTTGCATGACACTTATTAATTTCCTCAAATGGAGGAGCATACTTGTTAATCCAAAATGGGACCCCCTACGTGATGTAGGTTCTGTCCTCAATCAGAACGTGTTTTATTGAGGTCAAAAGACCTGGTCGCACCAAACTCGCGGTAGAAGTTACGACGTGATTAAAGCTTTTTTAGGGTTCTTCAGAATGCCAAGTGTGATCTCTAGAACCTAGTGTTGACCATGTTCTCGAATGTGACATGCATATAGGAAGGGGAATATAACATCATGCTTGTCAGAGGGTCCTTGATTCATGTCAAATTGCATCAGCATCATACCCATCATAGCGTTCCTTGGGTTAATCGATCAGGACCACAAGCAACTTTAAGAATCAAATGCTGGCAACTATTATCGAGTCTAGGATACGACACCATGCCTGTATCCAATTTAGCATCTGCTTCCTTTATTCTCTTATGTCTATAAATGTGGCTGGCATGAAGATGGGGAAGTTATAACAGACATGTGAATCCCGCTGGTTGGCCTCTTGAAACTCCAAAGGGGTCCGTCTTCTCTTTAGTGGCATGTACAAGGGATCAACTTGTTGAGTTGGTGGCGCACACATATATTCATGGCTATATTATGGGATTGTGAGGAAATCCTTTCTCTAGCCTGGCTATATGCCAAAATCTTCCAGCTTGGGGTGTGCATCATCTGTGATAATTGTTGTATACCCCCCTTCTTGTGTGGATTGGGTGAGCCTTCCTCCACCTACTGAAGCAATAACTGATCATAAATGTCACCATTCTGATTTCCAACAGGTTAGCCAATTGTGGATTTGCTAACTTGGTGTGTCGTGCCACGTTAGACCATAAGGTGCCCTCTCCAGCCAAAGGTAGCAGCTCTTCTAATTCCAGGCGAGGTGCTCGGAGAGGGTACGATACATAATGTTGCTTTGTTGGTGTGACATTCGAGTAAGCTTCTGGTAAAATCCTGTGAGTTGGTTCAAATGGTGTTATTTGCATTAACACCTTGAATATAAGTTTTGGCTTTAGCAGTGGATTGCCAGCTCTTATGAATCCTTCATACTCTCCACCAGACAAGGACTCCAAAACAATATCATCGGTAAAAGATTCAATGGTGTCTTGTGGGAGAGTATGACGTACCTCCTGAGTTTGCCATGGGGGAGACAGGTCAGGTGCCGGTACCTCCTTGGGGACGAGAGTGTTAGTGGGAAATTCTAAAGCTTAAGAAGGGAGAGTATAAAAAATGCAGTTTGCTTGAGACTTGTCAATTAGGTGGAGCATTAGGATACGGATTAAGTAATTTACTGGCTACATTAGAATACACATGGTAAGTAGGGTTAGATGATGAACTTGATGTCTCTTCCTGATGACCATGGACTGAGCTTGGGGGTGGGTGGCTAGTTTATGGAGTTTCATCATAAAATCTTGGAGCAGCTCAGTGATATCGTTAGGACACTTATGTTAGGATATTCAATGTGTTTTATCAAAAGTGTAAAGGAAGTTTATTAACATTGCCTCTAAATTCTTGTAGATGTTATGATAGAGTTTTAGAATACCAAAAGGGTGATATAAAGAAGATTCGCATAAGTTTAAGTGCTAGTGAGTATTGTATACTTCTAGCCACCCATGGCTTATAATCCATTGATAACTCAGGGCTACAACCTCGTAGTGTTAGGAATATCATCTGGAACAAATAGGTCTAATGTGTTGACTCTGTTGTCCAGGATTTTAGAGTTTTGGAGCATGCGACAGCAACTATGAAGGTTTAGCACAATTAGCCTGCAAAGGATAAAAGTAAATATCCTAAGGATTAGTTAATACTACATCCCCCCCAAAAATTCCCATAATGATAGTGGGATTAGCATCATGTTCGGTATTTTGCTTAATGAGTGTTAGTTCTCCTAGGCTTAGGTCCTCAGACAGGTTTATGTCATATTGAAGTAATGAGAGGGTTAGTGTAGACAAAAAAAGAGTAAGAGTTTGAGGAGGGGCCCGAGGAGTTACTGGCAATTGGCCTATCTCCAAGGCTCACTCAAGGAGTAGGCACATTTCATCTATAGGTTCTTGTCATTGACTTTGTTCTTGTATGGCTAGTTGACATTCCAATTCTTGGATACGAGAGTCCTTGGTGCTAGAGGAGGTTTGATATAGCTGTTTCTTTGACCATCCTAGTGGCATCTAGCTCCTCGAAGCACCTTGTTGCTTCTTCTAATGCTCGTCTGGTGGTAGCCTCCCTTCCCTGAGCTGCCTCAGTGATTCTTTGAAGTCTTTCGACAGCCAATATTTGACTGTCTTGTAGCTGTTGGGTGACTTGCGCCATCGCTTCTTGGTGTGCAATAATCATTCTCTGTATCTTAGCTTGATTGGTGCTGATGGTGTCATTAAGTGCTCTAATTTTCTCCACATTGGCTTTGTTGTTTTGTTCTCTTTCTTGTTGCAAGTGGGTCACTTTGTTTTCTGCTTCCTTCAGACTTAAGGATAGTGTTTAGATTTAGCCTTGCAGCTCTTCTTCCTTGGCTAAGGAAGTGTGCTGGAGCTCTTGTACTTAGTAGGCATGGATAACTGCTAGCTCTTGGTTATGGGTGACTTCCTTCTGAAGTTGTTCTTTAGCCTACTCCAATTGCACTTTCAAAATTCGTATTCTTTAATTATTTGCATAAAATTTTGTCTAAGAACCAAATTATTGTTTTCCAATGCTTTGGTACCTAGCTTCCTGCTCCTCGGTTGCCTTTAAACTCTTCAGGATCACATCCCTATGGGTGGCCTCTGTCATTGTTAGGTGTTCTTGCAAGGTCTGCACTTGGTTGCTTGCCTCTTGAACCTGCTTCCACAGTGTGGCATTGCGATCATGAAGCATATGGGTTGTGAGGAGATGGCACCTCCATACCCGTTGTTCTTACTCCCACAGTGAAGCATTTGTGGCTGCCCCTTCTAGTCTTGCATGTGGCAGATTCAATAGCGCTCATCCAGTCCTTTGACAGTTTCCTGAAAGAATTTGTCATAATCCAAATTGTGTAGGAATGAAGTCTCTGGTATCACCTCCTCGACCTCCAGACGCCTCCTTTTTCTTGGATTGGGTGTATCTTCAGCCCTTGGCATTTTGCTTGTATCCAATGGCACTGTTGTGACTTGCACTGGGAGTGATGTAGCTTCCTCAAGTTCTTGGGGTTCTTCTACTGTCAAACTACTTCTGCTTTAGACTCTGGCTGCTGCAACCCTGCATGTGTGTTTGACATAGTAGAATTCTTTAGGGGAGACAGGTTTTTGAAGATTAACTGAGCTAGGATTTGAGGAGTCATTTGCTTGCTTTCGTCCTCTCTCCTTGTGTGGCCTTGCTGACACTGGCTTCTTGCTGCCCTAGTACTTCCTGGTAGTATGACTTGATTTCCTGTGCAAGTTTAGCCTTAATTCTCTAGTAGTACGTCTTGATTTCCTGTGCAAGTTTAGCCTCAATTCTCTGAGTTTCTTCAGCCACATCTGGTATGACACCTCTCATCTTTCTTTCAGTCTTCTTTTTCCTTCCTCTCTTGATCTCCTTCATTATCGCTTTAGTCTCCACGAGTAGAGCTTGCCCTTCTTGCATTTCTACAGCCGTTCAGCGCTGGTTGCTCTGTTAGGCATGCGAATTTCATTCTCTCTTCGAGTTCTAGTTTTGGGAGAGGCCTCCGAGCCACATGGTTCAGTACCTATGTCATCAGGTATGGGTTGTAAATATTTGCCTGATGGGCCTTAAGGTAATTCTCCATCTCCTTGTGGATATAATAGGCCCAATCCTCCTCCTTTTCTTCATGCACCTTTGCTATGTAGCTCAATGGAGCCCTATTATACTTGTCCACTAGCTTCACTTGCATGCTTAGCGACATAGCCCTGCATGCCTTTTCTATGACTTTATCCTTGATGTTCTCGTATTCAGCTCCATTAGAGTTGTAGGAGCTCTTCTTCAACATGGCATCTAGGGGCATCTTGTCAAAGGCATGTGTAAGTAACTTGACAAGTGGCGGGAACTGTAGAGCCTCACATATTAACTCTTCTGTGATCAGTACTTGCTTTGTGGTGCCATCTGCTTTTGTTACTATTCCCCTCTTGGTGGCTTTGTCGTACGTCTTTATATATTTTGCACATAATTTTGTGTCTATGTTCCAGGGGAGAACCTGTGCCATCCTCCACCTTCTCCAGCTTGTCTTTAACTTCTGCCTCTTCCAGAATCTGGAGGCACTCTTTGCTGTGATATTGTAAGGCCACCTTTCCATGTGCTGTGTGGATCTCCTTACTGATGATGACACCATGGAAAGCCTGGGCATATGGACCCAGGTAGTTCATCTTCGGGCCCCATGTTGGTCTCTTCTTTTGGCTCACCAGGGATCCCGTCGCACTGGCTTGTGTCACCGTGGGGGTCTCTGTAGCTTCTCGGTCTGAGGTTGACATCTGTATATGGAAAAAAGATCAGTCCATAGACTGGTGGGGCATATGCCATGCCTTGTTGTTGTTTTTTTTCTCTCTTTGTTTTTTAAAAAAAATTTATGGTAAGAAGGTTACTTGTGATGGGAAGTGTGTTTTAGCGGTGTGAGCAAATTAAGTACCGTGAAAGTGCAGGTTGTGAGGGGTAATCCCATGAAACAGGGTAAACCCGTGAGAGTTAGTGCCATGAGTTGGATTTTCGTGAGATGGAAATTCGTGAGATGGAAATCCATGAGATGGAAATCCGTGAGATGAATTTCTGTGAGTTGGAAATCCGTGAGTTGGATTTCTGTGAGGCGAAAATCCATGAGTTGGACTTCCGTGAGGTGGAAATCTGTGAGTTGGATTTCCATGAGGTGGATTTCCGTGAGATAGAAATCTATGAGTTGGATTTTCGTGAGATGTGAGAGTTATTTTGGTGAGTTGGATTTCTATGAGAGTTATTTTTGTGAGATGGATATCCGTGAGTTAGATTTCTGTGAGATGGAAATCCGTGAGTTTCCAGGTTTTGGCCGCTGATGAGTTTATAGGTTTTGGCCGTAAAGTATTTAGGTTTCTTTTTTTTGTAAATTCAATTAATGCATCATTGGATCAGACTACAGAGTGGAGTTTTGTGTAAGGATGATCACGAGGCAATTAATGATGATGACATTGATTGACAATCAAAGATATTTGTTTGAAATGCAAGAACTTTGTTTGAAATTCAAAGACATTGTTTGTCCAAGGCATTCAATTGATATGATCAATGTTTGAATACATGAAAGAAAAGAAAACACAAAGAAGGGCCCAAGCTCCCACCTCAACACATAGGTGTTGATTGAACTCGATGAGGTGAGGAAGAAAGCGATGCAAGGAAGCCTCAGTTGTTGCTGTGTTTGTGCACACGATGACTGGCGATTGCAAAGTGACAAAAAAAGGAAAGAATTTTAAATTTATGGCATAGCTGTCGGACTGGGTGACTACCTTAATGAAGAATGCCACGTGTCTTCTTACGATTGGTCCAAAAAAAGTAACTGTTTCACGGCGTGAAGCACTTTGGACCAGTTCACAGTGTGAACTATTTTGGACCAGTTCACGGCGTGAACTATTTTGGATCAATTCACGGTGTGAACCTTTTAAGATCAGTTCACGGTCATGTCCTCCTCCATGGAACCTACAGGCATGACAAACACCTTCCCAATCAAGGAACTATTTCTGATGAAAACATTAACACTTAAAAATCCCTCAGCTTTTGTAGTTGTCAAGTTCACACTGCGTACTTGTGCATTGGTGAAAACATTAACACTTAAAAATCCCTCAGCTTAAAAATCCATCAGCTTTTGTAGTTGTCAAGTGCACACTACGTACTTGTGCATTGGTGGTTTCAAGGTGTGGATTATCTAAGGCTACCCATGTCTCATATGAGATCGCGTTATGACTTGATCCCATATCTATCAATGCAATGCTCGTTGCATGATGTTTAGCCGTAGAGAGTCCCCACCCTGAGTCGTGCTGGCTTAATGTTTAGTTCCTCTTTGTCTAGGAGAGTTAGTGAAGCCATGTTCATGTGCAACATTCTCTTCTAGAGTATATGTTTGGCTTTGGCCTCCCTTGCCTCAGCCTCTTCTTGAGCTTGCTGGATTTTTTCTTTTGCGAGCTCTTTCTGTTGTTTTAAAAGATGTTCTTGCAAGAGCATCTCTCAGGTTAGTGGTCTAAAATATATTTTAAGTTTGCTCTCATTGACGTAACCCTCCATCTGTGCACCCTTAATTGTCTCAATTCTAACCCCTGAGGTGTGATCTTGGATACTCAGAAGGGTCCTAGGTCTATGTACTTAAGTTTCTTCTTTCTGGTGCTCCCTACACCATACATGAGGACAAGGTCCCCCATTTCCAATTCTTTTTGTTTTAAGTTATTGTCGAACCAATGTTTTCTTCGTAGTTTTTCAACCATAAGTCCATGCGATGCAATTAGTCTGGTCACATCAAGCTTCTCTAAATCAGTTGGCCTTTTAGCTAATGCATTTTCTGTCAACATTCTTGCACTACAATCCTTAAGCTCGGAACTAGGTATTCTATAGGCATTATTGCCTCAACACCATAAGCTAGACGAAAGGGAGTGTATCCCATCACTACCATATATGATGTTCGGTATGCGCATAAGGCTATTGTTAGCTTATGCTCCCAGTCCGTTCGACTTGCTTCTAATGTTTTTGTCAAGATAGTACACAAAATCTTGTGTGTACTCTCTGCTTGACCATTAGCCTATGGATAATAAGGTGATGAATTTCGGTGGACTACTAGGAATACAGCAAGTAAGTGATCAATCACCTCATTAATGAAATGTGAACCGCAATCACTGACAACTCTAATGGGCAACCGAATCTTGAGATAATTTGCTCATATAAGAATTTTGATGTTGTTCATGCATCAGCTCACTTAGAGGCTCTGGCTTCTGCCCATTTTGTGAAATAGTCCTTGGCCACAATTACATATCGGGCTTGTGAGATGGATGCGTCGCTGGACTAACAGGTCCAACAAAATCAATCCCCCATTTCTCGAAAGGTTGTCTTACAATAACAAGGGTGACTGGCATCTTGTCCCTTTATTGCAGGATAGCAAATCGCTGACATTTCTTGCACCTTTTGATGCACCACACAAATAATTTACATTATCATTACCAATGAGTAAAATTATACCTGGCAAATTCATTTGGATTGGAGTGAGGTCACCCATGCTAGGTGGATTTATTGGTCACGCAAGGAATAGTGCTAGAGAGCTCGAGGAGATGTGTGGGTAGAAGCCCACTCTAGGGGTATTTATTATAAGTCCCCCTAAAAGTGCTTTGATTTTTTTGTATGGCTTTTGTGTTTTAAAGAAATAAAAATAAAAAATAAAAAAAACATGCTAGATGGCTTTTATAAAAGTCACACTAAAAAACACATAGGCCACACATAGATGGCACACGATTTTATTTGAATAAAAGAACCTGCCTAGCCACCCCAAATTGAAAATCATGATCACATGACACATGCGAAACACAAAAGACAAGCTCAGGAGAGCATGCTTAGCATTGTTGAGTGTTATACAAGATCACCGATTGTGATTGAACCTCATAATGCCAATCCTAAAAAAGCAACCAAAATACAAAACCCGAAGGAGTACCACTTCCCCTTTTAAGAGAAAGACATACTCTCTATGGAAGAGTCATTAGAGGCACATTACACGAATTATGTGGTTGAAAAAGCACGTGAGGAATTCGATAAATCCCTTTTAAAATTAAAGGCTAAACATGAATTATACCAAGACATAAAGAGCTCCATAGAACAGGACTGTAAGGATTCACAAGTTTCCAAACAGAACTTGGTTAGAATTGTCAGAGAACCAAGTGTACCATTATACACATTAGGTACTATTGAAAAAGCTGAATGCCAAAAAGAGGATGAGAGTGAATGGGAATATGAAACTGAAATGGGATCTGAAGCTAAAACACAAACTAAAACATCCATGGTTCCTCTTGAAGATTCTATCATGGTATGATTAGATTTTCCTATAGGCAATGATGTTAAGTACAAACGCACTTTGATTAGCCCCCCTCAAGCTAGTCATAACATCATGACAATAAAAACTTAGGTGTCATTGGGACAACCTAAACTCATCCCTATAGACAATGGTCTTGCAAGAGGAGCCAATGGACAAAAATTGAAGTTCTAGGTTACTTTAGCTACGCTACTCAAACAATCGGTGGAGATGTGGAATTTAGATTCCATGTTACCACCACAGATCCCCTTAAGTATGATGTCGTCCTTGGTGGAACTTAGATACGTGACTCATTATATTCATTTGATGAATCCATGCAAATAGTCACCTTGAACACTCCTACAGGCATTGTGTAATCGCTCTTACGGGAGGAAGAGACCTTGGAGGAGCTGGAACTTCCAACCTATCTTACTAAGAATATCCCAAGAATTATGGTTGGATTGGAACTTTCCAATAAAATCACCATAATCTTGTCAAAATAATGGGGGGAGTATGCACAACGAAAGCAATAGTTGATGGCAAGATAGAGCAACATATATGAGAGAGAGCAAGAACACAAGATGTATATAAAGCTTCGATATTACCTTCTATTTCAGCCACTCCAAAGTTGGCTTAACCTTCACCCTCAAGTGTTGTGTTACTTGTGTTACAAAAAGTGAAGCCTCCTGCCCTTTATATAGGGTTCACCAAAGGGCTAAGGCTGGGCCACCCAACCCTAGATTCCTTTTCCACCCATATGCCCACTTTATTTGGGGTGTGTTCACACCTACATGACCTCTTTCTCTCACCCTTTCTCACTTGTACATCATATATTTCAACAAATCCAAGCAGAGCTTTATCCAACTCGAGAACACAATCTCATGACCCTTGAGGTATGGGATTTGTTAGGTCAACCAACAATTACGGTTCATCTTGAAAGAATTCCATTTACACAAGACCTGAACATGCCATGTCTGGGGTACTTTGAACATACAATGTATATTGAAACTAACCCCCTTACAAGTTTTTTTTGATTTAGTATGTGTGTTGGAAGCAAATGTGATCTTGGGGCATAAATGGACTATTGCTGCCCAACCACCACTCTGCTTTGTTAGCGATAGGGTCATCACATGATGGTCAATGACACAGAGTTAACAATACAATACTACATAGAAGAGGATCCATCCCTAATGGATTTCTACAATGCTGAATGCAAAAGGTTACAAGCCTCTTCCATAGAATCCCCTCTACACAATGACCTACCATCTACCTCAACGATCGACTCCGATAAAGAATCTACTCCTTCAACTCCATCCTCACCAATGAAGTTTGATGCTAAACCCATGCAATCAACCGCTATTCCTAAAGAAGATCCCCAATCAAAACCATCTATCTCAAAGAAGGAACTCAAGGAAAAAGCCCCGGAGTAAACGATTCTTCATCAACTAACCTCACCAAAAGAGGGGGTTCCATGCTCAAAAGCCTTTACATCAATAACCACCACTCTGCAAGAGACTAGAACTTCATTGTCAACAATGCCCATGAGTCTCAGACCTGCAACCTCAGCACACCAATCAATGTGAAGGAGGGCCCAAAACCTTCCACTTCCACCAAAAAGAGAAAATCACTAAAAAAAACACAAATTAAAGTATCTTAATGGTATGAAAAGGTAGGTGGAGAAGAAGCTACTTGTAGCCCAAGGCTACTACGAAGGCACCAATCCAGTTTGGGTACCTCGATCATCAAAGCCTCTTCCTCAACGTAGCACTCAGAGGCCAAGGAAAAGTAAAAGTACTCCACGACACCATCCACAAAATCCTATTTCAGTTCCTCAAAGAACTCCACCAAGTCAACAAGTGTGGGTACCCAAAAAATTATTGCAAGCACAAGGTTACTACCAAAGTAATACCAAAGCTTGGATTCCCAAGCCCATCAAAAAGTTCCCTAAGCCTGTTCAACCTCAGCACCAAAGGCATCAGCCACACCAATTTATAATGTTCATCAAAGATGGGTGCATGTGCACGTGCTTCAACAACAAGGATACTATGATGGTAATCCCATGATATAGTTGCCAAAATCGAACAAAGTGAAGACAGCCTCGCCATCGACTTTAACCCCAATAGCTTCACTTAAAGTTTGATAAGAATGGAGGCCTAAGCAACACCAAGCAAGTCACTCAACCACTCTCATGCATTCAGCACCTACACAAGTGCTTGTGTGTTCAATCAACCACCCCAATGGTAACCAACTAGAAGTCTTATCTACCGCCTCGACAACATTTGAGCCAAAAATTGAAGAATCAATTCCCATGTCTACAAAATAGAGACTTATGAGCACATCAAAGACAAACTCACAATGCTCTTTTCACCCCTCTAGATGTGAAGTGTAAGTGCAAAAGCTACGTGGCAGACATAAGAACCTATTCTCTAAAAAAGGAGAGTAGCCACAAGAACCTCTTGCTTGCAAGGTGGTAACAAAAAAAAACACAAACACAAGGAAGTCACACATATGGCCTATCTAAAAGTGGTAGAATATCACAGAATTTTCCTTCAAATTGCAAACCTCTCCAAACAAAAACTAGAGTCTTCACAACACATTGATCTCTAATCCTTAGTAAATATATCTATATTAGCCTCGTAAGTTGACATTTTCTCGCCAATAAGTGGCTACTTCAACAAGCAACAATAGCTCAATAAGAGTCTTTTTGACTCAAATCTTGCACTTTATGTATATCTACTTTATAGAGCACTCAAATATATATAAAAGCATAAAAAGAACATGAGGAGAAGCATTCAGGAATAGGTCCTACTCAACAACACTTAAAACAAGAATCTTGCCACAAAAAGGGACATCATCGAAGGCCAACTTCTTCAAGTGATGAATGTCATTTTAATGAATCAGATAAGGAACTGAGAATCACAATCTCGTTCTGATGATTTTGTCTACGTTCCTATGGATCCTTCCTTCTCTTCTCCCCCATTATGAACATCTCTTAGTTTCCCAACTAACACAAATAACATGTGACTCTGCCTATGATTGCCAAAAACAAAGTGAGAAAAAATATATCAAAACAATATAAAAATGTAATCACTCGCAAAAACCCCCACCACCCCAACCTCGTTAGGAATTCCCACTAATCTCTAACCTTTTCATTTAATAACTAGCCTTTCTAATTCCTTCTGGAGGAACAAGGACCATTGAATGTCACTCAACATCAAAAGCTATTAACAACGCTTGTCAATTCACACAAAGGTCTTCAATGCAATCATGAGGACATGATCAGCATCAGGAAGGGGGGAATGTTAACCCAATTTTAGGGTTAACAAGAGAAACTACCACTATCTTACATTAAGGAGTCAAGGTAGATACACCAAAAGGTCATACATTCAAGATATGAAACAATGGTGTCTAAATCTACAACTTGGATGGGCGCCCGTAATGGTCCGATAGAATACAGAAGGCAATTTCTACTTCAAGAGCGTGTGGTAGCAAGTTAGGATGAAGTCCCAAGTGATGTACTTCATGGATATATTATGAGAGTAGTCATTGTAATAGGATTAAACCTCTTATGAGCCTAAAGTGCCCGACCGGCCACAGTTTAAGTGAGTGTGAGCACTTATGGCCATGTATATAAGTGAATATCTCTCATAATACAGAGAACTATCCCATTGTGCAATAGAGTCTTGCTCTTGCTTATCCACTTGCTAATATCTCTCTAATCCATGTTAGTGAGTATGTGTGTGTGAGCACTTATGGCCATGTATATAAGTGAATATCTCTCATAATACAGAGAACTATCCCATTGTGCAATAGAGTCTTGCTCTTGCTCATCCACTTGCTAATATCTCTCTAATCCATGTTAGTGAGTATGTGTGTGTGAGCACTTATGGCCATGTATATAAATGAATATCTCTCATAATACAGAGAACTATCCCATTGTGCAATAGAGTCTTGCTCTTACTTATCCTCTTGCTAATATCTCTCTAATCCATGTTAGTGAGTATGTGTGAGTGAAGTGAAGTGAGAGGAGGGACGAGTACTTGTAGTGCAACGCGGCAGTGTGATAACGCTCCTCGCGCAGGAGGCATGGTGGAATTGCTTATCAAGGAGTTATAGATCTTGGAGACCTTGAGGGTTACAAGCTTGGCCAATGGAAAGATCCCCAACGACAATTGCAATTCACCAGGCAATCCTCTTGTTAAATATGTTTCGAGACGAGGGTTTGGGTGAGCCATAACAAGCACCCCATTCCTAGGGACTAGCCCAAGGTGGCTTAGCTCCATTTATCTATCCATTCCAAGCTATTGAGATCACCCAATATTGCTCAGTGTTGATTAGGAGATCACACTCCAAAAAACACATGGTTTTGGAGTCATTGGATGTGTTTAGTTATGTGTGTGATTTTAATTTGAAGTTTATTTGCATTAGGGCATAGTTTTGGCTATTGAAAGGGAAAAACCCATGGATCATTGGTGATTTACATAAAATTAACTTCCAAAACATGAGCATTAAGCTCCATTAGGGTGGATTAAAGTGGGATAGTCAATTTTGTTCATGCATACTGTAAATTTTTACATTTTTTCATGCATTATGAATTGATAGCTTAGAAGCATGCAATTATAAATAAATAATAATAAAAAATATTTAATTACTTGCATAATAATCATCCACTAGGAAATCACATCCTATCAAGTCTTAAAAAATCTTAAAAAACCACCAAAAACAAGCTAAACTAGATCTAGGGTGTGTACTTATAAGAATTTTCCTACCACACAATCTATACCAGCTCTATAAATTTCAAGGAAAATTGTTGTCCTTTGTAGCTATTGGAAAATTAAAGTATAATTGTTACCCTTAAAGTGCAGAACAACCATGTCATAGGCCAAATTCCAAGATTGTTGTACCCTAGGTAGGACTATTTCATAAAAGGAAGGTATGTGAGCAGAGTGTATATAAAAATGGTATGAGCTTGTAGGCATGAACCTCCAAATGTCAGTGTAGAGGCATGAACTTGGATACATGAATGTGCAGATGTAAGTCTAAAGGCATGAACTTGGATACATAGACCTGGACGCAAGCCTACACACATGAGTCTAGAGACATGAACTTAAAAACGTGAGTCTAAAGGCATGAACATGCATACTTGAACTTGGACATGTGAATTTATAAACATGAACGTAGATACGTTAGCCTGTAGGCATGAACCTAGATACGTGAGCCTATAGGCATGAACCTAGATACATAACCCTTTAAACGTGAACCTATAGATGCAAACCTACATATGTGAGACTATGAGAAATAAATAAATAAAACGTGTCTGAAACTATTTTCAAACATGTACCCAAGCACTAAAAACCTTTGATGAAAACTTGATCAAGACTACATGTTGGAAATGACAATATAGTTGACATATACCTAAGCACTAAGGACCTTTTATACAAACTTGATTGAGATTAATTGTTGGAAACGACAATATAATTGATTGTAACACATCAAACCACACTTCCCAAAACCCACCAAGCCTTTAGTAGAGTAGTGCTCCCCTGCTAAGAAGGCTAGATGGCCACCATAAGTGCTCACACTCACTTAAATTGTGGCCGCGGTCTGGCACTTTAGGCTCATAAGAGGCTTAATGCTATTGCAATGACTACCCTCATAATATATCCATGAAGTACATCACTTGGGACTTTATCCTAACTTGCTACCACACACTCTTGAAGCAAAAATCGCTTAAGTATCTCGAGCACTCATCCAAGTTGTAGCTTTGGACACCATTGCTTCATATCTTGAATGTATGACCTTTTGGCATATCTACCTTGACTCCTTGATGTAAGATAATGGCAGTAGACCTTGTTAACCCTTGGAATGGGTTAACATTCCCCCCTTCTTGATGCTGATCGTGTCCTTGGGATCGTGTTGAAGACCTTTGTGTGGGGAGAATTGACAAGTTGTAGATGGCTTTGGTGTTGATTGACTTTCAATGGTCCTTGTTCCTCCGGAAGGAATAAGAAAGGTTAGTTAGTAAATGAAAAGGTTAGCTCACCCTAATCCCCCTTGAAACACATCTAACAAGAGATTACCTTGTGAACCACAACTATCGTGGATATTTCCAATGGGGTTAAGCTCATAACCCTTGAGGTCTCCAAGCTCCATAACTCCTTGAGAAGCAATTCCACCGTGCATCCCACAAGCGTTATCACACTGTCACGTTGCACTACGTGTACACATCCCTCCTCTCACCTCACTTCTCCTCTCACCTCACTTCACTCACACACACTCACTAGCATGCATTGGAAAGAGAGATTAGCAAGAGCAATACTCTATTGCACAATGGGAGAGTCCTTTGTATTATGAGAGATTTTCACTTATATACATGGCCATAAGTGTTTACACTCACCTAAACTATGGCTGGTCGGGCACATTAGGCTCATAGGAGGCCTAATGCTATTACAATGACTACTCTCATAATATATCCATGAAGCACATCACTTGGGACTTCATCCTAACTTACTACCATTCACTCTTAAAGCGGAAATTATCATAAGTATTCCATAGGACCATTACGGGCACCTATCCAAGCTGTAGATCTGGACACCATTGCTTCATATCTTGATGTATGACCTTTTGGTGTATCTACCTTGACTCCTTGATATAAGATAATGGTAGAAGCTCTTGTTAACCCTATAAATAGGTTAACATTCCCCCCTTACTACCAATCACGTCCTCATGATCGCATTGAAGACCTTTGTGTGGGGAGAATTGAGTCACATAGACTCTTATTGAAGTAGCCACTTGTTGGTGAGGCTTGAAAGAATTACATCAACTTGTGAGGCTTAGATAGATATCTTCACAAAGGATTAGATATCATTGTGTTATGAAGAATCTAGCTTCATTTCGAGAGGTTTACAATTTGAAGGAAAATTCTAGGAATGGTTATACCATTAACTAGGCTTTCACCTTGGCCCCTCCATACAGAGATGTACCTAGGAAGTTGTCGATGGTGAGGCTTTGGTGCAAATGTCCGTTGGTGCACAGGTATGGATATGTACTCATGGAGCAACTGCTACATTAACTTAGCCAAAAGAATAGTAAGCCATAAGCTTAACAAAAATAACCTGGAACTTCACTGTTTTGTCCATTGGCACCTCTTGCAAGATCATTGTCTTTAGGGATGATTTTAGGTTTTCCCAATGACACCTAAGTGTCTATTATCATGATGTTATGACTCACAATCCTGTTCTATGTAGCTCTTGATATCTTGGTATAGCTCATGTTTATCCTTTAAAGGTGCAAGTGTTGACGCTATGCTGGCTTCACCCCATGAGAGAAGAGCACTCCTACAAATGAGGATTCAAGAGACTGCTTTAATTTTGTAAGGGAATTATCAAATTCCTCACGTGCTTTTTTAACCGCATAATTCATGTAATATTCCTCTAATGACTCTTTTGTAAAGAGTACGTCTTCCTCTTGAAAGGGGAAGTGATACTTCTCTGGTTCTTGTATTTTGGTTACTTTTTTAGGTTTGACATTATGAGGTTCAATAACAACCGGTGATCTTGTATGACACTCAATAATGCTATACATGCTCTCTTGAGCTTACTTTTTGCATTGTGCATATGTCATGTGATCATGATTTTCAAGTCTGGGTGGTTGGGCGGGTTCTAGTTTCTTGATTGGTCTGTGAGGTGTATTGAGTAACAAATCAAAACTTGTTCTATCCTCACTAAATGATATACTAGAACTTATGTCATTTTTTGACTTTCCTTGGATCGTCAGGTTTTCATTATGTTTGCCCATGTGACGAGAACGAACTTTCTTTCGGGCTTTTGTATCTAGTGTCGCACACATATGGGTGTTGTGGTTTGTGTGATAGCCTTTGAGGTGGATGCTTTTGCATCATGTGTAGCTTTTGGCTCTTTTGGGTTTATGTCCTCCATAAGCTCTTCTTCCTTGTCCTTTATTTTAGCTTTGGTTTTGATAATTTGTTGCTCTTGATTTTTCTTGGGTTTCGAAGGTTTTGCTTTATCTTTTGGTTTTTGCTTTAAAACATGCTCTTCTACCCATTTCGAAGTGTTTTCTTTTGCATTCTTTTTTGACTGCTTCTCGTGCCTTGGCTTGTAAGCATTCAAGGGTACTATGGACAATTGCCCGTTTTGTATACTCAAGATGTTAAGAGTTGTATTCTGTGAGATAGGTTACAGTCAAGCAACTTGCCTTGGGAAATATTAGAGTATGTGATCGATGCCACATCGTTCACATATAAGTTGTAATGTGTCAATGATTATGGGCATGGAAGTATTCCAAACTATGCATTCTGCCACCTTATTCTTTAAGCCCATTATATGACATGTCTCTTCAATTGAGCGCATCATTTAGTTTCTCCCATGGCTTACATCGTAAGTCCAAGATTGATAAAATCTTTAATGGTTTCATTTTGTCTCCGCTCAATTGAATAGAGTTCTTTTGATGCACTCCACTGATCAGCTTATCAAAAGCCATGGATAAAGGCTGTTTTCAAGGTCTTGAAGTTTGTCTTGATCACCGACATCAATGTGATGAACCATTGACTAGCCTTTCCCACTAAGCATAGGTTCAACGCATGTACCTTGGTGGGACAGTTTGGATTTCCAAAGGCTTTCCATTGTTGTTTGTTAATGGATAACATACTTCCTCACACACACAAGAGAAAGAAGAAGAGAAAGGTGAATGCAAGGGTCAAATCCCAGTGAATGGCACTTAGCCAACCCTATGAGGGTTAACTCCCTGACCTCTCCTTGTGTCACCCAAAGAGATATCCAAGGCTAGGTAATGAGCAAGAGAGAAAGAGCTATGGAGAGCTCAATCTCTACCTCATGCCAATCATATGCAAATAGGACATGGTAGATAGCAATGAGAAGGTAGAAGAGAAGATAAGGGAGAGAACTACCTTTCCTACTCACATACACCAATAATCTAAGCAAGTAAGCCACCACACAAGCAAGCAAGCAACCATCAACCCAAATGACAAAGAGAGAGAGAGAAACAAAAACTCAATTGAGACAAATGGGATTGTCCCTTTTCATATTTCATGAAATGTCTTATATACATGAGCTCATATTTATAATGTCTGATCACCCAATTACAAATGGGGGGTCCAAAACTAGTCTTTCTAGTTTAACTAGCTCTATGTACGTCAATTCCTTATGACCGGCATTACACAAGCCGTAAGCTTAGTCATCCCATGTTTCTTTTACAATAAGCGCTTAGTATGGTTACAAAAAGGCGTAGTAGCTGCATGAAAGGTCATGTTAACCAGAGTGGTTAACATACCCCCCCTTCTGATAGTAGGTCCATCCTTGGAACTAGTTGAAGAAGCTATATGTAGTAGATGGAATAAGTGCAGACGAAATCCCATTGTGAGGTAGGAGCGGGAGGGGCACGATGGAAGACCCAATAGTAGCTGGTCCGAAAGGTGGTCTCCATCATGTCTTTGAAATTCTGGAGCTTCCAAGCAGGCATCATATGATGCACTTGTAGTAGCCGAATAGTTGCTTGAGCCCTTTTTTTAATGTTGAAGGCAAGGCCTTGTGCTCCTTCAAAGTAATGGTCCTAGGTGGGAAACAACTCTAGCAAAGTGATGACGAGGTTGAAGAAGTATATAGTGGCAATCACTACTGGGTCAGGGACCTGGTCGTCATAGGCAATGGATAAAGTTGTGGGAATGCTTGACCATCGATTCTTCAGTGCACGAACGTTGTGCGGACGTGGGCATGAACGGGAAGTTGAACTACAATCGACTTCCGATATGAAGGGCTTGCTGAGGAAGGCACAATGCCAGACTGGCTGCTCGCCCATGAGATCGAACATGATGGGACAAGAAACGGCAGGTGGCCACCAGTGGTATCGTTGCCGCGGGTTCGGGGGGTGGGTGGTCACGTCGCTAGGTTTTGTGCTTTGCATCGAGGTACGGGTGAAGGGAATGGATGTCGAGGCGGTCAATGACATGGGTGATGGGGTGATTTTTGGAGTTTTCGACCAAGAAGAATGGTGATGGCCTACTCAAACTCTGTGCGGTCTAGAGGATCATGTCGACTTCCTCACGCTCAAATGGTGGTGGTGGTGAGATCTCTCCTTCTTCAAGTGGTGGGCTGGTGGGTTGTGGAGCCGATGAGACGGGGGTGTCGATGATGAAGGGCGCATGATGAGGCTGGCATTGAGAAAAGGTGGGGGCTTGGCGGATGTGGGGAGTATATCCCAGAATGTTGTGTGCATTCCTAAGTTGAGGGATGGTGAAGGTGGCGAGGGGGGTGTGGGTGATGGGGGTGGAGTTGGAAAGTGAAGGGGGGAGAAGAAGGTTGGGCACCAAAAAAAGGAAGAGTAGAGGTTCCTGAGAGGGGTGGTGAGGGTGGGGGTTGTGCGTGAGGGGGTGCGTCAATACAATGAGCGTAAACCAATGAGCGTTGCGAGCAAGGGTATTTTATGAGCAATTCCGAGATAATAATAAAACCTTATTTCCCTATGAAATACAATACCTCCTAAAAGAGGAGCCACAAGAATATGCTTTAACTGGTTGGCTGCTTGGAAATAAATAGGCAAACAATTAGGTCCTTGTTACATGTTTGTAGTCAACACAGAGAAAAATTTTGAAAAACGCATCATCAACAAAAGTATTATAGATGGATTTAAGAGATATATTGGGCAAATTTCATCATGTCTAGGACTATGTGCAATTTTAGTAAAGGTCCATGAATGTGATATTAAATCATCTAAGTTGCCAACAAGAAGGTTCATTGTTCTTTAGTTCAAGTGAGAACCAAATTCATGCGATGTGCATGATTTCAGGGTTCTAACATCTCTAGCCTCAAACATACTCATGTATCTTATGAAGCTACAGAAAAACATTAATCATCAAGCTACAAAAAGTACCAACAAAACAAGAGAATGGCTTGTGAATCCTTTATGACATAGACCTGCAATCCACCTAATACAAGAGTCAAGTAATACATCATCTATCAAGCTCAAAAAATGAAGCTATGAGTCTGTGTGGGGGGGCAGGAAAGCATGAATCCACATAATCCAAAAATAGCGCTATGCAAAAGACTACTTCTCATTTGCTTCATCATCAAGAAAAATACACCTTCTCCTACGTTTCTCCCGTCCCAATGATCGATCATCCACAGTGGTGCTTGTCATGTGTATTGCCATTGCCTCTGCATAACATGGTAACTCACTTTAAACTTCCATGACAACATCAAAGAAAAAGAGAAAAGAAAAATGTAATAGAAAGACATGCATGTTTTACTTACTAGTCGGATGGTGCATCATGCACTTCATAATCACCAGAGGATGTGTCACTTTCTCCAAGGTCTGCCACCTTTTTTTGTCATAGATCTCCTCTATATATGGTGAAAGGTAATCCTTGCATATCTTCTCATCATTATCAATGACCAAGCAACCACGGCCGGTGTGCATAGATGCCTTTAATATAGGCCCTGTCCCAGCCCCCAACTCCAATATTGTACCTGTTCGTGGGCAAAGAGCCTCAGTAAACATAAGCATATGAGAGGGACTCCTCTCTAGAATCCCTCGCCAACTACCACTTTTTCCACCACGTCGTGCTCTATTGCTTGAAGGTAAGTAATGACCAATAATCTCACAAGAGAGGTCCTGCTGCAAAATATTTCCCACCTACAAATTGAAATACACATAGTATCAAGTGATCACATTCAAAAGTAACCTCCAATCATTTAAATTCAATGCACTCCTAATAAGTACTGAAAGTGTCATCCAACCTTTAATGCACTCTCACTATTGAAAGGAGGATCCTTTCCCCTCTTGTGGAATGCCAAAGCATAAAATACATTCACCTATACAGGCAACAAAGAAAAAACAACACAATATTAGATGACAAATAGCAAGAATTAACATTCAAGTGAATAGACTTAAACCTTTTGCATATGTCCATGCTTTTGTAGCAGAGATAATGACTCAGAGCTCTCCATAATCCATCTGAAACCTAGCTCCAAGCCTGTACGCTTTGCAAAGCGCTCCATAGAAACAAGAGAAGAACTCAAGCAAAACACTAAGACCCATCCCATATTATCCATAACACATGATGCCGCCAATAGAGAGAACTTCATGTGGTCATCTGTAAGGACATTCCATTGTGGAATACCTTGAAACCCATGAATAGGCAAACCTGCATATTAATCATGTATATCAGCAAGTTCCTTTTACACAAACACCATCACAAAAAAGGAGTATACATCAAAAAAGTTTTACCAGTAGGAAGATCAATGAAAGTAAGGTCAACACTCCAACTACTTGGCTTGGAATTTCTCATCTTTGGACCTCCACCCAAACGCACATAAAACTCCCTCATAAAAGCAAACCCCTCATTGAAGTTTCTGGATGCAAACTCTTTTCCAAGCACTATGTAATCGTAAATCCAAACCTTCGAATGATTTTTGACTCCATGCTTCTCCACGAACAAAAAGCTAGAAAGTGGAGCATACACCATAGCTACCTTGGTACTTGTCTTGTGTGCTATAGGACTCTCCAAATTACGGGTGTCTATAGATAGTATGTCCAACAAAAAAACAAATTAATAAAATCCAGAAAACTATTAAAAACAAATATTTAAATACAGTCCAGAAGAACCCAATGTTACCTTTTATTACATCTCCCTTTTTTTGAGAGGGACGCCCCTTGTTTTTTCCCAAAGCATGCATCTCTAGCTCTTCTCTCTCTTTGATAGATTTCAACTCTGCCTCCATTTTCTTCCTTTGCTCCTCTGACATCTCACCTGATGACCCAGAATCAGATTTGCATTCTCCTTTTAAATGTTGAAGGTATCTCTCCTTCTCCTCCTCTAGGCACTCTCCTTTCTTCATGTCAATCCACCAAGGGCAATGCTTTCTCTCCCAATCCGTCAAGATAAAGACTCCATTAGGATCTTTACCTTCACGAAAGATGGAAGAGGTATACATACTATAGGTTGGAGGAGAAATCACAACCCAAGCCTTGCATATGTCAGGCAGACCATTGATTGTTTTCTTGGCTATTAGATGCATTAAAAACCTACAAAAGAGATATAATAAATCAACTAAAAAATAAACACGGTTCATAAGATTTCAAGAAACAATGAAAAAAGAGAATTACCTATAAACCAACCGTCTTGAGGAGTTTTTTAGATCCACATGCTTGGCCGATGGAGTTGCCACACTCATCTCTTTCTGGAGTTCATAAAACAGCACTCCTCTATAACGGTTTACAATATCTGCAAAGTAAGTCTCTATGTGCACATCGGCAGGTAGCTCCACCTTATTCACCCCCTGAGTAGAATCTACCACTTGGTGTAGAAGCCGTGTGGCATCCTCCAATACCTGATCCATCCAAACCTCCTTTGCAAGCCAAGGAATGTAGTGGTGATCTCCAAGTGGCATACCATAGCTCTGCCGAAAGTTCTCATCTGCACCTAACATCTTTAACATTTTCAGCTTGAGATTTTGGGAACAAGCAGCACTAGAAATGGCATAAAGTTTCTCAATTGAGATCTTAAACTTCTCATCCTCAAAGGGCAGCTTCCATAATACATTGAACCACTCCTCTGAATTAGATGGATTTACCACCGAAAGATTCTGTGCCACCAACAGAAAAGAATTAGAAGAAGAAATGATTGTGATGCCAAAGAACCAAAAGCAGAAGATACAAACCCGTGTCATCCTTCTATTATAGGATTTGACGACACTCCTCCTAGCTAGTGTCTCAGCCTTAATACGCTCATCCTTTGCCAAGCTTGAGGGAATCTTCTTAATTGCCAATTCTAAATCTGATTTCCATTTATTCTTCAAAAAATAACAGCCATTAAAAAAACACTTAATGACAAAGATAGCAAAGTAACATTCTTAACCACCTTTATTAAGTACTTACCCCATATACAATGGGTCCAAGAATAGCTTGAGTGAGAGGATACCAAACTCGCCTTCCAGATTGTGCCTCCCTAGACCTGGCCTTCTCCATTGACCTCTTATCTTCTTCCGTGAAGGAGTCAGTGAAATTAGATGCATCAAGAGAGCAAACCGTGCTTGTATGGAATAAGTAATCTTTGAGGTTTGTCTTTACAATAGCCTCTTCATTCATTCTTCATGAAATAAATAGAAACAACCATAAGAACTAATCAAAACAACCATAAATACAATGTTGAATATACAAAATGTTGAATACTCACATGTTTATTCTTTGAAGTGCAGCGATAAGCCTCATCTCATCTTGTTGATTAGGCACAATGAATTGCGCCATAACTCGAACATGTCTCTTCTTATCATTACGATACATCTCCTTGATGCTCTCAAGCCAAGAAGCGGTCCTGTGATTTCCCTCCCAAACATAAAACATCTTTCCACTTAACATAGACCACTCATCTTTAGATGCAATCTCCTCCTCAAACTCTGCATTGACAAGCTGCCAGTTTTTGTCCCATGTCTTCATGATATCTTCATCCACATCCTTTGTGCTGCCATCTGGTAGATTTATGGAGAGAACAAACATACCTTTCATCATCAAATATCCTTCCTCTTCAAAAACCTTCTTTAACAATGAGAGATCTTTTCGAAGCTCTCGCACCCTCTCGTTGACCAAGCATCTACACAGAGGGATCAATGGAGGCATGGAACCCTGATTAAGTGCCAAGCTGTCTATGAACTCAGACCCATGTGGCTTGATGATGGATTGTGGAATAAGATCATCCACATCTTTCTCATCCTTGTCACTAGAAGCATCAACCTGTTGTTGAATCGGTATGAAAGGCTCAGTTAGAACTTTGTCTCCAGCTTCTTTGCTAACTTCCTTTTGAATGTGACTCCCTTGACCACTCTCTGCCATTTCAATGGTCTTTTCACTGCCATCACTAGGTGGAGATTTTCGCTTTCTTCCCACATTCTTGGCCGTTGATGTCTTCCTTTTTCCAAGAGCAGGTGACTACAAAAGACACTAAGAGCAAGTGATTATACAAGACATTGTTCTTTGCAACACTATTTCACCAGCGAAATACATAAGGATGGAAAAACACTTGACATTACATGCATTCAGAGTTGCATAAGACAAATTCACAAATTTCAAGGCATTCATGCACCTCAATTAACCAAAACGAGGAAATTTCAAGGCATAAGAAAAATTTCATAACACATACATGCGAAATCGAAAAAGTCTTCATCACAAATACCTTTCCACATTGCATTGAGTGGAGGATGGATGTGTACACCAAGTTGGGAAGGTTTCCACATTGTAGATAGGTATGCTCACAAGAACACACACATACACTATTTCGCTGGCAAAATAGTGTATGTGTGTGTTTTAGTTACCACAAAAACACACACAAACACTATTTCGCTGGCGAAATAGTGTGTGTGTGTGTTTTTGATAATCTGCAATGAGTGTGTGTGTGTGTGTTTTTGATAATCTTCTGAGCTTGGCCATCACGACATAATCCTACAACTATGAAAAGGCGAAATAGTCTGTATGAGTTTTGGCTACCACAAAAACACACACAAACACTATTTCGCTGGCGAAATAGTGTGGGTGTGTCTTTTTGATTGTCTATCATATCATCATCATCAAGAGAGCAACAACATCATCATAGTGATGGATACATGTGCAAATACATCATCTCCTTATCATAGTGATGGATACAAGTGCAAATATGTATCCTTATCAATACAAAATGAGATCTTGTGTGTGTGGTGGCATCCTCATCCATCTAGAATATCTATCATAGGAGAGACTATGATTATCAAGAGGATCGCCACATATTTCCCTGTTTGCTTTTCAACCAAAAATCTGAAATTCTGAAAGTGAGTGAACACCTCACTCTTCTCCTTCATGAAATATACCCACACTTTCCTTGTGTGGTCATCAATGAAAGTCACATAATACCTGCAGCCTCCCATAGATATGGTCTTCGTAGGACCCCATACATCTGAATGCACAACATCTAGTGCATTTCTGCTCACATATCTGTTACGTGGAAACACATGCTTTGTTTGCTTCCCAAATTGGCATGCTTCATAGATTTTCTGCATACCTTCCACTTTAAATTTTGGCAGCCCTGTCACAATTCCTTTTGTTTGCATAGACTTTAATCTCTGCACATTCACATGACCAATCCTTTTATGCCAAATGTCTGTGTCTGCAACAACTCCTGAACCATTTGCAAACATCGCAGCACTCATTTCAGGCATGTCTACATTCAACGTAAACATTCTGCCCACTCTGTTGCCTTTTGCAACCAACCTGCACTTGTCTTTGAAGTCTTCGACATAACACCCATCAGGGTTAAACCGAACCTGCAAACCTTGCTCAATCATCTGGCCAACTGAAACCAGATTCTTTGTTATGTTCGGTACATGAAGTACATCTGCAAGGTACTTCACTTTGCCATCCTGCATAGACAATGGCACATCTCCAATGTGGGCAATTGGATGAGCAGTGTCATCCCCTGTTTCCACAAAACCTGGTCTTTCCGGGTTTTTCATCTCCTTGAACCACTCCCCATGACTCGTCATGTGGTTCGAAGCGCCTGAATCCACATACCATACATTATCCTTTTGTGTTGCATCAACATTTTCAGACATGGCATTCACGACATGTTGCATCACAAACAACCTTTCATTATCCTCATTATTTCTGCTTGAGGATGCATAGTTGTTTTGCTGCACTTTCCCATTTTGCATGTCAGCCTGCTTCTTATAACATTCTGCCTGCACATGTCCAGTCTTACCACAATAATAGCATTCACGTGCATCATTGTATTGCCTTTGCCAATTTCCACGGCCTCTTTGACTCCCCCTGCCTCTGAATTTGCCTCTTCCACCTCCGTGTTGTTGTTGTTGTTGATTCTGGGACTGTTGTTGTTGTTGCTGCTGCTGGCCATAATTCTGATTACTTGTTCGGCCACCTCCTTGACCGCGTCCACGGCCTCCTCTACATCGTCCTCTTCCTGAACTCGTGTAGAAGGCCTGTTGCTCTGAACTGTTTTTGCTTTGTGAAGACTGTTGGTCTTCACCCAAGTTCTTCTCTTCGATAATCAGCATAGACACCAAATCTGTAAAGTTGGGAATGTTTTCCCGAGTCTGAATAGACGTCTTAAACGCCTTGTATTGTGGCCCGAGACCACGTAGACAGATTTCCACCTTGTCATCATCATCTACTGACACACCAATAGATGCAAGGGATTCGACAATGCCCTTTATCTTCAACGCATAGTCATTCACAGACATGCTCTTTTTTTCCACAGTATGAAGTTCATTCTTCAACTGTATCTTACGTGCCTTGGTATTTGTTTCATAGAGCTTTACCAAGGTGTCCCACGCCTCCTTGGGGGACTTGGCATCCTGAATGTGCCCAATCATGGTGTCCTGTATACTAATGGAAAGCCAATACATAACCTTCCTGGCTCCTTGGTTCCAGTCTTTAAACTCTTTCACATCTGCAGCAGTCGGATTTATATCCGGTATCTCCGGTGCCTCTTCATGCTCACCTTCAATGTAGTCCCAATAGCCTTTTCCCATCAGGAAATTAGTAAGCCTGAACCTCCAAGCATGGAAGTTATTCTTATCCAGCTTCTCAGCCACAATCTGTGTTATGCCATCATTAGACATCTTGCAAAACACACAATTTTACCAGAAACTGCACTCTGGTTTTTTTTTGCACAACTGCTGTATTTTCTGCACAGCGGTACTGCAATTCACTCAAATGTCACAACCAGTGACCTCAATGCACATACATACACCCAATGGCAACTATATCTGCACAATCAATCTGTCTTCCTGCAGTACTTAAAACAGAGTTCTGCAGAGAATTGATGACTTACCCACAGTGCTCGAAATCGCCTGCTTTCTGAAAAACGGAGGTCCAGACACGCCCGAAACGCGTTATCGGCCCGAAAATCTCAGTCCGAAGGACTATATAGTTGCCCTAGAGCTTTACTCCCGCGAAGAAAGCTCCTCAATCAGAGATCGTTTGCCGGTGCCTCCCGTAGAGCTCCCGACAAGGGTGTAGTCACCAACACAATAGGGAAGAGTAGTTGAAGCTCTTACCCTTGTACCGCTTCCTATGGTTCTCTTGCTTGCAGCTCAGCCCTTAGCACGAACCAGGCTCTGATACCATGAAAAGATGCAGGGGGGAAGAGAGCTTGAGCTCTTGCAAGCACACATACACTCACAAAACCCTAATAGAGAACACACAAGGTGAGAGGCTGAAAATCTTCTTCTTCTTCTCTACTCAACACTCAACACACCATATACAAGATAAGAGTACACAATAATATGAAAGGTACTCAACCAATACATACACGGGTTCTCTATAGTGTGAACCCGACTAAATGAGCTGGCGCTATAACTATGCCAGTCTCTAGAATGGCTGTCACACAGCCTGTCATCCCACTGGCCGCATATCACCCAAGATCTCACCAACCATGCCAGTGGTGTAAGTGTGGGGCCTATCCCCCAGGCGGGTCATCAGTGTCCACCGCCTCACTGGAGCTCGATATCTCAACAGCTCACTGGGGTGAATACATGGTCAAGGTAAGACAATCTAATATGGAGTTGACTCCTGCCTTGTAATTTTGATTCATTTATCTTATGTTTAAATTTGTTCAAATATGCAGGCCATGGAGGGAGATGAAAAGTACCTTGTTCCAAGAGCAAACTTGGCGGAGTCTATGCATGGGAGTTGGCTGGCATCCAATGATGGGGTGAAATACATTTCACTCTACAATGCTTGCTATAATGACCTTATGAATACTCTAATCCAACAGTCAAAATATGATAGCTATCTTAAGGGTGGCCACCTTGGATGTGGTCCTGGATTGGAGAAACTTAAGAGACGGGCCTCAACAAGTGCAATCCCACCTGCGGCGGCAAGAGAAATTGTTGATCTCACAAATGAGGCTGCTGTAGAGCTGGGGGCTGCCAATAGGTCTCTCTCCGCAGATGGTGTTCTAGGTCTGTTCGACGAAAAAGACGAGGTGTATTAAAGAATCCTATCAAAGAGGGAGATTCACACCGACCAGAGTATGAGTATGTCACTTATAACACACAACATCACGGTGCACCCAATGTTTTGCAGGGAGTACATAATGAGGGAGAGGTGGAAATACATTCAACAAGGTGGGCAATCAGAAGGACAACACCAGGGAGTAAGGTGCGGTGCCAAGGATACTTGAGAAATGAGAAACGAAAATGTAATGAACTTATTGATAAAAAAGGTAGGGCAGGATTACTAGGAGTGCCAGCACCATGTTTTGAGGGACTCATTGAAATCCCCTCTGGAACCAGGAAACAATTTGTATGGTTTTGTGGAAGTAATGTTGACCATACCTGGGAGCCCTCTCACAATGTAATCGAGAAACCAAGCACTAGACCTGCTGTGTGGCCCGTTGCAATTGGAACTTCATTGGATTCTACAGAAATATCTGCATTGTCAAAGGCAGGCTTTGATTTGAAGAACATTAGTGCAGAGGCACATCAACAAGTAGGGACTCCTCTTGCAAGTCATGATGATGCTGATGTGCGTCCCATGAACCGCAATGGAAAGCTAGTGATTGTTGCCAGGGTGGTAAACAAAGAAATGCGGGATAGAATCAAAAGGGCTGCAGAGCTTATTTGCACTGTTCATGGGTGTAGGGTTGTTGTGCCAAAGGAGCATGTTGAATACACTTTATCGACTGAAGGAAGCATCAAGAAAGGACAAAACTACTTGGTTATTGTTTCAGCTTTTCCTTCTTGCACATGCGATGACTTTCAAAATCGGGAACGCAAAGGCAAAAGATACATGCCTTGCAAACACCTTTACTTTATTTATATGCATGAGCTAGACTTGAATGTGGATCACCAAAAGTTTATTCACCAAGCAGCCCTCACTAAAAGAGAGTTGCAGCAAGCTTTGCGACTAGTTGCTTGATGATGTAATTTTTACTTTTTGGTATTGCGCATAGTCCATGTTGGAACTCCTTCAATGTATTTAATTTTTGGTGTTGTTCGCAAATTGCAATGAGTTGTAGCAAGCATTGCTGCTAGTGGCTTGACGATGTAATTTTTACTTTAAGAGATTTAAATTTCAATTTTTCTTTGATGTGCACTTTTTACTTGTATTCATAGGGAAATATAAGCTTCCTTTGCCTTTATTCATACTGCAATGAAACTTATAATGTATTTCTTTTTGGGATCTTCTTTAAAGTCATGTTTGTAATGGATTTAAATTTCAATTTTTTCTTTGATGTGCACTTTTTATCTTTATTCATAGGGAAATACAAGCTTCCTTGAGGTTCATAGTTTGGATATTGCAATGATGATGGCCCTTTTTTTTCCTTCGCTCGCCATGCTCGACACTTTACGCTCGTAAAAAGGGCCCCCCCTGCGTGAGGAGGTGTAGACGATGAGCTTGATGGGGGAGGAGGGGGTGGAGGTGAAGAAAACCATGGGGGTGGAGGAGGCAAGATTCCCTGCCCATTATCGCCGTCATCATTGTCGTCTAGGGTAAGGCCACTCAGCGGCGGTAGGCAAAGGACCATGAGCATAGAAAAAGTTGACAGCGGCAACCTCGGCTTCGCTGTACTCCCATGGGAAGGCAATGTGTGTATCATCAAACTGGCATATGCCAGTGGCCTCCATGAGTTCGATCTGAAGAAGAAAGTAGTGGTGGTAGAGGATAAGTAAGCCATGCGTCGAGTAGGGTGGTAGAGGATCATGTAGGAGGGAGAGGTAAGTGTCATGGAGACAACGTGCCAGCCTACAGTGCGGAGGTACTTCGGTGCCTACCTAGAGATAAGGGGGAGGTATGGGTAGGGGCATACATCATCTGGTAAAGATAGGTCAAGCAGATTGACAGTGTGGGTAGGGTCGGAAGGGAAGCCGTAGTGCAGAGGAGGAGGCTCCAGGCTGCTATGAGGGTGGCTTGAAGAGGGTGAATGGGGAGCTCAAAAAAATCATGGGGGTGTTGGAAGCAAAGAAATCCCTGAAAGAAAAAATGGGGAAGAAGGCAGAGGTTATCTAGGGGGAGCTTAGTTAGAGCATAGGAATACTGTTGGGCAGGAGAGTGGCTCTTCGATATAAATATCATGTTGCAGAAGGTAAAGCAGATGGCGCAGAATTGGAGATCAAGTAGTGGTAAGGGGTTTGCGGGGGGGATGCCAAATCTGGGAGCTCAGTTGGCAGCCTCCATGAGTGCGTCCACCTTGTGGTCGAGTGTGCTGGAGGAAGGAGCCGATGGAGTGGATGGAGGTTGGGCTGCCTGGGCCTTAGCATCTCCGAGCTGCTCTTGCAAGGGGTGGATGGTGGCCTCTGTTAGGTCCCGATGCTTTGCAAAATCTGTGATAGTGCAGGCTAGGGCATCCTCCGCTGTCTAGGCCCAACTTATGGCCTCCTCTGATGCGAGCCTCCAATGACTGTGAGCTCTCTATGGGCTCTCTTGGCCGCTGCATGGATCTGGTGGACCTGTTGTTGGAGCATAGCGATTCGGGAAATGGAAGTTCCCAACTGCTATGTCTGTTGGTCGAACTTCTTCTGCAGCTCCATAAACTATAAGTTTGTCTGTAATTAATAGATCCTTAGACACAACTATTGCTTGGGCCTTGGCTAGGAGGAGTTCTTGTTGGGTGAAAAGCCAAAGGTGAAGTTTGGAAAATCTTCGTGGCCGCATGGAGGCTCTCTGCATAAGTTTGGAAAATCTTCGTGGCCACATGGAGGCTCTCTGCATAAGCTTGGCTGGAACTAAAGCTACTCGAGCATGCCCAACGAAGAGTGTTGACAGTATTTTGTGTAGTGTTGGGTGAAGAGGGGCTTGCCTCCGCATAAATGGCATCTCCTGAAACCACTCCTGAGTCGATGTCTCATAGAGGATTAAGGAATTCTTGGATGTGCCTCTCCATTTCCTCAGCAGCCTTCTTGGTGGCTTTAGCGGGGTGATTGAGTTGGGTCTTAACAACTAGCGTGTGATGTGGCCTCTTGGTTGGTGGTGGAGTAAGGAAAGTGGTTGGTGAGGTAAGAGATGTTACCACCACATCGAGCCCACTCAGCTGGGTTGCCCTTGGCAATTCGTCCCATCCAACATCATAATAAAGCACCCTCGTGAGTAGGTTGGCAGCCGCCAGCTTTCCTTGTGGGTTGAAGCAAACCTCGTGCAACTCACAGAAGATGTAATCAGCCCAGTTCACCTGCTGGCCTTGGTGGACTCGAGCGAGGGTGGTTAGGTTGCACCTATTGAAGCGGTCAGTCCACCTAGTTGTGAGGAGAAACTACAAGGCTCGGGTCGGCATGACTAGATCATCCTAGGCAATATTACTCCACTCCATGCCATCCTTGTTGGGGTTGCCCCTATACATACCGGAGTGAGCTTTGTGGTGTTGGCGAGGCGTAAATATGACTACTCCATATGTGGAAGTGTGAGAGCATCTCGTACAAGCTCCACACTGAGCCAGATTTTGTGCCTCCTTCCTTCATTGTCCAAGACTTTGCCAGTGTGCTGATTGGCATCATAAGTCTCTGTGAAAAATAGTGACATGTAGAGGTCCGGCCCCCAAGGCTCTAGGGTGGGCAACCTTCCGAAGATGAGTTGCTCTAATCTCTAGACCACAACAGGGTTAGAGAAAATGGCTTTATAGCAGGGACCTGTGTAGTAAAGGAGCTTGTGCTCAACTTTATGGTTGTTCTTCATCAAAGAATGGACGTGTCCATTGACTTGCTTCATCAATGCCTCACCCAAGTGGGAAAGATGAGTTGGGTACTTGGTATATTCTTCAAAGCGTCCACCGGTAGGTCTCTTCCTCCTTAGAGAAGTCTGGTGGAGCACTTCCTAGGATGAGTCAGAAGCTTTTGATATATTGTTGGCTTGTAGGTGAAGGTAAAAGCTCGGGAGAAAATTCTGCAATAGTTTGGCTAGGGTGGAAGTAAAAAGTGAGGAATTGGAAGGGGTGGGCCCATGTTTATAGTTATGGGGGAAAGACACGACCGTGGCAAATCTAGGAATGGGTGTGCGACTGTAACCGAATGGGCGTGCGAAGTCAGACTATGTGAGCGAACAAGCACAGCAAATCGGGCGAACGGGCATGGAAACTTCAGCAAATGTCCATGCAACTTGAGCAAACAACTGTGGGACTTGAGCGAATGACCATGGGAACGTCAGCGAATGGCCGTGGGATCTTGTAGAATCAGAAGGAACGTCCGCGGCCTTGCCAAAAATGGTTGGAATGGCTTGGGGCTTTAGATCAAGAATTGGTATAGTCATTGTAGCGTTGAAGGAGGAACGGCCGTTCCAAACCTGGAATATCCGTGGTACTTTAGATTCTGAGGAGCGAACGGCCATGGTGTACGGCTGTGGCTTATTTTTTGTATTCCAATTAGGCAATGGTGAGGTAGGTGGTAGCGCTTCTTGAAGAGATTCTGATGAGGCTGGTGAGGAAGTAGTTGGGGCTAAGGGTGTTGATGGGAGTTTCTCGGTCCTATCGAACCTTCGAATGATAGGTGGAGGAATTGCTAACGTTAAAGGTATATCTACTGTCAGCGGTAGCATGGGGGTGGGGTGTTTCACACAAGACCTTCTACTTTCCTTTGTCTCGAGTAATCTTCATTGCAGAGGTGACCTTAGGTACCCATTGAAGTGTGGTTGACTATGGTGTGACATGTGGTAGGGGCGTAGGTTGTAGAGGTTTGGAGATCCATATGGTATGATTGCCTTCATATAAATTTTGGACACGAACGAGAGGGTTTGGGATCCACCGAAAGGTTGAGTGCATGGGTTTAGGGTGCGGTCGAGGGTCGGAAAGCTTTGAAGAGCATTTAGGTTTGCACGTCAATCCTGTATTCTGTAGGCTTGTTGAGGTTGGAGAATGGGGGCCCTACATTGGGGACAAGGAGCTTTAGATGCCCGTTGTTGGTGAGGGGGATGGTGGGAACTTTTGGGGATCCACAATGGAGATGCTCTAGTAGCCTTGTCCTGTAAGAAGTTGCTTGGGCGCCCAGTGGAATATCGAACCTTGTGGAGATTTATTAGTATGGTTAGCAGCATTAGTCAGGTTAGTGTGACCTGGTGGGGCAACAGTTGGTGATTTGGCAATGTGAGAGTGAGCTGTATAGCTGTGCGTGGTAGTAGTGTGGGTGTGAGACGAGACGCATTAATGTAATTGGCATGATGAGTGGCCTCTTTTTTGGGGGAACGGAGTGAGAAGGGTGAGGTGTTGAGGTGATTGTGGGTGTTGGATTGGGGACTGCCTGGCATGGGGGAGAAGCAGGGACTGGCTCTTCATCCGTCATGTGAGAACTGTGACTTGGCCAGAGGCCGGTTGTAGGGTCGCTGTGTCCGTGCATCCCAGAGCCGATGTTGCATCTGTTATGGCCCATCCATCCCTTGCCTAGGAGGATCTCTTCACGCATTGTTCCTGCAAACATCACATAAAAATTTCCTTCCAAGGGATTATTTCTGATGTGGAATAAAAGTGTGAGTGTTCCAATGCAATGAAATGCTATGAGGCAACTGTTGTGACAATGGCTGGGGTTACTTTCAGTGTAGGTTCCTCTAGGGAACGCCATGTTTCATATGACATTAAATTGTAACTAGCCCATGTATCAACAAGAGCTAATTTTTGAACAAAGCTAATCGGGGTGGTCATTCCTAACCACAACCGAGCTGGCTTCACCTCCCAATCTTCTTCCTCTAAGTCGACCACTTGGGCCATGTTGACCATGATATGCTTTTGCCTCAGCTTGGCTTGCCTCGCTTTGGCCTCTTCTTGCATAGTTTTTTTCATATTCTCATGGTCTTTTTTTCATTGTTTTTTGTCATGGATAGCTTTTAAGGTGGCCTCTGTGAGAGGTCCGTAGTAGTGTTTGTGTTATGGATCACCCTAACCCCCTTTGAAACACATCCAACAAGAGATTACCTGGTGAACCGCAACTGTCATGAAGATCTTTCCAATGGCTGAGCTCGTAACCCTTGAGGTCAAGCTCTACAACTCCTTGAGAAGCATAATACCATGCCTCTTGTCGTGAAGCATTGTCACACCGTCGCATTGCACTACGTGTACTTGTCCCTCCTCTCACTTCACTTCACTCACACACACTCACTAGCATGGATTAGAGAGCTATTAACTCCTTTGGATCCACCTAAATCTTGAGAAGCTTTGAGCCAACGAAAATAAACCTAAGCAGAGGGACAATGAAACCCGTAGAAATAGGAGCCGCCAATGGTCCTCTTAACTCTTGATTCACCAATTGGCTCTATATAAACAATGCCTTAAATTTTATGAAAAATGCATTCAACCACCCTATCTTTAGGTGTACAGCTTTAGTGATGTGAGACCTGAAGGTTTGCTCCTACAAGAAGCAGGCAAACCATGTCAGATGCCACAATGTTGCAAACATTTGGTGTTGATCTTGAGCTAGGTTTATCCCAAGTAAAACATGACCAACAAGCAACCCAACAAATGTAGTTTGATGCAATTGGGGACATGTCCCTTTTGTTGTATAACGAGGGGCAAGTGTTGTATAACGAGGGGCAAGTGTTCCAAAATACATCCAAATAGTAAGCACACATAGTGCAAGAGGTTGAGTCTTGCTCTCTAGATGAGCTCATTATATAAGCATCTTTACCATGTAACCAAGTTCCAGTTACCCTGTAACCAAGTTCTAGTTCCTCTTTGTTTTTGGAGCAGGAACATGAACATGGTGAAGGGTGGGTAAGGAAGCAGTGTCGGCGGCAACTACCTCCTCACAAAGGGATCCATGAGAGCATTCTCATAATGTATCCTCAACCATGAGAAAATTGCACAACCTAACCCCTAAGAGATCCCATACCTTAAAATGGTGGGTTTTGTGTAACCACCTCCTTACGTTCCACCACCACGTGAACAAACAGAAGACATGCTAAGGATGGTGTTTGAAATGGAAAGGGGGTCTATGACTAACATACCTAGAGGTTCAAAGTGGGCAAAACTAAGCCAATCCACCTTAAGGATAATGACTAAATTTGATGGAACTACATGTCCAAAGTTTGATCAAATTTGTGAGGCCATGGGACAGATTAATGATCCCACCAAGATATGCTCATTCAAACTTTGCCTTGAAGGTAAAGCACGCCAATGGTTTAGATCTCTAAAACCGCTTGAAAAGGCAAGCTATGAGGTCTTGAGACACACTTTTATGGTGGGATTCTTGCCCAATGGATCTAGATAGAGCCTTATTGTGTAGATACATAGCCTCAAGCATGAGAAGGAAGAAACAATGTGGGATTACATTGCTAGAGCCAAGTATCTCCATATGAGATATAGCACCTTTGCAAAAAGACTAGATGTCTACAAGACAAGGATGTAGAAGTCATCTACCTGAACCGACATATAGGAGACACATCATTCAAAGCCTTATTAGCCAAGGGTGTTAAGAACATGAGTATGGACAAGTTAATAGAGAATTTACTCTACTATTTAGGCCAGTAATGGCAGGGCTAGCCCTAAGGGAAACCTCAAGGCCAGCTCTAGATAATACGTCAAGCATGACACCCACATTTATTCCCATGAAGAGATATGGTTTAGTGCACAATTTGCCTCCAAAATCATACAAGCACAGAGTGTTCAATTAGACAATAACAATTTTGTGCTCACATTGTAAGTGCCAGAGGGAACCATGACATGGGTCATTGTTGGCACCAAGGAAACCCAGCAAGGTGGACTCTAGCACCACGATAGATGCTTCCCATGCCAAGGTAACCATTGGCCTTGCCAGCCCCACAAGTCATTCCTCAATAGGCACAAGCTCCAATGCCTATCTATGAAAAGCCTTTACAAATAGGTATGTACAAACTGCCCTAGTTCCCATTTCCACCTTCAGTGTTACCAAGAGTAGAAGTTGCAATAGGTAGGATTGTGGTGTTGTCTCCACCTACACATCACCGTTATCACCCTCAATTGCTTCATTCTTATCTCCTCTTCCAAGAGTAATGTATTGACCTCATCAAAAGTCAATGCCTTAGTCTTCTCACCCATAAAAAGAGACGTAACAAAGCCTTATTATGCCCTGGGTAATTGCTTCAACAACATAATGGCCATCAATGTAGAGTCAATCTTGGAACCAATTGATGCCAACTTGTCCTTGATATCCTCCACCCAAGTGATGTGTGAAATAAGGACTCTCCATCATCTAACTTTATCCAAAGAGATGGCTCAGTGGTTGATAACTCTACTAAAATAAGTGGTCTCAAACTACGCTTGCAAGATTGTCCACATCTTAATTTGACACCGTCATTTGGATGAGCAAAATGACAATATTAGATGTAGTCATAATAAAAGCATAGGACCAATCATGCTCCTCCTAGTCTAAAATCAACTCCTTAAGATCATCATCAAAATCATCATCATTGAAGTCATTATCCATAGTCCACTGCCTGGTTGGCATCTCAATTATAGATCCTACCTTTCATTCCATTCCACTGACCACCTTCCACAAGTTCCTAGAGTTGGCTCTTGATCATCACATTCTACAATGGATGGTTTGTTCCATCCAACTTGCTATGTTTCGTGAATCCCAAAGCAAAAAAGATGACAGTGCCACATCACAAAGCATCCACAACACACTTACCTTGAATCTTCAACCAAATAATCATGTTGAAAGAGATTAACCTTTGAGATTTTTTGGACGCAAAGGCTCCACCACTAATATGGATGTCTTGTTATCAACATCACCAAGCATAGACTTCTCCTCATGACACCCAAGATTTCCTCCTTGCATAATATGCTGACGGCAACCCTCCACTGTATTTTGATACCACCTCTTAGCACACCAACACATGAATAGGTATCTTAGTAGCCCACCAATCTTACATGTGAACACCTCACGGGGCTCAACACTTGCTTTGTTGGAATTAGGGTTAGGGTTGCAACAATGCACACACACAAGATTAAGAAGCTTGAGAGCACACAAACTCACGAGATTAGAATGAACAAATGTGTGCCAGATACAAAAGATAAGTACACACACCAAAATGAGTAGATAAGAGGGTGTACATACACACGGGGGGAAAACCTCCTAGTGAGGGAAAAAGTACCCCGGTGGTCCTAAGTGTGTTCACACACATCACTACCATATAATGCTACAAATCCCCCCTCGAGTGATGATGTGAACATGTACAAGGTATGGCCGATCGATCTTGAAAAGGCAGTAAGCCGAAAGCTTTATGAAAAGCTTCAAACTTTTCACAACAAGGAAGAGCCTTCATGAATAAATCTGCCATGTTGTCATGTGTAGGCACATAGACCAAGCTGATCTCTACTGTAGATAGTCTTTCCTTGACATAGTGGTAATGCACCTCAATGTGCTTAGTGCGAGCATGAAACACTGGGTTCCTTGCAACTGCTACTAATGCGCTTTGGTAGTCAGTGAAAATCGTAGTGTTAGACGACTGTCCAACACCCAAATCAACCATAAGATGTCTAAGCCACACACACTCAACTGTAGATGTAAAAGCTACCCTGTACTCAGCTTCACAACTGGAAGCATCCACTGTAGGGTGCTTCTTGTTGAGCCCTGATATACATGAATCACCAAGGCAAAAGAAAGACCCACTAGTGGACACTCATGTGTCATAACATCCAGCCCAATCTGAATCACTGAAAGCATGCAGCTGTGACTCACCCCCCTTTGGATAGAATAATCCAAAATACTGAGTGTCTTGTAAATAGAGAAAAACCCGCTTATTAACAACCTGCCAATGCTTCGTACCTGGGCTATGCATAAATCTGCTCAACTGTGAGACCGCATACTGTATATCTGGCCTTGTGTTGCACACATAAAGAAGGGATCCAACAACTTGCTGATACAAACTAGCATTAAAAGAGTCTCTTGCATCTTGAAGACTAAATCGAGTACCTATCTCCATAGGTGTAGCCCACAAGTTTATAGTCTTCAAGATTAAGCCTCTTCTCAGTAGCTTATATATATATATTTAGATTGCAGCATAACAATGCCATCATTGCACCCCAAATCTGACATCTCAAACAATGACCGCAAGGCTGAAATCTGATCTATATCGGGTCCCGTGAGCATGCCATCAACGTATAGAACGATGACCAAAAATTGTGTCCTTACTCCTCTTCACATAGAGGGTACTCTCTGTTGGACTATTGCAAAAATCATTTGCAACCAAGTATGCATGAATGTTCTCATACCATGCTCTAGGAGCCTGCTTAAGGCCATAAAGAGCCTTTTTCAACCTGCATACTTTGGACTCTTCTCCTTTCACAACAAAACCAGGAGGTGTAATACATACACCTTCTCATGTAAATCACCATTCAAGAATGCAATCTTAATGTCCAACTAATGTACATTCCACCCATGATGTGCTACCAAAGCAATGAGACACCTAATGGTAATGTGGGTACAAAGGTCTCATCATAATCAATGCCCTTTTGCTGGGGGGCATACCCCTTTACAACAAGTTTGGCCTTATAGGCAATCAATGCCACCATCTGCTTTGCATTTTAACTTGTAAACCCACTTAGCACCAATGGCCTTCTTGCCCCCATGAGGCAGATCTTTTAAATACCAGGTGTCATTCTTGAGTATAGAGTTATACTCATCCTGAATAGCATGCATCCAATGATCATCATCATGTGCTTCCTCAAAGGAAACAGGTTCCTCCTCATTACATAAAGTAGAAATGAGAACAAGATCCACATGAGAATAATTTGCATGATGAGAACCTACACGAGTTCTGCTAGGTAATAAAGGAGCTCCCAACTTGCTATCCCTTAATGTCTTCTCAAGCCATTTTGGCATACGCCTAGATTCTTCTATGGCTGCTAGCTGCTCTCTCCTCATCCATGACATCCTCAATAATTGCCTCATCAAAAGGCTAATTTGTAGGCTGATTTTGCACCTACAAAGGCTGAATTTCAGCACTTAGTTGAGCATTCAATTACTCTACATATGACTGCCCTCCATTAAACAAAGATAGGAGCGAATCAAACATGTCATGTGAGCATACATTCAGCTATTTTTGGCATAAAAGCACAGGTGTACTAAGTTTTTGACAAAAACAACATCTGTAATTACCAAAAGCCGCTTTGAGGCCGGATGGTAGAGTCTATATCCCTTGCTTTTTGAATTGTATCCCACCAATATGCATTTAACTGCCTTATCATCAAGCTTACTAGATTGTTTCTTAGATATAAAAGCATAAGCAAGACAACCAAAAACATGCAAATGAGCCACATAAGTCTTCCTGCCACGCCAAGCTTCATAAGGAGTTTTAGATTGCAAGGCCTTGGTAGGGCATTTATTCAACACATAGTTTGTGCACATAGTTGCTGTTATGGGGAATCGCAACTGTCGTGAGGATCTTTCCAATGGCTGAGCTTGTAACCCTTGAGGTCTCCAAGCTCTACAACTCCTTGAGAAGCAATTCCACTGCGTCTCCCATGAGTGTTGTCACACCCTCGCATTGCACTACGGGTCCTCATCCCTCCTCTCACCTCACTTCACTCACACACACTCACTAGCATGCATTAGGGAGAGAGATTAGCAAGAGGATTAGCAAGAGCAAAACTCAATTGCACAATGGGAGAGTATGTTGTATTATGAGAGAAATTCACTTATATACATGGCCATAAGTGTTCACACTCACTTAAACTATGGCCGGTCGGGCACTTTAGGCTCATAAGAGGCCTAACTATTACAATGACTACTCTCATGATATATCCATGAAGTACATCACTTAGGACTTCATTCTAACTTGCTACCACATGCTCTTGAAGCGGGAATCGCCATAAATACTCCATCATACCATTACGGGCACCCGTCTAAGTTGTAGCTTTGGACATTATTGCTTCATATCTTGAATGTATGACCCTTTGGTGTATCTACCGTGACTCCTTGATATAAGATAATGGCGGTAGCTCTTGTTAATCCTAGAATTGGATTAACATTCCCCCCTTCTTGATGGCGATCGCGTCCTCGTGATCGCGTTGAAGACCTTTGTGTAGGGAGAATGAACAAGCGTTGGTGATGGCTTTGATGTTGAATGACGTTCAATGGTCTTTGTTCATCTGGAAGAAATAAGAAAAGCTAGTTAATGAATGAAGAGGTTAGTGGTGTTTTGGTAATTCCTAACAGGGTGGTAGGTTGGGATTTTTTGCGACGAATGATTGCATTCTTTTAAATATATTTGTGTGAGTCCCCCTTTTTTTTGGGCTCAATTTGTTTTTGACAATCATCGGCAAGGTTACATGTAATATTTGTTAGTGGGGACACTAAGAGATGTTAATAATGGGAGAGAAGAGAGAGAGAAGGATTCAGAGGAACGTAGACTTAATCATCAGAATGAGATGGTGATTCTCAGTTCCTCATTTGATTCATTGAAGCAACATTCATTATTTGAAGTAATTGGCTTGTGATGATGTCCCGTTGTGTGGCAGGATTCTTGTCAAATGTTGTTGAGTAGGATCCGATCATGTCTTCTGCTGCCCATATGCTTTAGGCTCATTAGGCTCATAAGTGGCCGGGCACTTTAGGCTCACAAGAGGCCTAATGCTATTACAATGATTACTCTCATAATATATCCAACATGAAGTACATCACTTAGGACTTCATCCTAACTTGTTACCAC
Organism: Cibotium barometz; assembly: GCF_041138505.1. Classification (NCBI taxonomy): domain Eukaryota; kingdom Viridiplantae; phylum Streptophyta; class Polypodiopsida; order Cyatheales; family Cibotiaceae; genus Cibotium; species Cibotium barometz. The sequence goes on along the minus strand of NC_141094.1, from coordinate 12,078,553 downwards.
ACGCTCTTGAAGCGGGAATCGCCATAAATACTCCGTCATACCATTACGGGTGCCCTTCCAAGTTGTAGCTTTGGACCCTATTGCTTCATATCTTGAATGTATGACCCTTCGTGTATCTACCGTGGCTCCTTGATGTAAGATAATGGCGTTAGCTCTTATTAATCCAAGAATTAGATTAACATCCCCCCTTTCTGATGGCAATCATGTCCTCGTGATCGCATTGAAGACCTTTGTGCGGGGAGAATGAACAAGCTTTGTCGATGGCTTTGATGTTGAATGACGTTCAATGGTCTTTGTTCCTCCAAAGGAAATAAGAAAAGCTAGTTAATGAATAAAGAGGTTAGTGGTCTATTGGGAATTTTTAACGAGATGGGGATGGGTTTTTTTTATACGAATGATTGCATTTTTACATTTGTGTGAGTCTCCTTTTTTTTTGGCTCAATTTGTTTTTGGCAAGGTTACATGTGATTTTTGTTTTAGTGGGGACACTAAGAAATGTTAATAATGGGAGAGAAGAGAGAGAAGGATCCGGAGGAACGTAGACTTAATAATCAGAACGTGATGGTGATTCTCAATTCCTCATTTGATTCATTGAAACGACATTCATCCTTTGAAGTAATTAGCTTGTGATGATGTCCCTTTGTGTGGCAGGATTCTTGTCAAATGTTGTTGAGTAGGACCTAATCCTATCTTCTTTTGTCCATGTTCTTTTTATATTTTTATGCATATTTAAGTGCTCTAATGAAGCAGATTTACATGAAGTACAAGAATTGAGTCATATAGACTCTTATTGAATTGCTATGTGTTGAAGTAGCCACTTGTTGGTGAGGATTGAAAGAATTACGTCGACTTGCGAGGCTAATATAGAGATCTTCACTAGGGATTGAAAATCATTGAGTTGTGAAGATTGTGGTGTCGTTTGGAGAGGTTTGTAATGTGAAGGAAAATTCCATGCAATGGGTTGTACCATTGACTAGGCTTTCGCCCACCATGGCCCCTCCATCCAAAGATGTACCTGGAAGTTGTTGATGGTGAGGCTTTGGTGCAAATGTTCTCCAGTGCATGAGTATGGATATATATTCATGGAGCAGCTGCTACATTAATTTAGCCAAAAGAATAGTAAGCAATAAGCTTAACAAATATATAGTGGCTATTGCGTGATATGGCTTAATCTGTGATGGGACTTAAATCGTGAGACAGTGTTGGTTCTTAAGATGTGAGATGAAACTCCGTGAATTGTAATTCCGTGAGATGGAATTCCATGAATTTGCATGTTTTGACCTCGATGTTTTTTTTAAATGGGTCATCTAGTCATGATTTGCGCTCGTTTCTCACTTCTAGAGGAGTGAGCATTGTTATTCTGTTCTTGATGTGCTAAGTCTCCATATTGATTCTTAAATTTGTTGCTGAAATGGTGTCAAGGCAGTAAGGAAGACTGTTGATTGTTTGCTTGAACAGACAAGCTCTTGTGTTGGTGCTAAATGCACGAGAGTGGTTGAGTGATTTGCATTGGTGGAGTTCTTTGAGGAACTTGCATAGGCTTTTGTGGATGGTGTTGTAGAGTACTTTTCTTTTTCCTTGGCTTTCGAGTGCTGCGTTAAGGAAGAGGTTTTGACTGTCGAGGCACCTAAATTTGATTGGCACCTTAATAGTAGCCTCCTTGAGCTACAAGTATCTACTTCTCCACCCACATTTTGATACTATTAAGATATCTTTATTGTGGTTGTTATGGTGGAGTTTTATTTTGGGTTGGTGTGGAAGGCTTGGGGCCCTCCTTGACTTTGACTAGCATCGAGGCTACAGGTTTGAGACTCATGGGCATTGTTGATGATGATGAGGTTAGAGTCTCTTGTGGAGTGGTTGTCGTGTGACGAGGCCTTTGAGCATGTGGTTGTCTCCTTTGATGAGGTTTGTCGATGAAGATGCATAGGATTTGGGGCCTTTCCTCTGAGTTTCGTGTTAGAGATAGATGGTGGGAGCTTCTTCAGGAATAGCTGATTGTTGCGAGGTTTTGACATCGAACTTCATATAGGTGAGGATGGGGTTGAAGGAGTAGAGGCTTTATTGGAGTTGGTTGTTGACGTAGATGGTAGGTCATTGTGTAGAGGGGCTTTTGTGAAAGAGGCTTATATCCTTTTGCGGTCAGCATCATAGATATCCATTAAAGTTGGATCCTCTTCCTAGTAGTATGGTATTGTCAACTTTTTGTCGTTGACCATCATGATGACTCTATCGTCGCTAGCAAAGCACAGTGGTGCTTGGGCAGCAACAGTCCATTTATGCTCCAAGATTAAATCTTCTAATACATACTCAACCACAAAAAACTTGCAAGTGAGGGGGTTAGTTTCAATATACATTGTATGTTCAAAGTATCCCAAACATGGCATGTTCAAGTCTTGTGTAAAGGTAATCCTTTCAATATGGGCCGTGAGTGTTGGTTGACCTAACAAATCCCATAGCTCTAGGGTCATGAGATTGTGTTCTTGTGTTGGATAAAGCTGTGCTTGAGCTGTGGTGATTTCATTTGCAATTTCCAATCCAACCAAAATCCTAGGATCTTTTCAGTAAGATATGTTGGAAGTTTCGGCTCCTGCAAGGTACCGAAATTGCCTTTCACAACCGGAATTTTTCACTGGATTTGCCTTTCACGGCCATAATTTTTCACTGAATTTACCTTTCACGGTCAGAATTTTTCACCAGAATTGTCTTTCACGGCCGAAAATTTTTGGCTGGATTTCTATCACGGCCGAAAATTTTTGCCGAATTTGTCTTTCATCACGGTCAGAAGTTTTTGCCGAATTTACCTTTCACAGCCAGATTTTTTTGCTGGAATTATCTCATTGCCGAATTTTTGGTGAGATTTGCCTTTCACGACTGGAATTTTTAGCCGAATTTGCCTTTCATAGTCGAAATTGTTGCCGAATTTACCTTTCACGGTTGGAATTTTTCATCGAATTTGTCTTTCACGGTCGGATTTTTTCACGGAATTTGCCTTTCACGGTCGGATTTTTTTTTTTGGGAGTCTAGTGGGAAATACGAATTTTTCTTTTTGGGAGGAATATTTTTGAATTTAAAATGAAAGGGATATGGGTATTTTCTCAAAAAGGTAAGTGGGAATTAAAAAATTCAACCTTTTAATGACACCCCTTACACCCTTCATAAATGACCCCCAAAATGGACAAATTGACAACTCATAAGCATCTACTCATTGAATGCTCATTAGCCTTAATAATCCAAGATTAATCCTTTTACTAATCTTTCCCTCTTTTACACTAATCAAGGATTCTAATTAACCACTAAATCCTAATTAATTCACACAATTGAGCACATCATTGAAGAGAGCAAGGGAATGCTAATCTTTGTGCATCAACAATGGTGAAAATTAATCTAAAATAGGAGATTAATTAGACTCTTAGTTATAGTCTCCTCTTTTAAGGCAAAATTAATCAAAGAGAGTCAAATTTCTCAAATCGATGAAAAATTTGAAGTTATTAGGTGTTTTGATGCATCTAGATGCTCTCAAAACACTCAAAAATCCTAATTTTGAATACATACTCAATTTAGACCCCAATTAACACATTTTCTTAATTTTTGGCCTCTTGAACAAGATTAGTCACCCTTAATGATAAAAACCAGTCAATTAAGAGAAATTAGTCAAATTTAAGCGTTTTTTGATGATTTTAAGAATTTTTCTAAAAGATTAAGCTACTCCTAATGCTTGCTAACACTCTAATCTAAACAATTTCAACAAAAAACACACAATTAAACTAAAATTAATGATCTTAGTTCTATGATTAAACTAAAGAGAGCTAACATTCACTAAAAATTGCATTCTATTGCATTGTTTGATGCAATGGATACAAACTAAGCCTGATACAAACTATGTGCAAGCCCTAAGAACATGAAAAACCACAAAAACAACAACAAAAACAAAAAATTAATCTAAAAAGTAAGCAAAAAATATTCTTTTCCAAAACAAAAAAGAGAGCTATTCTACACCAAATCTCACACAAATCACCATCAAATCCACATATTTTTCATGGGAAACCATTAATCAAGATAATGGGCAATGGGTTATGTGTAGATTAGAGGAAAAACAATGGAAAAAGCCAATGGATGGCTCCTCGGTAGCAGCGCCAAAAATGTTATGGCTCACCCTAACCCTCCTTACATTCAAAAAGAGATTACTTGGTGAACCGCAACTGTCGTGATTGAGGATCTTTCCAAAGGCCGAGCTCGTAACCCTTGAGGTCTCCAAGCTTTACAACTCCTTGAAGAGAAGCAATTCGACCGCGTCTCCCCCACGAGCGTTGTCACACCGCCACATTGCACTGCGGGTCCTCGTCCCTACTCTCACCTCACTTCACTCACACACACACTCACTAGCATGCATTAGGGAGAGAGAATAGCAAGAGCAAGATTCAATTACACAATTGGAGAATATGTTGTATTATGAGAGAAATTCACTTATAGACATGGCCATAAGTGTTTACACTCACTTAAACTATGGCCAACCGGGCACTTTAGGCTCATAAGAGGCCTAACGCTATTATAATGACTACTCTCATAATATATCCATGAAGTACATCACTTAGGACTTCATCCTCCGTCATACCATTATGGGCGCCCATCCAAGTTGTAGCTTTGGACCCTATTGCTTCATATCTTGAATATATGACCCTTGGAATATCTACCATGACTCCTTGATGTAAGATAATGGCGGTAGCTCTTGCTAGTCCTAGAATTGGATTAACAACCTCTAACCAAAAACCATGAGGTAAATCTTGGGCTTTCACCATACATCGTGCCTTCTCCACCATGAGAGACTTGTTCTTCCTCTCAACCACACCAGTTTGCTAAGATGTGTATGACACTGTACATTGATGCCTTATGCCTTTTTCAGCCATATATGCGTGAAATTCCTTGGACATATACTCCCCTCCTCGATCTGAACGAAGGGTGCCAACTTTACATTCACATGCATTTTCAGCCATGGATACAAAGTGCCTAAAGCACATAAAAATCTATGACTTGTGCTTTAATGGATACATCTAGCTATATCTGGAGTAATCATCAATAAAAGTAACGAAGTAGAGATATCCTCCAATAGATGGTGTCCTCATAGGACCACATACATCACTATGTATAAGCTATAATTTCTTACCAGCTCTCACAGATCCATCCTTTGGAAATGATGCCCAGTGCATTTTACCAAGAATACACTCCTTACATACATGTCTAGCAGGGGTCTCAAGAGTTGGCAACTCAAACACCATATCATGCCTTTGAAGGCGTAACAAACTGGCATAATTCAGATGGCCAAATCGTGCATGCCATAATTCTGCATCACTCATAGCACGAGTCATAGAGCCTAAGCAAGCATCATGCTGCAACTTCTAAAATACATCCATCTTGTATAGGCCATGAAACAAGGTACCTGAGGTAATGATCGAATAACCATCATTTCTATCCTGAACTGTACATCTGTCATCCACAAATTTCACCATCAAGCCTGACAAGGCTAAGGCTGAAACTGAGAGCAAGTTCTTCTATCCTGAACTGTACATCTGTCATCCACAAATTTCACCATCAAGCCTGACAAGGCTAAGGCTGAAACTGAGAGCAAGTTCTTCTTAATGCCTGGCACATATAAAACTTTAGAAAGAGTAAATGCGTCCCCATTTGCAGCCACCAATTAGCACAACTCTACCAGCTCCTTTGACAGGATATGAGGAACCATTTGCACATGATGGTTGCTGCACTTGTTGGGACAGATTCCATAGATGAGAACAATTTTTTTTGTGAAGTGATGTGCTTACTAGCACCACTGTCAAAGTACCAAGCATCTGATTCTGCCACTGACATGCATGCATCATAAACAGAAGGATCATTACTGCAATGTACAGTCCATGCCCAATCATCTTGAGCAAAACTCATTGCTGATTCCTTCTTCTATGCACTTGGTGTAGATGCATTAGCCACAGCCATGCTCGATTCTTTCTTTTTCTCCTTCTTTAGTCTTTTCTTGCACTCATTTATGTAGTACACTGGTTTCTTGCAATAATGACACTTGCCCTTCTTTTTAGGCTTATCACCTTCTTTCTGTGCATCCTTACCTAAGGATTATGATTTTGGCTTATAGCCACTATGCGAAGAAGCTTTACCTTTGTCTTTTTGACTGGCAACAAAAGCTTGGTCACCAACTCGCATAGCAGATTTGTTTTGCCTAGACTACTCTTCTTGCAAGAGTACTAAAACTAGCTCATCAAATGTAAGGGCATTTGAATTTCCCTTCATCATGAGTCTAAGGGTAGAGGCAAAACTCTGATATAATCCGACAATGCATTGAGAATTGTGGGCACCAATGTACTATCAAGATATATCTCATCCACACTAGCGAGCTTCTTCTTAAAATCTTTGATCTTGGTCAAGAAGTTGTCCATTGAGTCTACCTCATTCATGTGCTCAGACTCCAACTGTTTGCACATATATACAATACGTGTTTCATTGCGCACCTGGTATAATGCAGTACGTGCATCCCATGCCTATTTTGAAGTCTTACATCATTCACTTCACAGAAAGTGCAAGCAATGCATGTGCCTGTGTATCTCTTCCATCTTGTTTGAGTAGCAGTGGGAGGTATTGGTGGTGCATGTGGAGGAGCCACATCTATATCAAATTCTACTTTAGATATACTTGCAGCACTTGGTTGCACTGGTAGTTGTGAAACATGACGAGTTTCACTACCATTGACCACATTCCAAAGGCCTTTAGCAACCAATACATGCCTCATCATATAGGATGACAATGGCTAGTTAGTCCCATCAAGTTTGTCCTCGGCAGATAACATGTTGAATACATCACTACTGCCAACCATAAATGTCTACCAAATGCAAAATCTTTCAACACACTACAAGTACTCACTATTCACTGAATACAACACCAGATGGCTACCAACTGAATCACCTGCAAAGTGTATGAAGAGTAGAGAATAGAGTGTTACTGTCAAAAGTATGATGGTCGATGCTATTGAAGACACTATAGGTGCTGCTGCACACCAAATCCTTGCCGCTGTTGCACAACCCAAACACCCAAAATCGAGCATAACCAATCCAAAATGACGCCTCTCCAGAACGTGTACAGAAATATTGCAGTGCCCAAAACGCGCTAGAATCACACCGCATGCCCTGAAAACGCCGTATACTTCATATACAATACACTACAATATATACCTTCTTCTCCTAAGAGAGTATCTCAATCAAAGACATAAAAACAAGGTCGTGATGATTGAGGAGGGAGGTAGACTACTAGATCAAGTGTCAAGGAATCTAGCTCTGATACCAATTGTTGGAATTAGGGTTAGGATTGCAACAATGCACACACACAAGATTGAGAAGCTTGAGAGCACACAAACTCACTAGATTAGAATGAACAAATGTGTGCCAGATACAAAAGATTAGTACATACCCCAAAATGAGTAGATAAGAGGGTGCACATATGCACGGGGGAAAAAAACTCCTAGTGAGGGAAAAAAGTACTCCGATGGTCCTAAGTGTGTTCACACACATCACTACCGTATAATGCTACATGCTCAACACGAATATGGCAAAATGTGCCTCCAAGGTACCTAAAGCCAGGCTTCCATGTGACCATCTCATTGTAGATAATAAGGCATCATAATAAGCATTGAAAATGCTAGCTGCTGCAAGGCATGTAGTTAAGCTAGGACCCTTGTGTGCTTTTGCTAGTCTCTCCCAATACAACATGTAGCCCATCAGATCCATGCATTTAATGTAGAGTTGTAAGCTTCGATGCTCAGCTTCACCAAGGCCAAGCATACTGATGTTAGCTATTTACAGTAGCACTACATGTGAGGCCACCCATGTCCTTCACTGGTGGCACTTTTTCCCATTAGGTTTCTTCCCCCATACATGTAGGTATGAACGGATACCTTAGGGTCAATATATAAGCAACCTCTCACCTTGTTCAAGGTTGCTACTTATTTATATGTCTCTTCTCCTTGAGCTCTTGCTCCACAATATTATTAGAACAAGAATCCATCTCTCTAACACTTGGAAGGTTTCTTAGTGGTATTGGTGTTTCTATTTTCTCAATGGAGGTCTTCAGTTCTTAGAGTCTTTCTTGTGCGGACAATGGTGATGTTTTCTTCTCTATTGGAAGCTTCATTGGGTGTATTATATTCGATCGTCCACCCTACCTTTGCCTTACACATTGGCCATCCCCTCTTAGCGCACATCATTTGCTTACTTTTGTGCAGGCTACAATGTGGCAGCTTTGTTTAAAGCTTCAACACCACATACATCATCATCCCTCTCGCTTTGAACCGTCAATAGCTCCGGCATAATTTAGCTAAGCTCGTTAACATTAGGGGCACTATCTTCTCTGTCAACAAGCACCGATTCATCATTAGCTACTCCAGTGTCCACCTCCTGTTCTAGCCTTCACCTCCCAGCGCCATTTATCCTAGCGCTTCTCTCGCCTTCAAAGTCGACCTCATGCCTATTCTTGTTGGTGGTAAGCTCTCAGTCACATGCCTATAAATCTCACTTAGCCACCTTGCATAGTCCTTGCAAGGACCTCACAACCATTTTTACCTATTGAGCTTCGTGGGTTTAGTTTGTCCCTGATTGGAGGTAGGACACTTTCACTATTGTTGAAGGTTTTCCTGAGCCCATCATGATTCATGGGGATCGGAGCATTCTTGGAATTCCACTCATCTCCCACATTCAGGCCCAATGAGCCGAGCCTACTCTTATTCTTAATAAGGTAAGCTCAAGGAAGACAAAGAGCTTGCCATAGACACCATCCCTATAGTTGTTGGTCCTATTTCTTTTGGCAAAGCTAAGGAAGGGGTTAGATAGATCCTACAATCACCTTCCAAAGTCACATAGCACGTTGGTTTTTGGAGCTTATCCTTTCCCAATACAATAAGCATCTTCATCAGCATGGGTAAATTTCAAGGATTCTTTGAATTTTCAAAGTCAAGGTTCAATCAATCGCTCTTTGATCTCTCACCAATCTTCTTTATTATAGCTTTTAACCTACTTTCGCAAGTTACCACTTTTTCAAGGTTCAATTTTAATCCTATTGTGATCAATTTTCAGGTCATCAACATTTGGTGACTATTTTTTCAAGTTTTTCAAGCATCTCCCTCCCCAAATTCATTCAACCATAGTACGATGTGGCTAACAATTCATCCAATTACGTGTTCAGGATTCTTTCTAAATAAGAGAAGTTGGATGGGTCAAATTACTTCTTATAGAGTTTCATGGTGGTCAGAAATGTTCTCACAACCAAGGGTATTTGGGGTCTAGTCAGTGGGGTGAACAAGCCCGTGAGATTCAAATGATGCATAAGCTTTGACGTTAATTCCTTTGTCTATCAAAAGAGAATTGTTCCATATGTTCGTTCTTGTAAAACATTTAAAGTTTCTTGGAACACTTTCGAGACTATGTATTAGGCTAAAAATGATGCCCGAGTTGCTTTTCTCGAAAGGAAACTTGATAATGACAAAGTGTAGGAGATAGGGTCCATGAATGAACACTTAACCAAGCTGCATGACTTTAAAAAATAGCTTCTTAATACTGATGAGATCATTCATAACAAGGAAACAATTAACATCACCCTTAACTCTTTACATGAATCTTATTTGGGTTTTAATACTTCCAACTTTCTTTGAGAGGCAATGCAACCCCTCTTACCTACTAGGAGCTTGTTAGCTTATTGTTGCAAGAGGAGGAGTCCGTAAGAATGCATCTATCGATTCTAGCAATGACCACACTCATGTCACCAGGGAAAAGGGCAAGAAGTTCCAACGGAAGAACAATTCCAACAAATCTTCTAAGGCTAAGGATGATTTCAAGAAGCCAAAGAAAGTTACTTGCGGTGCCGGTATTGTACGAAGCCTAGCCATGCACTTGAACCATGATATAGATTGTAGGCTAAAGAAAAGAAGAAAAAGAAATCTAACAAAGGTTCTACCAATTCTGTCCTAGACATGCCAAGAAAGAGGACTTTGTATGGCTGTTTACAGCTTTAATCTTAACCATGATTCATGTCTCAATGCTTCAGAGAGTTGGTATCTTAACAGTGGTGCTTCAAAGCACATTGCTTCTCAAAAAAGTATGGTCAGTAATATGGAATCTGTGTAAGATGGCCACATTGTTATGTGTGCCAATAATGCCTTCTATCCAGTCAACGGTATTTGTGAGATTTGCCTTACTACTACTAGTGGTGAGGATCTTTGTCTTCAAAATGGCTTCTATCCAATCAATGATATTTGTGAGATTTGCCTTACTATTGCTAGTGGTAAGGATCTTTATCTTTAAAATGTATTTTTTATTCTAGGTATCAAGAAGAATCTACTTTTAGTGTGCACTCTAGCAAGAAAGGGTCTTAATGTTGAATTTGTAGATGATAAATGCATTGTCCATGGTAGAGAATAGGATAAGAAATTGTGCGTACTAGAACACTCAGCCATGGTTTGTACAAATTGGACATGTATAATAAGTGTGATCATGCTTATCTGAGAGACACTTCAAATGTAATGAAAGTTGCCTAATTGTGGCATGCTAGGTTTGGCCATATACATCGATTGGTGGATGAATTCTTTTGTAGAAACATGGCATGTTAAAGGGCTTGCCTCAACTTGATCCCCCACCCAGATATGTTTTTGAAGAATGTATCTAAGTTCTCCCGCCAACAATTCCCAAAGAATGCAGCTAATAGAGCTAACCACAACAAATTACAGCTCATGCACGGTGATGTGTGTCCAATGCGGACCTTTTGGGAGGAATCTTTACTATGTGACCTTCATTGATGATTATAGCAAATTCAGTTGGTCTTATTCCATGAAAGCAAAATCATAGGTATTTTCTCATTTTCAACACTTTCTTTCTTTGGTTGAGAATTAAACTGGTTTAAAATTCTAAAATCTCCGTACAGATAGAGGGGGTGAATATTGTCTAATGCTTTCAAAGAATTTTTGGCACAAAAAGGCACTAAGCATCATGCATAGCTCCTTATACACCATAGCAAAACACCATAGCAAAATGGTGTTACTAAGAGAAGGAACATGACTTTCGTGAACATGGTTAGATACATAGTTAAGGGTCAGCAACTTCCATAGGTGAAGCTTGATGATGAGGCAGTGAAATGTATTTTTATTGGCCATAATGCAGAAAGCAAAGGTTACCATCTCTATAATCCTCTTACCAAGAAGATTATTATCACTATTAGGGACATCCTTTTTGTAGAGGACTCGATCTATCCAATGATGGAATTTAACATGACTATGCCAATTCCCCAAACACATTTATGCTAGTATTTGTTGACTCTTAGCAGATTTTGCCTTCTGATCCAAGTTTATTACAAGGGAGAATGCTCAAGAAATTGCTGCAGCAACTTGTGATCAGCTCAAAGATCCAGTAAATTCTAAAAGATAGCAATCAATAAGTCTAGGCTTATGCCTGAATGGGTTAGAAGCCCCTTATAGGGGATATCAAATTATATGCTCCTTTGTAGAGTGGAACGAGATTCGGTACTAAAACCATCTCTTACTGAGTTTTCATTTCTTAGTTCTCTACATGATGTAGTTAAACTTGCGTCTTTTGAAGAGGCTCAAGAAGATTCAATTTGGGTTAAAGCCAAGCATGATGAAAATCAAGCCATTCAATTTGGGTTAAAGCCAAGCATGATGAAAATCAAGCCATTCAAAACAATGGTACTTGGGATTTAGTGAATCAACCTCTTGGTAAGAAAGCAATTGTACTAAGTGGGTTTGCAATATCAAGAGAAAGGCTAATGGATTTATGGATAGGGACTTATTGCAAAAGGTTATGCCAAGCAGAAATGAATGGACTATGATGAAACCTTTGCTCCCACTTCCCATATGCCCACTATCAGATTTGTTACTACTTTGGTAGCCCACTATAGGTGGAAAGTGCACCATTCTTGCATGGTGACTTGCAAGAAGAAATTTATGTGAGTCAACCCGCTAGATTTGCCTAACTTGGCCAAGAACAAAAGGTATACAAGCTTATGAAAGCTCTTAATGGTATAAAACAAGCTCCCAGAGATTGGTACCAAAAAATTCATGCCTAATTGATTGGATAGGGTTATCATAATAGTCCTACAGTAATGTCAAAAAGGACCACGAGGATTTGCTCATTAGTATCCTCTATGTAAAGACATGCTATGACTAGCACCAGTGATTTGATCATAGCCTTTGAGGTTGACCTTGCCTCAAATTTTGAGATGTCAAATCTTGGTCTTTGATCCTAGAGAATCATTCGACATTACCACTTATGCTCAAAAGCTGTTGGATGCCTAATCTATATGCACAACTCACATCTAGACATGCATTATGGTGTGCCATAACTTTCAAAGTTCGTGCATTGCCCAAGCAGTTAAATGTATCTTTTGATACTTATTACAAAGAACTCAAGACCTTGGATTTGTTTTATGCCAAGGGGGGTGATTTACAACTGTAGGTCTTCAATGATTCAGACTAGGCATGTGATTATAATACAGGACACATATATGGAAACAACTTCTTTCTTGGCAACTTATGCATATCTATCTTGGCTAAGCAAGAAGCAACCAACTGTGGCAATATCGTCTTGTGAAGTTGAATACAGAGCAACATTCATAATGACAACAATTCATTGTGTATGGTTGAGAAGATTGATCGAGGATCTTTGTGTCCCTTCAGACAGTCCTACTCCTATTCTCACTGACAGCCAAGCTACAGTGGTGGCAGTTGTAAAGAATATTGTCTTTCATGCTAGGGCCAAGCACATTGAGGTGCACTACCACTATGTTAGAGAGAGACTCCATGCAAGTGAGATCAATGTGATCTACTGCAGTACCCATGACAATGTGGCATATCTTTTAACTAAAGCATTATTATGCAAAAAGTTTGAGGCCTGTCGCAAAGCTTCAAGCCTTATTCCTTTTAGAGACCGATCAGCAATCTCTATAAGCCTCACATTTGTACTATAGGGGGGATTATTAGCTATTTATTGTAGCACTACATGTGGGGCTGCCCATGTCCCTCAACAGGGGTACTTTTTCCTATTGCGTTTTCCCCCTCAAACATCTAGGTGTGAACGGACACCTTAGGGTCAATTAGTATATAAGCAACCTCTCATCTTGTTGAAGGTTGCTGCTCATTTTTTGTATGTCTCTTCTCCTTGAGCTCTCGCTCCAAGCAATACATTGAGTTATCCATTTCTCTCACTCCCCTCACCCCCAAGCTTCCCAACTATTGCGTGTGTGTGTTTTCCCAACAACTAATACTTGGCGGTGAGACCAAACACAAATACCCCTACAACACTAGAGTCACACTAGCATCAATAGTAACTAACATAGATCACCCACAATATTGATCTAACATGGTGCAACAATAAAAAATATCAATAAAACAAGGGTGGATTTGAACCCGACACCTCTGCGCGGAAAGGAAAGGATGCTACCACTAAGCTACAACCCGAGGCAGTCCCTTGCCTCGTTTACGACACACAAGTTGGAATTCAGAATTGAATTTTTTATAAAGTGCCTTGGCCTTCAAATGAAATCAATCATTTAAAAAAATGTATTTGCGGTGGCTGTCTTTTGAAACCTAGTACATATGGCAGCCCCGGCCTCACTCTGTCCGGCTGTGTGTGAAATCTTACTGATGAACTTTAGTTGACCAAAGGTGCACTTTCAATCTTGTTACTTTCTGTCGTGAATGCTGTCAGAAGCTAAGAATCCTTCACAGTTGAGAGAGCCAGAAACCCTAATTTCTTGCTATAGTACACACCACAACTAGGCAAAGAAACCCTAATTTTCTGAAACCCTCCAAATCCGAAACTCTCTGAAGCCCTGCTTTTCTGAAACCCTGGTCTGGTACTTTACAGAGTGCCGTAAACCCGAATTTCATTCAACAGTTCACACCACAGCCGGGCCACAAGAAACCCTAGTTTGCTGAACCGTAGTGATTTCAGAATACCATGAAACCTTAGTTTCGAAAGCCCAAGTTTTCGGCAAGTGTATTCAGAATGTACAGCTTTACTCTCTCTGGCGGGTCTCTGCAGACACTTCTGTCGCATCAGATCAAGACGAGCAGCGAGGTTGGGCAGTAATCCGACCCCATGGAAGCCAGCACTCTGTAGTGGGCAGCAGAGAGTAGTAATTTGTGGCAGAAATGCAGGCAAATTTGGGGAGCTCTTCTTACAAAGCCCCCATCTACCTGAACATCTATGACCTTACCACTCTCAACAACTACCTGTACTGGTTTGGGCTTGGCATTTTCCACTCTGGAATCGAAAGTAAGTTTCTGCTTTTATCTGTTGTACCATAATGACTCCTGTATATTGCTGCATTAGGTTTTTACCTTGATGCGAGAAACAAAGGTTTGTTTTCTATCTGTACATGATGCATGCAGTCAATGGGATTGAGTTTGCGTACGGGGCTCACGACTCACCCACATCTGGTATTTTTGAGGTCGAACCACGCAACTGCCCAGGGTTCATCTTCAGAAGAAGCATTGCCCTCGGGACCACCGAACTGTGCCCTTCTGAAGTATGGGATGTATTGGATGATATGTCATTGCTCTACACAGGTGACTCGTACAATCTTCTCACCAAAAACTGTAACCACTTCACCAACGATGTTTGTGTGAAGCTGATTGGGAGGCCGTTGCCGGGCTGGGTGAATCGACTTGCTAACCTTGGTGAGTTAAACATTGCTTGCTAGATTCTATTGTAATTGACTTGCAGTAGGGGTGTTAAATATTGATTGACAGGTATGTATACTTAGATAATTTGATTGGCTATGACAATTGTCTCTGTAGACTACTATGATATCAGATTATCGGATTCCTCGAGAGTCGAATTGAGGGGTCGAACATATAAAAGTGGCTGCAATTTTAGCCAATTCCTATGGCAGAGTTATGAGTAGAAAGAGTAGGCATGGTGAACTAGATTATGGAGTCAATTGTCAAGATTTGCTCTGTTGACCGGTTTTTCACGTCCGTAGACTAAAAGAGATGCTGGGAGCTCAGGATAGCATTGTGACTCCTCAAGAGGTGGTTGAGGTTGAGGACTTGTCTTATGTTCTAGGATTGGATAATTTACAGCATAGGTTTCTCGATTTTCTTTCTTAGATAGATTTTGTTTCTAAGAGTGAGAACGTCTGAGGAGGGGAAGTATGTGACATACCTAGTACTAATCCTTGGGATTAGTGGCCTAATCCGATAGAGTTAGGGGAGCCCTGGGATTAGGAGGAAGCAGGCTAATATGGGTGGCTAAGGTTATTATTAATAAATCTATGTGTACTAGCTATTTATAAGAGTTTGGTTATTTATAGCAACAATGGACCCTATATAAGTGAAGCATGTGTTATTATTGTACTCTTGGTCAGAGTTCGACCAAGACTATGGCTACGCGTGTTGTAGAGCATAGATCGGCATGCCAAAGGACTCTCATGGACATGTGGGTGTCATACCTTAGCCCCTGTCTCGGGAGTGGTTCGAAGCATAGAACCTACTGTTTAGCCTCCATTCCTCTTAGGAGTGGTTTGAAGCATAGAACCTACTGTTAGGAGGCGAGCTAGCCTGCATTCCTCTTAGAGGGTTTATACTAATTACTTGTGTCGTGTTTAGGAGATCCATGGGACTGTAACAGTACCGAAACACTCGCTTCACAGCTTGTTGATGCTTTGATCTTAGGTTGTGTAGAAACTTACTCAACTGAGATACCCCACATTGTATGTTCGGCCTTGTATTTGTCAGAATGCACAGCGGAAATGAAGACAACTGCTGAAGAGAGCAATACACAGATGAAAGAGAGAGAGAGAAGCTTGTGTAACTCTACTATATACACCAATAAATCCCGGAAATAATACATGATGGAGTGTGTGGGCAAGGGGCCATTTTATATGGCCCCTGGCTGTGCTGCTGGTCGGCCAGCCCAAAGTCAGCCGATAGCAGCCCATGACTAGTATATGCCCAGTTGGCCAGCAGAAGGGCAGTCGGCTAGCACAAAAATACAGTCGAGCATCACTAGATCAATTGGGCAGCACCACAGACACAGTCGGCCAGGCATCTAGGGGCAGTTGACAGTCCACACATAGCTCCAAAAAAATAAGAAAAAATACGGAGAGCGAGGAAAAATGGGAAAACACCAAATACGGCCGGGCACACCCACAACAGAGGCCCTGATATAGTGTACAGACAGGAGATGACTGCTAACACACCTTCTCAACTCCTGGATATGGAACCAACCCCAGTGAGCTTGAGTGCCGCCGGAGCATAGCCTAAGGTAGAGACTCCGCGAAGAGGTTCGCCGCATTGTCTCCCGTCGAACAATAAAGAAGCAAGATGTCATCGGCCAAGATCTTCTCACGAACAAAGTGATATTGTATCTCTATATGCTTGGCCCGGGCATGGAAGACCGGGTTCGGAGCAATAGCGATACAGCTCTGGTTATCGCACTGGATGACCGTGGGCTCCTATGGAAACCCAATCTCGCCAAGAAACCTGCGCAGCCACACAAGCTCGTAAGTAGCACAAGTAGCCCGGTACTCTGCCTCTGTAGACGACAAGGCAATAGTTGGGTATCTCTTGCTGCACCATGAAACAACTCCTGAGCCGAGGGTAAAACTGTAGCTTGATGTAGATCTCCTTGTGTCTGGATCTCCTCCCCAACGTGAGTCACTCCAACCTTGGAGTCCAACTCGTTCCTTTGTTTCACCTCCAGTGGCGTAGAAGAGTCCAAGATCCTTCGTACCCTGCAGATACCAAGATCCGCAATCCTATGTCCCAATGAGACTTCAACGGCATCTGCATAAACGAGCTCAACAGCCCCACAGGAAAGCCCAAGTCCAATCTGGTGTTCAGCAACCAGATCAATGAACCAACGAGCTTCCGGTATAGAGAGGCATTAACTGGCTCACAAGGATCATTCACTGTAAGCTTCGTGTTCGGGTCATTGGTGACATGATAGGCTTGCAGTTCTCCATCCCAAAGGCCTCAAGCAACTCATGGAAAGAATCCCCTCTAGGTTTGCCAGATCTCCAATCCCAAGAAGAAGTGGAGTAAGCCTAAATTGGTCATCTCAAACTCCTTTGACAAGGCAGCCTTCGTCACTGCAATGTGTTCCATATGACCACCGGTGAGAATGAGGGCATGCACATAAAGGATGATCAACGTGACCATGCCGCGTTCCCGAAAGAGGTATAGGTTCAGATCTGCAACTGATCTCTGAAATCTAGTTCGTAAAAAGAAGGAATCAATCTTCTGATTCCAAGCCCTGGGAGCCTGCTTAAGACCATACAAGGCCTTCTGCACATAGTCATAGGGGACGTGGGGGACGGATCCCTGAGACAGGGGAACGCCGTCCCACAACGTGCGGGAACGGAAACGAACAGGGGACGTGTGAGCCCACGCTGTAACAAGGGGACAACGATTCCGGGACGACGGGACAGGACGGTCAGCTGACCGTTGCACAGCGTTGACCAGTTTGCGACTCTGCCGTTGTGCCCTATAAGCGTTGGGCGCCCTGTAGCCATTGGGCGCCTAGCCGTGGAGCAGCCCTCCCCACTTGGCCCATGGCTATAAGAAGAGCCCCCATTGGCACATGCTATAGGAACTTCAACTTTCAAGTCTTCAAGTCTTCAAGACTCACCTCGGTCCTACTTGGCACTTGCTCTAGCCTCTTAGCTCTTGCCTCTTGGCACTTGCAACACTCCTCAAGGCTCAAGCAAGGCTTAAGGCTCCTCAACTTTCAACGCTCAAGTGGGAAGCTCATTGGCTCAAAAGGAGATGATTATGACAAGGTGCCACTCTAGCCTATGTATGGCTCTTTAACTTCCCATGCTTCCACTTATGGGATAATCCAAGGCACCTTCTAGCCATAGATCACACGCTCGAAATCACCAACCTTCCAACACTGGCGTCCCAATGTCGAGGTAAAGGAGCATAGAGGGCTGCTGTCCCGGTGATGATGAATGAGGGCAGAGAGGGCCACAATCCCGAAGTAGTAGATGCTGAAGTAAAACTGCTGGAAAGTAGCAGAGAGGGCTGCTGTCCCATAAGCTGTGGTAAAACGCTGATGATATGCTGATGTAAAAACGCTGATGATATGCTGATATAAATGCTGATGATGTGCTGATGTAAGTGTCGATATACTGTAGATGAAGGGCTACTGCAGAATAGTAGCTGTAGGTAAAAACACAACCTGTAGAGGAAGTAAACGGCCTGTAGATAAAGAAGCACCGGCTGCAGCAGGACTTGGAGTTGTGTTGTTGCGTTGTGAATAATGTTGAGTTTCCTATATATGCAGTAGGACTGCTGGTCAGTCAGGGTAAGCTGTCGGCCAGCAGCAAAGACAAGAAAAAAGCCAAAAAGACCCTTTTGGGCTGGATAAAAAATCAGGTTTACGCATGTTTTCACACATACGTGGCACCGGATTAAGGTGTGTATGTGACATCCCTTCTTGCCAAACCTGGAGCACTTGTACCTTGGATTCATTCTTGACATGGTTCATCTATAGGCTCATCTCTTAACTCTTTAGCCCAGCCACTGCTGCCACTGGAGTCTAGAAGTGTTGGCTCTTCTTCCAGCTCCTCTACCAAAGGATGGTTCCATTGCGTCGAAATCTTCCACAACACTTGTCTCATCCTCCATTGTACTAGATTCGGAGAGACATATGTGAACTGTACGTGTTTCCAAAGGAGACCATTCTTGAACAGATCTTGGCTCTGCACGGATGACTGTACCTCTTTGTCGACTTCGGAGAACTGTGCATTCTTTCCAGACTGTCCCTTGTGTATTGGTGGAATCCTTTCCCCCTAGTCTTCATTGTGGCACTCTTGCCAACGTCAACCGCCTTGGCCAAAACTACTTCATTGCTTGTACTTGGTCTCATGAAAACTGCCATCAATTAGGACAGTTTGACGGGCTGACTAGGGCTGGACCTGGCCAGCAATGTAACGGGCAGAGGTGCTCAGGAATGCCCCCTCTACCCTAGTTAAACAACATGACAAGCCTTACATTGTAATTTTTCATATTTCATTTGTTTTTTGAAAAATTAAAAAAAGAAGTGAAGAAGAAATAACCACCCCCACCCATCTGTTGATTACATGTCTTTCAATGCCAGGGGCTTTTTGTAGCTGTGTTCTACCAGAGAGTTTGCAGGTCACTGCTGTACAACATTCCCCCGAGTATCATTCATCAGAAGGTTAGTAAATATCAGCTTCTCTTGCTTTGTTTGGAAGGTATGAGACTCACCCTAGTGGCAGTAAGGGCTATGTATTTATTATGTAAATTTAATGAAATCAACTGGATTAAGGGGTTTTTTGGGCTCATTGTTTAGCTGAGCTAAGTTCTTTTTACTTATGCATTCATTGTGTATAGTTAACATTTACAATTTTAATTGCATAAAAATTGTCCACAGTTTCCTTCAAGAAAGCATGCATGTGACAGGTTTATATGTGCAGATTTACGAAGTCCTCCGACAGATCAAGAGTGGCTGGATAATTCTGATGAAGATGTGCTTTTGTTGGCACCCCCAGGTGGTGGTGTGTAGGTGGCAGGTAGCATGTTGAAGCTGACCCTTTTCAATTGTTTGAGGCCTAGGTTTTGAGGGGCGATTCATACTAACCAGAACAAGATGAATGATCATTAGTCTAGTCAATGGCACTAGCTTATGTAAACCATCTGATTGGCTTGTGTTGTTGCTAGGTAAACGAACTTGTGGTAGAGGTCCTGCCTTGAGTGGAACCATTAGACTATAATGATTTTTTTTTTCTTATTGTTGATATATGTGCAGGCAAAATTTTGCACTTGTTCCAGTAGGAAAGGTCCTTTTTTCTCCCTCTATATTTTCTTGCAATGTGCTCTAAGCAACAATAACCATAACATAGTAATCTTATTATATATCTTCATATCAAAGAAGATGGAATATAGTGCCTTTAAGCAAGAAAGGCACTATATTCCATCTCAAGAAAGCTTAAGCATGCTATGCTGCATATGGGTGTCTCCCTTTCTAGTAAAGATGCCTTCCTCTTAAGCATGCTATGCTGCATGTGGGTGTCTCCCTTTCTAGTAGAGATGCCTATCTTTGCTTACATCCATGGTTTTTTTGGAGCATTGTGCTATGATTCTTATGTCGTATCAATGACATAAGAAATGTGTAAGTTGTGGGTTTTCTCTTCTTGAGAATTGTTAAGACTAATGTTTCCCCTTTAAATTAGACTCAACATTGTCATGGTGTTACATGCCTCTAGCTGATCTATGCACCTTTTGCTTGTGAAGTCTTAAAGAAATATTTGTGTACTACTGCTTTTACTAAGATGTGATCATGCCTCCTTAGTAATTAGATTCAAGGATATAATCAACTGCTCGTTGGCTTCCTCCTAGGATCAGATGAAAGTATGCCATTACCATGGTGTGTTTTGACATGAATAGTTTGACCATTTCTCATGCTAATGAAACATAAGAGCCCGCTTACGAGGCACTGGGAACAAAAAGACACACAGCTTGCCTATGTTCACTTCGTATCATGATTAGAACAAAAGAGATTTCTCTAAATCAAATTCAAAATTGGGTTTTAAGAGAATTCAATTTGTTACCAAAACATTGCAACTTTGTTCACAAAGGCAATCAATCAGATGGGTTGGGACCACTTTTATCAAAGAGGTCTAGGATGTTAAGAGTAGCTTGGTCATTGCTAGCAATCATAAGAGTGTATACACGCTTGGGGGAAAAAGCTTGGTCCGCTATTAGCTTATGTCAGCACATCACTATACAACACTTATGAGGTCAACTTGTTTTGTAGGTAATACTGCCATGGTTACGTCAGAGATCAAGGACTAGTACAAGTCACTTATATGCCTCACAACAGTTTTGAATGGGCATATCCCTCACTGCATTATATTCACATCTTGGTGATTAAGAACATAGACATGTAGATATTTGGAATATGCATAAATCAAGATAGAGGTTTGAAGGAAAATAATTTGCCTTGCTCCTAAAGAGAATTCATATGCATGGCTTACACATGTAAAGTAAAGCTTGAGCCTCAAGCAATAGACACAAATATCTCATAAAACCACTAAATAAGATCTCATATGAGATTCCTAAACACCATGAAATTTGCAAATCAATGAAAGCATATCATAACAAATAGTTGCAAGATTCAACAAGAAGAGGGAAAGAGGGAAAGAGGGAAATAAGCTCTCAAAGTAAGCTTACGAATGCAAAAGTCCATTAAATGTAGAAAACATGGTTAATAAACAGAGCCATAAAGTAAGAGAACTTCTCATACTTATATTTTGGTCTATTCCCATATTCTATTATTGTCAATCACGTAAAACTCACAATATTAGCCTAGGTAAGTATTGTTGTTGTAACAAGCATCTATTGCTAGAAATCACTTGCTATATTGAAGACCTAGCTCAAAATGACTTTTTGTCGTTTGAGTTATACTCCTTACAACCCATATACTTAGCTAGTGTGGCCTTCTAATCCACCTTGATTTTCCATCTTCTTTCACCTTGTTGATGGTACCTTATGCAACATTGTGCACATTTGGCTACTCAACCAAGACTCAACCTATTTAGATTGTCTCAGATTGAGCTATCTTCTGAGGTGGAGAAGGTATACCCTATAGTGTGTTTTTATAAAAGTTAACAAAGTTTTTGTAACTTATGAGCCATTTCGGTCGCATTTTGAGGCTCGTTCGCATGTTATAAGGTTTTTGCAGACATCTCAAGGGAGTGTTGGCTTGAACTATCTCTGTTTTGATTTGAGGCTTTTTGAAGTGTAAGAGCATAAATTTGGTGTGTAGACATTGTGTGCATATACCACAGGTGTTACAATACAAACATTGTATCATATTTGTATGCATATGACATAAGTGCTATAGTGCAGACATTGTGTGCATATTGCATCATCGCTCCTTTTTCATTATCATCAACATTGCATCTTCGAGTTCATCATCAATAACTTGGTGGTTAGCATTGTCATCATTGTCATTGACTTTTGCATCCTTACCACCAGTGACATTTCTACACTCTTTACACTGTGCTATTTTTTATACACTTTGCAGGTCTCTTCGTCATTAGTGATATGCTAGTAGAGCCATTTTTTTAAGGGATTGAGAGTACTTGTAGATTATTAGAATATTTGCATTTTATGTTAGAGATTCACATTATTTGTAGGATGAAATGGTAGGCAATGATGTATTTGGGACACTTTATCACTTGATAAGCTTGGAGGGACCAACTACCCATCGTGGTTCTATATGATGCATTATGTATTAGTTGTCAAAGGGCTTTCGAATGTTGCTATTAGCATTAAGGTACACCTTGTCTTGCAAGTATAGGATGGTACATGTACTTTGGATAGTGATACTAGTTCAAATGTAACTATGGCATCCACCTCTATACCTCTCATAACATAACAAGCTAGGTAGGATGGCAAGGATGTACATGTATATGCATTGGTAGCACTTTCTGTCAAAAATAGCCTAATGAATGCAAAAGAAGGATAATAAAAAATAGTCAGGCCATGGTTGTTGATTGATCCATGCACCAAATGCTGAAAAGATGGAGTCAACAAACTATGCACATAATGGTTTTCATTGTGCATTGCAATTATGACCCTTCTATCCATGATGTATGCATGCCAGTGACACATCATCATGTTTGGTATTTTGATGGTGGTTCTAGCAAGAACATTACTTCTCATCATGGTGGTTCTAGCAAGAACATTACTTCTCATCATGGTTTGTTTTCACCTTCTCATGCCCATTGGATCTATAGAGCCTTCTTCAAGCTACCCCCATGCTTGATATCTTTGATGGGCCCCTCCTCTCACGCCGAGGGGTTAGCTCCATAGGTTGTATGATGATGATGATCCCATTTTGTATCACATTGCTCGAACTTAACATTCCCAACTCATAGCTCTTTGTTTTGTTTAATACCATGAGATGAGATTACATGGACATTATTGTATCAGTTTTGGTCTCATAGACCCACTGGGTCCTTTGGAGATGTTTAATATAACTCTCTCTCTCTCTCTCTCTCTCTCTCTCTCTCTCTCACACACACACACACACACACACACACGCACATCTATATGTGATCGTAGGACCCTTTGATGCCTTTTCCTTGTTTCTCTATGGTTTCTACAATCAATAAGGATTTGAAAGCCTTCTCTTTATTTATGTAACATTTATTATTTTATTAAATTCATTCATCCATGTGAATTTTTTTAATGCATTTTAGAAAATATATCTCACCACAATTTTCTTACTGATTTAACCAATTGGGAGTTATGGATTTGAGAGAGTATAGCCATTAGTACTATTAGTATAAATAGAGTTACATACAAAATTAAGATTTATGTACACAGTAAGAGACACTTATAAAATATAGCTAGAGTTACGTCAAAATTAAGCTTTATGTACACACTAAGAGACAATTATAAAATATAGATTAGGATTTGCCTAATGCTTTCTGGTTGGAAGTAGTCATGTGTACTACTTATGTGCTAACCAGATGCCCCACCACAGATGCCCCACCAGGGCCTTACAAAGATGATTATCCCTTATGAAGCTTGGACTGCCAAGAAGCCCCCTATGGTTCATTTGCATGTTTTTGGTTATCTTGCTTATTGCTCTTGTGCCTGACCACCAGCAATGCAATAAACTAGATGATGAGGTGGTAAAATGCACTTTTGTGGGATGTATCTCAAAAAGCAAAGGGCATAGACTTCACCATCTAGACAACAAAGCATATTTTAGTGAGTAGAGATGTCGTATTAAGAACCTAATCTAGTCCATTCTTCTATGCAAAAAGCAACAATATGTATGCTTTTATCCAAAAAAACAAGAAAATGTATGCTCATAGGACATCATTGATACACTCCTACCTTTGTACAATATCGGACAACCATAAATGAGGCAATTATGGATTATGCAATAATGAGGAAGGGCAACCATATTAGAGTCCAACAAGAGTATGCCCTATTAATGAGGCAATTTCAGATGATGCAATGGATGAAGAAAGGACAGCCGTAAATGAGTCCATGGGTATGCAATGATGGATTGGGAAAGGGTAGCCATACACAAGAGTATGAGGAAAGAATAGCCATATAAGAGTCCATGAGTATGCAGTGGTGGATGAGGAAAGGATAGCCAAGAGTATTCTAGAGTGGTTGGCATTTAAGAGTCCAAGATTATGCCAGAATGACTGGTATATACAGGATTCGAAAAGTATGCCACGACGGCTCGTGTGCACACATTGTGTGATAGAAAATTAGCTACTCCTTTGCCTAGCAGGACACATATCGGTTCTCATCATGCATCTTATTCTTTTTTTGGATCATGCTCTCATTGCAATATATGTAATAAAGTGGAACCTATTTCCTATGAGGAAACATAAGAAAACGATCATTCGATGTAGGCCATGCATGATCTGAGTATGACTCAATCCTCAAAAATGACACTTGTTATTTGGTAGATTTGTCTTATCATAAAAAGGCCATTTTGGTATACGAAGTGGGTTTATGCATAAAGTTGATGGTAGTATTGACCATAACAAGACAAGACTTGTTTCAATGCTGATGATGACCATTACAAGAAGGCAAGACTTGTTGCAAAGCTGGTGATGACCATTACAAGGCAAGACTTGTTTGCAAAGCTGATGGTATTATTGACCGCTCTATAAGTCGAGGCTTATTATAAAAGGGTTATGCTCAACATAGATTATGAGGAGTCTTACTAAAACACCGAGCATCCTTTTTCGACCTATTTGAAAATCAGAGCAAAACTTGGCAACAAAGCCCAAAAATTTGAAAGTTACTCGATGAACTTTCATAATAGAAAACAATGCATAGTGAGCACAAGACACAAGCAGCACATTAGAAGATCACATCAATCACAATACAAAATTGAAACACCACTCCAACTATAATTTTTTGATTCCACGGAACAATACCCAACAATATGTACATTAATCAAGACCGATCGAAACAAAATCCCCAATAATGGCTCGCAAGCAAACACAAAAACCATGTGTTGCATTGTCCACTACATACACCAAAACAAATCAAGTTGAGTCACACACATCGTCTATAAAAACATGACGAGCGTGACGTCAATCTGCATGGTCCTTCTCAAAACGTGTATCTCCAGTCATGGTGCTTGTTGTTTCTTTGTCATACTGTGGTAGAACACTTTGGATAGAAAATAAAGAATTCACATGTTTAAGTATATCGGTGTATTGCAGATCAAACTTGAATGTTCCTGTCTTTAAACATATGCATGAAGGCAACAAAAATAACAAAATCCATAACAAAATAGAGTGATAGTAGTCCCAACAAGCGCATCAAAAAACAAAGCCAAATAAATAGTAATCAATGTAGCACTGAATAAGGTCTAGATGCTCACTAATCATATGGATTCTATCCCACATGCTCATCGATATCATCATCCCAATCATGTGAACTGCTAGCCTCCCCCTGGCCTCCTTGTCTCCTAGTTAGAAGTAATGGCTGTACGTATGAAGACACAAGACCCTCAGCAGAGTCTATCGAAGCACCAATTCAAGGCAAACACCACCAGAATAATAGAACAACTCCAAATACCCTGCAATGAAAGTAATGTTGCGCTCCAAAACACCACGGATCTCCACACCCCTGAGATCCCTAGCACGACGAATCCATAGGATGCATACGAAGCGCCTCGAAAAGAGGTGCACTCTCCAAGCAATAAATCGCAGGAATCATACCTCGTCTGCGAAATGCAAAGAGCATAGAAGAGGTATATTGCAATAGGATGACAACAACCAAATGAGGCAAGAAAAATCATATATACCGAATAAATTACCCTAGAACCACCACTAAACACACTACCTCTGTCCATAAATCACAAGTCTCATAGTATCCATAGGGTGAGTGATGCATGACAATAACACAGCGCCAAACCTCCAAATCCGATACATAGCAATAGCGCTCAACCCAACCCACTGTCTCTCCTATAAAACATAACTTAACTTTTATCAACCAAATCGCAAGACAAAAGTAAATGCCTTCAAGCTTCCAACACATGGAATATTACCTCCCATCGATGTTATAATCACCAAGAGTCGATGCAGCCAAACCCACTCCATACTACACATGGTCCTTAGACACTGTATCCCACAGGGGCCTGAGTCGGCGGCACCATGTACCACTCCACCAAAAGGGAGGTCCATAAATATTAAATCAGCCCCCCCAAGAAACTGATCTCCCTTTCCTTGCATATTGTCTACCCTTGGGTGTGGATTTTTTCATGTGCTCATGAACTATGGTGTAAGATGCATTCTTTGTGCCATTTATAAAACACTTGCCAATAGCAATATAATCCCCAACAATGGCCAAACTCTTTGGACTATCCCCACATGACACATCCGAAATTGGCACATGTGGTTGGTAGACATATGTTAGCATTCTTTTAGAAATGATCGAGGTTGTTTTGCCATGAAGGGTTGGAAAAGAGTTACCATCATCATGAGCATCCTCAATATGATGTCTATCTCTGCATCCAATAAGTCCACCCTTGGCTGCTCCACAACTTTGTCTTTGTCTTACACATGCAAAATAAAGCAACAAGCAACTCAAGACAATGACCAATAGTTAGTAGATGCCTACATTAAAGAACCCGACTTACCTCTCCTTTGTGTAGGTCTCTTTTTCTCCACATCGAGAGGATGTCCAAGCTTGAAATGCTGGTGGAGATCTTTCTCTCGCTCCAAAACATGACCTTTCTCAAGATCAATCCACTAAGGGCACATCTCCAGCTCCCACTTGGATAACTTATGCATACTTTGGGGTTACATACACAATGCCTCATTGTCTAGAGCCAACCATTTCTTTGCTCTTACAGGCATGACATCCAAATGACCCCTTTCTTTCAAACACACAAAATATCTCAAAACATTGAAAAGCAACACATGATTGAGAAAGCATCTTTGAGTTTAAAAGAATGTAGAATTTTCTTAAGAACATTTCCAACCACTTGAAAAAAAAAACAACCTATAAATCAACCTCTGGGTAGCCATCTGGACCATGTCAGACTTCTTTGTTGCCTTTCAGCACTCTTTTTTTCCCTTGTGTCTTGGCCTGTCTCAAGAGGGAAAATTTGCTTCCTCTTCTCAATCTTTATCTCCTCGTAATAATCATAGAGCAAGCAATCATTGTGCACTACCAAGCCATTAGGCTCTTCCATAAAATCTTTAAGGATAGCATTTGTCCCTTGTAAAATCTTTTCAAGAGTGACCTCTTTTCGAAGCCAGCTTCAAAGCAAAAAGAAATCACATCACAAAGGAAAGCATGCATATGACATGATTGCAGGTTTTGAAAATTGCAAACAACTAAACATAAATAGCTATAGAAAACCATGACTTACTTTCTGTAGAGACATGATCTCCGTGTACAAGGCCAAACATATTTTTGGTTGTCTTACTTGTCTCCAATAAACCCAACCAAAAGACTTTGGACTCTATTGGTACATCACACAACACTAATAAATTAAGCTTCTCCACCAGTGTTGCGAAGCTATTCACATCCCACTTTAAGGACCACACTTTAGCCCACTGCCATGCATCACCATGCTTTGGATCAATAATGTTAAGGATCTACACAAATGGATATCATTCTCAACACACTATGTCCAAAATTAACATTGTCTTGAAACACAAAGAGTCACTCTATATTAATCTCAATAGAAATGAAATTCACCGTTGCAAAACACACGACAAAATACCTTCCCTATGCGGTCACCATATCTCGTGGCCAATTCCTCTATCTCCTTAGTGGCTTTAAATTTTTTCACCTCATCTTCTCCCATGGTCAAGCTCACTTGCTCAAGATTTTTGTTCAAGGCTTGAGTAATTTATACCTTCACATAACATCGAATCTCAGCACATGACAATTTAAAGCAAAGAATGAGTATCAAACAAATCTTAAGCTATCAAATACTCACATCATAAACAAACTTGCCTAAGTATCTATGAGTAAGAGGGTACCAAGGCTCAGCTCCCTTTGTATTCTTATTTCTAATCAAATTTATTAACTTCCTATCTCTCTCTGGCAAATCTTTCATGTAATCATCATGATTGGCAGCATTAATGTTGGCACAATTCACAATCTTGTCCCGCAAGGTTGTGGTCACCAAAGCATGAGTATTCATGCTTTAAAAAATGAAGACAAAAAAATTACAATTTACTCGAGAAAAACACCACATGATCAAGATATCAATCATAAATTTTTATGCAACTTACTAATTCATCATTTGAAGGCTTGCCAAGGGAGCAATCTCGCTCACACGTGTAGGATCAATGATTGTACACAATACATGGTGGTGCTTTGCACTTGTTTGAGAAAATCTTTCTTTGATGGCTTGTTTCCAAGCCATTGTACGATGGTTTCCCTCCCACACATAAACACCCTACTCATAAGGATGTGCAACTCCAGTCTACTTCTTAACTCCTCCTCAAACTCCATGTTGATGTCATGCCAAATAGCATCACATCCACTAGTAATCTCCTCATTCACATAGGTAGTCTCTTTTTCACATGTCCAAATGGAAACTATAGATGCTCCCTTTTCTGGAACATATCTCTCTTTGCCAAATGCAATCTTTAGACTAGAAACATCTTCCCTTAAACCCCTAACATGGGCATAAGGAATAAGTCTACACAAAGGCAGGACATTAAAAATAGCTAAACAATCTAGTTATTTGCATGATATCCTCACCTTTGTCAATGTAAATCTTATTCTCATCTTTGTTATCCTCCAATGGAGGCACCTCCAATCTCATAACATAAGGCACAATCTGTAAAAAAGCGCCCACACATTTTCACAACCTTCCAAATACAAGCTTGCTTTTCTACATAAGAAGAAAAAACGGTAAAAAAGAAACCACAACAATGTAAATAAAGTTAAAATCCATGGTGCCTAGTATGAACTACATCTTTATAGCCCAAGAAAGCTCCATATCACCACATAAATACATTGCTAAAGACCTACCATCCATGTGGCCCCAAAAGTTCCCCATCCACACTTTTTGGATTCTTTTAGACTGCCCTTTTTAAAATGACCAAATAATGTATATATCCACCTTTAAATTATGTAGCAACCAAATAATAATCATCAAGAGCATGCTCTAAGATTATGCTTGAAGAAGCTCTAGCTTGAACAAACATTAAAAAACCCCAAGAAATACGCCGCGCCGGCGTGGCCTATTTCTAGGGGGGGTTCTCTTAGGCAGGTCCTCCTCACTACACTATAAGAGATAGTCCCAATAGAAACAAAGGTAGTAGTGATGTCATTTTGAAAAAAAAAACCAAACGTTCATGCTATTTTTACTACTATATATGCTCACTATTGCAACAAAATAATAGCACAAATAGAAGCATAAATAAAATTTGCCCCAATTTTTTAAATTATACTAGAGATATGAGAGAGGCCATTGAGAATAAAGCAAAAGTTATATTACTTGAACATAAACAAGAAGTTATATCAGGTAGCCCAAGAAGATGACTAAGAAATATTTTCTAACACAAAAAAACCGCAGAAACAGGCCGCGTCGGCACGGCCTGTTTCTGAGGTTTTTTTTCTCTTAAAAAAAGACTAAGGCAGTCCCAAGAAGATAACTAAGAAATATTTTCTAACATAAAAAAACCCTAGAAATAGGTCGCACTGGCGCGGCCTATTTCTGGGGTTTTTTTTGTGTTAGAAAATCCCAATGGGCTCCATAAGTCTCCCTTTGGCCAAGCATAACCTAGTCCTTCCAAGCACTAAACCATTAAAAAACAAAAGCCGGCTTGGTAGATAGAAAAATTGACCTAAGGCTGCCAGCACCCCAAGAAGATAACTAGGGCATATTTGTAGCATTATATGGTAGTGATGTGTGTGAACACACTTAGGACCTCGGGGCACTTTTTCCCTCACTAGGAGATTATATTCCCCTGTGCGTATGTACACCCTCTTATCTACTCATTTTGGGGTGTGTACTTATCTATTTTATCTCGCACACATTTGTTCATTCTAATCTAGTGAGTTCGTGTGCTCTCAATCTTCTTTATCTTGTGTGTGTGCATTGTTGCAAACCTAACCCTAATTCCAACAATTGGTATCAGAGCTAGCTTCCTTGACACTTGATCTAGTAGTCTGTCTCCCTCCTCATCGACCCTATTTTTATGTCTCCGATTCAGATACCCTCTTAGGAGAAGAAGGTATATACTGTAGTGTTCTGTATACAAAGTATACAACAATTTCGGGATCCGTGGTGCGATTTGCACGCGTTTTGGGCATCGCAAGGTTTCTGTAGATGTTCTGGAGAGGTGTCATTTTGGATTGGTTCTGCTCAATTTTGGGTGTTTGGGCTATGTATAGCAGCATCTACAGTGTCTTCAACAACATTGACCATCATACTTTCGCCAATAACACTCTATTCGCTACTATGTGTTATTTTTTATACACTTTATAGGCGATTCAGTTAGTTGGCAGCTCTATCCAGGGTTGCATTCAGTGAATACTGAGTACTTGCAGTGTGTTGAAAGATTTTACATTTGGTAGAAAGTCATGGTTAGCAGTAGTGATGTATTCAACATGTTGTCTACTGAGGACAAACTTGATGGGACTAACTACCCATTGTGGTCCTATATGATGAGACATATACTGGTTGCTAAAGGCCTTTGGAATGCTGCTTCCATTGTGCATACTCCCTATTATTTTGACATGGTATTAGAGCCTTGTAAAGGCTGAGTTCCCTTTCAATCCCCTTTTCTTTCTCTCTCACTATCATAAGCCATTCACATCCTCATCAAGAAGGACAGTGGTAGAAGAAGGTAAGAAGCAAAAAGGCGTCAAGAAGGAAGCCATTCACATCCTCATCAAGAAGGACAGTGGTAGAAGGCAATTTGAATTATGGCAATTTATTACGCCTTCAAAGGCATGATATGGTGTCTGAGTTGCCAACTCCTGAGACCCCTACTAGATATGTATGTGAGGGCATCATTTCCAAAGAATGGATCTGTGAGAGCTGTTAAGAAATTACAGCTTATACATAGTGATGTAGGTGGTCTTATGCGAACACCATCTATTGGGGGATATCTCTACTTTGTGACTTTTATTGATGATTACTTTAGATATAGCTGGGTCTATCCATTAAAGTAAAAGTCAGAGGTTTTTATGTGCTTTAGGCACTTCGTATCCATGGCTGAAAATGCATGTGAATGTAAAGTTGGCACCCTTCATTCAAATTGAGGGGGGGAGTATATGTCCAAGAAATTTCATGCATATATGGCTGAAAAAGGCATAAGGCATAAGGCATCAATGTACAGTGCCATACACACCTCAATAAAATGATGTGGCAGAGCTGAGAGGAAGAACATGTCTCTCATGGAGATAGCATGATGTATGGTGAAGGCCCAAGATTTACCTCATGGTTTTTGGTTAGAGGCAACTATGTGCGCAAACTATGTGTTGAACAAATGCCCTACTAAGGCCTTGTAATCTAAAACTCCTTATGAAGCTTGGCATGGAAAGAAGCCTTATATGGCTCATTTGCGTGTTTTTGGTTGTCTTGCTTATATGCTCTTATGCCTTAGCAACAACACAGTAAGCTTGATGATAAGGCAATTAAATGCATATTTGTAGGATAAGTTTAGAAATCAAGGGATATAGACTCTACCACCCGACCTCAAAGTGGATTTTGGTAGAGATGTTGTTTTTGTCATAAACTCAATTCAGCCTGTGCTTTCATGCAAAAAACAGCAGAATGTGCTCACAAGACATGTTTGATTCGCTCCTACCTTTGTTAAATGGAGGGTAGCCATATGTAAAGCAATTGAATGCTCAACCAAGTGTTGAAATCCAGCCTTTGTAGGTGCAAAATCAGCCCGCAAATCAGCCTTTTGATGAGGCAATTATTGAGGATGTAGTGAATGAGAAGAGAGTAGCCATAGAAGAATCTAGGCAATTATTGAGGATGTAGTGAATGAGAAGAGAGTAGCCATAGAAGAATCTAGGCGTATGCCAAAATGGCTTATGTAGACATTGAGGGATAGCAAGTTGGTAGCTCCTTTACCTAGCAGAACTCGTACAAGTTCTCATCATGTAGATTATTCTCATTTGGATCATGTTCTACTTTATATAATGAGGAGGAACCTATTTCCTTTAAGGAAGCACAGGATGATGATCGTTGGACGCATGCTTTCAGATTTGGGAGCATTGCATTACTATTTGGGGCTTTAGTTTATGCAGCGCAATGATGGCATTGTTATGCTACAATCTAAATATATACAGAAGCTATTGAAGAGGTTTAATCTTGAAGACTGTAAACCTATGGCTTCAGCTATGGAGATAGGTACTTAACTTAGTATTCAAGATGCAAGAGACTCTTTTAATGCTAGTTTGTATTAGCAGGCTGTTGGATCCCTTCTTTATGTATGCAATACGAGGCCAGATATATAGTATACGGTCTCACAGTTAAGCAGATTTATGCATAGCCCAAGTATAAAGCATTGGCAGGTTGTTAAGCGAGTTTTTTGCTATTTACGGCACTCAGTATTTTGGATTGTTTTATCCAAAAGGGGGTGAGTCATAGCTGCATGCTTTTAGTGATTCAGATTGGACTGGATGTTATGACACACAAGTGTCAACTAGTGGGTTTTGCTTTCACCTTGGTGATTCATGTATATCATGGCTCAACAAGAAGTAGCCTACACTGGCCACTTCCAGCTCTGTGAAGCTGAGTACAGGGCAGCTTTTATAGCTACATTTGAGTGTGTGTGGCTCAGACATCTTATGGTTGATTTGGGTGTTGGACAGTCGCACTAAGATTTTTACCTAATAGCTAGAGTGCATTAGCATTTTGCGAGAAACCCAGTGTTTCATGCTCGCACTAAGCACATTGAGGTGGATTACCACTATATCAAGGAAAGACTCTCTACAACAGAGATCAGCTTAGTCTATGTGCCTACACATAACAACATGGTAGATTTATTCACGAAGGCTCATGTTCACATCATCACTCCAGGGAGAATTTGTAGCATTATATGGTAGTGATGTGTGTGAACACGCTTAGGACTGTCGGGGCACTTTTTTCCTCTCACTAGCAAGTTTTTTTTCCCCGTGCATATGTACACCCTCTTATCCACTCATTTTGGGGTGTGTACTTATCTTTTGTATCTGGCACACATTTGTTCATTCTAATCTAGTGAGTTTGTGTGCTCTCAAGCTTCTCTATCTTGTGTGTGTGCATTGTTCCAACCCTAACCTTAATTCCAATAATATTTTTAAACAAAAAAACCTCAGAAACAACCTACACTGGTGCTGCCTATTTCTAGGGTTTTTGTTAAACCTTTTGGAATATCCCAATGGGCTCCATAAGTCCCCCTTTGACCAAGCATTCAAAGTAGTAAAACATTGCAAAAAAAAAACTAAAAAGCACAACTTGTAGCACTGTTAAGATCTTGAAGGAAAGCTCAAATGAGACAGTGATGGAAGGTTTAAAAACAATTTAAGAAACCCGAGAAATAGGCCGTGCTGGCGTGGCCTATTTCTAGGGGTGCAAGAACACAAGCTTGAAGAAGAAAAGCAATAAATAGAACTCACCTAGGTGTTGTTAGTATTGTAAGCCTAAACTTGTCTCCCTAAGCCTAAGTCTAAAGCCTAAGGTGTTTAGCATGTATAGGGCATCATAAGTCATGTGTACATGAGGTATAAGACCCATGTGAAGTCAAAAAAGGTATCCTACAATCATGGAAATGTGGAGAGAAGTTAGGAGTTGATTTCTCTGTTATGGGCTACCACACCTCCAAGAGGGAACTCGATGCATTCACCTAAAGGATGAGCAATAGATCACAATTGTCATAGGGCACTTACCAATGCTTCGAACTTGAGTCCCTTGAGGCCTCCAAGCTCACTTGTTAAGCTCCAACCTCCAAGCTCCACCTCCATGCTATCACCGTAGAGTCTCTTGCACTATCGCATAAGGCAATCACTCTCTCTCACTCTTCCACACAAGCATAGAAGAGGAATAATGCTAGAATGCTCTCTCTCTCTCTCTCTCAATCTCTCTCAAGACACAAGGAATAGCTCTCTATCGCACAAAGGGGATTGTGTCTTTTCATTATGAGAAAATGCCTTATATACATTTGGCCCTTATTCACACTTGGGTGCCCAAAACTTACTTAATTAGGCCTTGGGTGGCCAATATCTCATAATATATAACTTTTATAGTCCGTTTTATGACACTTATTGATGTTCTCAATTGGAGAATCATGTTTGTTAATTCAAAATGGGATTAAGATCCCCCCTTCCTAATGTAGATTCTGTCCGCGCAGAACCTGTTTACCGAGGTCTAAAGACCTGGTCACCGAACTCATGTCAATAGAAATTTCTTCTGAGCTGGAGCTTTCTGAGTGTGCATCAGAATGCTGACTGGGATCTCCAAAATCCTATATCCACCATGTCTTCAAATGTTACATGCATGTAGCTCGGAAGACATCTCAGTCGGTGGTAGTAGAGCATGATGCCCCTGTCAGATGGCCCTTAGTTCATGTCGAACTTCAATTGTTCAGCTTTGTAGCCATCGTAGGGCTCCTTGGGTTGATCAATCAGCACCACCAGCAATTTTAAAAATCTGATGCTAGCCACAATTGTTGGGTTTGGAATTTTACGCCATGCCCGTATCCATGTAAGCATTTGCTATCTTTGCTCCTATATGTTTGCAAATGTTGCTGACATGAAGACTGGGAAGTTGTAGCAAACATGTGAGTCATGCCTTTTGGCTTCCTGAAATTCTAGCGATGTCCATCTTCTCTTAACTGGCATGTATAAAGGTCAACCGGCTGTGTTGGTGGCGCACCCATATAGACCTGGCTGTATTTCAAAATTGTCAGGTACTCCTTCTACAAGTCTGGTTGTATGCCAAAATCTTCCAATTTTGGTTGCCCTTCATCGGCGGTGACCATTGTGGCATAGCCGCCTCTTGTGTGTGAGCAGTGTTGATCATGAATGTAACAATCCTTATTTCCAGCTAACTGGGGGTTTGCCAACTTTGTGTGTTTTGCCATATTTGCCGATAATGTGCCCTCTCCAGCCAAAGGAATTAATTCTTCTAAGTCAAGGCGTGGAGCTCGAAGAGGGTATGGCACATTGTGCTGTTTTGTTGGGGTGATCTCCGAGTAAGCTTCTGGCATGATTTGTCTAGCTGGCTCAAATGGAATGAAATGCATGAGGACCTTGAAAATTAATTTTGGCTTCAAAAGAGGGTTACTAGCATGCATGAATGAAACCCTCGTACTCTACAACTGACAAAGATTCCAAAATGGTGTCATTAGTGAATGCCTCAATATTATCTTGTGGGATAGGATGTCGTACCTCTTGAGAGTGCCGTTGTGGAGATGGGTGAGGTGCCAGTATTTTCTCGGGGGCGAGAGGGTTAGTGGGAAAATCTATCTCTGTAGGATTGAAGGTTGAGAAAATGCAGTCAGCCTTAGATGTGTTAGTAGGTGGCGTGTTAGGATAGGGATTAAGTAGCTCAGCAACATTTAGAATAGACAAGGCTGGTTGATGGACCCATGCCCGCAGATTGTGCTTCTTTGTCATGACTGGTTTGGAGACCAAAAAATCCCCTAGCGATATCAATGATACCACTAGACCTGGTTGGGGAGGGGGGTTTCTCCTCTTCCCAAAACCCAGCGTACCTCAGCCCTTCTTCCATGGATTCTTCGCTACTAGTTTCAACGGTGGTCAGGTTCCTTAAGACACTCAGGTGTGTGCTTGCTGAATGACCTGAACACACACTTTTTTTATAGGAATATCTTGGGTGATTCGATGCACTATCGTCAAGAGTAAGATCGTCTCTGATGAGTTTTCCATATCTTAAGTGCATGTATGTATGATTTAATAAGCTACTTTGTCGACCCAATTTGATTTTGCTCTGATTCTATCACTCTATTTTTGAAGCCATGAAATTGCAGAGAATAGTTCACAACATGGTGTCAGAAAATGGTTCACGGTGTGAACGTTTTTCTACAATTTCACGTGTTTAAGGATTTTTGATTTTAGGGTCAGATCCTCTCTTCTTTGTTGTAGGCGTCCCTCCCTTACCGACCTTCATGGTCTTGGCCTGACTGTTCATTGGATTGGACTAAACCGTGAGTTTGCAGAAAAAGTTCACGTCGTAAAAGAAAAGAGTTCACACCGTGAAGGTTTTCTAAAAGGGTTCACACCGTGAAGATTTTCTAAAGGGTTCACGTTGTGAAGAGTTCTGAAAAAGTTCATGGCATGAAAATTTTTCTGAACTTTCACGTGTTCACAAATTCTATCAAACTTCATGGCATCAGAGGTGTCAGGATAAGGTTGCCTATTTTTGGCAAGGCAATCTCGTGATTTGTGACGTTAATTGTGGCGCTGATGTCGGGAGCGATTTGCAGTGTGAAGTTGCAAAAAATGGTTCACGACGTGAACGTTTTTCAGCAGTTTCACGTGGAAACTTCCCGCATGGAATGTTATGTTTTGGGTGCAAAATACTTATCCAACAGATCCCAAATTGATTGTGCCATGCCTAAGGAGTGGAATACAAGTTCACAGCATAGCCAATGGCTCCTTATGTTTTTGAATGTTTGAAAAAGAAAAAAATAGAACACCAACCTGTTCGTTCATGTTGATGCTTCCAATGATGCAAATATCCAAATTAACAAGAAAAAACAGTGAAGCTCTATTCTAAGACCACTCCACCACACACATACACAATATCACAACCAATTTCACACGATTTCTTACTACCACACAAATCTTATCCATTCATTTTCTACATAATGCACTACCAGAAAGCAAGGGCAATCATGAATCTTATGGAATGGGAGCTGAAACTCCAAGAGGATAGAAGAAACAAAGGTGTTTCCTCGGCAGCGGTCCCAAAAATGTTATGGGCTACCACACCTCCAAGAGGGAACTCAATGCATTCACCTAAAGGATGAGCAATAGATCACAACTGTCGTAGGGCACTTACCAGTGCTTCAAACTTGAGTTGCTTGAGGCGTCCAAGCTCACTTGTTAAGCTCCAATCTCCAAGCTCCACCTCCACGTTGTCACCATAGAGTCGCTCGTACCATCGCATAAAGCAATCACTCTCTCTCACTCTTCCACACAAGCATGAATCACACAAGCATAGAAGAGGAACAATGCTAGAATGCTCTCTTTCACTCAATCTCTCTCAAGACATAAGAAAGAGCTCTCTCGCAAAAAGGGGATCGTGTCTTTTCATTATGAGAAAATGCCTTATATACATTTGGCCCTTATTCACACTTGGGTGCCCAAAACTTACTTAACTAGGCCTTGGGTGGCCAATATCTCATAATGTACAACTTTTATAGTGCCGTTTCATGACACTTATTGATGTCCTCAATTGGAGGATCATGTTTGTTAATCCAAAATGGGATTAACATCCTCACTCATAAGCCTCGTCAATGATGTCATCCAAAACTCTCCCAAATATCCTATAAAATCCCATGTACACCTCTCTTTATAATGTAAGAATATTGTTAGCATGTCGCTCTCTCTCTCTCTCTCTCTCTCTCTCTCTCTCTCTCTCTCTCATCATGAATGGTAGCAATGTCTTTCCACCATAATCTAACAGTGGTATCAGAGCATCTAGGTCGTTAGGGTCTTCATTAGTCAAAGGTAATTTCATTTATTAAGCCATCATTACTATCTTTAATAAATCCTATTAGCTTAATTGGGCATTGTAGATGATTTTGCATTGTCGAGCTGTTCCAAATCTGTAGAAGAAGCAAAAGAAGAAGCCAACATTATATTCATTATCATCCATCAACACAAGGGCTTAATCTTCTTCATTCTTGGTGTTGAAAATAGCTCAATAGAAAACCAACACAAACGCCTGAAATCATCCATATGTGGGCACGCTGGTTTTATCTCAACTGCGTGTGGATTCAAGCTCCGTACAAAGCGTTGATCATTGTACTTTTGTGCTAATCCAAGAAGTGTAGAAGGAGTAGAAGAAGGATCAAAAGTCATGGCATCATCAACATCAACGAGGAATCTCTCCATAGCTTCAATATTTGCTATGAAGAACATGCCATGGTGGGTTTGCTTTCTGGACGGTGCACTGCAGGTTACCTCCGCTCATTTTTGGCGGTGACGTGCTATTGTCAAATCCCACATGGCGCATGTAGATTTAATTCTTTTTTCACATTTGGTTGCCAAGGTCCCCTTTTCCATTAGCCTATGTTCCCACTAAAGGCAGTCATAAATAATTTTTCTTGCATTAGAAAAATCATAAAGAGGTTGTTTCCACCCCAAGCACCAAACCACAAAAATGTCAAACAAAATGTCAAAAAAATCTTTGTGTTGTGTACAAGCTACTACCGCATTAAAAACTTATTATGTGTCATGCATATTTGTAAGGGTATAGACACTGCCCTAGAACAAAAATGTCCAGAGGTAAGACCTACCCAATGTAGTGCATAAATGTTGTTTGCCATTGTCTACCCTATGTTGGCCCAAGCTTTGTATTGTGGGAACACTAGTTGTATGGAGGACTTTATCAAAACTACCATTGTTGTTGTGTACACCCACTTGTCTATCCACACTCTTGTAGTTGTAGAGTAGTTGTAGAGAAGAGTACACATACCCAATGTTAAAAGGGGGGGCTCTATCTCATTGTACCAAGGGGGGATTGTTGTTAGGCTAAGCCAAGTATATTAGGTAGTGTTGTTGGCAACCAAAAAATCATTATCCACAAGTTTGGCTTAAGGGGGGTGTTAGAAATGTAAGCCTAAACTTGTCTCGCTAAGCCTAAGTCTGAAGCCTAAGGTATGTAGCATGTATAGGGCATGTCATAAGTCATGTGTACATGAGGTATACGGGACCCATGTGAAGTCAAAAAAGGTATCCTACAATCATGGAAATGTGGAGAGAAGTCAGGAGTTGATTCCTCACTCATAAACCTCATCAATGATGTCATCCAAAACTCTCCCAAATATCCTATAAAATCCTATGTACTCCTCTCTTTATAATGTAAGAATATTGTTAGCGTCTCTCTCTCTCTCTCTCTCTCTCTCTCTCTCTCTCTCTCTCTCTCTCTCTCTCTCTCTCTCTCTCTCTCTCTCTCTCTCTCTCATCATCTCATGAATGGTAGCAATGTCTTTCCACCATAATCTAATAGGCGCTGGTGGCTTTCGGAGTCGCATGCCTTGGTCCATCTTCCCTTCCTCCCACGACTTCCTTCAAAGGCCGCTTGTCGAGTAGAGCGCTCCCCTACCATTCTTTTTTTCAATATAATGACCCTTCTTTCTTTATCTCCCTATCCTTCTTTTTTTACAAATACCTACCCTTCTTTCTTTGGACCTTGGACATCCATGATTTTTTAGACATCTATATCCATAATGTAAAACTAGATATGTGCCCTTCTTTCTTTAGACCTTGGAAATCCATAATTTTTAGTTGGTCTTTAGACCTACCCTTTGGTTGTTTACAATGTCCCAAATCTTTAGTTGGGGTTGTGCTTTCTTTACTTATATTGATTGCAATGTTTAGAATCATCCTTTAGCAAAAAACATGTCCTTCCTTAAGTAGTTTAATAAGTAAATTCATGTGCTCTTTCTTCTGAGAAAAAAATAACCTTCCTTTGAAAGGAAAGCATCATGCATATGATTTGTGGCTTCAATTAGAAAGACTTTAAGATCTAAAAGACATCACCACTTCAATACGTATTAAAGCTAAAAAAGGATATATGTTTTTTAATACTCTCTTTGTATCTTTCTCTCAAACCACATATACAAACTAAGAGATTTTAGAATCTAGATGACATCAACACATTAGTACTTAAAGAAGTCCTTTTACAACCAACATCACAAAGACCTAATCCTTCACCATATGCATTACTTAACTGGTGACCCCTGAGATCCCAATCATATTCTCCACTCTAGACATTTCTAAAGTTATAGGTTTAAAAATGTGTAAGGTTAAAAATTCAATTAATGGGAAGATAAAAATGTGCTAGGTGGCCAACTAGTGGCTACTGACTCTGCTTCCTTCAATGTTTAATGAGAAATGAATAGTCCTAGTAAACAAATATAAAGTATCTTCAGAGCCGTCATGATCATTACCGGTAACTGCTTTGATGGCACCACTACGTGTTCATAAATTAAAGAATATTTATAGATTTTTTGTAATCAATTATTTGTAAATAGAATGGATATTTTAATAAAAATCATTAATTTCTATTAGTGGTACTACAAGGAGAGAATCAGTCTAGTTCAAAAATCTAGGTAGAGCTTCTTTGAGTATGTTCTATGCCATTTTTCTCCCACTATTTGTTGCAACTGTGAACGATACAATGAGTAGGAATATTACTGTGTATGGCTCTAGCCCAAGATAAAAACTATGCTTGGTCTCTAATGAGAGATTTTTTAAGCTTAAATTATCTACAGTCTGTGATTATTTTGATCTAGCTAGACTTTGCATTGAAGCCCCTTTCTCTAAGCTATGAGCATTTAAAACTGGACCCCGTTTGGCTGAATATAAGTGAAATGGGTTTGAGCTTGATGCAGACATGTTTCAGTTTTATAAGCTTTTTGTTGACAGATAAAAATAATACTCCAAAAGAAAATGTTTTAAGTGTGTTAGATGCTATTAGGGCTCTTCCTTAATAGTAGTTTGCATGTTGCATTACATAGTGCCGTCAATATACATAGAGTGGATAAGTTGCCCCCATCATATGATGGATATGTTGCTTATGAGCTACCGCTATGTGGGAGTGCTTCTGTAATGTATGGTATGGAACATAGGTAGGATAGTCACTCATGGGTTGAGTACGTGACAAGCAGTTCTGGTTATTTTGACGGTGCTGTTCGATTCAGTAGATGCTCAGGCCATTTACGTTGTGTGAATGTAGATTGTCCTTAGTACGCTAGGATGCACTTGCATAATGAGACACATTGAAAAGGCCGATTGAAAAGAAGTTGTCCAAAGGGAATGGTTGGTTCAAAGTTTGGTAATATTTCCTACAAACATTGTGATCAAATGCCTGAATGTGTGAAAACATGCCCAGCTATTATCTATTGCTGTCTACCAAGAGATCATCATAATACAAGTAGATGTGCTATACATATGGGTAATCATGCTCATCCTTACATAGAAGGTGGGTTAAGTTTTGGGTGGTTACAATGTTTTCTCTGCCTTTATCATGGATTGGTTTCGTGTGTTGGTGGTTCAGGCAATTTTGGGATCTTCCAACGTAGTTGTGGTTATGTAAGAAAGGTTAATTATATATGCACTGTGATATAGATCGGTTTTGTGTATTGGTTGTTCATGGAATTTTGGTGTCTTTCGACTAGTTAATAGAGAGGTGTTATGTAAGTGCGTTGTGAAATATATTCTTAAAAAATACTAATTTTTGGGATTTATTGCCAAGTTTGGCTCTAATTTTTAGCTCACTCGGAGAAGGTTGCTCGGAGAATGGGATTACTTGATTATGAGGAGACCTTTGCCCCCACATCTTGTATGACTATAATCAGGTCTGGGGCAACACATCATGGATGGAATGTACGTCAATTGGGGATATCAAGACTGTCTTCTTAATGGTGATGTGCATGAGGAAGTTTATGTATCTCAAACTCACATTTTGTTCAAAAGGTACATGAGTCTAAAGTATGCACGTTACGAAAGGCTTTATATGGCCAGTAGGTTCCTAAAGAATGGTACGAGAAGATAAATGCATCCTTTGTTACAAATGGTTTTTGTAACACTCCAATTGAAAGTACCCTCTATGGCCAATAGGTTCCCAAAGCATGGTATAAGAAGATAAATGCTTCCTTTGTTACAATTTGAATAGTTTTTGCAACAATCCAAAATTGAAAGTACCCTCTATGTTTATTAGTCATTGTTTAATGCATTTGATGATATATTGCTCATAGGCCCTAATGAGGAGAAGATTTCAGCCTTCAAGGCTAAATTACATGTGTCATTTTGAAATGACTAATTTGGGCTCTTTGAATTATTATTTGGGCATCCATTTCATACTACATGATGATGGTATTGTAATTTTACAGTAAAAGTATATACATATAAAGATTTCTTACATAGTTTGGCCTTAAGGATTGTAATCCTATTGCTACACCAATAGAGATGGGTGCTAGGCTTAGTCTCTAGGATGGAGGTAAACCATTTGATGCATCACTTTATCATCAGTAGGCTATTGGATACCTCATCTATCTATGTAATACGAGGCTAGACATTCAATTTGGGGTCTCTCATTTGAGCAAGTTTATGAGCAAGTTTATGTATAGTCCCAAAAGTAAGCATTAACAGGTAAGTGAGTATTCAAATACTTTCAAGGCACTCAATCCCTTGGGCTATTCAATACTAAGGGGGACAATATTCAGTTGCATGCTTTTAGTGACTCTAATTGGGTAGGATGTTATAACACGTATGCCCACTAGTGGCTTTTGCTTTCATCTTGGTGAATCATGTATATCGGCTCAGCAAAAGAAGCAGCCAACATTAGGGCCACTTCAAGTTGTGATGTTAAGTATAGGGTAACTTTTACATGGGCTATGGACTGTGTATGGCTCAATTGCCTTTTGGTAGATCTTGGTGTTGGATAATAGTCCCCTACCTCCATTGTCTCACTGATAACAACCATAGTGTATTACAGTTGTGTGAGGAACCTAGTGTTTTATGCTTGCACAAAGCACATTGAGGTATTTTATCATTATGTCATGGAGAGGCTCATTGTTAGAGAGGTTATCTTGGCTTATGTTACACACGACAATGTGGCATATATGTTCACGAAGGCTCTCTCATGAGAGAAGTTAAAAACCTTTCATAAAGCTTTAATATTATTGCCATCTGGGATTGATCAACCACATGATCTCTTCACATCATCACTACATGGGGATTTGTATCTATTTATATGGTAATAATGTGTGAACATAGGCTACTAATGGGCCAGGGGACGTTTTCCCTTTTTAGAATGTTTTTTCTCTCAAGCATGTGTACACACTCATATGAGTGTGTGTAAGTGACCTTATCATGTCACTTCACTTGTACTTTACTCACATTATCATCGATCTGCTTTAAGTGTTATGCTTCTCTATGTCTTTGTTTACTTGGTGCATCTGTGTGTTACTACCTTTGTCTCCA
The DNA here is from genome assembly GCF_041138505.1 of Cibotium barometz. Lineage (NCBI taxonomy): Eukaryota > Viridiplantae > Streptophyta > Polypodiopsida > Cyatheales > Cibotiaceae > Cibotium > Cibotium barometz. The sequence goes on along the minus strand of NC_141094.1, from coordinate 12,035,319 downwards.
CTCCAACATTGTTCAAAATAGATTTATTTTTTTGGGATTTGCAAAACTTGCAATAAATCCACTCAATGGGTTGAAATGAACAACTTGGATGTGACCCAAAGCAGTCTTTTTTTGGCTAATTCAAGTGGTTAAACAATATATGTGAAAAGGTTATAACATGAGTCTCAAATGCTTTGGAGATCAACTACCTTAAAGTAGCCTGCATTAAGGATAATTAATCATACCAAATTAGCAAAGAGGTGTAATGCATGAAATAAGACTTGGCCAATCGCTACACCACCACCCCACGGAGAAGCTAATAGTGTGACAAACTTGTCAATTTATCTCAATTTTATTCTTATAAGTCCATTAACCTTCATGTAGCTTAAGAGCTATTTTGCATGTGTCCTTAATGAATTTTTTATTCTTTTATACTCACAATAAGATCCCACCTACTATGGGTTATGGAAATTCAATAAAATTTAGCATAAAAATATGGTATGGTAGAGATATACCCTTATTAGAGGCACCTTGACCCTTAGTGGAGGCACCTTCTTGTTTATGAACCTTGTTGATTGAATTAGAGGATAGTAAGTATCAAGAAGGGTTGTAGAGGAACCCTTAGGGATACTCTTAGAGATACCCTTAATGGAGGCACCTTGTTATGAACCTTGTTGAATTAGAATAAAGAGCATGCATGGGTTGTTCATCACGAGAAGTGAGAGAAAGTTGAATAAGAGATACCCTTAGTGGAGGTACCTTGCTATGGAGCTTGTTGAATTAGAGGTCAGTAATAAGTATAAAATAAAAGGCATGCATGAGTTATGCATGAGAAGTGAGAGAAAGTCTAGAGAGATATGGAAAAGAGGGTCTTCCAACAAGCCTATATAATACAAGTAAATTTCTCAAGAGTTTCCTACCTTGTTCTTATGTGAATTATCTGTTAGTGCCTTAATTTAAGTGTAAAATGTGGCATAATGCCATTTGGTCCTAACTAGATGTTTGGTTTAAGTTAATTATGGGACACTTATGGGTGTTTATATAAACACTTTTACGAGTGTTTATATAAACCATATTCAAGCTATTAAACTTGTTATCATTGTCAATGGAGTATACATATTTATCAAAAGCTTTAAGGTTGGTAATAACAAATTATATCTTATATATATATATATATAAGCAAATGGTCTATTAGGTGGTCATTTTCACAATGATTTTCGTACGTGAAGGTTTACCCCATTTCTCCTAGCCATGTTTGGCTATAGTTATAACATTGACACCACCACCTAGGATGATTGTAGCTTCACATACAACAGAGGCAATATGGCATTGGTGTCATCCTTCTTAAAATAATCACCCAAGTTATTCATTAGAATGTTAGCCAAATTCTTTCCCTTCAATTCTTCAATGACACTAGGGCTCATTGTTATACAGGTAACTCTTCAGCAAAAACTTCATTACAAGTTGCCATCCATCCAGTCCTTGAGTTCTATCCAAAGACTTTGATTTATCTAAAGTGACAACCTAATTTTCATGCTAATTTCTTTGGATAAGAATGCAATAAGTCTTGCAATATCCCTTGTGTAAGGTCCTATATTCTCATCATGATTCCTAGGATCACTCATAGGGTAATCAAGGTAACATCATTTTATTTGGGGGAGCATGCCATCCTTTTTAAAAAAATTGGACATCAAATCATGCTCAATACCTCCATCAAATTGCTCATCTAAAAGCTTTAAGATTTGGACATTAAATCATGCTCAATACCTCCATTAGATTGCTCATCTAGAAGCTCTGAGATTTGGCTTAGAATAATCAAGATAATCAAGGTATCATCATTTTCTTTGGGGGTGCATGCCATCCTTTTTCAAACAAGGTAATGAAGATATCATCATTTTATTTGGGGGAGCATGCCATCCTTCTTCAAACATTTTGGACATCAGCAAATCATGCTCAATACCTCCATGAAGACTACTCCTCTAGAAGCTCTAAAATATGGCTTAGAATATACAAGGGGGTTTTATAGGCTATAAGGCAAGTGTAACATCTGAATGTAAACATTGTTTTCGTGTTGTTCTAGGCAAAAGCACTTCCTTCACCCCCGTAGGAAAGGAAGCATTCCAATGTGACAATGGAATGTAAACATTAACAGCCTGCAAGGCTAGTGTAACACTTGAATGTAAACATTGTTTTTGTGCTGTTCTAGTCAAGAAAGCACTTTCTTCACCTCCATAAGAAATCATTCCAATGTGACAATGGAGTGAGAACACAATGAATGGGCTAGCACACCCACATTGGGAAGTTGCATGTAGCTTTAAGGCAAGGCCTAGTAAAGCCTAAGGTAAGCTATTGTCTTAAACATGTTTGTTGGCATTGCTAATGGGGACTAGCCTAGGCCTTAGCTCTATTTTTCTATCCATTCCACACTAATGGGATCACCCAATATTGTTCGATGTTGATTAGGAGGTCACACTCTAAAAACATACAATTACAGATGGAGTGCTATCTATTTTTTGAGGGTTAGGTATCTTACCTCACCACTTTTGATGATATGTTTAACACAAATATATGGATGACATACCACTACTTATGTTTAACACAAATGTATGGACGACATACCACTACTTATATCAAGTCACCAAGAATATCCATAAGTGGAAGATATATGTTGAGGTCTTTGGAAGACCATAAAATTAAAGCCATTTAGATTTTGAGGACGAAATCTACCTCAAGAAGAGGAGCATGTTAACATCCTTTTGGTGTTTAACACATTTTGCATACATGCCTTCTATATATTTTGAGCCAAAAGCTTAGCCAAGAGTATTGTCTCTTAAGTTCATGTAAAGGCTGATGTTAAAAAGCCTCTTTTCTCTTGTTCAGTCTTCTTAAGTGATGACCAACCAAGTGTGAACACAAGGGCCTAGTATAAAATGTGAATTTTCACTTTGTATAGATGCGCTTCATATTCATACTCAAAATATTATCAACTAACTCATGTGTGAGGGGGGAGAGAGAGAGAGTGGACTACATTGTGCATTCCACCTAATCTAGGTTGGGGTGGGAGGTAAAATTATTAAAAGGCATAAATAATAAAGGATGCGAAGAAGCTGAGTATAAATAACCCATCGAAAACAACAACATAAAGAAAGCAAGACAATATCATATGCCACTATCATATGCCACTAGGTTTGAATGACTTCATACTTCTCCATCCATGCTTACACATGCCACACTACTAGTGCAAGAAAGAAAAGGAAACCATGAAAATGAATCTTCATGGAGGTAAAAAATGCTTTGTAAATGTTTTGATTACATGATTGCAAGTGCATGCTACTGATAGTAGTGATGCACATACATATCTTTATAGAAAGAAAAAAGTTAAAGTATCAAATAGATGTACATATGCACAACCTATCAATGTCAGAAGCATAACATCGTAGAGAACTTTATGTGTTAAAGGTTTTATGCTTTGTAAAAGCCGGCATAGAACATAAGCCTCCCTCAAACGAGCTACATTACATGCCATATTATCTTTACCATAGTAAATGATAGAGTCTTCAATATTACAATGAGAAATGTAAGGAATGGTGTAATTTAAGATGGAGACACGATGGGTTTTTATCACACTAAGTAAAGGATGTTGGGCCATGCATCAAAGGAGGAGGTTTGGAACTCACTTGGGGGCAAAATGTGCGTTCTACTTTAGCACTTTGAATAAGAAAATGAAGGACTTAAGAAACAGATATAACTTCTTCAAAATGGGCAAAAGGAGGAGGTTTGGAACTTGTGGGGGCAAAATGTGCATTCTAGTTTAGCACTTTAAAGAAGAAAATGAAGGACATATTCATGAAATGGATAAAACTTAACAAGCTATTTTAGAAAATGGTGTGTTGTTGATGTTAAAAAGATGAATTTATGACATGACATTAAAGCTTTTTAAAGCATCCACCCCCTTCCCTCCCTCTATTTCCTCGTGATGGACTCAATGAATCTTACAAAATATGAGAAGCTTGTTTTTTCACTCTTTCATGTACGCACTTATACACGTATGTAGCACGACATGCATGCACGCGCGTGCGCACACACACACGTACACGTATGTAGCACGACATGCATGCACGCGCGTGCGTGCACACACACACACGCACACTCTCACGCATGCATGAAGCACATATCTAACTTCCTTTTCTCTCTTGATGCACCATGTGTGTTAGAGCCAAAAACGTTTACATGAGAGAGAGAGAGAGAGAGAGAGAGAGAGAGAGAGAGAGAGAGAGAGAGAGAGAGAGAGAGAGAGAGAGAGAGAGAGAGAGAGAGAGAGAGAGAGAGAGAGAGAGAGAGAGAGAGAGAGATTTGTTGATAAGGCCAAAATGGCCATGAGGCCAAAAATGTACACTATGTATACGATATGTAACAAGCGATGCTGAGAGCACCAATACTATGGCAAAGTAAGATCGCCGATAACAAACGTAAGAAAAGCACTATTGGGTTTTGGAAAGTAATCATTCTCTAAGGCCACAAGCTCATTCTCTTAAAGAAATAGGATAGGGCTACACAATTGTTAAAGAATATCTAATCTTTAAATGGTTTAGAACTAAACCATGGTCCTTACTTATGTGGGTGTCTTCTCAACTCTATTGAATGTCCTCTTGGTTATGGGCATATCTCTACAAAACTTGGGTCTAGGGGATCTTTTGAGCCGTGAAGATATTTCAAGAGAGTGCTCGGTTGGTTGGTCGAGAGATGCACGAGTGCAACATATACATAGAGAGAGAGCACAAAGGCAAGAAGATAATATGACATCCCTCCAGCTTGTAGGGCATTTAAAGTTGTCAATTTTGAATGATGGATCATTGGGTGGACTCTTTCCCTCCTACTTGGTCCCTAAGCAGATATATAATCCATGAGAAGATAATACATACTTGACCCTTAAGCTTATGCATAATAAACTAATAATATTTTCTAGGTCTCCCGAACTTGCAAAAGTAAATGGAAGAAAGGGTCGTTAACCACGGTTGGGCTGAATCCGGGTTAAGATTAACTCACCTTCTTCAATTCGTTTATTCCGTCTCCAGGTCTCGCTCACAGCCCTGGATTCATGCTCCCCCTCGCTCCATAGCCAAGGGCCGAGCTCGATTCTAGCAGCTGGCCTCCCATCTCGATCGCTTGCCTGCTCGTAGCCATGAATCTCCGCCACACCTTCTGCCGGACGTGAGCGCTTCTGCCCTCGTTTCTCCCTGCTTTTTCTCATGGATGATTTCGCCAACATTCTTGAGCGTGACTATGGCCTCAAGCCGCAGGGGAAATCCGCTCCGATGTCCGCTGTCAAATCCGGCCCTTTCTCTTCTTCGATCGGCAGGACGTCACCTAAAAATGGCACCAATCGCCGCAGTTCCGCTCCAGTCTTGGCCGAGGAAGACCTGTTTTTTGGCGGAAATGGGATGAGGTCGTCGTCTTCTGGCAGGCATACGTTCGGATCTGGTGCAGGAGCCGATCTGCTAGGCGGAGGCTACGATGATGTGTTCGGAGGTCCGCCAAAGTTCTTCCCGTCGCCACCATCGCAGCCGTCTGCTTCTTCCCATACCTTCGACAATGTCTTCAGATCATCATCGCAGAAATCCTCACCGGCTGCCTCCAGCAAAGGGTCCTCTTTTCCTGTCTTCGATGTCCCTGTCTACGATGATGATATCTTTGGAGGTCTACCGGGAATCAGAAGCGTCGACACGGTTTACGATGACGTTTTCAACATAGGTTCTGCAGCAGGTGCCCCTGCCAGTAGCTCTGCATCTTACGATGATCTTCTGGGAGGTTTTGGGACCAGCGAGGCCAAAAAGACAAATGCTGACACCTCTTTTGATGCACCATCAGCAGGCGAGTCTGCATTCGATGAATTGCTTCCTGGATTTGGTGGAGCAGAGCCCGCCAAGCCTCGGTAAGAAGCCTCATGTGCAATTCATATGTCTAGCAATCTGGTTGCATTGCATGGATGGAGTGTTGATGGATGCAAGGTCTTGATTGTTGTCTTTGTATCAGAGGAGTCTCAGTTGGTTTCCTTGCATATACTGAGTTTTACATTGAGAAAAAGAGTTTACGTAAATGTATATGTGTTAACTTTGCCTTAACCCGGTGCTCTGTATGAAAAGGAGTCTTGAATGTTGTCTTTGCATCCATGCTGGTAGTGAAAGATTTTTAAGTTCAAAGGAAGGGAAGGGTTGGAACCAGTGAGCAATGCATATATGGTGTCTTGTTTGCGATTCTTGCATCGATAATGTGCAATCTATCCATGGGGTTTGGTATGAAGATTCTTGCATCCACAGTTTGCAATGCATGATTGGAGACCTAGATGTGATTCTTGTGTTTATTATTTGCACCATCTCAATAGAGCAGTGCATTGTTGATAACCTGAACTTGTCCCGGTGTTGATGTCACTCTTTCAATGCATTAATGGGAGCATACATCTCAATGCAGTTTCAATATGTTGCATCTTGTGCTGATATTTGTTCAGGTCATCAGGGGATGGAAAGCCTTCTCAACGCAAACCCTCTAAGCCGGTTAATGACTCCTCGACAAATGTTGCAGAGGATCCTTTTACAGTATTTGAGTCTGACAGCGTAGCTTCAACGGGGCCTGTGACGTCTGCTTCAAATGTGGGTTTTTTTGAAGTCCCAACTGATCGTTCTGGTGGAATCGGCAGCAAACATTCCAGTGGTGAAAGCGGCTTTAGTTTTGCGAATAGTTCATCACCAGATACTGCAGGGCCTGAGCTTAGCAAGTCCTTTGATGCACCAAAAAGTTATGTATCAAAGAAGAGCAATTTTAGTCCCTCTCCAAGCCCAACTCGGGTGAGTGAGAGTACAGATTCAAATGATGGAAATTCTACAACAAACAGCTATGCTGATGACGATCTTGTAAAAGAGCAAAAGAAAGCTCCACCAGGTAGAGCAAAGCCCGACGTAGGCATGCCTGCAAGCAGTATGGAATCTGCATCTTCAGGCTCTCTATTTCAAAGGAATGTACCTGTAAACAATGCAGAAGCTACACCAACTGACAACCCATCCAGAAGAAGCACACATGCATTTCGAGAATCAGCAGTTTCTCCTAGCCATGGCAAAGTGGAGGCTCCTACGCAGATGCCAAAGGTTGGGAAGAGTGGACGTGTTGATGAGTTCTGGATCTCCATTGAAGATGTAAAACTAGTAACACAGCCCACTGCAGCACCACCTCCTTCGAGGCCACCTCCAGCACCTGGCTCAAAACAGGGTCGTGCATCGAGAAAATCAGCAAATCTGAAAGTGGAAGTGAATCAAGATAACTCAACAGAAAATGACGGACCTTTGCCATCTGAGCCTAGTGCCAAGGTTGGTATCAACAAATCTGCCAGTGTCTTTGATGAACTTGAAGAGTTTGCATCAGGCGGTTCTAGAATGGCGGGCAGAGATATGAAAGACGATACAGCTCCTCCAACTGTAGAGGAAGACCAGATGGAGGGAAGTGCAGCTGCAACAGCATCCGGGGCAGCTATGAAGGAGGCCATTGAGAGGGCAGAAGCAAAGCTCAGGCAAGTGAAGGAGGCCAAAGATAGAGATAGGGAGGAGGCTAGAGGCACACGAAACAGAGAAGAGAAAGAGAAGTCTCGTGAAGTACGTGAAAGAGAGGAGGAGAGGGAGGCCAAAGCTGTGCGTGATAGAGAAGAAAGAGAGAGAGAGGAGAGGGACAGAGAGGCAAGAGAAAAGCGGCGTAAAGAAAGGGAGAGAGAGAGGGAGAGAGAAAGAGAGAAGGACAGAGCTAATGAGATCGCTAAGCAAAGAGCAGCTGTGGAGAGAGCGAATGCAGAGGTGCGGGGAAGGGAAGCTCAGAAAGCTGTAGAGAGGGCTGCCGAAGCAAGGGCCAAGGCTGAGCGTTTGGCAGTGGAGAGAGCTACTGCAGAAGCCCGAGAAAGGCATGAGCGTTTGGCAGTGGAGAAAGCTAAGGCTGCTGAAAGAGCAGCTGCCGAGATACGGGAAAAGGCTGAGAAAGAAAGGGCAGCTGCTGCAAGGGAGCAACAACGAAGGAATGATAATGACCTTGAGTCGTTTTTCATGTCAAACTCCCGGCCAACTAGTGCACCAAAGCAGAGGACCCAAGCCACAGTAGGGCACGCATCTTTGTGTCTCTTCTAAATGTGAAACTTTTTCCTTTATGATGCAGTGCTCTTGGCAATTCCATAATATGGTAATATGTGTCTTGTGATAAACTGTGAATTGGCAGGATGTTTTTTCAGAAGGACAACGGTCAAATGAAGGGCAATGGAGGAGCTCTAATGCAGCATCTAATGTTAGGAAAGTGCCGTCAATGTCAAGCATGGCTGATGATCTGACCTCTCTTTTTGGTAAGCAACCACTTCGTTTTTAAAAAACTTCATCTTTCTATTGGAAGGCTACGTGAAGTCAGTATGGATCTTTGGCCTGACCTTGTTGCGTAGGAGGTTGAGCACGAAGGCTTTCCTACATATGCATTGACAAAGTTGATATCAGCACAATTAATTATCATTGAATTGTTTATAAGTACGAGGAGGCTATTCAGGGCTGAGCGCACAGCCTACAGGCTGATTCAGGCTTGTCAGCACGGGGCCGTACAACAGTCGGCTGTGCATGGGTGATGCAGGGCAGTGCAAAGCTGGTTGTACAATTTGCGCTGGTTGTATAGCACTGCGCAGGCCATACAACAGTGGAACATGCTGCATTGCAGCATAGCAGTCCGGACAGTGCAGTACAGGCTGTACAACAGTTTACTGGACAGCAAGGCTGGCTGTACAGAGCTGCAGAATTTCATTAAGTCAAACAGTTTTCTTCACACGTGAGACTTCTGTCCCAGGAACTTGCAGATTTAGGGTTAGTCACAGAGCACACAGGCTAGACAGTGTATCATCACATCTTTCTGAGAGGTATCAGGCGACTGCAGGGCAGTTGATTTGAACAGGGAGGTTGTCTACTGAGTGTGCGGGCTTGCTCTTGTAGGACGAGAACCTTGAGCATAGTCACAAAAAAACCTGTTTTGAGCAAATGAAACATACTAAACGTTCTTAGGGAAAAATGTTTTGAAACCTTAAAAAATGGCGTTTCGTTTCACTTCGGGTAACAAATTAATTAACATTTTGCCAGATTTGTCTTGTTTTGCCCCTTTGTGCATGCTGTTGAGCTGGCCATTTGGAACATACAGCGGAAGTATTCGTAATTGAGGATCGTGTCACACAAATGCTCACACCGTCTTTTGTATCCCGAGTTTTGCGAGTTTAGCAATTCACTTTAAGACTTCAAACTTTAAGAGTTTGAGAGAGAGAGAGAGAGAGAGAGAGAGAGAGAGAGAGAGAGAGATGGAAACCATACACTGTATGGGGTCCCCAATTACACACTGACCCATTACCGGAATAGTGTTTGCTTCATTACTTTGAAGAGACTGACGATAAGCCAAACACAAGATCTCTGAAGACCAAGAGTCGGGCTGAACTGTACACGGCTGTAGAAGCACCAATGATGTCCAATCTCGAGCCTATGCACTCTTCCCAATGGAATGAGGAAGGGCTGCAAATGTGAGGATGTTTGGGATTGTTCTAGGCTATGTATGAATGCTGAGTTTTACCTTCACCAAGTGGCTGTAGCAAAACGATGAAGAGATGAATGCTGAAAACTCTATGTATACTGAAAACGCAAAGGGGACTGAAGGCTGAATATTGTAGATGCTTTGTTTTACTGCATAGAGGCTGAATTGCTCAAGCGTTGATGCTCCTATATGCTGATGAGGAAAACGCTGAGATGCTAAATTTTGCAATCGCTTTATGCTCCTTGTGCTGAAGGCTCCAAGCGTTCTCTTCAAGGCTGAATGAGATATGAATGAATAAATGGATGATATGTTGGACTATTTATATGGGCAAGGGATGTTGGTCGGCTGGCTACAGGGCTGGCTGACTGCACTTGTCCAAATAAAATATATGAATGATGTAAAAAATGCCCAATTATCAATAAATGTTGTAAAATATGGGAATAATACTGGGTAAATTCTGATGGCTGCTAGATGATATCTAAAGGCTTTTGCAATGGTCTAGCTGGCCTACATGCATATGGAATGAATGCTATGTAATACGCAAAGTGCTTTCTAATGCAAACCCTAAGGTTTCTACTGACTCTACATGCATGAATACGTCTCCTCCAGTGGGTTAGGGACTTGGATTGACTGACTGACTGTCTAAGGCTGAGAATGACCTACGTAGCTCGTGCTTGACTTATCCTAGACTAAGGATTACAATGGGGTCGGGTGTACTACAAATATCATCCTAAAAGATACTAATACTGTACAATGTTGCACCGATGATGATGAGCTAGCTCGTCACCATGCACTACAGTGCAGAGTGCATGTGACATTTCCTCCTGATCTCAGAACTTTGTATAGAATTGATGTATCCGTCGACCGGAACCATGCTTCCAATGATAAAGAAGGATCTACTCGGGCTCGATGACTTCGGGTTTGTTTACCACATCTGGCTGTTGTTCATCTGAACATCAAACACTTCTGATCCAACATATGGTTTTAGCCAAGAAACATGGAAAACATCATGCATCGTCCTACTGTTAGGCAATTTCAACTTCATGGAGACATCACTTAACTTTTTAACTATTGGGAAAGGTCCAAAACTACGGAATGAAAGCTTGGGACAACGTTTGTTCACTTGTTTCAATCTCTGTTTCATGATGCGCAGATAGACCCTATCTCCTTTCTTGAAGTGGATATCTCGTCTAAGCTTACTTGCTTGTCTGTGAACTGAATAATGGCCAGGCTCAAAATTGAGGGCCAGACTGGGTTGAGTACCAAACTTTGCGGAATCGACATACTGATCTTCTATGTTATTTAAGTCTTTTCCAGGGATGTTGAGAATGGTAGACTCTTGATTGGTTTGGATGCTGGTCTTTCTACTAAGAACATCTGCTATTGGGTTATGCTGACTAGGGATGTACCTGATTATTCCTCCAACCTGGTGGAAGAGCTGACCCTGTCTAGTGTGTTGATCACTCCACTGGGCACTTGGCATCGTCGGGAGCCACCTAAGTGCTTGGTGGTTTGTGATGACTGTGAAAATGCATCCAAAAGGGACAGGTTTCAAATATTTGAGAACTCTTGGAAAGACGAGGGAAACTTGCTAGGAGGTTTTTCCCTAGGGACCAAATTGATATGATGATCCTTAGGACGAGAGGGTGGGATACTGGGTGGGAGATCATCCTTAAAAATGTCTGAATGAGAAAGGAGATCTACCAGCTGAGGGACTGAAGAAGATGAGACAGCGGTTATCGATGAGATAGAAGCTGTCTGAGCATAAATCAATGCTTCTTTCACTCCCTGGCGGATAGCTCGTCGGGCCTGGAGATGAGAAATCATAGGAATGCTAAGAATGCTCCTATCTCCCCGAATCATGACAGGCTCAAGAAAACCTTTAGAGATAATAAAGGTGTCTTGCTCCCAATTGGGAATAGGTTCATACTGACGAAACCATTGGATTCCTAAAACCATGTCACATCCCAAAAGAGGAGAGAGAATGAAATCTCGTTGGAATGAGGCCTTTTGAACCTGGAAAGAAAACTGATGTGCCCGGTGAGATATGTGGGTGCGGAGACCAGGTGTAAACTCGTCTACCTCCAAATGATAGGGCACTAAGGTACAGCTCATGTTGGTAGCCAACTGGGAAGAGATGGCATCCTCAGAACCGCCCATGTCAAAAAGGATTATGAACTGCCGGCCCTTGGCAGAGCCATAAGCTCGGAACAGCCTTTTCTGTGCGGTTGTTGTCTCACCCTCCTGCGTGTAGCATCAAGTACCACGGATGGCATGGGATGCATAGAAGGTAAGATCTGAACCACATTGGTGGTAGCAGGCGAGTCTGGAGAAACGAGGGATACTGCGGCAACTGTGGCAGAAGGCTCTTTGGAGGCTTGCTCCGCTTGCCTTTTTGGACAATCCTTCTTACCATGCCCAATGGTATGACAGACAAAACATCGGTTTTTCGATTGATACTGTCTTTGCTCCTCTGGAGGAAGATAGCCTCCAATGATGCCTGCTTTAGCCTTTTCCTCGGGGGTTTTCTTAGGCTTGGATTCCTTACCCCCTGAACTAGAGCTAGGATTGTTGTCTGTCTTAGTGTCCTTAGAAGACGAATTACCCTTCCCCGGTTGGGGTTTGGTACTGGACTGATGATTGCTTGGGCTTGCCTCTGTTCATCTTCATTTCCTCATTTTGAGCGAGAGTCAAAACCCGGTCATATGTACTGGGTTCAAAGTTGCGAACTGTGAACCGGATGTTGGGATCTAATCCACGAATGAATTGATCCACCTTGGCTTGCTCGGAGAGCCCTAACTGTTGTGCTAAAGTGATAACCTTTCCGAAAAACTGAAGCACTGGAGACCCGTTTTGTCTGAGTCCATAGAACTCATCTACCAGACCGGTCATATATTGGGGTGGGAGAAATCTGGTCTTAAGTTCCTGAATAAATGTATCCCAACTAAAAGCTGTGACACCTGTGGTCTTGTTTGTATGAAGATTAGAGAAAAATCGTGCCACCAAGTGATTGCCTCACCTGTGAGGTGGGGAGTTGCTACGTGGACTCGATCTTGAGGATCTATGATCCTAGCCCCCTATCCTATTACCGGAATAGTATTTGCTTTATTACTTTGAAGAGACTGACGGTGGATTGACGATAAGCCAAACGCAAGATCTCTGAAAACCAAGAGTGGGGCTGAACTGCACACGGTTGTAGAAGCACCAATGATGTCCAATCTCGAGCCTATGCACTCTTCCCAATGGAATGAGGAAGGGATGCAAATGTGAGGCTGAGATAGGGGTTGTTTGGGACTGTTCTAGGCTATGTATGAATGCTGTAAACAAATATGAATGCTTAGTTTAACCTTCACCAAGTGGTTGTAGCAAAACGATGAAGAGATGAATGCTGAAAACTATATGTATGCTGAAAATGCAAAGGGGACTGAAGGCTGAATACTGTAGATGCTGCGTTTTACTGCATAGAGGCTGAATTGCTCAAGCGTTGACACTCCTATATGCTGATGAGGAAAACGTTGAGGTATGAGATGCTGAATTCTGCAATCGCTTTATGCTCCTTGTGCTGAAGGCTCCAAGCGTCGAGTGCTTCAAGGCTGAACGAGATATGAATGAATAAATGGATGATATGCTGGGCTATTTATATGGGCAAGGGGTGCTGTTCGGCTGGCTACAGGGCTGGCCGACTGCACTTGTCCAAATAAAATATATAAATGATGTAAATAATGCCCAATTATCAATAAATGCCATAAAGTATGGGAATAATATTGGATAAATTTTGATGGCTGCTAGATGATATCTGAAGGCTTTTGCAATGGTCTAGTTGGCCTACATGCATATGGAATGAATGCTATGTAATATGCAGAGTGCTTTCTAATGCAAACCCTATGGTTTCTACTGACTCTACATTCACTCAACCCCTCACGCAATGCGGGAGGCCTAACGTGCCTACTTGTTGCGTGAGTGAATCTAAGTGCCTAGGTATGAGTCCGTGCCACGGTTGCATAGAAACGCATTTCGTACAAGTTCGAAACGTACGAAACGTTTCGTCCTGTACGAAACACGTTTTTTTCATCGTGCATATTTTAAAAACCTAAAAAACAAATCGTTTCGTGAATCGTACGGTGCACTTTCGTTCACGTTTCCCAGTGTGGCGGCCGCCTGTGACTTCGCCGATTTGTGTGCCAGCCTTCCATCGCTCGTGTCAACCCGCCTGCTCCTTGGTGTCCTTGGGCCTTGTGGAGGTCTTCCAAAGGGGTAATGTCATGTTTTGCTTTATGTTGGTTTTCTTTGCATAACTCACAAAGCAGCACACTTTTTTCTCTTCCATCAATATTTATGGCATATCTTCCATGGTCCACCCTTGCTCTATTGAGGCCTAACTTCTAAGGCTATCTACCTTCTCTTCCCCTTGCTCTATTGTTGGCCAAGATGACAGTTAAAATCATGAATCATATAATGAGATTAGTTTATGTTCTGTGTCGCACTTGCAGGGCCAACAATGTGCATTTATCCCCGCCTTGTAGGATGCCTCGAACAGGTGATTCTCTTTGGAACAATGTCACCTTCGAGTCTAGACATGGTGGCTCGGACTCCGAAAAGTGGAAATGCAACTTTTGTGCTGATAAGCACCATGGCAGTGTCACCCGGCTGAAGGCACATTTGTCACAAACAAAGGGTTTTGGCATTGGGCCATGTAAGCATGTGCCACAAGAAATCTATAATAGGCTCAAGGCTTGGAAGGCCATGCAGCTAGGTATCCCCCTTGAGGATATCCCCAATCTGGGAGAGCCTGAAGCACGTCAAAGTGTCTCCAAGAGGACTCGCAATATCAGAGAGGACGATACGAGTGGTGAGGTTGCAGGTGGTGTTGCAGGTGGTGTTGCAGGTGGTTCTAGCTCGGCACGTCGAGCCAAAAGAACTAGTCTTCCAGTGTTCAAGAAAGGACATGTACAGGTAGGGATGCAAAAGGCTGCCATGAAAGAGGCAACGAGGGAGTTGATGAAGTTGTTTATTCAATGTGGATTATCCTTCCACATTGTCAGGACTCCTCGATGGAAGAAGGCAATAAGAGCTATCTCCCGCATTGGGTGTGAGTGGGATGGCCCCTCCTACAAGACATTGCACACTACTGAGCTTCGCAAGGAGCAACTGGCTGTGGAGATGGAGATGGAGCCTCTCAAGGCCACTTGGGCAAAGTATGGTTGTACTTTGCTTTGTGATGGATGGACAGATGTGCGGAAGAGAAATGTGTACAACATTCTTGTGTCCTCCTGCAAAGGCACAATGTTCATTCGTGCCATAGATGCATCGGTGCCAGGGATAGTGGTTAAAGGGGAGTTCATTATGTCCCACATGCACCAGGCAATCAATGAAATTGGGCCTGATAACATTGTGCAGGTGATCACGGACGATGGGTCCAATTGTGTATCCATGGGCAGGATGTTAGAGGAGGAGTTCCCCAAGATTGTGTGGACACCTTGTGTAGCACACAGCCTTGACTTGATGATTGAGGATGTGGGGAAGCTTGATTGGGTGAGCCATGTATTTTCAGCTGCATCTACCATGGTGAACTTTGTCACAAAGAGGCCAAAGGTTTTGAGCGTACAGGGTCAATAGTGATCTTAAGCTTCTAAAGCCCTCCAAAACTCGGTTTGTATATATGTTTATTGTGGTGGAGAGACTAGTGAGAGTGCGACATGGCTTATTACGCACTATTGTGTGTCGTGAATGGACAGCATGGGAGGACAAGGATGAGCCCAAGTCTATAGCATTCTCTCGTATGGTCATGAGAGATACTTGGTGGCAGGATGCAGTGGGACTTGTGAAGGCACTTCAGCCCATGTATAGTGTCCTTCGGCTCACAGACATGGAGGGGAGTACCATTGGGCTGCTTTATGAGTTCATGGACAGAATTGGTGAAGCTCTCAATGATTTCACTACCTTGTCGCGTGACAGGTGCTCACCCTTGGGCTTTAACTTTAGTCTTTGAGTCTTTCTCTTGAGTCTTCCTATAAGTTATTTTATAAATCTTGATCTCTTATGTATGTCACATGTAGAGTTCAAGATATTAAGGAGATCTGGAATCGGTGTTGGGATTGGTTTCATAGCCCAATCCATGCTATTGCTCACATTTTGCATCCCCTTTGGAGGAATGAGGAGCAATACCTCAATGAGGAGCTAGAGTCAGGATGGATCGAGTACATTACCAAGTTGGTGGGAGTGGGAGGTGATATACAGCTTATGAGAAAGCTCGAGGATGAGCTTCTCATTTACCGCAACAGTAGCCATATGTTTGGGCGAGCTACTGCATTGCTTAGGGAGACACAGTTGGAGCCAGTGTCTTGGTGGGAGAAATACGGTATTGGGACACCCAACTTGGTAAGGTTTCTTGATTCTTGAATCTTGTATCTTTGTCTCCTGAGTCCTATTCTTTCAAAATCTACATTCAAATGCTACTCTCTTTTTGACTCTTAACTTAACATTCTTTTTTGTACAATGTAGAGATGGATTGCATTGAGAGTTCTCTCCCAGGATTGCAGTTTAGGGCCTTGTGAGAGGAACTAGAGTACATGGGCTCTTTTTCACACGAAAAAGAGAAATAGACTCTTCTCAGCACAATTGGAGAGGCTTGTCTTTTGTCATTGCAATCTTCGATTGCTAGAACAAAAGGGTCATCCCATTGAACCTCGCTAAGTGAATCGAGATAAGATTGATATCATGAAGTGCAAGGAGATTCCCGACATTCCTCAAGAGGAGAGAGACATCTATTCTATGCTCTATGAGGAGATCATGGCTCCGGCTCGCACTACACGATCTTCTCGAGAGGCTAGTACTAGTGGTGCACCTGCACCTCTAGAGGATGAGGCATTTGAGGACTCGGCTATCGGCAGTGACCTTGAGAGTGAGGCTGCAGAGGCAGAAGATACAGATGAGGATGAGCATGAGGATGCAGATAGTAGCTAGCAGCTGCTAGTATCATTTTATTTGGACATGTTATTTAGTTTGAGCTTTGGACATGTTATTTATTTTGATCTTGGATTTTGAGTCACGACTCATCACCCACGTGGTGATCCTTTTGATTTCTGTTTAGTCATCAGTGATCACCCACGTGATTTGTGATATCATCATATCTTACATGTATTTTGTTTTTATTGAAATGAATTCAATGTGGTCTCTTATAAGTTATGTCAGCAGTTTTTTCTTTTGTATATTTCAAGTTAAAAATATACATGCTTTTTCTATTTTGTATGAAACCTTTTTGTACCAAGGCCCAAGGCCAAGCCAACAGCCATAAACGGCTAGAAACGGCAAGTGCAACGGCCAAAAACGGCGAGGGCAACGGCAAAAAAACAGCTAGAAAAAAACACAACGGCTCTTTGCCGTCCCCCCACAGAGCTGTCCCCCACCAGTGTCCCGTTTCTGCGGCGTCCCCATCCCCGTCCCCTGTGAGTGACGGGTCGTGGGGGACGTCCGTCCATCCCCGTCGCTGTTCCGTCCCGATTCGGCGTCCCCGCGTTCCAAGCAGACGTCCCTTCCGTCCCCTGTGACTATACCCCAAAGCCCAATGGGGTCTTGGATAGGAATCCCAACCGTCACACCCTTCCCTCCCCCAAAAAAAAGAATTTTTATCAATTCACTAAATTTTTTACCCCTATTTGCATAATTCCCCCTCAATATCTCCCACTCAATTTCTCTCAACTGGTCCCATCTCCCCCAAGTTTCCCCAATTGTGCCATTATTTTCCCCAATTTCCCAATTCGTACAATTTCTCCTAATTTGTCTATTTTCCCATCCAAATTTTTCCAATTGCTCCCATCTTCCCCAATTTCCCCCCATTTTTTCAATTTATCCTTTTTTTTTCTAAATTTCCCACTTGTTTTTTCCCAATTGCGCCCCCCCTCCCCCCTCTCTCCCAATTTCTCCCAAACCTTCTCCAATTTACAATATTTCTCCTAATTTGCCTAATTTTCCCTTACCATTTTTTCCTAGCTATCCCCATCTCCTTCTTAATTAAACAATTTTCGCATTTAATCAAGCAATTTGCCCATAATGTCCACTATGGTTTTAAGTGGCTTCTATAAATTTTTAAATATTTGTAGTTTATCAAAATATTGATTTTTCGAAACCTCCCATGTTTTAGCAAAGGAATGAAATCTTTCAAAACAAAACTCCAGAACCTCGAAATGATGCAAATCTTGAAACGCTTCCTGTTACTATGACCTTGAGGCTTATGTGTGCGCTTGTAGGACAAGAGAATACTTGTCTGTTTCTAGTAGATTTTTCTAAGGGGGAAAAGCATAGCTTTTTCTCCCAAACTTGTATAAATAGAGGCCAAGGCCCTTGTATCCCACAACACATCTTGGGTGAAAGCTTGAAGGAGATCTCCTCCCCGTGGATCAAGGCGGAATCTTCTTGGGAATTGTACAAGGGCTACGCCGACTTTGAGTTATAAATAAATACCTGCGGGGGCGCCACGCTTTGGGGCCAATTGGTCTTTCCTGCTGTTGCTGGTCCATAGTGTGGTGTAATGTACATATTTCTACTTGTGGTTGTGTTGTTTCGTGATTAAATGCTCTCAAGTCTTATTTGAGGTTAATTGGATTCCGAAACATGCACCCCCCCATCATAGGATCCGTGTGTGTAGCACATACGTCCAAGACATACAGTCTCACGGGTTTCACACCTTGCACTTTCATGGTTTTAGCCCATCTCATGGAGTTAACCCATCTCACAGAAAGATGTCGAAGGGTATTTCCTGCATGTTAAGCTTCATGAGCTTATTGAGCACCTCAAACTCGTCCTTGGGTTGAACAAATTCAGCTCGAAAACGTTGCTCAAAATCATCGCATGTCTTAGGTTTTTGATTCATGTCTTTACACTAAGTCAAGGCTTTCTTGTTGAGGAAACCTTGCACCATTTGACTCTTACAGTTATCTGTCGCCATTTGGTTTTGACCCCTGAACAATGCACAATGAGATTGGACGTCCAGATGCAAGTACTAAGGACCGAGAGATTATGTGTATTTGCATCATGTATAGTTGCATGTGAATCTAGATGATTTGCTAGATGTATGCTATCATCTATGTTTTCGTTGGCTATTGTGGGTCGGTCTTGTAGCGTCGGGGAGGCCCGAAACTACTAGCTACAAGATTGTGTGAGTGCCCTTGTTTGTTGCCATTTTACAAGGGCCCTCTAGTGATGCGAGAATTCATTCCAAAGGCTATGCTTTGGGACTAGATAAATTTTCAACTTTATAAGCTCATGCTCATTAATGATTGTGTGAACACCTTTAATGTGGGCACCACGCATTTGAGCACTATGGGCACCCTTTACCTCATTTATGTCAGGTGCTCTCTTTTATAACCTATGTGGGGTGCCCACACACTTATTAAGCAAGTGTGGCACCACGATGGGCTGCTTAACACTTGGCAAAAGTTTCTTTGCATGGTCATTGTCACATGCACCCATGCATTGAGGTGCTATGTGACACGAGCTCATCATCAGTGCTACATTTGTATATTAGTAGAACTTTTTTAAGGATTTATTTTTCGTATTGTGTGACCCCATTGTGACCCCTAGTCGAGGGACATGTCAACAAGCACGAGCTACATAGGTCACATCTGAAGCTTTAGGTGTCGGGATGTGTCACTTAACCCACTTGGAGAACAAAGCATTAATGCCATCTTAGGGTAGATGCATGTAGCAAGCATGTAGGAGCAAAGGTGTCATGTGCATGATCAATGCCATGTACCTTCTCAAGTGCTGATCCAGAGGAGGCAGCCAGATAAAGACTATGAACCAGCTAGGAGCACAAGAGGACAAAGGTGGATTTAGAGCAAGGCTTGGAGGAGCTTCATGACCATGCGTTAGGAGCCAGGACACGGGGTCGGCCGAACTAGCATTAGTCGGCTGAACCAGAGGAAGGCAGGAGCCGGCGCATGATGAGCAAGGGGAAAAACCTTGTCGGCTGCATGACTTGGTGTTGTCGGCTGTACCAGAGGGGGCAAGGCGGCTGCAGGCGCTCCAGAGGACAAGGCGGCAGTGGCGACTAAGGATCGAAGAAGACCACGAGTCGGGGAGCGCTGAAAAGGGGCATTTAAAGCATATAGGACTGGCCGACCAGCAGTCGGCCAGTACACCAAAGTGTCCAAGACTACTATAAAAGGAAGAGTGTGCTCATTATTAGAATCATTCTTTCCCCTATGGAGTGGATCAAGTATTAGGCTAGATTTTGGTGATGTTCACCTTTTATAAGGCAGCCTCTGGCTGTAGAACTAGAGTACCCTTTTTGTACTATATGAAATATACTAAAATTCCAGCACATCGCTCTCTCTCTACTCTCTCTCTATAGCTGCGTTGTGCATCAGATGGTTTTCAGGAGTGTTTAGGGCTGAAAGAAGACTCCCAGAGCTCCGCGTGTTACATTGGTATCAAAGCATGAGGCTCAGCAAAGCTAAAAACTGACTCAGTGTGTACAGGTCCAAGGTACAGGAAAGTACACGGATGCGAAGCCCAAGGCAAGGAGCACAGAATCGGGAAGAGCTCCCAGGAGGTTTGTTGGTGGTGTTCCACAGTGCCAGAGGGGATGGCAGTCCTATGAGCCAAATAGGCTCTCAGGCAACGGTCTCAAGGGAGGTTGAACCTCCAAGGGGTGATGTGAGAGTGCCAGACTCATTTCTTAGGAATGAAGACCAAGATGGTGTTTAGAGTCGGGGCAAGAATGGATTGTGGACTAGATGGAACAGATGCATAGATCTTCGTTTGAGACAGAGTGGTTTGGAGAACAGGCCGGGTTTTCAGAGAAAAAGGGTTGCCAGGGATGGATGGATGACAGAGGGACTTCGGGAAAAGGATTGGGATGATGACAGTCATCCAAGAGCAGGTTGGATTCCCGTCATCAAGTTTAGCAGAGGGGGATGTCATGTGCATGATCAATGCCATGTACCTTCTCAAGTGCTGATCCAGACTATGAACCAACTAGGAGCTCAAGAGGACAAAGGTGGATTCAGAGCAAGGCCTGGAGGAGCTTCATGACCATGCGTTAGGAGCTAGGACATGGGGTCGGCCGAACCAGCACTGGTCGGCTGAACCAGAGGAAGGCAGGAGCCGGCGCATGATGAGCAAGGGGAAAAACCTTGTCAGCTGCATGACTTGGTGTTGTTGGCTGTACCAGAGGGGGCAAGGCGGTTGCAGGCGCTCCAGAGGACAAGGCGGCAGTGGCGACTAAGGATCGAAGAAGACCACCAGTTGGGCAGCGCTGAAAAGGGGCATTTAAAGCATATATGACTGGCCGACCAGCAGTCGGCCAGTACACCAAAGTGTCCAAGACTACTATGAAAGGAAGAGTGTGCTCATTATTAGAATCATTCTCTCCCCTATGGAGTGGATCAAGTATTAGGCTAGATTTTGGTGATGTTCACCTTTTATAAGGCAGCCTCTGGCTGTAGAACTAGAGTACCCTTTTTGTACTATATGAAATATACTGAAATTCCAGCACATCTCTCTCTCTCTCTACTCTCTCTCTATATCTGCGTTGTGCATCAGATGGTTTTCAGGAGTGTTTAGGGCTGAAAGAAGACTCCTAGAGCTTCTGCGTGTTACAAAAGGGCTCTTAGGGCCAGCCTTAGGTGGGCTCCCACAAGAGCCACCAAGGGCCACCAAGAGCCACAAAGGGCCAGCATGGCCAAGCATCGGAGAGCAGCATGCAGTTGGCCAGCTGTGGCACAGCATTGCCAAGCATGGGAAAGGGCCTAGTTGGGCAGGAGAAGAAGCCCGGAGCCACATGTGTGAAGGCGCCTGCACAAAAATAGCATTTTCAGCTTGTCATGGGGATATAGCATTTATGATAGCCGACTTGCAATAGGGGTGCATACGTAAGCAGCCCCCTCAGTACCATTCATAATTCAGCTCTGAAACACTAGAGCTATCATGTGTGCTTGACTCTTTTGACTCGTGCATACATCTCTATACCAGAGCACCTCAGAGTGCTACTGTCCAAGGTAGCCAGAAGTTATCTTCAGCATTGAGCCATCAGTCCTGCATCCCCTCAACAGATTTGGGTGTGCATATTGGCTCCCGAAGAGGCTTCTAAGTTGTCTATAGACGGCTTGATGGTTGAGCCGACGTCTGGTCTACCTCATCCTAGCGCTTGACATTCCCCCGTCAACCATTGTCAGTAAGTTCTTGGTAAAGTGTGCATTCTAAAGAAGTTCTCCAAAGTAATTAAAGCAATCACTCCTGCTTGCTTGGGGGGGGGGGGGGGGGGGGGGGCTTAAGTGGGTAGTTGGGACCTAATGTGGTGTGATTGGATCTTCTACTCTTAAAGCGGATTGCTTAAACTCACTGAAAGAGAAAGGGTATTGTCACGTGCATCCCGCACTTGGATGCCACGTAGACATTTTTGTACAGAAGGTGCAGCACCTGGGATGGTGAACTGGTCCCATGTGAGCCCAGTCCGGGACGAGTCAGCCAGGGATCCATCTCAGTCGTCCGAGGTCAGGTGTGCATTGTCCTGCACATGAGTCCAAGGTCAGGTGTGCACTGTCGTGCACATGAAACAGTGCCAGTCCGCGCTGTGAGTCTCCCTCTGGAATGATGTCAGATGTTCTGTGTATCTAGTTTGCAACTGGATGCCAGACCTCTGTGGGCATGTAGGTTTGCATGTAGAGATGGGGCCAGCCCATAGGGCTACCCCAGTGCGAAGGTTTGCACTTTTAGTGTGGGCATGGGGGAGATGTAGAACCACCCCCAAGGGGCCAGGAGGGTCCAGGCTGTGCCCACTAGCCATGGCATGGGCTGGAAGGGCTGTCGGCCAGCCCTAGTGCTTCTGGACAGGCAGCCGACAGGGCTAAAAACCCTACCCAGCAGGTCGGCCAAGTGTAGGGGGCAGTCCCACACCCATGCGCAGAGTGGCCAGCAGGTTGCATAGTGTGAAAGCACTTTATTTCTAAAGACCTAGTCGTGAGGCTTTTATAAAGCTGGCCGACTGGATGAAAGGGGGAGTATAAATACTCCAGCCAAGAAACAATGAAGGCATCTCATAATTCACCAAGTGCTCAAGCAAACAAGGGCCAGGACAGCCAAGAAGTTGCTAACGCAAAGGGGTGAAGGACTGAAGATCAAGGGCAGGATTCTCCAGCCAAGACTTCCCAGCCGGCTTCTCCCAAGGCTAACGCCTCGGGGGGCAAAAGCCAGAACCAGACGGGGTCTTCCCCAGGACAGAGCCCGAGAGCCTCTTGCTCCAAGAACTCGAACAATGTGTCTAAGCTTACTCCAGACCAGAAAGCGGAGGCAGGCAAGACAGGTGGCAAGTTGAGTGCTGAGGAGCTTTCTCAGTACAAGGAGGGTAGATGTTTCTTTTGTCACACAAAAGGACATACTTCTCGGGATTGTCCGAAGAAGCCTCCAAAGGCCGCCGCCGCCTCCATAGCTTCGTGGTGAGCACAGCTCCCACACAGACCCCAGCGGCTATCCCTAGTTCTTCAACCCCCGGTGCTTCAGTTGGAGCAATTATTAGCCGGGAGCTCGAAGATAAGCAGAAGGGCACCCATGACCAGGAGTATGAGCGCAACGAATTGCTCAAGTCCTTTGGCTACATAGGTGGCCAGAGAGTCGTCGTCTTGTTTGACAGCGGCAGCACGGAGGATGTGATCACGGAACAGGCCGCTAGGCGTGCCCGTTTCGAGCTGACTCCGGTGGACAAACAAGTTGAGGGTTTTAGCACAGGTATGACGACGAGCGTCAAGTATGAAGCTTTAGGTGCTAAGTTAGTGATTCAGGGCATAGAGTTTGTGCGTGACTTTATGGTTGCCCCTCTTGTAGGAGCAGACATAATTTTGGGTATCCAGTGGTTTCACAAGTTTCTTCCTGATGTCAAGTGGGACAAGCACACGTTCAAGATCAATCGGAATGTGTCAAACACCCCGGTGACCATTAAGTGTGAGCCAGGTATTCCGAACTTTCCGCTCATAAGCCACTTGCAGGCTAAGAGAGCAGTCAGGAAAGGCGCACAGTGTGCGATGATTTACATCCAGACAGCCCAGACGGTGGCCAGTACTGCCGAGAAGTACTCGGTTCTCCATGAAAAGTTCCAGAAGATTTTTCTTTGGGACAGTCTCCCTCCCCAACTCCCCTCGTCCAGACCGGAGGATCACAAGATTGACCTCCTCCCAGGCTCGGAACCCCCGAGCAAGTTTCCGTATCGCCTTTCTAAGGCAATGGAATCGGAGTTGGACCGCCAACTCCAAGAATTGTTGCAAGCTGGCTTCATCCGCCCCAGCGTGTCGCCATTTGCAGCACCGATCTTGTTTGTCAAGAAGAAAGATGGGTCTTCTCGGTTGTGTGTTGATTATCGTGCACTCAACAAGCTGACTATCAAGAGCAGATTCTCGATGCCTCGAATTGACTATATTCTCGAGAGGCTGAATGGAGCAAAGGTGTTCTCAAAACTGGATTTAAAGAGTGGGTACCACCAGGTACGGATTGTTGAGGGGGACATTCCCAAGACAGCCTTCCGTACAGAACGGGCCCACTATGAATTTGTGGTTATGCCATTTGGATTGACGAACGCCCCAGCTACATTTAACCGCATGATGATGCGTATTTTCCGGGAGTTGATTGGAGAGTGTGTGTTCATATTTCTGGACGATATACTCATATTTTCAGCTACAGTTGAGCAGCATGACATTGATGTGGAGAAAGTCCTTAAGTTGCTGGAAAGCAACGCGCTCTATGTCAATGAAAAGAAGTCAGAATTTTATCTGTTCCAGGTACATTACTTGGGGTATATAATTAGTGTTGAAGGCATTCGACTTGATCCGGCTAAAGTGGCCGAGATTGTTAACTGGGAAGTACCTCAGACTGCTTATGACATTAGATCATTTGTGGGTATATGCTAGGCATATTCCACCCACATTGACAAGTTTTGTGATCTCTCGGCAGACCTCACCGATTTGCTAAAGGGAGTGAAAACAAGAAGGCAAAAGATTCGAATGACTCCACGAGCGTTGGAGGCATTCCAGAACCTCAAGGTGGCTTTGTCAGAAGCGCCTTGTTTAGCCCTTGCCTCGTGGGACGAACCATTTCAAGTGATCACCGATGCGAGTAACATCGCAATTGGAGGTGTATTGCAACAGAATGGTCATCCAGTAGCTTACATGTCTCGTAAGTTACTGCCCGCCGAGAAGAACTACTCAGTCTATGATCGTGAACTCCTAGCAGTTATACAGGCCTTGAAACATTGGAAACATTTCCTGTATGGCCGTGACTTCGAGGTTCGCACTGACCATCAGGCATTGCACTGGATTCAGACGATGCCAAGTGCACAGTGGAGTGATCGACAACACCGCTGGAGTCAGATATTCCAGCAGTTCGGTGGTATGATTGAGTACCTTCCAGGAAAGGCCAATCCAGTGGCCGATGCTTTGAGCAGGAAGGGACAAGTATCTGCGATTCAGACCACTAGACTTGACCTTGTTGGTACAGGACTAGAAGACATGAAGCACACGTACGCGGATTCCGAGGAATTCGGTACACAGTGGGAACAGGCATTGGATGCCATAGGACCATGCCATTTTCTGATACGCGATGGTTGGCTTTTCTACAAAGGCTGACTATGTGTCATGAAATCATTCCGGGCAGCTCTTCTCCATGATGCCCATGACGCCATTACAGGTGGTCATAGGGGCATGAATTCGACTCTGGAGAAATTAGAACGGTAATACTATTGGCCAAAGATGAGGCGTGATGTGTTTACATATGTACAACGCTGTGACATTTGTCAAAAGGTGAAAGCTCCTCATGGAAAGAAGATAGGGTTGTTTAAGCCTTTGCCAATTCCAGGACATTTCGATGGACTTTGTCACAAATCTGCCTCCCAGTCCGAGTAAGCGTAATACACAGTGTTTAACTATTGTTGATAGGTTCAGCAAATTTGTTATGCTTATTCCTTGCAGGGCCAATGTGACCGCCGAGGATGTTGACCAGCTATTCATTCGGCATTGGTACCCGATTGGCAGGATTCCTAGGACCATAGTGTCAGACCGAGATGCCAAGTTTACCTGTCATTTTTGGAGGGCATTGTTTGATAATTTTGGTACTAAGTTAAATTTTTCCAGTGCATTCCACCCACAGACAGATGGCCAGACGACAGAGATATACAACCAGTTGGCCTTTGATGTGCTGAAGTGTTATGTCCACGATCAGCAAGGTAAGTGGGAATCGTTTTTGCCTTTAGTTCAAGCTGTTTTGAATGACTCTTTTTCTTCAGCTATTGGCAAGACTCCATATGAGGCAGCGTTTGGAAGACCTTTCCAGTCGTTGTTAACCAGGACTTCGTCTTCAGTACCGGAGGCGAACAGAGTGACGGAGTCTTACCAGGAGATCCTAGAGTCCGTTAAAGACAGATTGGCTAGAGCGCAAGAGGCCTACACTCGACAGGCCAATAAAGACCGAAGAGACATGAAGTTTTCGGAAGGGGATTGGGTGTATCTTCGGATTATGAAGCAAAGATTGAAGCAGGTGGGCAAGTGATGCCCAAAGTTGTCTTTCAGGAGCTTCGGACCATTTCCCATCCGGAAAAAGATTAATGAGGTGTCAATCCAGTTAAAGCTACCTCCGAGTTGGACTATGCACGATGTATTTCATGTCAGTTGGTTAAAGCCATATGCAGGTCCACCCCCCTTCAGAGGTCAAAGACGAAGCGGAACCAGACATTATTGATGAAGCAGAAGTAATGGTTCCAGAACAGATCCTTCTGCACCGTTTCAAGCATGGCTCAGGCCGAAGACTACGACAGGTTCTCACGAAGTTTCAGGACCGAGGAACTCATGAAGCGGTATGGCTCGACAAAGAATTTTTCGAAGACTATCCGGCATTATTGACGGATTATTTGGAGGCTATGCAGCTTTCGTCAAGTTAAGCAGAAGGGGATGTCACGTGCATCCCGCACTTGGATGCCACATAGACATTTCTGTACAGAAGGTGTAGGACCTGGGATGGTGAACTGGTCCCATGTGAGCCCAGTCCGGGACGAGTCAGCCAGGGATCCATCTCAGTCGTCCGAGGTCAGGTGTGCATTGTCCTGCACATGAGTCCAAGGTCAGGTGTGCACTGTCGTGCACATGAAACAGTGCCAGTCCGCGCTGTGAGTCTCCCTCTGGAATGATGTCAGATGTTCTGTGTATCTAGTTTGCAACTGGATGCCAGACCTCTGTGGGCATGTAGGTTTGCATGTAGAGATGGGGCCAGCCCATAGGGCTACCCTAGTGCGAAGGTTTGTACTTTTAGTGTGGGGCATGGGGGAGATGTAGAACCACCCCCAAGGGGCCAGGAGGGCCCAGGCTGTGCCCACCAGCCATGGCATGGGCTGGAAGGGCTGTCGGCCAGCCCTAGTGCTTCCGGACAGGCAGCCGACAGGGCTAAAAACCCTACCCACCAGGTCGGCCAGGTGTAGGGGGCAATCCCACACCCATGCGCAGAGTGGCCAGCAGGCTGCATAGTGTGAAAGCACTTTATTTCTAAAGACCTAGTCGTGAGGCTTTTATAAAGCTGGCCGACTGGATGAAAGGGGGAGTATAAATACTCCAGCCAAGAAACAATGAAGGCATCTCATAATTCACCAAGTGCTCAAGCAAACAAGGGCCAGGACAGCCAAGAAGTTGCTAACGCAAAGGGGTGAAGGACTGAAGGTCAAGGGCAGGATTCTCCAGCCAAGAAAAGGTCAAGTTTCTGTATTTGTTTTCAGATTTACATCATTCTAATAAAGCAAATACACCATCCGTGGTGGGGGCCCTACAGAGGGTAATTGGGACCCAATACTGTGTCCTCTCCATCTCCCCCTTCTCTCTCTATTTTCTGCACATCTCCTTTCAGTTTGTGCGTTAATTCCGTCGCGAAAAGAGTGCTGATTTCTGAGTTTTGAAGTACCGATCCTTCTCCGAAGCTTCCGCATATTACAGGTATAAAGAAGAGCTTCTGGTTATGACCCAGCTTGGCTGCCTAATGTGAGAGCATCCCATGGATGGTAAAACCGAGGTTGGGAAAAACCACCTAGCTGTCCACCATGTCGGGAGAAGAAGAAGAAAGCTTCAAAGAAGACACCATTGAAGAAGAAAGTGTCCAAAAAGACACCACTAAAGAAGAAAATTAGAAACAACGCTTCCGCAAAGCAACAAAGATTTCATCCAAGAGCTGAAAGAGAAGCCTAAAGAGCATGGTCCCACAGAATTTGCGCATGCTTCTCTTGATGGAGCATCAAAGATGCTGGGAACTTGTTGAGGAACGGAAGGTAGAGGAAGCCAAACGCAGGGTTGAAGATCGACGCCATGCAAAAATTGCAGCTTTGGAGCATCAACTCACAACTCCAGCATCATTAGACATTGGCAACCTTACAAGCCGGTTAGATAGAAGCGGCACTTTCCAAAATGGCACCTGGACCCAGTTCCTCCACTACCCCATCCACCACTGTCATCTGTGCTCATTTGAACTTTAGTAAGTATGATGGTAAGTGTGTTTATTCTACAGTTACACAATTTATTCATCAGTTTGTTGCATATTTTCCATTGGCTAAGATTATAGATCCACAAGACAAAGTCCACCTGGTGGCCCCATATCTCACTAGGGAGGTCGTTAATTGGTGGCAACATTGGTTGAGTTTTCATGTAGATCTAGCTACGAAGGCACTGAATTATGTATGGAACACCTGTGTCTGACCTCAAAACCAGATTCCTCCCACCCCAATATATGACCAATCTTGAGGATGAGTTTTACCAACTTAAATGGGTCACCCATGCTGACGTACTCCAACAAAGTCATCACCATGGTAGAGAAGTTAGGGAAATTCAAGGACGAAAAGTTGAAGGGGTTCAATATTGACATCAGGTTTACCGTACGGAATTTCGAGTCTCAATCTTATGATCGGGCTTTGTGACTTAGGTGGTCAACTGAACAAAGATTCAAAACCTAAGAAGATGCCTGGGAAGGCCAAGGATGGCATTATAGGAGGTTATCTCTAACCATAAGAGCAAAAGCAGTGATGTTTTTTCAGCCATCATGAGAGGCATAGTAAGAAGGATTGTACCAAGTGGGTTGAGAAGGCCGCCAATCATCCATCCTCTACGGTGGCTACCGTTGCACCTACACCTACACCTACACCTACACCTACACCTACACCTCCACCTCCAACCTTGATCTCTAATGCCGTTCAGCTTTTGTCGCACTGAATCTAGTGCCTCCAGTGGTATTTGATGATAAGCAGAAGGGCGAGGTTGTCAAGCAAAAGAAAGCGCTAATCCCACAAATCCTCTCTTATCACCACTACCATCTCCAGCAGCCTCCATCTTCTACTACCCCATTGTAACATGTAGCGGAATTATGCTTAGATGTAGAAACCCGTCACACAAAGTCTCACACTGCCTTCTGTATCCTAAGTTTCGTGAGTCTTTAGGAATCCACTTTATCACTTCACTCTCCCGCGAGAGAGAGAGAGAGAGAGAGAGAGAGAGAGAGAGAGAGAGAGAGAGAGAGAGATGAAATGATATCAAAAGGCCAAAATGACCTATGAGACCAAAAAGGTTACAACAATTGGTGGATCTGATACAATGTCTGTGTAAGGAAAGCTAAAAACAACTAAACAACTAACTGAAACTGAAACAACTATGAGGAAAAGTACGGTACTAGGAGCTCCTAATGGATAACATCTGGGAGGAAAACTCCAGCAACAAAGGTAAGCATCATACACATCACTATCCAAAGATGTCTCTCATTGGTCGATGGCGGATATCCTCAATGTCCTCCATGGTGAGTACTCTGACTGGACGTCTCCCATGCCGTGCTAGTATGGTCCTGATCCTCTGTTGTAGTCTCCGCCGGTGTCGAGATGGGCCTCTCATCTTGGGGCGCCTGGACCGCCCCAGCTCTATAGCCTGATCAATCAGTGTACCTCTGGTGCGGCTGTACTCTGGGGCTAGCTGCAATGCTTGCTGACCTGACTGCTCAATCTCTGGTCGAAAGAAGTCTGTAATCTGTCTCTGTAGGTGTCTCTCCCTCTCTGATCCCCTCCCTCTCAGGAGACCCTCTCTATGTCTACGCAGCTCCAGCAAGTACAATCCGAGGCATCTCTGATCCTGGTATCTCATGACTCTAGAAAGTGGTCCAAAGCACTCTCTGAACAGGCAGTGAAAACGGCCTCGTATCTCATAATATATTGGACAGTGACATGTAATGTAACTCTGTCTCTGGCTCCATCTGGCACAGCTGACAAATCCTGGCCTCAGCTGGAGAGAGAGATTTGCACACCTTATTACTGAAGGGCCCCCTCCTATTGCTAGGAGTATTTGCTTTATTACTTTGAAGAGAATGACTGACTTTGGATTGTAGAAGCCAAACGCAAGACCTTCGGAAGACCAAGAGTCGGGCTGATTGTACACTGCTATAGAAGCACCGATGATGTCCAATCTCAAAGCCAGTGCACTCTTCCAAGGGGCTGTAGGAAGGCTGCAAACTGTGGTTGAGAAAAGGGTTGAATTGGGACTGTTCTAGGCTGTGAATATGCAAGGGGAATGACTGAATATGCTGCGTTTACCTTCACCCGGGAGGATGGAGAAAACTATGAAGGACATGAATGCTGAAATCTGCTGTAGGGCTTAGAAATACTGATGGACTGAAGCGCTTCTTCCTTATGCTGATGATGATGAGTTTTCTGCTGGCTGAATGCTTGTATGCTTCAAGCGATGATGCTATGATTGCTGAGATGATGGAATGCTTAGAAACGCTTGCTATTTATATGAGGGAATAGAGCTGGTCGGCTGGCTACAGATCTGGCCAACTGGGCTAATAAATGCTACACGAATGCTTATTTGAGGCTTATGCAAGGGTTCACATGCACATGAGATGAATGCTATGCAAATGCAGAATGCTTTCTAATGCAAACCCTAAAGCTTCTACTGACTTCTACATGCATGAATGATTCTCTTCAAGTTGGTTAAGGGACTTGATTGACTGATTGATTGACACTCTTAAGGCGGATTGAGTTGGTCCCAAGGGCATTACCTCCCAGTAAGTTCCACTTTCACTTGATCAAGGCATTGGAGGGTGAGCTGGAATCGAAGTTCATCAGGACGAAAGATGAGACCGCACGGTTATGTGTTAGACTACAACATTACATTTCATCCACCAACAAGTGGTCAGACATAAGCACAAGAAGCATATACTAGGCAAGCGAACAAGTCTAGAAGAGAGATCAATTACAAAGAGGGAGATTGGGTTTTTCTCCGCATCATTAAGCCATGGTTAAAGCAAGTGGGCAAGTGTTGTCTTAAGCTCTCTTCCTGAAGCTTTGGCCCATTTCCATTGTGAAGAAGCTTAGTGATGTTTCCATGAAGTTGAAGTTACCAGACAGTTGGACTATGCATGATGTCTTCCACGTCTCATGGTTAAAGCTGTATGTTGGGCCATCTTTGCAGGAGTTCTTGATGAGCAACAACCTGAAGGGATCGATGAGGTAGAAGTATTTGAGCCCGAGTAGATTCTCCTTCACAAGTGGAAGCATGGTTTTGGTTGAAGACTCAGATAGTTCTACACCAAGTTCAAGACATAGACACTCACAAAGCTATTTTGCTTGACAAGGAGTTTTTATAAGAGTACTCCCAAATTTTGGCAGACTACTTGGAAGCCATGCAGCTACCGCCAAGCTAAGTAGGAGGGACTTTGAGGGAGTGTCACATACATTCATGGAGTGAGGTGCTATGTGACACATTGGTTCATCATTAGTGCCACGTTTGTACATCGGTAGAATCTTTTTAGGGATTTATTTGTCGTGTGCTATGATGGCATTGTCAGCTGTAGTCCAGGGACATTTCGAACACGAGCTACGTAGGTCACATTGGGAGCCTCAAGTGTCGGTATGTATCACTTAACCCACTTGGAGAACATAGCATTTAGGTCATCTTATGATAGATGCACGTAACAAGCATGTAGGAGCAAAGGGCTTTAGGCTTGGTCTTAGGGCCAGCCTTAGGTGGCTCCCAGAAGGGCCACCAAGAGCCTCAAAGGGGCCAGCATGGGAGAGTAGCATCCAATTGGCCAGCGGCTGGTCGGCCAACCTTGGCATAGCATGGCCAAGCATGGGAAAGGGTTTAGTTGGCCAGTAGAAGAAGCCCATAGCCACACGTGTAAAGGCGATTGCGTAAAAACAACATTTCCAGCTTGTCATGGGGATATATCAACATGCCGCTAGCATTTGTCGTGAGAAATTAGGGTGAGAGTTACTTGCACAGAACCAGGCTATGGGGGATGAAAATGCTCCATCATGGCTACTGTGTGTGCATATAGAGAGAGAGAGAGAGAGAGAGAGAGAGAGAGGAAGAGAGAGAGGAACGCTGTTTTAATGTCGTAGGAACAATCCCAAGAGACCAAACAAGATCTATCCGACAAGAGCGAGATTCGAACACAAGACGTGTTGAATAATAACTCCATGAGCTAACCGATCTACCACACATTGGGTGATAGAAAGGTTAGCCCATTTTGTTTATTTACTCACACACCGAGAGAGAGAGAGAGAGAGAGAGAGAGAGAGAGAGAGAGAGAGAGAGAGAGAGAACAAAGCACGAGAGAGAGAGAGTATGTGTAACTATTTGGCCCTCCTAGCTCTATTTCACATAATGAAATTCATGCCCGGACACCAGATAGGTGGAAGAAGACATGGGAACATGGTCCATAAGGATTGATGAAGAAAAAGCACCATTCTTGGTCAAAAAAGCAAGAAAAAGCAAAAAGTCAAAGAGGGTTGACCATGAGCCAAGGGTACCATTGGAAAGAGGAGACTAAGCTGGCTGCTGGACCAAAAAGCCAAAAGCCGCTTTCTCAAAAAGCAGCTCTAGGACCAAAAAGCAAGGCTCTCTTGAGCATCAAGTTGAAGAAGAACCTCTTCATTGCGTTGCCATCTTCGTTCAAGCGTGGAGAGTATCTTCTTCATCATCATCTATGAATCAAGTCATGGAGTTTTTCATCGCTACCCGTTGATTTTAGAGCGCCTCCAGCAACTGCAGTGCCACGTCACCATCTTTCCGTGGGACTGTACGGATCAGTATAGCTGTACGGATTGTACGGACAGGAAATTTCAAAAAACCCTGAAAATTTCAGAAACCCTAAAACTATTCAAAAAACCTAAAAACTGTTTTTTGGACGGTTTATCGCCCAAAACCCAGTAAAACAGGTTTTATATCAGTTTTCTTGCCAGAAAGAGCTTCTCTAGGGTTTTTATCATCGACAAGGCTATAGGAATTGTGGAGATTATTCATGCAATGAGCGAGTGGATTTAGAGCTTGGACATGGAACTTGGGCATAGAGCTTGGACATGGAAGCTTGAACTTGAGCATAGACATGAAGAACTTGGACATAGAGCTTGGGCATGAAGCTTGGACATGAACATGGAACACAGAGCTTAAACATGGAGCTTGGATTTTGGAGTGGGATTTGGACTTGGACTTGGACTTGGATTTGGATTCATTGGACTTGGGATCCATTGGATTTGGATATTGGATCTGGTACTAGTCTGATGAGAGATACTTGCGGGTCATCCCCGTGGTGTGCTCGATATCAGAGATCTTGTGCGTTGACATCAACATCGAATTGGATATCCTACATTGGCATATTTATTTGTTTTGTATTCATTGATTGTATTGATCTTGGCCAACGTGTCCATGGATTGTTCCTGAATAAATTCTGAAAGGGAGCAGGGCTTGTTTCTCGCTCAATGTGGTGTACTGTGCAAGATCCCCATTCCCTTTTCTCTCTCCCCCCTCTCTCTCTATATCTTTACCTCTTGGACACGTGGTTGAGTCTGTCACTACATGCCTTGTTGGGCTTACAGTATGATGCGCAACCCAATGATTTGTTGATTGATTGATCTGACCTTACATCAAGTACATGCTTTTATAGGCTTAAAAGCCTTATCTTTGACACTTCACATTAAGGGAGGCAATGACACATGGGTGGGCCTATGACATCATTGCTTATCACTAACACACACAAACGGCTATAAGAGGTGGTTCACACACACTTACTCGTTTACTCACATAAGTAAGTGTTCACACACACATACAAGGGCTGTTCACGCACAGACACAAGGGGGTACACAAACAGGGGTACACGTACATGATGGACACATAGTGAGAGACTCCGAAATACCCAACAAACTCCCCTTTGGTGTCACCACCTTGGACATTTCCCAGTATGAAAGGGGTCTGGTGGACTCCACGATGTCTAAATATTTGGAAAGTACAAGCTTTGGGAATGGGGAATTATCTTGGAATACAAAGGATCACACTCCTAAAATCTAGAAGGATTACTATTTTGGGACAACCCCGAATGGAAATTCTGTTTGTGTCATTACGTCCATAAGTTGAGCAAATGGGGGGACATGTCAAAGCACATATGGCAAAAGGCCTACCAGTTGGGATATTTTTAAAGGTAAAGATTAGGGGAGGACCCATCTCTTAGATTGGGACATGTGGCAAGAAAGTGGATCAAAGTGAGACAAGTGGCCTCACACTTGTTAGATAGTGGATCAAAGTGTCAAGTGGTCGCACTTGTCAGTTCAGCTGTTGTGTGGCTCTTCACTTGTCATTATAGCCTTCTCTTGCCATTTTAGCTCATGGGAGGTCCAAATCTATAAGTTGGAGCCCTCTCTCTTTATTTGGAGGAGGTTGTCTTGCTGCACACTAGCCTCTACCATGTTGGTTGCCGGCATTCTTGTCAACTACTACTTGTGGAGAGTTCCCACACTCCTTCACTTCCCTCAACATAAGTTTTTTTTTTCTTTAGCCTCTTGATGGTTGCACCGTCCTTGTACCGGCTGAATGGAGGGTTGTGCCTATTGTACTTGTTGTACCAGCCCTTGTACCTATTGTACCAGCCCTCGTACGTACTGTATCGGCTGCATTTTTCCATGTACTTGTTGTACTAGCCCTTGTACTGGCTGCACCAACCCTTGTACTTATTGTACTAGTTGTTGATCAGCTGTTGTACCGGTTGCAGTGAAGATTGTACCAGTTGTACCTGTCAAAAGTGCGCAACGGAAAGCTTGAGATATTGGCACAGAGAGAGAGAGAGAGAAAACAAATCTACATAATGACGAAGAAGCAATGATACAAACAGCCTTGTGCAAGGGGCGGTCCTCGTAAGTGAGGGCATGATGAGCAACTCCCATGAGGGAGGACTCGGGCTTGGAAGCCCCTGTCAAGATGTCTACAAGTGAGTAAGAGCCTGGCCTTATATAGCCCACTACTGGAGCTAGCCAACTTGCTCTAGAAAATGGGTGGCCAACCCTACAACCAAGGGCCCTGGCCAGAGGAAAAAATATGGTGCTGCCCGGGATAAATGTGGGCACCCCTGATACACAACTTGGGCACACTACCAGGAGATGAATAATGCTAACACCCCCTCTCAGATCCTGGGATAGAAACCAGTCCGAGGAGCTGGAAAAGGAAACCTCCAAAGCAAGTCGAGAGGTTGATCTGCTCCCGCCTCTGCCACTTACTCCAAGAAACTGCTCCCGATCCAGAAGTCCAGCAAAATCCAAAAAATGAACCACCAAATGTCCATATCTCCAAACCAATATGTATCACACCAGTCCACACAATGTGCTCCCTCTTCAGCCCAAGAAAGGATGTCGTGTGATTCTCTACCTCCAAGAAAAAATCTGCTCCTTAGAGAACACCGCCAAATTGTCTCCTTGTTGGCACTCCCTCTAGACACCCTAGAGGCTCACAATGTCTACATCAGCCCTGGTACTCAAGCTTCCAACTTTGAGCTTGTTGAGCACCAATCTCCAGATACAAGGTTTCCGGATCTCCATGTATCACTCGGTCCAAGAATGCCTCTCCATCCTGCAACTGAGCAAGTACTTGTGAACCTCGACAACAGCTCTCGTCACCAAGTGACATAGCTTGCCTTTGCATGAATGTGACAATCCTGCTGGCACCTGACCTTGAAAACCTGTATCCATAACTCGGCGTCGCGTGATGGGACTACTACTCACACACCCCTATGAGTCACCCAATCACATGGCAACACCCCCTGAGCTCTTTGGTGTTAACTATGGCACTGAGCTCAAGAAAGCTCTCCTGCCAAAACCTGACACTGCTAGCTGGCAAGCTCCCAACCAACCAGTCACGTGTCCATGTGAAACCAAACATCCACAACTCATCATCCCAAAGCACAATCTGATGTCAATCATCTGCTTCAAACTGCTGCTCCACTGGTACCTACCTGTACCCAATGAACCTGTACAACTGCCATGCATCCTGTTCCCATCCTGCAACTGAGCAAGTACTTGTGAACCTTGACAACAGCTCTCGTCACCAAGTGACCTAGCTTGCCTCTGCATGAATGCCGATATCAACCTGTACACCAATCTCCCAAATCAATGCTCATCCTAGGGATGAAGACTCCTGTGCTTGGTACCATGTAATCCAGAAGGCCATCTGCCTGGGGAATAGGAGTGGCTCACCTTGCCAAGTAACCACATCCCCCTCTCAAGGTGAACACCCTGAGAACCTAAAGGAAACACCTGTAGACCAGCAAAACTATGCTGAATTGGCACAAACTCATAGACCCCCTCTCTTAGTCGAGAAAGGACTAACTGTCTTCCACACACACCTCGAGGATGTGAATCCAAGTGTGCACCCATGAGTTTGAAAACTCTGACAAAGCAAAGATTGGCCGAGCAAGGGCTCAAGGCCATGTGGGAAGGCACCATTCCTGGAAAAGTACACCTGCCTCCACTGCCTCCAAAAACGCATATGAGATAATGCAAAAAATGCTGCTGTAACCAGCCGGTAGCACGTGTACCAAGAAGAAGAGAGGGAAGAGGAAAACACAGCACCTTCAGCACCTCCTCTGGGGGAAAACGTAGCCATGCTGCCCAGCACCCCCTCTGGAGAAAAACGCTGCCATGCTGCCCAGCATCTCCTTTGGAGAAAAAAAATGCAGCCAGGCTGCCCAGCACCTTCTCCTCTGGAAGAAAACGCAGCCATGCTGCCCAGCACCCCCTTTGGAGAAAAACGCAGCCATGCTGACCAGCATCTCCTCTGGAGAAAAACGCAGCCAGGCTGCCCTTCTTCAGAGAAAAAAACGCGGCCATGCTGGCTGCCCTTCACCTGCTCACAATGGCAGAAAACACAAAAATCCTTCTCTCTCAGAAAAAACGCCAGAACACCTTCTGTAGAAGAGCCTCAACCCAGTGCTCTGATACCATGTCAAAAGTGTGCAGCGGAATGCGTGAGACATAGGCAGAGAGAGAAAGAAAACGAATCTGCATAATGATGAAGAAGCAATGATACAAACAGCCCTGTGCAAGGGGTGGGGTCCCCGTAAGTGAGGGAATGATGAGCAACTCCCTTGAGGGAGGACCCGGGCCTGGAAGCCCCTGTCAAGATGTCTACAAGTGAGTAAGAGTCTGGCCTTATATAGCCCCTACCGGAGCTGGCCAACTTGCTCTAGAAAAAGACCCACGACTGGACAAAATAAACATGTGAAAAATGGGTGGCCAACCCTACAACCAAGGGCCCTGACCAGAGGAAGAAATATGGTGCTGCCCGGGATAAATGTGGGCACCCCTGATTCACAACTTGGGCACACTACCAGGAGATGAATAATGCTAATAGTACTCACCCATATGGTTGTATTATGTGATAGAGAGGTATCTATGGTGCTGAATATTTGTAGTTTTTTTAGACCTGGTCATTGGGAAAGATTTGTACCCTTGACAGGTATATTGGCTTCTACATACATACTTTATATGTTCATGGATTCTTGGGCATGAGAGGAACTACCCTTTTTTACATTTGTTTATGGTTAAGTACATAGATAATTCAGCAAGAACCCCTGTTATGGGTGAGCCCTCAAAGCTTGTACAGATTTCAAATACTCCTTGGTAATAAAATTATTTAAAGTGGTCGGCCCATTGCAGCGTCATACGTGCAAGCTTCTATTTTCAGCTTTCAATGGATGTTTCGAGCTTTTATGTTTTGTGCAAAGTGATTATGGAAACATGTCAAGGCTGTGGCCATGGTTTAAGTGTTTGATTACATTAATAGTCATAAGTGTTTTGCGACACCGCCGTGCCCGGGAAGTTACGTTCGGGAATCGGATCGAAGGTGGAGATGTCTTGAGATAGACCTTCAATAGCATTTGGGCTCAACACTGCACTCTAATGCACCATCTAAGACATGTTCCCTGCCATAGACTCAGAGGCTAGTAAGCGTGGGTCAGAGGCCAATGGGCTCAACAAGCATGACTCAGAGGCTTAACAAGCATGGACGTGCAGGGACTTAGAGGTCTAGGGAACAAGTGACTTTCACTTACATCATTCTACTCAGAAATCAACCCCCCCCTTCCCCCCCCCCCCCCCCCCGCCCCCCCCCTTTTCCTTTATCTGAAGAGGGGTAGATTGGAATAGTGGAGTCTTTTATAACATAAGGTGGTACAACTACATAAAAAACTGACAGACATGACGAACATTATTTCAAATCTATTTGGGGGGACGACCCATGACACTACACATAAACGTAGGGAATGGATTTTAGAAATTTCCGAAGGTGAAGTGTCGATGAAGACTTTTGTGACGGCATTGCCAAGCGATTGAGACTTGGGCCGTCTTTTTAGGCTCAGGGCCAAGGCAAAGAACCTTGATGTGCACAAATTTGAAGCTGCAGATGAGGAAACCAAGGTTTTCGTTGATACATAGGCTTTAATTTCATGCAAGATGCCTAATTTTGGGAAAGCCTCAATTTCTTGTGGCTTTGGGAGCTCTAATTTGTTTATTTTCTCCATATTTGGAAAAACCCCCAAATTTTTGTTGAGGCAATGTCTCCGATTTGATCTGCATGCTACAGCCACCTACTCTCACCACCTCTCCAAGCCTCTTGGCCTAAGCACCTAACTCCGTGAGCCTGCACCTGCTGTACGGTCAGATCCTGCGGCCTGCCTGTGTACAACCTGTATGGCTATACGGCAGCAGTACGGTTGCTGTACGGACAGTGGCCGACTGCTCCTGATGCTGCCCAGCAACTGTACGACCCGATTGTGTGATTGTACTGCCTATTCCATTGCTGTACGGGCTGTTCTTGTTGCTTTTTCTACGTGTACCATCATTGAAGAGAGAGCTCTTGTGCTTGGCAGCTATGAAGAGTGGTGCCTAGAGGTGATTGAAGATTGGCAATCATTGTCCTTTGGTTGCATCCTTGCCCTGTGTGAGATTGGGCTTGGCTTGCGAGATCCATGTAGTAGACTACATGAGGCTGGCCCCCGCCTATGAGATCTACATAGGCCCAGTGTGAAGCTGGAAACTCCCCTTGCTTAGTGGCTTGCGTGGTGGTACCTCTACTCTTGCTGCGTCGCTTAAGTAGCATGCAAGCATCTCCCCTTGCTTAGTGGTCGGGCGCCTCTACTCTTGTTGAGTGGCTTGAGCAGTAGGCAGGCATGGAGTTATCCTCTTGCTGAATGGCTTGGGCAGTGGATGGTTCTTGACCCTACTTTGTGGGTAGGGTTTGGCAGCTATTGGTCTGAATTGTTTTCGTGTGCTTGGAAATCTGGTGCTTGGCACCCTCTTACTTGTTCTCCCATTTCTATGACATGGGAGTGGCATTGGAGCTGGGATTTGGGAAATGTCAGGCCACAGTTGTTTGCTGGCTCCCAATTCTATGTTGGACGTCCCCTCCACTTGTGTGAAAGTGATCACTCTTGATGCTGTGGAGTGAGGGCCTGGTTTGTTTGTTGCAGAGTAGGACTCCTAATCTACATGTAAAAGTGAAGAACCTTGATTGTAGCTATCTTGGATGTTAGAATCTTCTGGATGAAGTGGGTTGTATTTATCTTTGTATATGAGCTAGAGTACTACAAGGCTGTTTGCATTTCTTTTTTCTTCTTCAATTTTTTGGTAATGCTTGTTACAAATATTGACTAATGCTTGCTACAAATATCGTCAAGTTTTAGTGTAGCAAGCATTATGTTTAGACTATTTGTAGCAAGTGTTAGTGTCAATATTTGTATGGTGTATGGTAATGCTTGTCAAGTTTTTTGCTAATATTTATTTCTATGCTTAATAAAGGTGCGCCATCAGCTCCTGGTGAGTTTCAAGAGGTGGAGGGAGAGTCTGCTGATCGACGAAGAGCTAGATTGGAACGGCATCAGCGCACGCTCGAACGAGCTGTATGTTTTTCCAAGCTTTTGGTGCCATGTGATTTACTTTGCTTTCTGAATAAGCTTATGCTTGCATGTCTTGAAGTTTTTTTTTAAAAGCTGATGGTTATGAGCCCTCGTGTTATTTATTTTGCAAGACTTTTTGTGCAGTGGCCATGTCTAATGGGTACTATGTGCTGCACTGTTGTTTCCTGTGCTGCGACTTTCCTGTCCTGCTATGAGAGTGTGTTCTGGTGTGCTTGTGCATTTTTTTCTCGGCTGTGCCACCACCAAAACCAACCCCAAAGCACCTGAATGGGTCTCTTTTATTCCTTAAAGACAAACGCCAAGCCAAAGAAAAACTTTTTGTACTACTGCCTAGTCAGGTGCACACAATCAAATGAGTGAAACATATACAGAAAATCAACAGAAATGCAGGAGTTTGGATTTCAATGTCGAGGATCTCGTACTTCCGCCTAGATGTGCTCACCGTCAAAAGCCGTGGGTTATCTGCAGCCTTATCATAGCAATGGTGGTCAAACCTAGGTCAATCTGGTCAAATCTTGAGTCCTGACAAAGGCTGGTCAAATATTTTTAGAACTCTTCAGAACTGCAGGAAATATGCTGTTCAAATATGGTCAAAAGTGCTGATCAAACCCTGGTCAATGCAGGTGAGAGGTGAGCGGATTGGTCAATACAGCCATGATTGGAGGCAACCGTGTACAGCCTCTTTGTCTGTCTGCTTTTAAGCTTTAGATACTCTAAAATGAGACCTTTGCATGTCTTTATAAAAGCTTCCAAATTATAAAGCTAGTGTTTTTATTTTCCCACTGTTTGCTGCACTGCCTTTTGGGTTTACACTCATTACAATCAAACAACTTTGGGCACATAATGACTTTCTTTCTTGACTGGGATTCACAGGTGACTTACCAGTATTGGTGCACACTGTTTTAATAGGTTGTATGAGTCATGCCTGGTGACACTTGGAAATAAAAACAATATTTTCACAATTGAGTGCTACATTGCATGCACCAGTTCCAAGAGAAAGAGCTCATTTTAGGTTCCGGAGGACCGCTGTACATGCATTGCTTTAGAGCAAGAGTGTAACCTGACATTAGCTAATAGAGCCACCAAGGGTGTTCTTTTACACTCATTTTGATAAAGCTGATTGGACTCCAAATGTTCTCACAGAGATCTTCCATTTGGTTGGACTTGCTAGTATTTATGAGCAGTTATACATAAGTTGTGTGTCATCTGGTGGCACTAAGAAACTACGTTGTATTCATCATTTCTAAGACATTTCTCATGGTAACCCTGAAGAAACTGCTGTGATATATCTGCATGGCTAATTTCCGAAGAACAAGAGTGCAGCCTAACAGTAGCTAGGAGACTGTTTTTTATATGCAAAACCCCCAGTGATTTGTATGCACTCTTAAATTATTGTTCTGTCCACACCATAGTCACCAGAAACAAGAAACGAGAACGGATATGTTTGAGGAATGGAAACGGGAAACGAGTTTTTAGGGGTGGAAACGGCCGTTTCCTGTGACATCATCACTTGGGAAACGAGGAACGGCCATGGAAATGGATGGGGTCCTGAAATGGAGAAATGTGTTTCTAGGGGCTGAAACCTCCGATTCTTGTGACTATGGTCCACACACTTTCATGTAGTCAAGCTATCCTATTCATGAGCATGGGGTGGCCCATGTACTGACAATACCTTACTACTTTTGGGCACAAAAGGGATGTCAGCCTAGTCTATGCAATGATGTGTGTTCTCATTCTTCATTAGTAGCTAAGGTCAACCCCAAAATTGGACTCTTTTCTGTGGTGAAGTAATCTGACCTTCACATCGGTTTTGGTGGAGTTAGAGAGACAATACACCGTCATAGAAAAAGATGGGCCTCTTTTATGAGTGTTGCTACTCTTCATGGTCCTAGTTGTAGAAAAAGATGGCCAAATTTGCATTAAATGGTGCTAGTTGCCTTAATTTGCGTTTTGCTTTGATTGCCATTCACACTCTGTGGCAGCCTAATGTTGCTCATTCTGGGTGACCTACTCACTCTATTAGCCCCTTTTGTCTCTTTTTAGTTAGGGCTCACAGCATGGTAACCTGGCATGAAACATGCATGTGACGATGGGAGTGACACCTTTTGAATTACCATTGGTTTTTAACACTGTTGAAGGCTGAAAAACAGCAGGATGGCTATTTAGGGGTATTACATTACATATGTAATATGTACATCAGGGGTTTAGGGTTTACCATGTGGGCGCAATGAGGGAAGGCGAAGAACCGCGCTCTGTCCTTACGAGTGAAGGCGAAGAATCACTATCTGTCCAAGCAGAGTGAATTGCATCTCACATTTTTTGGCCACTAAGAAGTTTATTTAAAACCTACTTTTTCAAGGGCTTTGGATGCGTAAGTGTGCATGTATTGTCCATTGATGCTCTTAGTATGTGTTTTGAGAAAAGAGTTAACTCATGATGGGCAGGTGGTAGTTTCAAAACTACCGATAATTGTTTTCTTGTTGAGAAACTGTGCTCAATAAAACACAACCCATGCTAATTTTTGAAGTTCTGTTGTGAAATCCTAGGCCAAAGCACTGGACGAGAAGCATCAGCGTGATTTACGAAGCGAAAGAGAACAAGCAGAAAGACATGTAAAGAAATGTTCTATGCCCTTACCCTTTTGCATTCATCTTTGTAGCCTCAGTGGCTATTTCACTCCTTAGTACAAGATTTTTCTTGGATTCATTAAGGTGGGGCATGTGCTTATGTGTATCGTTATGCAACAACCACGCAGAGGGCAGGTGAACTTGTAGATGCTGAAATCAAACGCTGGGCAGCCGGCAAGGAAGGGAACTTACGTGCCTTGCTCTCCACGCTTCAATATGTATGGTTCTTCACCTGACTCCAGCCTGCTCAAAAGTGCAGCATATGCATGAGATGGTGTTTGTGTATTCATACTTTCATATCTTGGTTTTTTGGTATCCAGCATGCTACAACCAGTGTATACCTTCAGTCCTTGAAACTTTTGTGTGGTTGGAGAAGCTTTACATGAACTAAGTAACCGGTCAGCCATAATTTTTTCTGATTGATTTGAGATGTTCTACAGGTCCTTTGGCCAGAGTGTGGTTGGCAGCCGTTATCGTTGACGGATCTCATTACTGCAGCGGCCGTCAAAAAAGCATACAGGAAAGCTACCTTGTACGTCCACCCGGATAAAGTTCAGCAGAAAGGTGCTACGATCCAGCAAAAATACATTGCTGAAAAGGTCTTCGATCTCTTAAAGGTAAGTTTGAGTGCCTGTGCTGAGCTTCATATGTCAAGAAGTTCAGCTGATGTCTGTATCATAATGGCAGTGGTCTGTTTCTACATACAGGAGGCTTGGAACAAGTTCAATTCTGAGGAGCTTTTCTAATGCTGGCTCCTAAAGCCTATTGGCATAACTTGTGACAAGGCACACAGCTCATGAGGAATTGAGGTGCATGCACGCAAGAGTAAGTGGTTTATGATAATCCCCGTGTCACAATTTTGACCATGCCAGAGTATGTGGTCTATGAAAATCATGGTGTCATGACATCACACCCCCTTTGTGAAGAGTCTCATTTGGGTGTATTCGAAGTCAGTGCTATGGAAAGCTCTATGAATATGGATCGCCTTATGGAAAGTGTTGGTAGCTAGCATCAGAAGGGTATGCAGGGGTTGCTTGTGGTCGTTGTTGACAGGTGGGTGGCTTGCTGCATATTTGCGATCTTACTGGCCTAGACTGTTGGGTTATCTTTGCTTGGGGTGCTACCTTGCATCCCAATAAATGTTGCATTGATGTCTCTTTCTAAATAATGAATGATGATGATGAAGATGGGGTGTTGGTTTGCATATGGATTGGGGCAGTGTATATTCTTTTTGTATATCTGGATTTAAGTATGGCTTCCTTCAGCATTGGTCGAACTTGTACCAACATATATCTGCCAAAGAAGTGGTGCTGGGATGGCATATTTTTGAATCCACTTTTGTGAGTACACTTTTGGAGAAGGGACTTTGAGCTCCAATCAAAGAGTAGGGATAATTTTGTTGTCTAGTCCGGGGCAATTATTTAATTTGAAAAGCTTTTGATGATATTAGTTTCTTGCTCTCCCACTTGAAAGCATGCGATTGACTTGGGGTGCACCTTAGTTGGTGGAGCTGGAGGGAAGCAGTTTGGGCAGTAACATATGCCTTGAGGTATCAAAGGTGTATGAAACAAAATGCAGACCTGCAAAGGATGCTTCCATAGGAAAGGTGCAAGCCTAGAACTTACTGTGCAGGAAG
This sequence comes from Cibotium barometz, assembly GCF_041138505.1. Taxonomy (NCBI): domain Eukaryota; kingdom Viridiplantae; phylum Streptophyta; class Polypodiopsida; order Cyatheales; family Cibotiaceae; genus Cibotium; species Cibotium barometz. The sequence continues at coordinate 11,991,270 of NC_141094.1, read as the reverse complement.
CAGACATCAACTGTAGAATGCACAAGGTGGTTTGGCAAACATTTCTACCTCTCCTCTTTATTGAGGACTAGTTTTGAAGAGCTTCACCAAAAGTTGGGGAAGTAGGTTTGAGAGAATGGGTCAAGTTTGCACCTTCTAGGTCAGCTGTTCAAAGGTCATCCGAGGAGTTCTTATGCCCGCATAGCAAATGCTTTTTCTTTTTGGGGTGGTAAAGGAATGCCTTATGTTCAAAGCATGGAATTTCAAAACAGAAGTAGGAAGCTTAGGAATTAACTGTCGTGGGACAGAAGTACAGGGAGGGAGAGGACGACTCCATATGTCAGAAGTCTGTAAGTAAATCTTTGAGGTCCATGCTTGAAGTTAAGTACGTGAAGTTGGTGCTGCAATAGGTATTGGGCTTGATTTTAAATAACATGCTTTCCTTGACTCAACTACTATGCCAAACATCCTCACATGCACTGATCATGTGAATGTATGTGACTATTTGGAAGACTGCCTCTTTGGTAATTTTGGTGTATTATTTGGAATCACCGCAACCATCAACAATATGCTCTACCACATTCTCCATTCTCTCCTTTGTCCCACCACTACCTTCATCGCCACAAAACATGGTGCAATTGTAAAACATCAACATGTAATACTGCAATTTAAATTGGAAAAAGGAGTAAGATCTAGACACACATTTGGCACAATTTACACAATGCTTGACAAGATGACCGATGAGCTCTACACTTTGCACCTAACCCCGCTGCCACACCATCTGAAGCTCTACACGACGGCTAATGAGCAAACTTTGTGGCTCTACTGCACTTGAAGAGGTAGCTCCCATCAAGTTCTTCTCTTTTCTCTCAAGATGGCCCCCAACTACCCTGGGAACTTTGGCAGGATAATATCATGTGGGACTGATGGTTTGTTGTGTATCTTACGGGGGAGCATCATGACTTGAGCCCTCTTTATCATCGGCCGTAAGATCAGGTGCCTAAAAGGGTGCTCCATACATCAATGCTAGAGTGACCAAGGTGTCAAATAGCCACATCTTGGTTCTCGGCTCTTGAAAATGGGTTTGGAAGTAGTGTTTCTCCACGAGAGCAAGAGAAGCATACCCTCGCATTAGAGTCTAGCCTCTCCAACATGGCTCATCGAGAAGACCGGTCTTGAGAAGTAAATATATGAGTGTAATCTCCATTGGGTTGCCCATGCAAGTGAAACTTAGTCGAGATGTGAAAAGAGGGCTCACACCTTTGAGAGATTGGTATAAGTCCTCGTATTGGCCCTTAACATGTTCTTGTTTCTTACGTTTGGTTGTGTATTGGTTAACCCTTTGAGCATCTTGCTCTCAGATTTGGCCAATTGCAACCTAGTGTAGGAGACGCTCGTGTTGTGCGGCATTCCTCATCATACCAATCATTCTGGGGCATGGTGCTAGTGGGGGTTCTGGTGGTAAATTGATTGGTGAATGGAAATGTGGCTATGGTAGAGGGGTGAGTCGAGAGGTGAGGTCGGCTAGTGGGAGATTGGGGTCTATATATGTTAGTTGTTGGTAGAGACCATCATGGTGGAAGTGAATCTCGATGGAGAGAGAGAGAGAGAGAGAGAGAGAGAAGCTTTTTTAACATCGTAGGACGATTCCCAAGAGACCAAATATGATCTATTCAATGGGAGCGAGATTCCAACACGAGACGTGTTGAATAACAACTCCATGAGCTAACGAATCTACCACACTTGGATGATAGAAAGGTTAGCTCATTTTGTTTATTTTACCCACACCTGATGAAAAAAGGTTTTTTAACGTTGTAGGAACAATCGAGAGAGAGAGAGAGAGAGAGAGAGAGAGAGAGATATGAGAAGAAAGTTTTCATGTCATAGAAACTTTGCAAGGAACTGATGGCATCATTTCAGTATCTTCTTTGTGGCATTTGAAAAATAAAACTATTCCAAGAATGAATGTGTGTGTGTGTGTGTGTGTGTGAGAGAGAGAGAGAGAGAGAGAGAGAGAGAGAGTAGTCGATCTATGTTTTAAAAAAAATAATCCATAATTGTTTGAGAAGGTGTTGAAAGTACCACTATTCCTTGATCTCAATCAAATTGGGAAATCAATTCATTTAATTTTTCCTTTCTCATTAGATTACAAATAGCAATAAAACACAATTTTGTATTGTGGGGAAAAGATGGGAAATTGCAATATTTTGGGATTTCTTGACTGATACATGGAGGCCATGTATTTGATGTTGATGAAGGCATCTTCACCTTCATGGGCTCCATGACTTTATTTACAAGCTCTACAATATAGATATGCTTTTGTTGGGCATGGTTTGTGGGGAAGCTTTGATTTGAATAAAACAAATTTGAATTGGAAGATAAAAGATTTAAATTGTTTAAAATTTGTTATAGTAGGATGTTGCAAAGAGGAGGAAGAATGTGTGTGTGTGTGTGTGTGTGTGTGTGTGTGTGTTCAATTGAGGGTTCACGCCTTTGTCAGGCTAGGTAGTTCTTACAATATAATGATCATAGGAAAGTTAAAAAATGGGAAACTAAGGCTAGGCAAAAAGCTTTCTTTGACAAGGGTTGCTCGTCTAAGGAAATTTTCAAAGGATTGCACTATACGAGACAATCTGAAAACATTTGTTGAGTTAAGGATGTTGATGGTTGTTGAACTACCTCACGAGCACAGTTGGCCCAAGATTGTGTGAGTCACTATGCCAGATAGTTTGAGCAAGCTGCATTTTCGCTGTATGATGTTATGTTGGCAAGACATGAGCTTCTTCAGCATGTGTGTCCGATTGTGTCCCCAGAATAGGCATTGCAAGTTGAGACTCCCTTCATGGAAGAGGAACTGGGTGATGCAACAAAGTCATGTGGTAAAAGGAAGTCTCCAGGTTGGGATGGTCTCACTGTTGAGTTCTTTCTTGCGTATTGGGATGCCCTTTCACCTGCATTATTACATATGATTAATTATGCTTGGGAAACTCAACAAATGCCAGTAACTTGGAAAAAAGGGTTGGTCAAATTGTTCCCCAAGAAGAACTTGTGCGAATCATTTTTTGATTGGCGATCCATTACATTGATACATGTTATCTATAAGCTGGTTGCTAAGATGGTGGTTAATCGCATTAAAGGGTTTTTGCATGAGGGAATGCATCCTGCTCTCAGTATGGGTTCACTCCTCGTCGTAGACATATTATGGATAATATTGCCAATGCTTATGTGGGGATGGAATATGCTAAGTATACTCAGCATGACGTTCTCTTACTCCAAGTGGACATTGCCAAAGCGTTTGCATGGTACAATGGGATTTTATCTCGCAGACTATGAAATTGCTGGGGTACTGCAAAAAATGCAACACATTATATATTGGATGTACCGTGATAGTAAAGCAGCATGCATTCTCTCTGGACATCTATTTGACGAATGGACTCTCCGTCGGTCAGTACGTCAAGGCTATCCTCTCAGTGCTTTCTTATATTCAATTCCTACACATCCGATGCTTCAATACATGGATCACCTTATTGCTACAGGTAGCTTACATGGCTTAGAGATGCATGGAAGAAAGACTATGAATGCACAAGCGTACATTGATGACTCTTTCTTCTTCATAGGCAAGAACATGAAAGAGGATCTTTCGCAACTCATGAATACTTTATCGTTGTATGATCTGGCAGCTGGCCTTCAAGTGAATTTTTCAAAATCTAGGCTTCTTCCATTGCATGTGAAAGACCGGCACATCATTCTCTAGCCTTGGGAGATTGTTCCACCTACGGAACTTGTTCGACATCTTGAATACCCTTTGGGTGGACAGTCACTAGATGCCAACAAACGGAATGGGTGCTTACCAAGCTGACAAAGAAATTGGAATATTGGAAGTTAGCCACTTGACCATTGCATGTGTGATTGCGAATAATCCAATCAATCTTGGTTGCATATATACAGTTCTTTTTGCCTTTGATGATGTTTGGCAAGCAAGACATAGCCCGCTTCATGTATACTATTATAGAGACTTTCTCGTGGTCGCCCGCAACATGGCCGTAAGGGCCTTAGGTTACTTTCCATGGAGCACCTCTGTTCATCGAAGATGCATGGAGGACTTAATATTCTCAATATCCACATTCACATTCTGGCACACAAGGGAAAAATGATGCTTGAGTTCATGCAAGGTGATCAGCCCTGGGTTGTCATGATGTGCCATTTGCTCTCACATTTGATTGGATGATGCCTTCCCTTCTTTTGGACACATTGGTGTCAGAGTTAAGGAATGCCTTTTATGACCCGTATGCTTTCTGACTAGATAGAAACACATTCTCTCTAATCTTAAATGGATTGGACGGGACACTCTTGATGGGAACTCTTTGCATGTTAATGAGAGCTTGCATTGGTCGAAGGTAATTGCACTTCCACTGGCTTTGCAAGAGCCCAAACGTTCATATTTTATTCAGTCAAAGGGGATACATACTGTGCGTGATGTGCTTGATGATGCAGGAAATGGATTGTCTTTTCCAGCAGCAGTCAGACAGTTTGGATTGGGCCTGCACTATCCCTCCCTTTGGCATGCACTTTCACAGATGCTCTAGGACTTTTAGCTGATACCGCGTCTTGAGCTTACGCATCGACTCAAGGACTGGGCCCTCTACTCTAATGATTGGGGCTACCATCCATTGTGTTGGCGAATGTTAAGGTAGCCAAGTTGTATAAGGTTTTGCTACCACCCCCTTGGATTTCGGATCATGCAAATCACATTTGGTCTATGACTCGTGATGCACGTTTGTGGCAAAGAAGATTGTGGCAGCTCTGGGGTTGCAAACTACCGCTTCGCTAACGAGTTTTCTTATGTGGGTCATGCTTGGGGTTTTCCCAGTTGGATAGGTTTTGGCATGCATACACATTGGTCCATCAACTTGTCATAGATGAATGTTCCTGTAAGAGTCCATGGCCCATTTCCTCTGGCATTGCCCTTTGAGACTCATGACTTCCTACAGTTTCTTCAGCAGCTTCTGCACGCACGCTTCCTTGGTGCTTCCTTTGGCAAGCTTTACTGGCTATTTGGAGTTCTCCCTATTAGGCAGGGGTATGATCTTTTTTTCACTTGGGTTCACTACTGAGCTCTTTGGACTCAATGGAAAGATAGAAACCATAGAGTATTTGGTGATCCACCTCTAGCTAAATACCACTTCTTCCGGGTGTCTCTGTGACAATTGTTCTTCGAATGTCTGTGTGCCTTTGTGATCTAGATTACCCTGCATACTTGTCATACATTGCTATATTTTGATGTTGTAGCTGCATGTCCTCTTTCTTGGGACTGCTTATTGTAGCATAAATATAAATAGACTTCACCAAAAAAAAGTGTGTGTGTGTGTGTGTGTGTGTGTGTGTGTTCATAGGTATGGTATTTGTGTCATGTATCATTTGTGTCAATGTTAAACATTTTTTGGGAATGTGTGTGCGTGTATGTTCATAGGTATGGTATCTGTGTCATGTATCATCCATGTGAATGTTAAACATTTTTTGGGAGTCAAAAATTTAAGTACTAGTTGTGTGAGGTTAGGTGTTGCAAGTGCGAGTGTAGTTATGTTAAGGGTCTTAGTGAGGCTTGGCCGCCCTTTCCTATGGGTGGCCTTTGTGAGTGCACAGTTTATTTGGCCTTTTCAGACACCTCACTTACCTTGTATGTAGTCGTTAGGTGTAAGTGCTATGTCATACGCCACATTTTTGTTTATTTTAGGAATTTTACTTGGGTAGCATGATAACAAGTCCAAAAAAAGCATGGAGCCACATTCAATGATATGTTGGATTACGCTCGATCCTAATTTTTTTCAAATAAGCCTTTAGAGAGCCTTGTTATATTTGGGGGCATCTTTGTCATCAAAATCATTCGGGACCTGCACCCACTCCAACCACCCACAGGGCATTCATTTCACCACAATGGGCGGTCAACGCCAAGTGGGTATGTCCTTCAGATGGTCACGGTCGGGGTGTGAACCTAGGTTTTTTTTCCAGAGACCTCATATTGATTGGATTATATCGTCAAAAAGCATTAACACTTAATGTTGATTAGGAGATCCTCGATTAAGACATGGTACGAGTTCGAATCTTCCCCTCCCTTTCTCCACAAGATGAGAGGGTGTGAGTACGGGAAAAAAAAAGGTCATCGAAGCGATTGTTGTGTAGTTACTAAAGAATCCACCAATCACGTAGAAATCGTGGATCCAAAGATAACCATGTATATTAATAAAAAGATTAGAGAAAACCCATCTAGGTGCGTTCTTCACCGCCGTCAAACAGGGCTCCTTCAACAACAACCTCTTCACCATAGAACCCCACATTCCTCTCTTAAAAAAGTAAAGCATGCAATCTTGCTCAGTATGGGTTCACTCCTCGTAGACATATTATGGATAATATTGCCAATGCTTATGTGGGGATGGAATATGCTAAGGATACTTAGCATGACGTTCTCTTACTCCAAGTGGACATTGCCAAAGCGTTTGCATGGTACAATGGGATTTTATCTTGCAGACTATGAAATTGCTGGGGTTCTGCAAAAAATGCAACACATTATATATTGGATGTACCGTGATAGTAAAGCAACATGAATTGTGTTTGGAGATCTATCTGATGAATGGACTCTCTGTCGGCCAATACGTCAAGGCTATCCTCTCAGTGCGTTGTTAGATTCAATTCCTACATATCCGATGCTTCAATACATGGATTACCTTATTGCTACAGGTAGCTTACATGGCTTAGAGATGCATGGAAGAAAGACTATGAATGCACAAGCATATGTTGATGACTCTTTCTTCTTCATAGGCAAGAACATGAAAGAGGATCTTTCGCAACTCATGAATACTTTATCGTTGTATGATTTGGCAGCTGGCCTTCAAGTGAATTTTTAAAAATATAGGCTTCTTCCATTGCATGTGAAAGACCGGCACAACATTCTTTGGCCTTGGGAGATTGTTCCACCTACGGAACTTGTGCGACATCTTGATTACCCTTTGGGGTGGACAGTCACTAGATGCCAACAAACGGAATGGGTGCTTACCAAGCTGACAAAGAAATTGGAATATTGGAAGTTAGCCACTTGGCCATTGCATGTCTGATTGCGAATAGTCCAATCAATCTTGGTTGCATATATACAGTTCTTTTTTCCTTTGATGATGTTTGGCAAGCAAGACATAGCCCGCTTTATGTATACTATTATAGAGACTTTGTGGTGGTGGCAGCATGACCGTAAGGGCCTTTGGTTACTTTCCATGGAGCACCTCTGTTCGCCGAAGATGCATGGAGGGCTTAATATTCTCAATATCCACATTCACATTCTGGCACACAAGGGAAAAATGATGCTTGAGTTCATAAAAGGTGATCAGCCCTGGGTTGTCATGATGCGCCATTTGCTCTCACATTTGATTGGATGATGCCTTCCCTTCTTTTGGACACATTGGTGTCAGAGTTAAGGAATGCCTTTTATGATCCATATGCTTTCTAACTAGAAACACATTCTCTCTAATCTTAAATGGATTGGACGGGACACTCTTGATGGGAACTCTCTGCATGTTGATGAGAGCTTGCATTGGTCGAAGGTGTTTGCACTTCCACTGGCTTTGCAAGAGCCCAAACGTTCATATTTTATTCAATCAAAGGGGATACATACTGTGGGTGATGTGCTTGATGATGCAGGAAATGGATTGTCTTTTCCAGTAGTCAGACAGTTTGGATTGGGCCTGCACTATCGCTCCCTTTGGCATGCACTTTCACAGATGCTCCAGGACTTTTAGCTGATACCCCGTCTTGAGCTTACGCATCGACTCAAGGACTGGGCCCTCTACTCTAATGATTGGGGGTACCGTCCGTTGTGTTGGCGGATGTTACGGTAGCCAAGTTGTATAAGGTTTTGCTACCACCCCCTTGGATTTTGGATCATGCAAATCACATTTGGTCTATGACTCGTGATGCACGTTGGTGGCAAAGAAGATTGTGGCAGCTCTGGGGTTGCAAACTACCGCTTCGGTAACGAGTTTTCTGATGTGGGTCATGCTTGGGGTTTTCCCAGTTGGACAGGTTTTGGCATGCATACACATTGGTCCATCAACTTGTCATAGATGAATGTTCCTGTAAGAGTCCATGGCCCATTTCCTCTGGCATTGCCCTTTGAGACTCATGACTTCCTACAGTTTCTTCAGCAGCTTCTGCACGCACGCTTCCTTGGTGCTTCCTTTGGCAAGCTTTACTGGCTATTTGGAGTTCTCCCTACTAGTAGGCAGGGGTATGATCTTTTTTTCACTTGGGTTCACTACTGAGCTCTTTGGACTCAATGGAAAGATAGAAACCATAGAGTATTTGGTGACCTAAATACCACTTCTTCCGGTTGTCTCTGCGACAATCGTTCTTCGAATGCGTGTGTGCCTTTGTGATCTAGATTACCTTGCATACTTGTCATACATTGCTATCTTTTGATGTTGTAGCTGCATGTCCTCTTTCTCAGGACTGCTTACTGTAACATAAATATAAATAGACTTCACCCAAAAAAAAGTGTGTGTGTGTGTGTGTGTGTTCATAGATATGGTATTTGTGTCATGTATCATTTGTGTCAATGTTAAACATTTTTTGGGAATGTGTGTGTGTGTGTGTGTGTTCATAGGTGTGGTATCTGTGTCATGTATCATCCGTGTGAATGTTAAACATTTTTTGGGAGTATCAAATTTAAGTACTAGTGTGTGGTTAGGTGTTGCAAGTGCTAGTGTATTTATGTTAAGGGTCTTAGTGAGGCTTGGCCGCCCTTGCCTAAGGGTGGCCTTTGTGAGTGCACAGTTTATTTGGCCTTTTCAGATGCCTCACTTACCTTGTATGTAGTCGTTAGTAGATGTAAGTGCTATGTCATACGCCACATTTTTATTTATTTTAGCAATTTTTCTTGGGTAGCATGATAACAAGTCCAAAAAAAGCATTTATTGATATGCTGGATTACGCTCGATCCTAATTTTTTTCAAATAAGCCTTCAGAGAGCCTTGTTATCTGGGGGCATCTTTGTCATCAAAATCATTCGGGACACCTGCACCCCCTCCAACCCACGGGGCATTCATTTCACGAGACAATGGGTGGTCAACGCCAAGTGGGTATGTCCTTCAAATGGTCACGGTGGGGTGTGAACCTAGGTTTTTTTTCCAGAGACATTATATTGATTGGATTATATCGTCAAAAAGCATTAACACTTAATGTTGATTAGGAGGTCCTCGATTAAGCCATGGTGCGAGTTTGAAGCTTCCCCTCCCTTTCTCCACAAGATGAGAGGGTGTGAGTAGGGGAAAAAAAAGGGTCATCGAAGCGATTGTTGTGTAGTTACTAAAGAATCCACCAATCACGTAGAAATCGCGGATCCAAAAAAAACCATGTATATTAATAGAAAGATTAGAGAAAACCCATCTAGGTGCGTTCAGGGAGATAAGATTGCTATGGGCCTTTAAATGTTGCCTCTGGTGCACTACAGTGTTGGGTATAAAGTCCCAGTTTCGCCTCCGGACCTTGATCATCGCGTAGCTCTTTTCGAGAGCTTCGCGGCCATATATTTACTTGTACATTTGGCCCCCATTTGGGCCTTGTAACGGCATTCTTTGTATTTGGTCCGCCGGGCGCCCCATAAGTTGGGCGCCCGCCCATACCCTTGTATCACTATAAATACGAGGTCTCCCTTGAGCCTCAATAAGACATTCAAGATATTCTTGAGCATTGTGTGAGTTCTCTCTCTCTCTCTCACTCTCACTCTTCTCTATCTCCTCTGCACTTCCTTGGCTAAAGCTCTTGTGTTTGAGTCATTCTCTTCCAACAACTGGTATCAGAGCTATGGAGGGAAGCTGTATGCAGAAGCTATGGAGTTAGAGGTGTCTTCCACCACTTGACTACGGGATCGTCAAACACCTCCCTTCTATCATCAAGATGGTGCGTTTTTTTTTAAAGTGCTGCTCTTCTTTTTTTTGTTAACGCAGGAGACTGTTTTTGCTGTTTTTTTTTCTTGCTCTTCCCTCTCCTGCGTTTTCTGCTCCACCCCTGCTGCCCTTCTGCTGCGTTTTTCCTCTCCCTTACTTCCCCCCTTTGCTGCGTTTCTGCTGCCCCTCTTTGCTGCGTTTGCTGTTCTGTCCTCTCCTTGCTGTACGGTTGCCATCAGCAGCAGCCAACACTGCTGCCAGCAGCCCCACGACCACCAGCAGCAGCTAGGGCTGCAGCCAACAGCCCCACGACCACCAGCACCAGCCAACGCTGCAGCCAGCAGCCCCAAGGCCACCAACAAGCAGTCCGGGCTGCAGCCAGCAGCCCCACGGCCACTAGCAGCAGCCGTCGTCGCCTCCAGCAGCCAGGATCTTCGAGCAACCCTCAAAAGACAGCAACATACTGCCCCTCGGGTTTACATCGACATTCGGTGATACTCTTCCGCCGTCTCCTTCACTTGAAGTTGTTTCATCAATCTACGAGCATCCTACATTCAACCCATATCTGGTACATAACATCTTGCTATTGCTTACTTTCTGAAGTGTCAGTTTGATAAGTCATGGCGTCTACAAGTGATCTTAAGGGTCTACTAGAGATTAAGAAGTTTGCAGGCACTGGGTTTGATCTTTGGAAGGTGAGGATTCAGAATATCCTCTATCTGCGGGAATGTGATACTACACTTGAGCAGTTCAAACCCGCTGCTATGACAGATGATGAATGGGGAATCCTGAACAGAAAGGCCGTTGCCTATCTCCAGATGGCTGTTGCTGATGAGGTTCTTGTAGACCTCAAAGGGCTGACAACAGCCTATGCCGTTTGGGAGAAGCTGAGAAGCACCTATGAGATCACCACGCCAGTGAACCAGGTACATCTCATCAGAAAACTCATGAATATGCAACTTGATGATTCTAAGAATGCAGTAGAGCATATTACTACTTTCACAGGGGTGCTTAATCAGATGCAGGATTCTGGATTGCCTGCTTTTGATGATAAGTTGAAAGCTATCTTTTTGCTCACTACTTTGCCTGACTCTTGGGAAACACTTGTGGTGTCACTTGGGACAAATCCCAACCTAACTTTTGATGGAGTCAGGGGTGCTATTCTCAATGAAGATATCCGGAGGAAGACCTCAGAGACTAGCGGTTCTGCAAATGTCTCACGAGGGAGGACGACCAAGCGGGGAAATACTACTACCAATTCAAAGGGTAGAAGCAAGAGCAAGGGCCAGCAATCTGATGTTACATGCTACCAGTGTGGTCGTAAAGGCCACAAGAAGCCAGATTGCAAGTTTTACAAGATGGAGCAAGACCGGAAGAAGAAATCCAGTCATTCAAATGACAAAAAGAAGGAAAAAGAGAGTAATTCCAGCAAAGCAGAAGAGTTCGAAAAGGACAAGAGCAAGGCCAATGTGGCCTCTGGTGTTGTCATAGAGGAACTGTCTGACTCAGATGATGTGCTATGTGTTTTTTTTGCTAATGCACTTGATGTTCATAACTTGCATGTCACAGAACCAGATGTTATTCATGCCTTGATGTATGAATCTGATGTGCTTTCATAGACTTGGATTATTGACACGGGTGCCTCTTTTCATGTAACTCCTATCAAGGAGTGTTTTGCAACTTTCACTGCAGGCTCCCGAGGAAAGGTGTTCTTGGGGAATGATCATGCTTGCAATATTGAAGGTATGGGCACCGTGAATTTGACTTTGCAGGATGGTAGTGAGTTTGTGCTGCCAAATGTGAGGTATGTGCCTGGTTTGAAAACCAGTCTCCTGTCTGTGGGCCAGCTTGATGCCTTGGGATACACGGCCATATTTGGAAATGGCACATGGAAATTGACCAAAGGCACAAGGCTGATTTCAAAAGGATGCAAGAAAGGAACATTATATAGCCTTCATGGTCAGGCTTTGTCTGGTAAGTTTATTGCCTTTGCAGAGGTACGCTCCCACATGGAGCTTTGGCATAAGAGACTTGGCCACATGAGCCAAAAGGGTCTCTCCATTTTGTCCTCTTTGAACAAATTTGATGCAAAAGGAAGCAAGCTTGTTTTTTGTAATGATTGCTTGTATGGGAAACAGAATAGGAGTTCTTACTCCTCTCGTGCCTCTCACAAGGCTGAAAAGTTGGACTTGGTCCACTCTGATGTGTGCAGCATGCCCATTAAATCTAAAGGTGGTTCAAAGTACTTTGTGTCTTTTGTGGATGATCACTCACGAAAAGTATGGATCACTTTGTTGAAATCTAAGGATGATGCTTTTGCTGCATTTCAAAAGTTTTATGCATTTGTTCATACTCAAACAGGAGTGAAGATTAAATGCTTACGCACTGACAATGGGGGTGAGTTTGTTAGTACTAAATTTCAGAAATTTTGTGATGATAATGGCATTAAGAGGGAACTTACACCCCCCTATAGCCCCTCTTCAAATGGTGTGGCTGAAAGGTATAATCGTACATTGTGTGAAAGAATTCGATGCATGCTGTCCACAGCTAATCTCTCTCAGGATTTTTGGGGAGAAGCCTTGAAAACTGCAGTTCATGTTTGCAATCGATCTCCACACACAGCTTTGAAAGGTGGAATCCCTGAGGAGGTTTGGTCTGGCAAACCGTCCTCATATGCCCACTTACGCATCTTTGGTTGTGATGCATATGTGCATATCCGCAAGGAAGACCGGAACAAGCTTGATGCTAAGTCCGAGAAGGGCACCTTCGTTGGCTACGGTGATGAAGGTGAGATGGGCTACCGTGTGTGGTTGCCATCAACCAACAAAGTGGTTCGCAGCCGGGATGTTGTATTTTATGAGGCAAAGCTGCTCCGTAATGTTTGTGCCTCTCATGGTGATCAGAAAAAGGTCAAATTTCAGCAAGGGCAGCCACCCATTGATGCTGAAAATGAGCCCCAGGATGCTTCACAAAGGGCTGAAGATAATGAGTCCGTGATATTTGTTCCAGAAGAGGTTGGACAGCCGCTTCATGCTCCTGGAGGTGTAGGGCAGCAACCCCTATATGCTGAAAATCAGGCTGTTCGTGAAAACCCGCAGCCTTTTGATGCTGAAATTATGATTCCTCCCGATATTGACCCCCAACCAGCCAATGATCATTGGGTACGGAGGTCTACTCGCTTTCGGAGGGAACCTCAGCGTTTTGATCCCTCTTTGCAACATGTTTTGCTTACAGATGAGGGTGAGCCTCTTACTTTCAAAGAGGCTAAGTCTTGTGAACTCCGAAACAAGTGGGAGCATGCTATGCAGGAGGAGATTAAGTCTCTACATGCAAATGACACTTGGGACTTGGTTGAGTTGCCCAAAGGAAGGAAGGCTATTCCTAACAAGTGGGTGTACAAAGTCAAGACAGTTGACGGCCAGCCTAAGTATAAAGCCCGCCTTGCTAAGGGCTATGCTCAGAAGGAAGGGATTGATTTTCAGGAGGTCTTCTCTCCTGTGGTCAAAATGACCACCCTTCGTGTTTTGTTTGCTCTCACTGCTGTTTTGGATTTAGAACTGTATCAGATGGATGTAAAGACAGCTTTCTTACATGGTGATTTAGATGAAGAGCTGTATATGAAGCAGCCTGAAGGCTTTGTCATTCCTGGCAAAGAACATCTGGTTTGTAAGCTGAAGCGTAGTCTCTATGGGCTGAAACAAGCCCCGAGGCAGTGGTACAAAAAGTTTGATGCTTTCATGCTTAACCAAAAGTTTAATCGTAGCCATGCAGATCATTGCTTGTATACTAAAACTGATGCAGATGGCAGCCCAGTGATACTTGTGCTGTATGTTGATGACATGCTTCTTGCAGGGAAGAATAAGAGCATTTTGGAAGCTCTTAAGGACCAGCTGAAGTCAGCTTTTGCTATGAAGGACTTGGGTTCAGCTGAACATATTTTGGGTCTTCGGATTAGACGGGACAGAGCACAGAAGTTGCTTTTCCTCTCACAGGAGAAGTATATCCAGAAAGTCCTTGATAGATTTAACATGGCTGATTCTAAGCCTTTGGGTGCTCCATTGCAGCCCTATGTTAAACTATCCAAGGATGATTGCCCAAAAGATGATGATGCAGCCAGTACTATGCGTGGGATCCCTTATGCTTTTGCTTGTGGATCTCTTATGTATGCTATGGTTGCTACACGGCCAGACATTGCTCATTCAGTGGGAGTAGTCAGTCGTTTTATGTCCAACCCTGGCAAAGCACATTGGGATGCTATAAAGTCTATTTTGAGGTACTTGAAGGGGACACAGAAGAAATGCCTTATGTATGGTAAAGGTCCACTTGAGGTGCAGGGTTATTGTGATTCAGACATGGCAGGTGATTCTGATACCCGCAAGTCTACTAGTGGGTACATCTATACTCTTGCAGGTGGTGCTGTTTCTTGGTGCTCTAGACTCCAGAGGATAGTAGCACTTTCTACTACTGAGGCCGAGTACATCTCCGTCACACAGAGGCTTCTAAGGAGGCCATTTGGTTAGCACGCCTTGTCACGGAGTTTGGATTGCCAGAGAGGGCTCCGGTCCTTGGTTGTGATAGCCAGAGTGCCATATACCTGGCTAAGAATGCCATGTTTCATGCTCGTACCAAACACATTGATGTACGGTACCACTTCATCAGACAGGTGCTAGATGATGGTTTGGTCAGTTTGGTCAAGATTGGCACTCATGAGAACCCTGCAGATGCTCTCACCAAAAGTTTGCCAAAAGCACAGCTTGATATGTGTCTACAGCGGGTGGGAGTTACATAGCTTAGAGGAGCTTCACTGGCCCTTTAAGTGGGAGGTTGTTGGGTATAGTCCCAGTTTCGCCTCCGGACCTTGATCATCGCGTAGCTCTTTTCGAGAGCTTCGCGGCCATATATTTACTTGTACATTTGGCCCCCATTTGGGCCTTGTAACGGCATTCTTTGTATTTGGTCCGCCGGGCGCCCCATAAGTTGGGCGCCCGCCCATACCCTTGTATCACTATAAATACGAGGTCTCCCTTGAGCCTCAATAAGACATTCAAGATATTCTTGAGCATTGTGTGAGTTCTCTCTCTCTCTCTCACTCTCACTCTTCTCTATCTCCTCTGCACTTCCTTGGCTAAAGCTCTTGTGTTTGAGTCATTCTCTTCCAACATACAGGGCGTTCCTCTCTCTATCGTGCTCTACGAGCACTTTCGTTGGCTTGCTTAGATAGTATTAATGTTGAGATATCAAGCTCATCTAGCGAGGCGGTGGACAGTGATGACCCGCCTGCTGGGTGATAGGTCCCACACTTACACCACTGGCATGGTTGGTGAGATCATGGGTGATATGCGGCTAGTGGGTGATAGGAGAATTAGGGTTAGGTTGAGTTCATGTGGGAGACATACACAGAGAAGCAAGGGAGAGAGAGAGTTGTGGGGATAAGTCAACTCATGAGGCATGAGTGTGTGACTCCCCTATCACACATGTATATTGCACTAGTACACATAGTGCACTTAGTACATTAAAAGTACTAAGTGTACTATGTACTATAACTTATGGGCTTGTACACACTATAAGGGTGGGCATAACGCCTTTACCCCAACAACCTCCCACTTAAAGGCAAAGTGCCCTTAAGTAAAGGAAAAGAAAAAATCAGCATGTACATGAGAATATACAAGGCCATATCAAGGCTGAAAATGGCCTCATCCAATGCCCATCAAGTGTCTGCAATGAGCAAACCGCTCCGGAGGCAAACTCTTCGTCAATAGATCAGCCGGGTTGTCATCCGTATGAATCTTAACAAGCTGAATTTGCTTGTTCTCTATCACCTCTCTGATGAAGTGATACTTCACATCCACATGCTTCGTCTTTGCATGAAAGACAGGGTTCTTTGCCAACTGGATGGCACTCTGACTGTCACAATACAACAATGGAATATCCCCTGTATAACCCAAATCAACCACTAACCGAGATAGCCATAATGCCTCCTTGCAAGCCTCTGTGGCTGCAATATACTCGGCCTCTGTAGTAGATAAGGCTGTGCACTTCTGCATCCTGGATATCCATGACACAGCACCTCCTGTGAATGTAAATACATAACCGGTAGTAGACTTCCGGTTATCTGGATGACCGGCATAATCCGAATCCGTGTAACCATGCACTAATGCATCCTGTTTGCCAAAGCAAATGCACATATCCTGTGTGCCCTTCAGGTATCTCATGACACCTTTCACTGCTTCCCAATGCTTCTTGCCAGGGTTGGCCATGTATCTAGAAACCACTCCCACTGCAAATGCAATGTCCGGCCTAGTAGCAACCATGGCATACATGAGACTGCCACAAGCTGAAGCATACGGAATCTTGGCCATATCAGCCCTGTCTCTATCCGACTGTGGGCTGTCCATAGCACTGAGTTTCACATATGGAGGCAAAGGAGTACTAGTCTTCTTCCCCCCGTCCATATTGAACCTCTGCAAGACTTTGCCAATGTATTCCTTCTGAGACAAATACAACACATGCTGATTTCTGTCTCGAAGTATCCGCATACCCAAGATGTGATTTGCATCACCCAAATCCTTCATATCAAAGGTTTCATGCAGCCTCTTTTTCAAAGCATCCATCTCTTTACGAGATTTCCCGGCAATCAACATATCATCAACATACAAGATGAGGATCAATAGACTGCCATCCAAAGCTTTCTTGGTGTACAAGCAGTGATCTATGTCACTTCTCCTGAATTTCTGAGATTTTATGAATGTATCAAATTTATGATACCATTCTCTTGGTGCCTCTTTGAGTCCATAAAGACTCTTTTTCAGCTTGCATACAAGCTTCTCCTTTCCACTTACTGCATAACCCTCTGGCTGCTGCATATATATCTCCTCATGGAGATCACCGTGAAGAAAAGCAGTCTTCACATCCATCTGAATCAAGTCCAGATCATCATGCGCAACCAAAGCCAACACAGCTCTAAGTGTGGTCATTTTGACCACTGGAGAGAAGATCTCCTCAAAGTCCACACCATATTCCTGCTTAAAGCCCTTAGCCACTAACCTGGCTTTGTATCTTGGCTTTGCATCTGGTGCAACTTTGAGCCTGTATACCCACTTGCATGGCAAAACCTTCTTGCTTGCAGGCAAATGCACCAACTTCCATGTTTCATTTTTATGCAGAGAATCCATCTCTGACTTCATGGCACGCTCCCATAGAGCTTTGTCTGCCCTCTGTAAAGCCTCCTTGTAACATGAGGGCTCCCCATAGTCAGTAAGCATCAAATAGTCAACCCCTGGAACAAACCTGTCAGGGGCTCTGGAGGGTCTTGTGGACCTCCGTACCCAATGACCATCATTTGCAGGTTGCTGTCCAGCCTGCATATCACCCATTGGTGGCTCCTGTTCCATGCCATAAGGCTGAAAAATCATGCCCGGTATCTCCTCTAACTGTGGTATATCCATAGGGATATCTTCTGCCATATCTGGCTGTCCATTTGGACCATTTTCAGCACCATTTAAGGGCTGGTTTTCCTGCTGTAATGGCTGATTTACAGCCCTTTGTTGTTGTCCATGATGTCCATCATCATCAAAGATGACTCTGCCAGGCTCCTGTTGCCTTGCAGGCTCCTTATACATGCATGTTTCATAAAAAATGACATCATTGCTGCGTATGATCTTTCTATTCATGGGATCCCAAAGTCTATACCCCATTTCACCTCTGTCACCATATCCTAGGAATATGCATTTGTGAGACTTGGGATCAAGTTTGGCGCGCATTTCCCTGCGTATGTGCACGTACGCAACGCAACCAAACACTCTCAAGTGCTTGTATGACGGAGGCTTCCCTGTCCATACTTCTTCTGGCACTTTCCCACCAAGCCTCGTGTTAGGTGACCTGTTTATAAGGTGAACAGCTGTCATAACAGCTTCAGCCCAAAAACCATGAGGTAATGCAGCATGTGACAACATAGAACGGACCTTCTCCTGTATGGTCCTGTTCATCCTCTCTGCTGTCCCATTTTGTGGAGGATCATAAGGAGTAGAGAGCTCCCTCTTAATGCCTTTAGCATCACAAAAGTCCTGAAACTGTTTGGACATGTACTCTCCACCATTGTCGGAACGCAAAGCCTTCAGTGTTTTGCCAGTTTGATTCTCAACATGAGCAACAAACTTCTGAAACACTGAGAATGTATCACTCTTCAAACGAAGAGGATAGACCCACACCTTGCGTGTGGCATCATCTATAAAAGACACAAAGTATTTTGCCCCTCCCAAAGAAAGCTGAGGCATCTCACATACATCTGTATGCACAAGCTCTAACTGAGCATCTTTCTGTCCAAGAGCTTTCTTGTGGGGGCACTGTAGTTGCCTACCATATATACAATGCTCACAAAACTGAAAACTTGAAAACTTTAGAGAAGGCAAGTAACCCAAACGAGACAATTGCTCCATTCCCTTGACACTCATGTGTCCCAACCGGCTATGCCACATAGAAATTTCCGGCAGCTCGGTTGCATTTACATTAGCATGGTGACAAACACCTGCATGCATAAAGTAAAGAGTGTCCACCTTAGTGAGCCCTTACTAATTTTCCACTTTCCACTACCAAATGTGGTAACATAATCAGCGTCATCAAGCTGTCCAGTAGAAAGCAGATTCTTTTTGATCTCAGGCACATGCCTGACATCATGGAGCATAAGCTGTGAGCCATCTGAAAATACAAGCCTCACATCACCTCTGCCAAGAATTTTGCATGCATGGTTATCACCCAAATAAACCACTCCTTCATTGCTAGCAGTATACCTGACAAACAAGTCTCTGCAACCTGTGACATGAAAGGAGGCACCTGAATCAATGATCCATGAGTGCATACCATGACCACCTGTAAGAAGTGAATGGGCATCAAGTGAAGAAGTAAATAGGACCTCATCCTCACTGCCACCTGCATGTGACACATTGATTTCTTCAATCTTGACTCCACTTTTGCCCTTTGGCTTTACATCTTTGGCTTCATCCTTCTCTTTGTCTTTGCCTTTTCCCTTTTCTTTTTGATCATTTTTCCATTTGTAGCATTGCTTTTTAATGTGTCCCTTTTTGCCACAATAATGGCATTCCAAATCCTTTTTGGAGCGAGACTTGCTCCTTCCCCTTTCTTGGCTTTTCCCCCTTTGCTGGGATCTCCCACATGCATTCATTGCATTGGACTTTCCAACAGAGTTGTTTTTCCTGTTCATCTCTTCTTGAAGAAGAGCACCCTCAACATCTGCATATGACAGCATAGCATTCGAATTGCTAGAAGTGGCTATCCTGAATGTGTCCCAACTCTTTGGCAAAGTGCATAAGAGAAAAGTGGCTTTGAACTCATTGTCCATTGCCAACTTTTGATTAATGACCTGGCTGACAATACCATTAAACTCATTTAGATGGGCTGTCATAGACGCCCCTTCCTTCATCTGAAGACCTATGAGTTTCTTCAACCAATACACTTTGCTTGAGGCACTTTGTTGGGAAAAAGAAGTCCTACAATCTCTGCCACATTCCCCAAGCTGTCTTCTCTTCACGAATGCTGAAAAGTAAAGAGTCTGACACAGACAACATGATAGTAGATCTTGCCAGCTCATCCATATCTTCCCACTCTTCAGCAGTAAGAGAAGCGGGTATTACACCCCTTTCTTTAATAGGCTTGTGCTGCTTTTTCTGGAGCAACACATTGTAGCACTGGGTTTGCCAAATATCATAGTTATGCGAGCCTTCAAGCTTCTTGATGTGAAGCAATGAAGAGCTCTCACCTGTGGTTGCCATAGCAAAATGCAACCTGTAAATGCCTGACTCCCTGCAAAATGTGCAAACACTGCACCAAAAAGCACACAAAGTGCTCATAGTTTTTCTCCCAAGCTTTATCTCCCACTGGCGGAAGCAAGAATGCAACTTTTCTCCCACTTTATGTGATGAAATCACCAAAATCTGGTTGTTGCAGATTTTGGACAGCACCTTAAATGTGCTCTTTTGCCCTTCCAAAGTACTGTACAGTAGTACCAAGTGCTCACCAATGATGTACCAAACCTATACCGGCAAGTACAGCAGCTGAAATTGAACCTTTTGGTCACTCAAAACAGTGTACAGCCATGCCAAAACTTGCACAAAGCTGTGCCAAATCTGTACCAGCAGGTACAATAGCAATAAATGCTCTCCTGGCTGTCCAAATGAGTGAAAATCAGACTTTTACAGTCCCGAACACTGCATAAAACAGTCCCGAACAGAAATTGGGCAAAAGCCCCTTGACTGCAAGCTGATTTCTGAGGATTCAAGGCATAAATGTCTTGCCTGCTGCTTTGCCAAGCTCAACAAGCATACAAACTTGAAAAGCCCCTTGATTTGAGATCAGTTTCTGATCATACATGGTACATTGACGCACATGAAGGCATCCAGAGTGTTCACGATGTTTCCCCCTGGCCACGTATACATCCAATACATGAAAGCCCCTTGATTTACAGGCACATTGAGTGCTTGTAAGGCATCATCACATATCCACAACATCAAATGCGATCGCCTGCATGCAAATCAACCAAATCGGCACAAAAGCCCCTTGATTTGCACTGCAATTTGCTGCAATTTTGCCCAAATGTGCGATTTTTCACATCATACAGCATGTATGAGTGCTTAATTGCACAATTACATCAAAAGCCCCAAATTTTGACATTCAATTTCCTACAATGATCCTGATTGTGACCAATTTCCTGCAAATTGATCCTGATTGTGACCAATGTCACCCAATTTTGCCAATTTTGCTCAAAATTGAGCAATTTGGGCACCTGTACTACCTGCTCAATTGCTTGAATTGATAAGAAATTCCCAAAATATTGAAGGCAAATACCTCTGAAATTTTTGATTTTTTTGAGTTTCTTGACTTGCAGGCTGAGACGGAGGCGGTGGTGGCGGCGACTTCGGTGCTGGGCAGCCACGTGGGCTGGCTGCGTGGGTTGTCCTGGGCAGCCTAGTTGTCCTGTGTGGGTTGGTTGGGGCAGCTGGTTGGGTAGCCCTTGTTGGGCTGCGTGGGCTGTCGTGGGCAGCCACGTATGCTGGCTGGGGGCTGCTGGCCGCCCCCCTTTGTGCTGGTCGCCTGTGTTCGCTCGACTCTGGTTTGACGCCTTGTAGCGCTACGAGTCTATCCGCCTCGTGGACCAGCCGACGACTAACGCCCCCAGCAGCCTTCGCTCACTTCAATTCGCTGCTCCATGCTCGACTCAAGTAGCCAGCCGAATCGCCTAGCGCCTACACGATTAGAGTCGCTTACGTAGCCAGCTTGTTGTATATGCCTTCGCATGCATATTTTCATGCCATCGCTCCACGCTGCCTTGTGGTTTGCTACGCTTAGATCTGCCCGTCAACCCCTAGTCGACTTGCTGCCTGCAACGCCCAAGGTTAGCCAACAGCAGGTTTCATTTCTGTAGCCTTCGCTTCAGACACCTCCCAGTGCAGGGCTCCTGATACCAGTTGATAGGAGAATTAGGGTTAGGTTAAGAGTTCATGTGGGAGACATACACAGAGAAGCAAGGGAGAGAGAGAGTTGTGGGGATAAGTCAACTCATGAGGCATGAGTGTGTGACTCCCCTATCACACATGTATATTGCACTAGTACACATAGTGCACTTAGTACATTAAAAGTACTAAGTGTACTATGTACTATAACTTATGGGCTTGTACACACTATAAGGGTGGGCATAACGCCTTTACCCCAACAGTGGGATGACAGGCTGTGTGACAGCCTGGCATAGTTATAGCGCCAGCTCATTTAGTTGGGTTCACACTATAGAGAACCCCAGTATGTATTTGGTTGAGTACCTTTTCATATTGTGTGTACTCTTATCTTTGTATATGGTGTGTTGAATGTTGTGTGAAGAAGAAGAAGATTTTCAGCCTCTCACCTTGTGTGTTCTCTTTTAGGGTTTTGTGAGTGTGTGTGTGCTTGCAAGAGCTCAAGCTCTCTTCTCCCCCTGCATCTTTTCAATTAATAGGCTTCTCCTTCTACCACCTCTTATAGGAGGGAACCACCAAAGCCTCTATCTCCTCCCTGCTTTCATCTAGGCAAATGAAGCTTGACCTTCACTCCCAAGTAAGCATTTCAATGTGACAATGGAGTAGTGAGGACTATTGACAAATGTGAGCTAGTGTACCCAAATCAGGAAGTGGTATTTGTAGCTCGAAAAGGCAAGACCAAACAAAGTAGACTAGGCAAAGGGTAAGGTAAGCTCTTGACTAAACACAAACCCAAAAAGAAAAGGAGTACTACTTCCCCTTTAAACAGAGAAAGAGTTACTACCAACGGAAGAACATTCTCAAAACGATGAAAAAGAGTTGCAAGAAGGATCAATGGATGATACTACGAATCAGTCACATCGATTGTTAGTGAATTTGAAGATTTCTATGGGGCCAAGAAGGTGTCTGTACAATATACCATTGGAGGATCCACAAAAGGTAGAAATGCATGCTGCAAAAGAGGTCTAAGGGTAGTCAACCTACAGTACCATTGTACACATTGGGCACTCTTCATAAGGTTGAGAGTCACGATGAAGAACTTTACACAGTGGATTTATACTTTGACAATGAACAAATAATTACAAACTTGATATTTCCTCTTGTAACGTGGTATGGCGAGACATTCCTATGGTGGATGAGAGTGTTGACCGGCAAAAAGGATTTGTTAGCTCTGTAACACTAGTCACATCATATCGTGGAAAACTTGGGCCTCATCCTCCTTGGTGGAACATGGATGGGTGACACGAGAGTAAACAAAAAATGTCTACTTACCCACTGGAACAACAAAGCATTTATAGCAATTGCTTCTTTGTGTGTAAACAAAATTATCTACTCACCCACTAGAAAAACATAAATGCAAGTTTTTGTGCACTATAGACTTGCCATCAACATTCTTCCAAGTACATCTTTGGACGGGGAGGCTACGGTGGGTGAAAATTATGACCCATTGCTTGGATTTTTCTTAAAGGTACACCCTTGAAGGTAAAGTGTAATAGGTTGTCCTCATTATTGCCACTTAGCCATACTGTGTTAGATAGCCCAAACTTCCCCATCAAACAGGGCTCCTTCAACAACAACCTCTTCACCATAGAACCCCACATTCCTCTCTTAAAAAAGTGAAGCATGCATCCTGCTCAGTATGGGTTCACTCCTCGTCGTAGACATATTATGGATAATATTGCCAATGCTTATGTGGGGATGGAATATGCTAAGTATACTTGGCATGACGTTCTCTTACTCCAAGTGGACATTGCCAAAGCGTTTGCATGGTACAATGGGATTTTATCTCGCAGACTATGAAATTGCTGGGGTTCTGCAAAAAATGCAACACAATTATATATTGGATGTACCGTGATAGTAAAGCAGCATGCATTCTCTCTGGACATCTATCTGACGAATGGACTCTCCGTCGGTCAGTACGTCAAGGCTATCCTCTCAGTGCGTTCTTATATTCAATTCCTACACATCCGATGCTTCAATACATGGATCACCTTATTGCTACAGGTAGCTTACATGGCTTAGAGATGCATGGAAGAAAGACTATGAATGCACAAGCGTACGTTGATGACTCTTTCTTCTTCATAGGCAAGAACATGAAAGAGGATCTTTCGCAACTCATGAATACTTTATCGTTGTATGATCTGGCAGCTGGCCTTCAAGTGAATTTTTCAAAATCTAGGCTTCTTCCATTGCATGTGAAAGATCGGCACAACATTCTCTGGCCTTGGGAGATTGTTCCACCTACGGAACTTGTGTGACATCTTGATTACCCTTTGGGGTGGATAGTCACACTAGATGCCAACAAACGGAATGGGTGCTTACCAAGCTGACAAAGAAATTGGAATATTGGAAGTTAGCCACTTGGCCATTACATGTCTGATTGCGAATAGTCCAATCGATCTTGGTTGCATATATACAGTTCTTTTTTCCTTTGATGATGTTTGGCAAGCAAGACATAGCCCGCTTCATGTATACTATTATAGAGACTTTCTCGTGGTCGTAGCATGGCTGTAAGGGCCTTAGGTTACTTTCCATGGAGCACCTCTGTTCGCCGTTGATGCATGGAGGGCTTAATATTCTCAATATCCACATTCACATTCTGGCACACAAGGGAAAAATGATGCTTGAGTTCATGCAAGGTGATCAACCCTGGGTTGTCATGATGCACCATTTTGCTCTCACATTTGATTGGATGATGCCTTCCCTTCTTTTGGACACATTGGTGTCAGAGTTAAGGAATGCCTTTTATGACCCGTATGCTTTCTGACTACTGGAAACACATTCTCTCTAATCTTAAATGGATTGGATGGGACACTCTTGATGATGGGAACTCTCTGCATGTTGATGAGAGCTTGCATTGGTCGAAGGTGTTTGCACCTGGCTTTGCAAGAGCCGAAACGTTCATATTTTATTCAGTCAAAGGGGATACATACTGTGGGTGATGTGCTTGATGATGCAGGAAATGGATTGTCTTTTCCAGCAGCAGCAGTTAGAGAGTTTGGATATCACTCCCTTTGGCATGCACTTTCACAGATGCTCCAGGACTTTTAGCTGATACCCCGTCTTGAGCTTACGCATCGACTCAAGGACTGGGCCCTCTACTCTAATGATTAGGGCTACCGTCCGTTGTGTTGGTGGATGTTACGGTAGCCAAGTTGTATAAGGTTTTGCTACCACCCCCTTGGATTTCAGATCATGCAAATCACATTTGGTCTACGACTCGTGATGCACGTTGGTGGCAAAGAAGATTGTGGCATCTCTGGGGTTGCAAACTGCCGCTTTGCTAACGAGTTTTCTTATGGTGGGTCATGCTTAGGGTTTTCCCAGTTGGACAGGTTTTGGCATGCATACACATTGGTCCATCAACTTGTCATAGATGTATGGCCCTGCAAGAGTCCATGGCCCATCTCCTTTGGCATCGCCCTGAGACTCATGACTTCCTACAATTTCTTCAGCAGCTTCTGCACGCACGCTTCCTTGGTGCTTCCTTTGGCAAGCTTTACTGGCTATTTGGAGTTCTCCCTACTAGGCAGGGGTATGATCTTTTTTTTTCACTTGGGTTCACTACTACTGAGCTCTTTGGACTCAATGGAAAGATAGAAACCATAGAGTATTTGGTGATCCGCCTCTACCTAAATACCACTTCTTCCGAGTGTCTCTGCGACAATCGTTCTTTGAATGTCTACGTGCCTTTGTGATCTAGATTACCCTGCATACTTGTCATACATTGCTATCTTTTGATGTTGTAGCTGCATGTCCTCTTTCTCGGGACTGCTTACTGTATCATAAATATAAATAGACCACAAAAAAAAGTGTGTGTGCGTGTGTGTGTGTGTTCATAGGTATGGTATTTGTGTCATGTATCATTTGTGTCAATGTTAAACATTTTTTGGGAATGTGTGTGTGTGTGTGTGTGTTCATAGGTATGGTATCTATGTCACGTATCATCCGTGTGAATGTTAAACATTTTTTGGGAGTATCAAATTTAAGTACTAGTTGTGTGAGGTTAGGTGTTGCAAGTGCTAGTGTAGTTATGTTAAGGGTCTTAGTGAGGCTTGGCCGCCCTTGCCTATGGGTGGCCTTTGTGAGTGCACAGTTTATTTGGCCTTTTCAGACGCCTCACTTACCTTGTATGTAGTCGTGAGGTGTAAGTGCTATGTCATACCCCACATTTTTGTTTATTTTAGCAATTTTACTTGGGTAGCATGATAACAAGTCCAAAGAAAGCATGGAGCCACATTTAATGATATGTTGGATTATGCTCGATCCTTATTTTTTTCAAATAAGCCTTTAGAGAGCCTTGTTATCTGGGGGCATCTTTGTCATCAAAATCATTCGGGACCTGCACCTGCTCCAACCACGGGGCATTCATTTCACCACAATGGGCGGTCATTCAACGCCAAGTGGGTATGTCCTTCAGATGGTCACGGTGGGGTGTGAACCTAGGTTTTTTTTCTAGAGACCTCATATTGATTGGATTATATCGTCAAAAAGCATTAACACTTAATGTTGATTAGGAGGTCCTCGATTAAGCCATGGTACGAGTTCGAAGCTTCCCCTCCCTTTCTCCACAAGATGAGAGGGTGTGAGTAGGGGAAAAAAAAGGGTCATCGAAGCGATTGTTATGTAGTTACTAAAGAATCCACCAATCACGTAGAAATCGCGGATCCAAAGATAACCATGTATATTAATAAAAAGATTAGAGAAAACCCATCTAGGTGCGTTCAGGGAGATAAGATTGCTATGGGCCTTTAAATGTTGCCTCTGTGGTGCACTACAGGGCGTTCCTCTCTCTATCGTGCTCTACGAGCACTTTCCTTGGCTTGCTTAGATAGTATTAATGTTGAGATATCGAGCTCATGTAGCGAGGTGGTGGACACTGATGACCCGCCTGGGGGATAGGCCCCATACACCACTGGCATGGTTGGTGAGATCATGGGTGATATGTGGCCAGTGGGATGACAGGCTGTGTGACAGCCATTCCAGAGACTGCTGGCATACTTATAGCGCCAGCTCATTTAGTTGGGTTCACACTATAGAGAACCCTAGTATGTATTTGGTTGAGTACCTTTTCATATCGTGTGTACTCTTATCTTTGTATATGGTGTCTTGAATGTTGTGTGAAGAAGAAGAAGATTTTCAGCCTCTCACCTTGTGTTCTCTTTTAGGGTTTTGTGAGTGTGTGTGTGCTTGCAAGAGACAAGCTCTCTTCTCCCCTGTATCTTTTCAATCAAAAGGCTTCTCCTTCTATCACCTCTTATAGGAGGGAACCACCAAAGCCTCTATCTCCTCCTTGCTTTCATCTAGGCAAATGAAGCTTGAACTTCACTCCCAAGTAAGCATTTCAATGTGACAATGGAGTAGTGAGGACTATTGACAAATGTGAGCTAGTGTACCCACATCAGGAAGTTGTATTTGTAGCTCGAAGGCAAGACCAAACAAAGTAGACTAGGCAAAGGGTAAGGTAAGCTCTTGACTAAACACAAACCCAAAAAGAAAAGGAGTACTACTTCCCCTTTAAATAGAGAAAGAGTTACTACCAACAGAAGAACATTCTCAAAACGATGAAAAAGAGTTGCAAGAAGGATCAATGGATGATACTATGAATCATTCACATCGATTAGTGAATTTGAAGATTTCTATGGGGCCAAGAAGGTGTCTTTACAATATACCTTTGCAGGATCCACAAAAGGTAGAAATGCATCCTGCAAAGAAGTCTTAGTAAGGGTAGTCAACCTACAGTACCATTGTACACATTGGGCACTCTTCATAAGGTTGAGAGTCATGATGAAGAACTTTACACAGTGGATTAATACTTTGACAATGAACAAATACAAACTTGATATTTCCTCTTGAAACGAGGTATGGCTAGACATTCCTATGGTGGACGAGAGTGTTAACCGCGGCAAAGAGCATTTGTTAGCTCTGACACTAGTCACAACATCATATCGTGGAAAACTTGGGCCTCATGCTCCTTGGTGGAACATGGATGGGTGACACGAGAGTAAACAAAAAATGTCTACTTACCCACTGGAACAACAAAGCATTTGTAGCAATTGCTTCTTTGTGTGTAAACAAAATTATCTACTCACCCACTGGAAAAACATAAATGCAAGTTTTTGTGCACTATAGACTTGCCATCGACATTCTTCCAAGTACATGTTTGGATGGGGAGGCTATGGTGGGTGAAAATTATGACCCATTGCTTGGATTTTTCTTAAAGGTACACCCTTGAAGGTAAAGTGTAATAGGTTGTCCTCATTATCGCCACCACTTAGCCATACTCTGTTAGATAATCCAAACTTCACCATCAAACAGGGCTCCTTCAACAACAACCTCTTCACCATAGAACCCCACATTCCTCTCTTAAAAAAGTGAAGAAGTTATCCATTAGCCTTGCAAGTCAATTAATTTATTTCATGCCTCTCCAATGGTTTTGACTACATCAAGAGTCTTCTTGACTCACTTTCATGCAATTCATTGTACATCTACTTATAAAGCACACTGTTGCACTTAAAATAAAAAAAGAGCAGTTGGGATAAACAATGCAAAGATAGGTTTACCTCAAATTTATTTGCAGTAGGGAAATATAGCAACCAAGAAGGTCTTGAAATGTTGCTTCAATGTAAGAATTACGAAATTGAGATTCACACTCTAATTTTGATGATTGTGTTTATGTTCCTTCGGAGCGCACACCATCATCACTTCTCCTCGATTACTAACAATCCTTAGAATCCTACTAGCCTCACAAATAAAACATGGTAACCTTGCTTGTGATTGCCAAAAAACAAAGTAAGCAAAATATATACAAAAGCTCACAAAAATATGTTAAAAAAATACAATCACTTGCAAAGCCCCCCACTCCATTTAGGTACCCTGGTAATTCACTAAGCCCATAATTTACTAACTTGCCCTCCCTATTTCTTTCAAAGAAACAATGACCATTGAGCATTCACTCATCAGTATCCTAAACAATAAAAATACAGCTTGAAGATACACTAATGAGCATTCAATCATCATGGACAACAACACAACTTGTCAATTCTCCCCACAACAAAGTCCACAAGAACCTACTAGCTGTAGTCATAATAAACAAAAAGAAGTTTGAATAGAACCACAAGTGCCTTTGCTTTAAAAAATGACAATACACACAAGAACAAATTTACAAAGTTCTCTCTACATTAATGTGACAAGTAGCTACACAAGAACTCACTCCCAAAAATAGAAAGGTACCACAAGGACTTATCTACGAGGGGCTTAACCAAAAACTTACTAAGAGAGTTACACAAGTACCTTTTCCCAAAAATGGTGGAGTAACACAAAAGCCTCCCACTAATAAGAGGGGTGGTCATCTCATTACCTCAACAACAACTTGCAAGCTAAAAGACCAAGGTCTCCCCAAATTGTCATGTTGAAGATGCCACCCTTACCTCCAAGGTATTCATTTGGTTGAGCAAGCATTATAATGCCCTTGCTCACCAGGATCATTGCTCTCAAGTCTAAATGGTACCTTGCTTAGAGCTGATTGTTGCATAATGTATAGTGAAAAAGGCTAACCCACTTGTACATATTATAACGAAGAACTCACAAATTCAAGTGTATAGATATATAATATACGAGAGGCTCATCTTAAAATTTGAATATAAAAGTATAAAAGAGAAGAGATCACTCTCAAGCTGCGGGTATTACAGAGGCATACCCATGGATTTGGGCTCACAAGTCAAAGAAGGCCACCCAAATTCTACTCCCACACAAAGGAGATGACTCCCCAAACCTTAATGAGTGTGGTTCACAAAGCCTCAATAAGCAAGAACACTGACTAGAACCCTCAAATTTACAGTAGTGCCACAAAGAAATTTCTTTTAAAAAAGGAGCAAACCCACAAGAACTTACTAGCACTACTCCTAATCAACAAAAACAAGTTTGAATAGAACCACAAGAACCTTTGCCTTAAAAATGACAATACACAAGAATATATTTGCAAAGTTCTCTCTACACCAATGCCACAAGTAGTTGCACACAAAAACTCGCTCTCAAAAATAGAAAGGTACCACAAGGACTTATATATGAGGGGCTAAAGCAAAACTTACTAAGTGACTTACACAAGAACCTTTGCCCAAAAATGGGGAAGTGACAAAATCCTTCCACTAATAAGAGGAGTGGCCATCATTACCTTAGTACCACCTTGCTAGCAACTTGCAAGCTAAGACCAAGGTCTCCCCAAATTGTCATGTTGAAGATGCCACACTTGTCTCCAAGGTATTCTTGTGGTTGAGCAAGTATTATAATGCGCTTTCTCACTAGGATCATTACTCTCAAGTCTAAATGATACCTTGCTTAGAGCTTATTATTGCCTATTGTAAAGTGGGGCTAACCCACTTGTACATATTATAACGAAGAACTCAAAAATTCAAGTGTATAGATAAGTAGTATATGAGAGGCTCATTTCAAAATCCAAATATTAAAAAAATGAAGAGAAAACGATGTAGATTAAAAAAACACAAGAAACAAAAGAGGGGAAAAGTATCAAAGAGAGCACATCTAAAAAATATTGAAAAGGAAGAAAGGTGCTAAAGTGAACTTGAAGAAAGCAAGAGAAAGAAGAAATTGGTGATATGAACCCAAGAAAAAAGAAAAAAAAAGGTGAAGGAGAAGTCAATTTTATGTTTTGACTATCACTCTCAAGCCATGGGTATATTGCCTATTCATATTTGCCCCCTAATTAAGATCATTAACCCCGCTTCTCACGCTTTCCTACAAACACTACAAGTTGCACCAGTGGGTTTGCTTAAGGTCTAGGTATTGCTGCTTGGTTTATTCTTGATGGAGTTTACATATTTAATATGCATGCCATAGCTCAATTGAGGTGTTTGAGGTTGAATCTCATCCCCCTTGTGGTTCATTCCAAGCAAGGGCTAGCCGTTCGATGCCATCTTTCTTCTTAACAATGTGTTTACACTCCAAACCTAGACCATTATATCCTTCAAGATATCCAACCGGCTTGTTAGGGCAATGCATGATCGATCATTATGGCTCAATGCTAGTAATTCATGTTGCACCATGGATTTTGTGATTTTACCACAATTGGGTTAGGGAGACAAGTGGTATTTTCTACCCATACTCTAGGTCCACCAAGGATCTCACCTTAATTATACATGAAGTTTAAAGGTTTATCGTGGGATAAACAACTTGAGTTATCCTTTGGTGATTTCTCTTGTATTATGTCACTCATTGTGTTGTTGAGGGGGAGTTCAAGAGCCTTGATATTTGTGTGCACGTGTGGAGGCCTAAAGGGCCTTAGACAAAGTTTTATGTGTGTGTTCAAAGGTTATTTTTGGTTGGTGACATTGTAAAAGGTGAAGAGGAAGGTAAAATAGTGATATAGATATTCATGGGTAAGATTAAGGGAATCAAGGATAGAATAAGTTGATTTAGGAGGTTTGGAGATATTCTAGGAGATTTGATGGAGATTCTCATGGAGAGGATTCTAGATCTAAATGCTATGTCATGAACTATAAATAGATGTATGCCCAAGCTCATTTTAGAGAAAATATACAATGAAATTAGACTCCTTTTTGTGTTAACTGGTGTGTCCAAAGTGTGAGTAGAGTGCCATTATCTTCTTTTAAGCATGGATTTTTAAACTTGCTTTGAACCTTCCAAGCTTCACAAATATTAAGTTGGTACCAAAGCCTCTAGGGTTAGGTTCTTAGCAAGCGATTAGAGCATAAGATTAAGATCAAACTAGGGTCTTATGTTAGTGGTGCTCTTAGAAAACCATTTTAGATGTAGATTAACATATTACATTAGGGTTGATCATCTTCTCTTGCACCTCAACACTCTTTACCTGTTATTTTAGAGGGATTTTTTGTGAGGATATTAAGGAGAAAGAGATATCATGCTTTCAATTTTGTTCTAGAGTGCAAGAGTCTATTGTGCACTATAGTAGAATCTTGGCACCAAGAGAGCTAAGCAACAAAATTGCAAGGAAGTAGCTAGCCCCTTGTTTTTTGTCACATCCATACAAAATGTACATTCATCGAAATCCATCCCCATGTAAAATAACACCCTAGCTGTTGAATATATTGGCATTGAACACCCTAACTTTAATATAATCAACCAAGGTAGATACTGAAGGTTAATAATTAACCATCTTGCAAAGAGAGAGAGAACAACAACAATCATCATGTATGAAAATGGCAACCTCAAGAAAGCCTTTCTAGCTCAAACATTAGCTAGTATTTCTTGGAGTATAACAAATTGATAAATATGCAATAAGTTGGTATATGAGCGCACTCATCTTGTGAGTGTTGTTAGTATACATTTTCACAAGGACTCCCTTGGCAAGGAGAGACCAGCTCTAGTCAATAAACCTATCTATGCATTGATAAACTTGTCATCAGATTGCAGTTGAGGGTGACCTTTCTATGTTTAATGTATTTGTTTGTATGATGAACTTGTAATGACATGACAAAGACAATGACGATACTTCTTATAGCCCTTGTGATTGATGGTGAATGTGAAACTTCAACATGCTCTTTACACTATGATAATCACATGTGCCATCCTCGCAAATGGCCTTAATCACCTATAAGTTCAGACTATATCATCATCTCGAAGGGTCCAGGATAAAGAATTATACATGTTGAATAAAAGGCCTTCAATTTTTATGCGAGAGGATGTAACACTTGGTCTTTGGCAGTTTTCTGTAAAGCTTACTTTTTTTATTAGACGATTGTAGAACCATTTTTTTGGTATGTGCACAATAACCAACAGACGGAGGCTCAATGACTAGGATTGGCCTCTTTACCAAGGGTCCTTGTGAAAATGTTGAAAATTAATTTAGAATCAAACATTCTATAGACAGACCACATCTGCACGAGTCAGCTTAATTTTTATTTATTTTTGTTAACAAGGAACAAACTGGTATAGTTAGTCACATGTGATGCCGAATTACTCAAAAAGCACTTCATCATAGACCACATGGTGGTCCCAAATTTATTATATAACTTAACTGATGTAATCAAAAGTAATCACTTCATTATAAAGCTTTGAAAGCTCCCTCTCCCTCTCTCTCTCTCTCTCTCTCTCTCTCACACACACACACACACACACAAAAAGGAATTTTTAGCTTATGCATAAGAGTTTTTTTTTAAAAAAATTGCTATTCAAGAAAAAACTTGCCTCACCTTCCTTGAGGACCCTGCTGACCATAAGCTCCCCTTTTTAGAGCCTGGCACTTGGTGATTGAAAAATGCTGCTTGCTACACACTTCACTATCCAGAATAGCAAACATGGACTGCCAAAAACTTTTTGACAACTCAAAAAAGCACAGAGATTGTGGTTGAGCCCAGATAAATACAAAGTGTACTACTGACCAATGTAGAACAAGTCACATTGGTTGACCAATGTGTGGGATGGGAAGAAACCAGAGCATCTGTCGTGCTCATGTGCTTGGGGCTGTCTATGCAGTAGTTTCAGTTGGGAGTACCAACATCAACATCACATCAGTCCTCGTCGCTCTCACTTACCACCACACGCCTTCGCTGCACAAATTTTCTGGGTGGTGATGCCGCATGGTCAGAGTCATCTTCCCTGTCTTTCCTCTTCTTAATAATCTCATCCTCATCATCCCATCTTTCCTGCAAATAGCATCAATCGACAAAGTCTTATAAGAGCTTCAGGCTTCAAGAATTAATCATGTTCAAGGCAGAATTAAGGTTACTTTCAGACTAATCTCTAAGGGTGCATGGTCTTACGTTATCCTCGTTATCCTCTTCTACCTCTTCTTGCTCCTCTTCTTCATCAATCTCATTCTGTCGAGCATACTCTTCCTGACCTTCACTTTCATACTCCGAAGCCTCTTGTTCACTCTCTTCTGGGGGTGGTGAGGGCTGCCTGTTTTTGGTGCGTTTAACCATGGGATCTCTTGAAGCAGCAGAGTGCTAGTTTCAAACAGAAAACGCGTGTCATTTAGCACTAGCAAAACCATGCATATGAATGTGCAATGGATCCTTGATAAACAGGCAGTAATAGCCTTACCCTTTTGACATTCATTATCCTTCTCTCTGCTCTTTCCTCTGCCTCTATCTTCTCTTTAAAATCCACATCATCCTCCTGAATTTTAAGGAGTAACCAGACAGATTGGCTCTTTCACAGAAAACTCTCAAAGCAAGGCCAAGGCATACATTCTCACAAATTTTAGACTGCCCCACAAATCTTACCTCCTCTTCTAGGGCTCCCTCAAGGTAGCCAGGTGATAGTTGCGGTTCCACTCTTTCCCGCACTGGCATAAACTTGCGGCTTATCTTCTCCTGCTTTCTCTGCAAATCTTCCTTGCTTCTAATCCTCTTCTCTTGCATCTGCACACGGTAAGACTTTTTCCTAACAGCTTCACAGAACCCAAATGAATTCAGAGTGACAGCCTTTGCAGAAGAATACTGTACCTTCTCTGTCTCCTCCTTTTCGCGTTCTGGGTCTTTATTTGTTATCACATTTTTCACTTTATAGATCTTTCTGTTCCTTGAATCCACAAGAGCAGTCAACAATCGATGTGACTTTGAGGACAATGATGACGGCATAAACTTCATCTTTTGCAGCAGCCTTCCCTGAGACTGTAAGATTCCCTGCATGAAGAGAACACATAAATACAGCTACTTGAATTGACATGCACAATCAAATCTTCAACGTTCGAGGCATTCCCAAATGCAAAAAAGGGTAAGGAAAGGGGGAGTGGGATGCGTTTTCTGTAGGGCATATTGCGCCTTGCCCCAGGCTGGTTTGGCTGCCTAAACTTGTCCACAACTGGTCCAAACCAGTCTACCTCTGCTGCACATACCTTGCTGCTTCAAGTTTCACTCTTGGGCTGCCTGTATTGCTCCTGTTGCTCCCTGCATTGGTCAGGTCCTCAACAGTCTTTTCAAATCCCATCGCAAGCATGCACCTAAATCATGTGCCTTCCCTACCTTACATCTGTAAGGTGTTTTTTGGGTCGATTATGAAAGTTGGGCCTTGATAACACGGTCATGGGCTGGTCAATATCAACAATCAGCTGCTCTGGGCCCTGAACACCCCCCCCCCCCCCCCCCCCCAAAAAAAAAAAAAAAGAAAAGAAAAGAAAAGAAGTGTTTTGGGCAGCCAGGAGAGGACCAACAGTGGGCACCCAGGGATGAAATGGCTGGGTGGACAAGACACGTGTCAGTTGGCAACACCATGGGAAAACAAAGGTCAACACAAGCTGGCACAGGCCAACGCAGGAGGGTACAAAGGCCAACGCACACGGGCAGCCCTGGCATGAGATAAGTAGACTGTAAAGACTGAGTGGTCATAGCATAAGTATATCACAGATCATACACTATAATAAGCACAGTGCCATGCCTTGGCTTTATGACTACCGTTACTGACTGAAATCAATTGATACATGCCGCACCCCAAATACATAATAGTGGTATCAATTCGCATGCATCTTGTCTGATACACCTTTGTAGATTCTGATTAAGTAATCTTTTCTTTGGGGGCTGATATCTTAGCTCCTATGTGCAATCTCTAAGTGTAGCAATTGTTGCCCTGAATGGCACTACAGATAAAGGTATAGTGTGATAGAAGCATCATCAAAATCCAACTAAAAAACATCATAACGAAAAGGAAACTCTGGAATCACGTGAAATGAGGGATTCTATCATCCAATCAGAGAATGATAGGGTTACAACGTTGTATAACCACCTCTTCTAAAGACCGAATGAGATCAAGAAGGGCCCTTTGCACCGGTGGGTGTGCCCACTTAGATTAGAATGTAAGTGCACACACCCCCCCCCAAAAAAAAAAACACACACACACACACACACACACACACACACACACACACACAATTATATCTAGATGGGACGGTAGAGTGAATTCTGTGCATCTTTTTTATCACCTGTATGCATTTGTCACATCAACTTTACTAAAAACAACAATTGGCTAAAAACTATAACATGGCACCTTGTCATGGCGAAGGAAAAGGTGAGCTTGATCTTGGTGTGCTTTTTGTACGGAAATATCCAAGACTTCGTTTCCAATAAGTAGCTGCATGCTTCCATCAGACCACTTCACAAACCTGGCATTGCTCTCGTACTGCAAAACAAGATGGACAATGGCTTCAACCATAGTAAGTACCTAATTTGGAGCCAAAAAATTATGTTTACTTTTAGTTCAAACGTGTTACTAGTTGTTTGAATGCACACAAAAGGAGCTAAATAGCACTCGCCTTAGGACTTCCATCACGATTGTGTGCTAACCTCCAACGTGCAACATTGTCTTCAAGTCTGATTCGTTGCTTGTGGCCAGATTCATCCATCACAAACTGTTCCTCCTCCTCGACGTAAGTCTTGGGATTGAATGGCCTTGATTCTATCCCCATTATGTTGGAAACCCTAACAACATGCATCTAAACATCTACCAGTTTTAAATCTCAATCTCTCTCTCTCTCTCTCTCTCTCTCTCTCTCTCTCTCTCTCATATTTGCATATTTCTGCTTTTCCTACTCCCTAGCGTTGCTGCAATTAGGGCTTTTAGAGTTTGTGTGTGTTTTGATTTGGCGTTCAAAGGACTTCAGCATTTAGGGTTCCTCACTTCTCTTTTCTCTTTTTTCTTTTCTTTCTAACCTGCCGTTTTGGGATTTCTGCCTCAAGTTCTTAGTCACATCTTCAAACTTGCTGAAGTTGATGCTTTCAAGAAACTCGGAGAAGTAAAAAACCACCTTAGGTATAGCAGTCAGAGATAGTCTCTTTATCGTTAAGGAAACCTTTTTTGACAAATGCCGAGAATGATCACAGAGATGGAAGCCCAGGTCAAGTAAGTTCTTAATCTTGGGACATGATGGACACGATGGTATACCAGATAAGATCCCAAACATGTTACAAATCCATCAAAGAACCCCCTGGTCAATTACGCTTTTCTTCAGAAACAGTGATTAACCATTCAGGAAAGGTAAAATGGCTCCAAATACCACCACTACATTGCGCACAATGAGTTAACACAAATACCCCCACATGCACTTGTAAAAATTCAGAAAATTTAGGAGTGGTACCTTATCTGGATGTCCAGGAGGAGGGCAAAAAGGAATATCAATATGTAAGGGAGAGCCCACTGGTCTCTCCCGTGCTCTGCGCTCAGCTGGATGCTCATTGTCAGAATCATAGGGATCTTCTTGTCGCTCCTCATCAAGCACTACATCATCAGGTCTGATGCCTCTTTGTACGCTTGCTTCATCATCCGAAGCACTTGCCTGTACAATGTATCCCGACAGCAAACCATTCAATAAATTATCGAACAGCCATAGCCAGCACTAAAAGTTTGCATAACTTGACATCCAAGGTGCTAACTTAAGCCAGTTACCTCTGCCCTTGCTTGAGGACTGTGTTGACCACCATCATCCAGTTCTTGTTCCTCTTCATCAGAATCACCAAAAACATCACGCATCTCTGCAACTCCACCAGAAGCTCTTCCATCATCATATCCTTCCTCACTGTGAAGAATTATCAGAAAACAGTGAGGAGTATGAAACTCAAAAACAGACTAAAATACAACCTTTAAAACATTAGGATAGGGCTGATCTTCCTAATTTCATAAAAATAATACAAAAAATATATCAAAACCCCTGTGGTGTAAGCCTGAATCTATCCTTCCGATTCCAATTCAATCCGTCTATTTCACTCTTCTCATCATCACAGCCCCTATTCTCGTATCAACATGTATAAGATCTGCACTGTAAATGAGTTCAATATTCACATTCAAAAAACGTAATGGTGTTGTTCTTGAACGCTAGGTTAGATGGAACAGTGCCTTCCTGTGCATAAGAATGGCCTCTTATTCCTCAAATGCTTTGTCCAAAGGCACAACATTAGTAAACAAAAAAAAAATGGCCATTTCGAGAAAGCAACAACTCTGAAGGTTGACATTGACTGTTGTGTTGGCAGCAAACAGCAGGAACATCAGACACGAGGACTCAGGTAAAGAAATCAACTGTTCTGGCATCAAGATTCAAGGCAGCAGCTCCAGGCTGGAGAGAGAACAGTTATGGAACACATGATTTAGCACAACTGTAAGCTTTTGCAACAACAAATTGCACAATATGTCAGCATCAAGAAGGCTTTGGTGCATTGGTAACAGGATGACAGCAAGGTCAGAGCCTTTCAGCAGAAGCTTCAAAATATGGATGGCAACTAAGGCATGCTGAGGCACATAGGACCATGGTAGAAAGATCTAATTAGCTGCCCACCTTCCTTTTGTGCATCAAGCCACCTAATTCTAACCTTAGAGAGTTACTAGTGGCTGATATTCCACCCTTATCAATGGACCAGTGAACCCTATTCTTACCCATACCGTGACATACCCGCAAGTAGGCAATGGATTACTTTCGTGGGTTGTGTTTAGTTAGGTGGGGTTGATTTGGGGCCAATTTAGCAGCCCTATAGGTGCCCAGAAGTGCCGAGGCAAGGCACCCATAGATGGGACACTTTTAAGTGTTTTTTGACATTATTGTGTTGGCCAAAAAGGGCTGGCTGACCTGAACAACCTGGAGTAGTTTGCTATATAAAGAGGGATCTGGTTCCTCATTTATTCATTTCATCTAATGGTTTCTGGCGCACACAATCAAGAGCAGCCATCTAAGAGCTGATTGCATTAGGGAAATTAAGAGCTCATTTTGGGGCCCTCTAAGGAGTTTCATGCTCTTTCTCTCTCTAAAAAATGGGGCCATGGTGACCCCTATCAATCTTATGTCAGAACCCCTCCATGTGACATATCATTGACAAGCTTATGATGAGTAGATTTCAAATATACGATCTCCGACAACTTTCAAGTAGTAATGCTCCTATGTTAGAACCCCATCATGCTATATACCATTAGAAAGATCTTGAAGAGTACATTCTAAATTTACCAACTCCAAAAAATTTGGGAATGATGTGCTTAAATTTCACTGTGGCCCCATTTTTTAGAGAGAGAGAAAGAGCATAAAACTCTTTAGAGAGCCCCAGAATGAGCTCATCCTTTCCCTAATGAGCTGCTAGAAAAAGATTTGTAGGAAGGTGTTAGGCTGAACACTAACATCAGCATTAGGGCTAAGATCAGAGATTACCTTTTCAGTAACACTTGTACGTAAGAGTATTTTACATAAATATACAATAGTTTAGGTAGTTGCGTATTGTGTATGCGTCTCTCTATTCCGTTGCTCTATCTTCTATGTTATTCACTTGCACATTATGCAAAAGTCTACCACATTGGTTGCAATTTTTTCTTTTCTAGTACTCACGTGCATGGACTGCTTGGATAGGGTAGAGCCCCTAGATCCCAAGAGTGCACAGGTTCGGGCTTGAGAAAAACTTTTATTTGAGTTCTCTTGTTGATCACTGCTTTCTAGCCACTCATGGATTGTTTTTTTTTCCCTCCGAGAAAAAGATCCTTCTATTTGTTACCAAAAAACAGCCAAAATGGCAAAGTACAAATCCGTCCCTAGAGGGAAACGCTAGTCAAGATGATCAAAGGGAGGATGCACTTCCCCTCCGTCTAGCCGCTCTAGGAGGAGAAGGCTATCTCATAAAGGGGGGGGGGGAGAGAGGGGGGGGGGGGGGGGGGAGGGAAATCACACAAGTGGTTTGTAATGCTAAGTGGGCTCGCCACCTCTATCTACAAGAAAGGGACTGTGCCGCCAGTTCCTTAGGAAGGCCTCCTAATTTGGTGTAATATGCGAAAGCTTCAGAGAAGAATCGGTAACTTCAATACTCAGAATTCAGCACTCTTTTCGTGACGGAAATTAACGCACAAACTGAAAGGAGAAGTGCAGAAAATAGAGAGAGAGAGAGAGAGAGAGAGAGAGAGAGAGAGGGGGAGAGGTGGAGAGGACACAGTATTGGGTCCCAATTACCCTCTGTAGGGCCCCCACCACGGATGGTGTATTTGCTTTATTAGAATGATGAGATATCTGAAAGAAAATACAGCAATCTTGGACCTTTTCTTGGCTGGGAATACCCTGCCCTTGACCTGAATCCTTCACCCCTTTGCTTAGCACCCTCTTGGCTTTGTCTAGCCTCTTATGCTTGAGCTCTTGGTGGAGAATGAGATGAATGAATGGGATTGTGGGCTCTCCCTTATATAATACTCCTACTACAGTAGTTGACCAGCACAAAGCCAGGCGGCCAGCATTTAATGTCCCACGACAGTGAATATTCAGCAATAAATGCTGAATAAAATCCCATAAAATGCTGCGTTTTCCCTATCAAGCAGAAAGGTGATGCGCCTGCTTCCAGAGGGCTAGGCACAGCTTTTGCCCACAATCCAAGGGCTGGGCAGCCTGTATGGGCTGCCCCATACTTGCCCTACAGCCATGTAAAGGCTGTAATCTCCTAGAATCTGCCTTATTCTTACCCTAGGCCTGTCCTACACCCCCTCCATGGCTGGTGGGTTCAGCCTAGGCCTTCCTGGCCCTCATGGGGGTGGTTCCACACCATTCCCATGCCCACACTAAGATCCGGGGTAGCCCTATGGGCTGGCCCCTTGTCCTAACCACTATCTACTCAGTGATCTGGCATCCGGTACCATACCAGATACACAGAACTATTGACATCATTCTAGAGAGAGACTCACAGCGCGGACTGGCACTGTTTCATGTGCAGGACAGTGCACACCTGACCTTGGACTCATGTGCAGGACAATGCACACCTGACCTCGGACGACTGAGATGGATCCTTGGCTGACTCGTCCCGGATTGGGCTCACATGGGACCAGTTCACCATCCCAGGTCCTGCACCTTCTGTACAGAAATGTCTACGTGGCATCCAAGTGCAGGATGCACGTGACATCCCCTTCTGCTTAACTTGACGGAAGCTGCATAGCCTCCAAATAATCTCAAATACGATTCCCACTTACCTTGCTGATCGTGGACATAACACTTCAGCACATCAAAGGCCAACTGGTTGTATATCTCTGTCTGGCCGTCTGTCCTTGGGTGGAATGCACTGGAAAAATTCAACTTAGTACCAAAATTATCAAACAATGCCCTCCAAAAATGACTAGTAAACTTGGCATCTCGGTCTGACACTATGGTCCTAGAAATCCTGCCAATCGGATACCAATGCCGAATGAACAACTGGCCAACATCCTCAGCGGTCACATTGGCCCTGCAAGGAATAAGCATAACAAATTTGCTAAACCTATCAACAATAGTTAAGCACTGCGTATTACCCTTACTCGGACTGGGAGGCAGATTCGTGACAAAGTCCATGGAAATGTCTTGGAAAGGACCCTCAGGGATTGGCAAGGGCTGTAACAACCCTCTTCTTT
The DNA here is from genome assembly GCF_041138505.1 of Cibotium barometz. Lineage (NCBI taxonomy): Eukaryota > Viridiplantae > Streptophyta > Polypodiopsida > Cyatheales > Cibotiaceae > Cibotium > Cibotium barometz. The sequence continues at coordinate 11,950,523 of NC_141094.1, read as the reverse complement.
CCACGAGGAGCTTTCACCTTTTGACAAATGTCACAGCGTTGTACATATGTAAACACATCACGCCTCATCTTTGGCCAATAGTATTGCCGTTCTAATTTCTCCAGAGTCGAATTCATGCCCCTATGACCACCTAACGTCATGGGCATCATGGAGAAGAGCTGCCCTGAATGACTTTATGACACATAGTCGGCCTTTGTAGAAAAGTCAACCATCGCGTATCAGAAAATGGCATGGTCCTGTGGCATCCAATGCCTGTTCCCACTGTGTACCGAATTCCTCGAAATCCGTGTACGTGTGCTTATGTCCTCTAGTCCTATACCAACAAGATCAAGTCTAGTGGTCTGAATCGTAGACACTTGTCCCTTCCTGCTCAAAGCATCGGCCACTAGATTGGCCTTTCCTGGAAGATACTCAATCATACCACTGAACTGATGGAATATCTGACTCCAGCGGTGTTGTCGATCACTCCACTGTGCCCTTGGCATCGTCTGAATCCAGCGTAATGCCTGATTGTCAGTGTGAACCTCGAAGTCACGGCCATACAGGAAATGTTTCCAATGTTTCAAGACATGTATCACTGCTAGGAGTTCACGATCATAGACTAAATAGTTCTTCTCGGCGGGCAGTAACTTACGAGACATGTAAGCTACTGGATGACCATTTTGTTGTAATACACCTCCAATTGCGATGTTACTCGCATCGGTGATCACCTGAAATGGGTCGTCCCATGAGGCAAGTGCTAAACAAGGCGCTTCTGACAAAGCCACCTTGAGGTTCTGGAATGCCTCCAACGCTCGTGGAGTCATTCGAATCTTTTGCCTTCTTATCTTCACTCCCTTTAGCAGATCGGTGAGATCTACCGAGAGGTCAAAAAACTTGTCGATGTGGGTGGAATATGCCTGGCATATACCCACAAATGATCTAATGTCATAGGCTGTCTGAGGTACTTCCCACTTGACAATCTCGGCCACTTTAGCCGGATCAAGTCGAATGCCTTCAGCACTAATTATATATCCCAAGTAATGTACCTAGAATAGGTAAAATTCTAACTTCTTTTCATTGACGTAGAGCTCGTTGCTTTCCAGCAACTTAAGGACTTTCTCCACATCAATGTCATGCTGCTCAACCGTAGCTGAAAATATGAGAACGCAGGCGTGTACTGCTGCTGGACAGAACTGTAAACGCAGAGGTGTACGGCTGGACAGATGCAGAAAACGGCTGAATTCTGGCGTTGAACTGAGACTGGACTGTATGTTGAATCAGGGACTGATTTGATGCTGAATGCAGGCGCCTATGGCTGTAGGGACTGCTGAACTGCAGGCGTTGGATGAACAGGGCTGGCTGAAGCAACCTCAAGCACTCCAAGGGCTAGATGAGACTAGTCTAGTGCTAAAGGCAAGGGAACTCCTAGGGCTGAGGAGGAAAGCTCTTAGCACACTGAAGACTGAATGAGAAACTAAGCCCTATGCAAGCCTATTTATACTAACTAGAGGTTGGTCAAGTTGGCTGGTCATTTAATAAAGTTTATATTTATAAATGCAATAAATGCTAAATAAATACTATAAAATATGAAAAAAATACCAGATAAATCCTAGTAAATTCCCTAAGGCTTCTGGGATGTTCTAAATGATGCACAGGCATATGAATGCATATTATGCAAGATGCAGAGTGCTTTCTGATGCAAACCCTAAGGCTTCTACTGACTCTACATGCATGAATGATTCTCTCCAAGTGGGTTAAGGGACTTGACTGACTGACTGACCCGCTAAGGCTGAGGAATGACCTACGTAGCTCGTGCCTGACTTATCCTGGACTGAGGATGTACAATGGGGTCACGGCGTACGACAATTATCATCCTGCTGGGTTCTAATACTGTACAACTGTTGCACTTCTGATGATGATGAGCTAGCTTGTCACCATGCACTGAGTGCAGAGTGCATGTGACATTCCCTCCTGCTTAGCTTGGCGGCAGGTTCATGGCTTCCAAGTAGTCCACCAATAACTGGGGGTGCTCTTGGAAGAACTCCTCGTCGAGCCATACGGCTTCATGGGTGCCTCGATCTCGAAATTTCGTATAGAACTGACGAATCCGTCGACCGGAACCATGCTTCCATCGATGAAGAAGGATCTGCTCAGGCTCAATAACTTCTGCTCCGTCTACCACGTCTGGCTACTGTTCATCTGAAACATCAAACACTTCTGGACCAACATATGGTTTTAGCCAAGAAACATGGAAAACATCATGCATTGTCCAACTGGTAGGCAACTTTAACTTCATGGAGACATCACTTAACTTCTTAACTATTGGAAAAGGGCCAAAACTACCGAATGAAAGCTTGGGACAATGTTTGCCCACTTGTTTTAATCTTTGTTTCATGATGCACTGAGAGGCCCAATCCCCTTCCTTGAAGTGAATATCTCGTCTAAACTTACATGCCTGTCTGTGAACTAAATGATGGCCAGGCTCAAAATTGAGGGCCAAACTGGGTTGAGTACCAAACTCTGCGGAATCGACATACTGCTCTTCTGAGTCTTTTCCAGAGATGTTGAGAATGGTAGACTCCTGACTGGTCGGGTAGGCTTGCTCCGCTTGTCTTTTTGGACAATCCTTCTTACCATGCCCAATGGTATGACAGAAAAAACATCTGTTTTCTGACTGATACTGTCTTTGCTCCTCTGGAGGAAGATAGCCTCCAGTGATGCCTGCTTGAGCCTTTTCCTCAGGGGTCTTCTTAGGCTTGGATTCCTTACCCCCTGAACTAGAGCTAGGACTGTTGTCTGTCTTAGTGTCTTTAGAAGACGAATTACCCTTCCCCTGTTGGGGTTTGGTACTAGACTGAGATGACTGCTTGGGCTTGCCTCCGTTCATCTTCATTTCTTCATTCTGAGCGAGAGTCAGAGCCCGGTCATATGTACTTGGTTCAAAGTTACGAACTGTGAACCGAATGTTAGAGTCCAATCCACGAATGAATTGCTCCATCTTAGCCTGCTCAGATAACCCTAACTAATGTGCTGAAGTAATAACCTTACCGAAAAACTGAAGCACTGGGGATCCGTTCTGTCTGAGTCCATAGAACTCGTCTTTCAGACCGGTCATGTACTGGGGCGGGAGAAATCTGGTCTTCAGGTCATGGACAAAGATGTCCCAGTCAAAGGCTGTGACACCTGTGGCCTGGTCCGTATGAATACTAGACCAATGCTGCCACCAAGTGACTGCCTCACCAGTGAGATGGGGAATTGCTAAGTGGACTTTGTCTTGAGGGTTTGTGATCCTAGCTGATGAATGATCACACTTACCATCATACTTACTGAAGTTTGGTTGACTGCGAATGATGGTGGTTGATACTGCTGCGGACTGCTGGTGGTTGGTGACACCTAGGTGTAGAAGGACGTGCTGCTGCTGCCTCCAAGAGTTGGAGACGCTCCATGAGCAACTGATTCTGAGCTCTAAGAAGAGCTATGGTGTCTGGTGTAGGCGGAAGAACATGGTCTCCTTCGGGGGAGACGTCTTCCGGCTGATGAGTACTCTCTTCTGTAGACATGATGCTGAAGTCGGTGGTTGTGCCGGAACGCAATCTAACCATCCAAGGATGCCCCCACGCTAGGATACGGTTAGTGTGGACAATCTGAATCTGATACCAATGTGGTATGCAGCGGAAGTCTTTGTATTGGAAGATCCTGTCACACAAATGCTCACACCGTCTTCTGTATCCTGAGTTTCGTGAGTTTAGCAATCCACTTTAACACTTCAAACTTTAAAGAGATATGAGAGAGAGATAAGAGAACTGTACACCAGATTGGGTCCCGAATTACCCACTGAAGGGCCCCCTATCCCGATAACGAGATAGTATTTGCTTTATTTCTTTAGAGAGAATGACTATGGACTGTAGATAAGCCAAACGCAAGATCTCGGAGGATCGGAGATTGGCTGAACTGTACACGGCTGTAGAAACACCTCGATGAACTGATCTCGAGCCTATGCACTCTTCCCAAGGGCATGAGGAAGGACTGCACACCTGAGGCTGAGAAAAGGAGATGGTGGATTGTTCTAAGCTATGTTAGAATGCTGTAAAGGCTTATGAATGCTGTGTTACCTTCACCAGATGGCTGTTGCATGTATGGATGATGCACCGAAGGCAGGGTACTTCTGTAGAACTGATGCAAGACTGAAAACGCAGGCTGTTCTGCTGCTGGACAGAAACGCATAAGTGTACTGCTGCTGCTGGACAGAAACGCAGGCATGTACTGCTGCTGGACAGAACTGTAAACGCAGAGGTGTACGGCTAGACAGATGCAGAAAACGCTAGCAAAATTCTGGCGTTGAACTGAGGCTGGACTGTATGCTGAATCAGGGACTGATTTGATGCTGAATGCAGGCGCCTATGGCTGTAGGGACTACTGAACTGCAGGCGTTGGATGAACAGAGCTGGCTGAAGCAACCTCAAGCACTCCAAGGGCTAGATGAGACTAGTCTAGTGCTGAAGGCAAGGGAACTCCTAGGGCTGAGGAGGAAAGCTCTTAGCACACTGAAGACTGAATGAGAAACTAAGCCCTATGCAAGCCTATTTATACTAACTAGAGGTTGGTCAAGTTGGCTGGTCATTTAATAAAGTTTATATTTATAAATGACAATAAATGCTAAATAAATACTATAAAATATGAAAAAAAATACCAGATAAATCCTAGTAAATTCCCTAACGCTTCTGGGATGTTCTAAATGATGCACAGGCATATGAATGCATATTATGCAAGATGCAGAGTGCTTTCTGATGCAAACCCTAAGGCTTCTACTGACTCTACATGCATGAATGATTCTCTCCAAGTGGGTTAAGGGACTTGACTGACTGACTGACCCGCTAAGGCTGAGGAATGACCTACGTAGCTCGTGCCTGACTTATCCTGGACTGAGGATGTACAATGGGGTCACGACATACGACAATTATCATCCTGCTGGGTTCTAATATTGTACAACTGTTGCACTTCTGATGATGATGAGCCAGTTTGTCACCATGCACTGAGTGCAGAGCGCATGTGACAAAGACTCGATGACTGAACAGCCTACCATTCAGGCTGCAGGAGGCCAATGGATGATTCGGAATGGTTTACTATTCCGTAATGACAAAATTTGTGTACCACAGATCTCGGACATTCGGTCCAAGATTCTCAAGGAGTGTCACGACGCCCCTTCTGCTGGACACCCTGGGGTACACAGGACATTATCGTTAGTGAAACACACTTTTTATTGACCAAAGATGAAAGGGTATGTAGAAGATTATATTCTCAAGTGTCAAGTTTGTCAAGCAAATAAAGTTGAACACTTTAGACAGGCTAGGTTGTTGCATCCTTTACAAATCCCAGGTAATAAATGGAAAAGTATTTCCATGGATTTTATTACCGGATTGCCAAGAACACATCAAGGCCACAATTCTATTTGGGTTGTGGTAGATCGCTTGACAAAAAAGGCTAGATTTTTACCGATCCGGAAGACTATTACAGCTACACAATTAGCACGGCAGTTTATGGAGCAATTGTTTAGACTGTACGGGTTACCGCAGGACATCGTCAATGATAGGGACTCTAAGTTTACGAGTGATTTTTGGAAACTTGTTTTTGAGAAGTTGGAAACAACTTTGAATTTGAGTTCCTCAGATCATCCTCAATCTGATGGCCAGACTGAAAGAGTGAATCAGATTTTGGAGGATATGCTTCGAGCATATGTATCCAAAAGACAGAGTTCGTGGAAGGATTATCTTCCTATGTTAGAATTTGCATATAACAGTACTAAGCATACGAGTACAGGTTTTAGTCCTTTCATGCTTATGTATGGTTTTCAACCTAGATCACCTGTTACAGTAGGATTCTCAGGACTTCAGCATGATGCAGCACGTAATTTTTTGCAAGATATACAAGAAATGTTACAAGTTGCGAAGAAATCTATTAGAAGTGCTCAAGACCGAGACAGATTTTATTCTAATAGACATCGTTCACCCAGAGAGTTCTCTGAAGGAATGATGGTCTATTTGCGAGATCCGAAAGATTCCAAGACTTTACGGACAGGTCGATCTCCGAAATTATTCCCTAGATACTGTGGACCATTTCGTATTACACGACGGATTGGTTCAGTTGCATATGAATTGGATTTGCCTTCTCATGTTAAAGTTCATCCTGTATTTCATGTCAGTGGACTTAAGTACTGGGTGGAACAGACCAGTTAGTTACTCCTCAATGTCGAGGACATGACATTTGTTCCACACGAACCTGAAAAGATTCTTGGATTTCGTGAAAGAAGATTGCGTAATATGCTTATCACGGAATACAAGATCAAGTGGAAGGATCGTGTTGAGGAGGACGCTACATGGGAGACATTGACTACTCTTCAGAGAGATTACCCTGGCTTTTTAGTGAGCTTAGGAGTGAGCTCTTAGAGGAAGGGGAGTATGTCATGTGCACAGTGTGTATCTACCGTGTGCTACACGCACGCAAGACTAGCTTCGAGGTTTGGGGAAGCTTGGAGCTAGGCAGGCTGATTGGCGAGCTGAGTTAGGGATAGACTAACGGGCGAGCACCCAAGTATGGACGGGCGGGCACCCAAGTGTGGACATCCGATGACCGGCCAAGAGCCTTTAAAAGAGTGGCCAAGGTTAGTCATTAGTCATATAGAGTCTCGCATGATTTGTGAGAGCTCTATGGTTTGGAGCCAGGATCTAGTGCAGACGTGCACCTGCTTCATGCAACCGAGGCCGGCAACAGCCTCAAGGCCCGTGAGGGTAGCTTCATGGCGGTATGGAACGTCACGAGGTAGAGATTGGTCGGTACGTCCATCTAGTTAGCTCAGCTCGTGGCTCGGTGAGGACAGCCAAGTCTGTGGGTTCGCCCACGGCTATCATGGTTGGGAGGTGAGTCACGCCTGCACCCCCTTCTTGTTTGTTTGTTTGTTTGTAGGTTTCGAGTCTCGTACCAGGAGCGTTCCACCAGAAGATCCTTTGGGGATTTGACACCAAGTGTGAGACGTGTACTTGCAAGGAGCAGATACTTTGTGATGGTGCTTGCAGTGCTTCTAGGTACATTCCTTTTTGGCATGATAGCTAGGACAGAGGACCTGAGGGAAAGGTTGAACTTTGTTGGGTAGTTCAGAGTTTGTTAAAACCGGTTTATGGACACATAAAGCGGTAGTTCATTCACAAATAACCTGGACTTACTCAGACACACAATCACAGAATCCTCGCTCCCTCGCTCAACAACACATTGGCCCCGAAGTCCGGCGCCCCTTGCGGTATTTCTTTACTGTTAAAAAGTTGGAAAATACAAAGCACGAGTGCAACAAAGCACTCTACTTGCATCAGCTGTGTTTTACAAATTCTGGGAGAAATTTGCCAGCATAGCTGCACTAAAATTGTTCCATAACATCTCAGAATGAGTCCCAACTGACAGGCTCACTTCCATAGGCATCAAGCTACCCAATGAAGTCCAAAACATCACAGTTCAGCTTGCTGTAATTTTCTGCACAGACCTGTTTTCAGCTCTGTTTTCAGCCCAAAATAACCCTTGTACTGTCCTGGAGGACTAAAGCAAAGTCCTACTGCATTTTGGCATCAACCGGGCAACATAACAGCCCAAAAACAGCACCTAAACAGTGCTGAAACAGCATTGTATTGAAGAGGTTTTTACCCTCTTCCGTCCCTGCTTTGGTGTAGGAACTAACTACACCGGTTCCTGTTCAAGGATGCAACTAGCCTTTGCATATAAGCATGAAATTCACACAATTGTACCTGATTTTATCTGATGAGAGCATTTCCATAGTCTGCAAGAGAGAGAAAGAGAGAGAGAGGCTGTGGGGAGCAAGCTCAACCCTCAATTCATGAGTTGTAGGGCAAGGGAGTGCACCACAATAGCTGGTTTTCCTGCAACAATCCACCATAATGGCTGCAAATGAGCCTCATTCAGCCCAAAATCCCACACTTCCCTCTTCCTAGTGTGGAAAATGCACAAAAATTTGACACTTTGCACATTTTTAAGCCTTTTCCACATGCAATCTTCCAAGCTAAAAATCTCCTGACTGGTTCACACTCTCACAACAGTCCTTTGCCAGCTTTTGGTCCCCTTGACATTCTGCACAAACTGATGCGAACACTTTTCAATTCCGACACTGCCAAAAATAGCAGTTCCCTAGATTTTAGGGATGATGTCATCTGCATTCCTTCTGGTCTCCTGACCATCTTTGACCACTATGGTCACTTCAAAATTTGCTTAGAATTCAAGATACATTCACATTTCGGTGGCGGCCACTTACTAGTGTAAACCGGCCTATGCCCTCATTCAGTGGCCATGTCCTGGACACTGTCATTCATCTTTCAGTGTAGTTCTCAGGCTTAGCCAACCACTGGTCCAAAGTCCCACTGGCTGACCCATTCTGACATTGCAATGGCCCAAGCCCTTCCGAGAGATCCCGGGGAAAACAACAGCAACCAAAGAGAAAGAAAAGAAAAATATATATTTATAAAGAAATGTAAATAAGGAAAACAACTGCAAAAAGTTTCACCTCCTGGTGACATACCCCCCTCTTGAAAGAAGCAAGCGACCTCGATTGCAAGTCCACATGCAAACGGATGACACAGGACGATCACCAGATTCCCCAGGTGATTAGTGTCATCGCATGTATCTCCTGCCAACGGATGACACGGGGCGATGATAGGAATTCCCCACTACCATTTGTGCCATCGGAGGTTCAAGCCTTTCAAATACATGTTTCCGGATGCAACACAGGGCGATAGCATATATGTTGTACTATTAGTGTCACAACATGTAAATCATTCATTTGAAGCGTAACAGATACAACTTCAAAGCACTGAAAGTTCATTCATTGATTAAGTCATTGACAACAAATGTCAAAACTGTACATTGCCAAACATATAATATAAATGTACAGGTCATTTAGAATTCAGCTTCAAAAAGCATATTAAACCACTGCAGGTTCTAACAGGAAGATGCATTGGTACCACAGTGTCTAGGTTTTTCCTAAGGAAAGTTTTGTATCAACATTGGCATTTGCACACAAATCAACAAATTACAATTTACGTTTTAGAGTTTGTAGGCAAATTTAGGTTTTGCATTTTTGCGTTAAATCAACGTTTTTGAATCAACTTTTTGCTCATTTTCAGCATAGTATAGTGCTAGAAAGTCAACCTACCAAGATTCTAGGGAGTCTAGGAAGCATGTAGAAGTCCAAGGTTAGGGTTTGTGGGCTGATTACTGCAAAAAACAGCAAGCACTCCTTCATGGCAGACATGGAGCTCGTTCTCCGAGTAAAGACCTACTCCTAGTTAAAGATTTGGGAGCTGAACATCAAGCATGTGTTCCCCATAATGGAAAGAAGGGAGTTCATGAAGCGGGATGCTGATTGCCGAAAGTGTTGGGAGAATCAACCGGCACCATGCCAATAAGAGATTCAAGCAAGAAAGGTAGCAAGTACAACGGTGAGTCCACTTATGGAGGAAGCTCAAGAAGAGGGAGTGCCTGTGTGTGCCGTACAACTTTCAAGAGAGGAACTACTAGTATTTGCGACAGAGTTCCCAGGTAAGGAACAGCTTCCAGAGAATGATCCCAAGGTGTGCACACTGCCAAACTTGAAGATGATGCCAACAAAGGAAGGACAGCCCATCTCAAATCCCGTACTAGTTTTTGAAGTTCACACCAATCTCTCCGAATCCCTTGAGGAGGAGGATGAGTTGAGTGCTTCATTAGTTCCCGAGGTTTCTGTGGAGTTTACTATGCCAGCACAACACCCAAAGGCAAAGCGGTTCGTTCTAGTGCCCACATTTCTGAGGAGATAGTGTTTGTGTTACGTCCAACAGGCCTATGGGTTAGGGCTAACGACGTATATTAACCCAGGTTAGGGTTAGGGCTTAACTGGTGTAAGGTCTCCACAGACCATGCCCAAGGATTATGTCACATGCATCCCACACTTGGATGCCACATGGCCATATCTGTACGGCAGGTGCAAGTCTTAGAGTGGTAACTGGCCCTTTGTGAGCCCCTGTCCGGGACAAGTCACCCAGGGATCCATTGTAGAGAGTCATGGTTAGGTGTGCATGTCCCACACATGAGGCCAATGCATGTCCCACACCTTTATCACCCGCTAGAATGATGTAGAGGTGTATCGGGCATTTATTAGGTGGAGGACAAGGGAGGGCTGTCAACCGGCGCATACCAGCTTTATGACCAGTCAGCTGCAGCAACTCCACGAGTTTTGTCCAAGACCTGGTCGACCAGCAGTTGGCGAGTCCACCAGAAAATCCAAAGGCCTATTTAAGGCAAAGACGCTCATCATTTTGGAGTATTTAGTCCAGCCATGGACTAGACTGGGTCATAGACTAGGTAATATATTAGGTTTTCTCTACCTTTTCAAGGCAGCACTACCTTTTTGTACATTAGAATATACTGAATATTCAACTATCTCCCTCTCTCTTCTCTCTCTTATGTAACCGTTTTGCATCAGCATGTTCCAAGATGGTGTTTAGGGCTGAAAGAAGAGAGATGGCTGAGTATTCAGTATATTATAATGTACAAAAAGGTTGTACAAAAGCCATAGGTTGCCTTGAAAAGGTAGAGAAAACCTAATCTATAGCCTAGTCTATGACCTAGTCCATGGCTGGACTGAATACTCCAAAACGATGAGCATCTTTATAGGCCTTTGGATTTTCTGGTGGACTGGCCGACTACTGGTCGGCCAAGTCCTGGACAGAACTATAGCAACTTATGCTCTTGATCTAGCTCTAAACTGGTTCTATATCTTGTTGCCCTTCAAGGACATAGCTCTAAGGATAGCCTACACATGTTTTGCACATGACGGGGAGTTTGAGCTTCGGACGCAAGCAGCAGCTCACAATGCTGCACATAAGGAACAAAGACGTCATGTGGAACACGAGCGTTTCCTTGCAGCTCTCGACGTAGGGGCAGTACCATGACTTCCTCAACTCATCTTCACGAGAAGGTCACTTTCAGTAAGCATAATAGTAAACTTTGAAAGAGTGCACGGAGCGGAAGCAAACAGAGTGTGCTAAGTAGAGAGTGCAAGAGAGAGAGAGAGAGAGATGGAGCAACTATGCTGAATATACTGAAGTGATACAGTCTCAAGCAAGAGACACGCAACGGTCCTCCAATTTGCCAATAAAGTCACTCATTTGGCTTTACAGTTGCAAAAATTAGAGGAGGACAAGAAACGGCAATTCCTTTATGGCTTAGACATGCAAATCCAATGGGGTGTGCGTATATTTGAACACCCAACCTTCGAACGGGCACTAGAGCTTGCGCAAAGTGCCGAGATGAAGTACAACCGCGGAAAGCCCAAGACCTCTCAACCCACAGTACCCAAGGCAACTCCTACTTGCGGCAAGGGCCAGAACCAAGCAGGGTCTTCCCCAAGATAGAGCATGGGGGTCTCTGGCAAGATGAGCTGAACCAATACAAAAAGGAGGGGCAATACTTTTACTGTCATACAATAGGGCATACTTCAAGGGCTTGATCTAAGAAACCCCATATCACCAACCTCGTCCACTCTTCAGTGGTGAGCCAGGCTCCCACACAGACCACCTAGGATGCCGCTAGTTCTTCACATCCCACGGTTGGCGCCATTGTCAACCGGGAGTATGAATGCAATGAGTTGCTCAAGACCTTTGGCTACACAGGTGGCCAGAGAGTCATTGTCTTGTTCGACAACGGCAGCCCGGAGAATGTGATCACGGAACGGGCTACTCAACAGGCCCGTTTTCCACTCAATTCGGTAGACAAACACGTTGAGGGATTTAGCACAGGAATGCCCACGAGTATCAAGTTTAATCGACCACACCACCAGAGCTAGATTTTCTAGCAATACGTTAGCAAGATTGAGTATCTGCCAGGAAAGGCCAACCCAGTGGCCAATGTATTAAGCATGAAAGGAATGGTGTCCTACATCCAATCCATCGCATGTGCAAGACTAGACAAGATGAAGCACAAGTATGTGGATTTTGATGAATTTTGTACTCGGTGGAAGCAAGTATTGGACACCATAAGACCATGTCATTTCTTGATATGGGATGGTTTCCCCTCTATTGGTGAGATGTATTGATTGAAGGGTTTCCCCTCATTTCATATTCATCCCACGCTGTCCACGCCCTATCTTGCTCATTTTCTAGCAAGAATTCCTTGATAGGTCTTGCTTTGAAACTCGTCCCAAGCACCAAGAGAAGTGCAGTACAATTGTGCTAGGATTGGATACACCAAGTGAATTTGAGGAGGCCCCTTATATAGTGAGGAAGGGAGCCGGCCAACTACCTCTAGGAGCTGGCCGACTGATCCACGACCTACTAAAAAGGAGAAAATGGATACCTAATAAATAGGCAAAGCCTCAATACACTGAGATGCATAATATTCTAACAGTGTGAGCTTCTAATTTACGGTACTCTGCATAGGAGACTGCATAATCATCATCATTTTCCTCTACTTGCTCTACATGGACTGACTCTGAAGACACGTCCATCTCTTGATCTCCCTTCCCAGTTTCCCTTGATTCAAATTCTTGTTCGTTTTCCATTATTTATTTACCCATCCTCACTTGCATGTGTCGACCCACGAGAAAAATCAGGGCCAAGTTGGCCTCAAACATCTCACGACAGCAAGGAAGCTTGAACCATGGGCATTGTTGGCCCGGTGGGGAAAGAAAGCCCATCCCTTCCCCACAATATATTCAGAGGGAAAATTTGCATTGTTGGCCCGGTGGGGAAAGAAAGTCCATCCCTTCTCCACAATATATTCAGAGGGAAAATTTGCCAATGCGGCAAGCCATGCAAGGTGCTGGTGCTCACCCCTTTACAGACATCAATTTGGGCTGCATCCATACTTGCTGACTAGGATGCCACTAGTTCCTATGATTTGAAAGAGTATGGGCAGCCAAGGGAGGTTGGATATGAGATGGGCACTACTACCAAATGAACGCCTACCAATCAAATACTAGGGGATTTTATTCACTCACCAGACTTCACAGCACAATGTTCTCTAAAATACATAAAGCACTGCATTTACCTTGGTTCACGAGCTTGTTCCACTTCATCTTCTTCCTCCTCTACACCACGAGCTTTGTGGAAATGAGCTGTTTCTGCTGCTTCATCTTCCTCTTCTAAGCGGCCAGTTTCATGACTTTGTTCTGAGCCACTGGCACTAACTTGCTGCCTTCCTCCTCTCCGTTCAGAAGCCACATGCCTCCTTTGTTGCCCTGCATGATTCCCTTCACTTGAGCTATGGTTTGCATCACTCTCTTCTCTCTCTGCTTCATCAGTTTCAGCCCTTTCTGCCTCACTTTCCTCTTTTTCAGCCTCACTTGCCGCTCTTTCAGCTTCGCTCTCAGCCTCAACTTCACCACCCCCTTCTGCCTCATCATCCTGCAACAGTAAAAACAAGAAAGACATTCCTGATATTGCCTTTTCATTACAGGAATTTGAGAAAAACACATCTGATGAAAGTATAATGGATAGATCCTATATGCTTATGCCACAGGAATAGTTGAAAAAGAAGGTCCTACTAGATGCCCTAAATACTTATATGATATTTATCACTTTAAGTCCTCTACAAGCATTAATCTTCATCACTTGACTTTTCACACCGGTTGGAATGGTCTCCTCACACACTACAAACCCCCAACGAGGCTGTGGACAAGGCAGAACATATCCAGCCACGCTCTAATACAGCCTTCTCTGGCACTACAAACCCCGACACGGCTATATTCATGCCCCCAACATACCTCACAAACGGGTGCTTGTGACCTTACCAAAAACCTGACATGGTTGTGTCCATGTCCACCAATCTCTCACAATGGGTTTTCTCTTGCAGGAGATAAAGAGCCGTGTGGGTCGGTAGGGTATTTTCTGGCTCTGAAAAACCCCGGCATGGATGTAACCATGCCTTCACATGACCAAACACGGATGTAGCCATGCCCTTACATGACTAGACATGCTCTCAAATGACGAGACATGAAGGTAGCCATGCCCTGACATGGATGTAGCCATGCCCTCGACATTCTTCATAAAGGTCAAGATGGCCCTAGCCCTACAGCAAGAACACAAGTAATGAGAGCACTTACAGAGTAGGCGGGGGCAGCACGCTCAAAATCTTCGTTCTGGTCTTCTCCCTCAGAGCCCTCGGACTCTGATCCAAACAAGGTCTCCATCATCTCGTGCCGCTTCCCCTCCCCCATTTCTGAACGTACAGCAGCAGCAGGCAGCCTCTTCTTCCAACTCGATGCGCACGCACACACGCAAGGCTAGCTAACTGTGGAATAGAGTTAAATTAATTGGTTTCATTATTAACCTAGCTAATCAATGGAGTAACACATATTTAGCATGACTTCTCACTCACCTCCTAAGGAGATCACTCCTCAAGAATGCAAACCTTCAATGAGCCCAAAACCTTAACTACCTATGCCCCTAACTCACTGGGAGAAAGTAAAGTGTCCAATCAAAAGCTCCTGTATATGGGTAGCACATGTTTCCATGTAGTATCAATGCCCTAGGCAATGTGCACCCATAAGGGAACACCCCCCAAAGCTTGCATACCAATCTCTCTCTCTCTCTCTCTCTCTCTCTCTCTCTCTCTCCCAAAAAAAGAACAATATGCACTTTGAGAAAAAGTGAAACAGCGCGCTTTCTGAAGTAAATATATTTTTGTGGCTATTGATGATTAGATGAAAACATCCTAAATTTTTAGCACCATGTTTCTTGAGAACTCCTCTATAGCTCTTCAAAAGCCGGCATAAATTTTGATTTTCAAGGATGTCATGTTATTGGCTCATCCACCCTACATTCTCACCCAATTCTCCCGTGTCAAATTCCCATTTGTAGCTTCTTATAATATGTTGATTTGCTCAAGCAAGGATTCCATTTTGTTATTCGGTGTGTGCATGTTCCATTGATATCTTCCATGTCTTTCTGTTAATCCCATTCTAGGATTAACAAGAGCTACCGCCATTATCTGACATCAAGGAGTCACGGTAGATACACCAAAGGGTCATACATTCCAGATATGAAGCAATAGTGTCCAAAGCTACAACTTGGACGGGCGCCCGTAATGGTGTGACAGAGTATTCATGGTGATTTTTCGCTTCAAGAGCGTGTGGTAGCAAGTTAGTATGAAGTCCTAAGTGATGTACTTCATGGATATATTATGAGAGTAGTCATTGTAATAGCATTAGGCCTCTTATGAGCCTAAAGTGCCCGGCCGGCCATAGTTTAAGTGAGTGTGAACACTTATGGCCATGTATATAAGTGAATTTCTCTCATAATACAACATACTCTCCCATTGTGCAATTGAGTCTTGCTTTTGCTAATCCTCTTGCTAATCTCTCTCCTTAATGCATGCTAGTAGTGAGTATGTGTGAGTGAAGTGAGGTGAGAGGAGGGACGAGGACACGTAGTGCAACGCGGCGGTGTGACAACGCTCGCGGGAGACGCGGTGGAATCGCTTCTCAAGGAGTTGTAGAGCTTGGAGACCTCGAGGGTTATGAGCTCAGCTTTTGGAAAGATCCTCACGACAGTTGCGGTTCACCAGGTAATCTCTTTTTGGATGTGTTTCAAGGAGGGTTAGGGTGAGCCTTAACATTTTTGGCACCACTATATCGGGGAGCCATCCCTTGGCTTTTTTCATCGTTTTGTCTCTAATATATGCATAACCCATTGCCCATTATCTTGATTAGTGGTTTTCCATGAAAAAGATGTGGATTTGATGGTGATTTGTGTGAGATTTGGTGTAGAATAGCTCTCTTTTTTGTTTTTGATGAAAAGAATACTTTTTACTTAATTTTTAGATTAATTTGTTGTTTTTGTTGTTGTTTTTGTGGTTTTTCATGTTCTTAGGGCTTGCACATAGTTTCTTAGTTTGCATCCATTGCATCAAACAATGCAAGGGAATGTATTTCTTAGTGAATGTTAGCTCTCTTTAGTTTAAACATAGATCTAAGATCATTAATTTTAGTTTAATTGTATGTTTTTTGTTGAAATTATTTGAATAAGAGTGTTAGCAAGCATTAGGAGTAGCTTAATCTTTCAAAAAAATTCTTAAAACCATAAAAAAACCCTTGAATTTGACTAATTTCTCTTAACGGACTAGTTTTGTCATTAAGAGTGATTAATCTTGTTCAAAGAGATTAAAAATTTAGAAAATGTGTTAATTGGGGTTGAAATTGATCATATAAGTGGTGGAAATTAGGATTTTTGAGTGTTTTGAGAGCATCTAGATGCATCAAAACACCTAATCACATCAATTGTTTGATCAATTGGAGAAATTTAACTCTCTTTGCTTAATTTTGCCTTTAATAGGAGACTATAACTAGGAGTCTAATTAATCCTCTAATTTAGATTAATTTACATAATTGTTGATGCACAAAGATTAGTTTTTCCTTGCTCTATCCAATGGTGTGCTCAATTGTGTGAATTAATTAGGGATTAATGGTCGATTAGAGTCCTTAATTAGTGTAAAAGAGAGAAAGATTAGTGAAAGAATTAATCATGGATTAATCTTTAATTACCTTTTTACATAACTCATTAAGGCTAATGAGCATTCAATGAGAAGATGCTCATGAGTTGTCAATTTGTCCATTTTGGGAGTCATTTATGAAGGGTGTAAGGTGTGTCATTAAAGGGTTGACTTTTTTGATTCCACTTATCTTTTTTGGAAAAATGTCCATATCCCTTTCGTTCTAAATTCAAAAAATATTCCCCCCAAAAAGGAAAATTCGTATTTCCCACTAGACTATATAAAAAAAACCCACATGAACAAAAATCTCACGTGAACGAAAAAATGACGTGAACGGAAATCCCAAAAAAAAACGAAATTAATTCCACGTGAAGTCCGATTCACGCGAAAAGACGTGAAACAGCAATTTAAGCAAAAAAGAAGAAGTTAAAATTAATTCCACGTGAAGTCCGATTCACGCAGGAAGACGTGAAACAGCAATTCACGCAAAAAAAAAAAGAAATTTAATTCCACGTGAAGTCTGGTTCACGTATGAAAAGTGTTTCACGGCGTGAAACAGAAGTTCACGTAGTAAAAAATTAATAATAATAATAATAATAATAATAACATCGAAATTCAATTCCATGTGAAGTCCGGTTCATGCGTGAAAAGTGTTTCACGATGTGAAACACAAGTTTATGCGATTTTTTTTAAAAAAAGAAATTTAATTCCACGTGAAGTCCGGTTCACGCGTGAAAAGTGTTTCACAGCCAAACCATCTATCTCTAATAGGGAACTCAAAGGAAAGGCCCCGGATGCTATGCATCTTCATCGACAAACCACATCAAAGGAGACAACCACATGCTCAAAGGCCTCGTCACCAACAACCACTCAACAAGAGACTCTAACCTCATCATCATCATCAAGAATGCCCATGAGTCTCAAAACCTGCAGCCTTCGCGCCAACCAAAGTCAAGGAGGGTCCCAAACCTTCCACATCAGTCCAAAAGAAAACTCCACCACACGACAACCACAATCAAGATATCTTAATAGTATCAAAATGTTGGTGGAAAAGCAACTACTTGTAGCTCAAGGCTACTCTGAAGGTGCCAATCAAATTTGGGTGCCTCGACAGTCAAAACCTCCTCCTCAGCGTAGCACTCGAGAGCCAAGGACAAAGAAAAGTACTCCACAACACCATCCACAAAAGCCTATGCGAGTTCCTCAAAGAACTCCACCAATGCAACAAGTGTGGGTATACCAAAAACATTGCTGCAAGCATACGGGTACTACCAAAGCTTGGGTCCCCAAGCGCATCACAAAGACCCCTAAGCTTGCACAAAGAAGAAAGCCTCAACACCAAGCACATCGGCAACCAAATAACAGTGTTCATCAAAGATGGGTGCCTGTGCATGTACTTCAATAACATGTACGTCTGCTCTTTCACGTCGTGACATTCACGTCTGGTCTTTCGCATCATCGAAAACCACTCCAATAAGAGACTCTAACCTCATCATTAACAATGCCGATGAGTCTCAAACCTGCACAGCCTCCACGCCAACCAAAGTCAAGGAGGGCCCCAAACCTTCCACATCAACCCAAAAGAAAACTCCACCAAGACTACCACAATCATGATACATTAATAGTATCAAAATGTGGGTGGAGAAGCAACTACTTGTAGCTCAAGGCTACTATGAAGGTGCCAATCACATTTGGGTGCCTTGACAGTCAAAACCTCTTCCTCAACAAAGTACTCAAAAGCCAAGGAAGAACAAGAGTACTCCACAACACCGTCCACAAAAGCCTATGCAAGTTCCTCAAAGAACTCCACCAATGCAACAAGTGTGGGTACCAAAAACATTACTACAAGTACAAGGGTACTACCAAAGAAATACCAAAGCTTGGATCCCCAAGCGCATCACAAAGTCTCCTAAGCTTGCACAAAGAAGGAAACCTCAACGCCAAGCACATCAGCCACTAAATTACAGTGTTCACAAAGATGGGTACATGTGCCTGTGCTTCAACAACAAGGATACTATGATGGTAATTTCATCATATGGTTGCCAAAATCGAACAATGTGAAGAAAACCTCACCACCGACTTCAACCCTAACAACTTCACCTAAAGTTCGATAGAATAGAAGCCCAAGCAACAACAAGCAAACAAAACTACTCTCGTGCATTCAACACCAACACAAGAACTTGTCTGTTCAAGCAGACAATCAGCAGTCTTCCCTACTACCTCAACATCATTTCAGCAACAAATTCAAAATCAAATACGGGGACTTAAGAGCACATCAAGAACAAAATAACAATGCTCTTGTCACCCCTTTGGAAATGATAAATGATCCATCCTAAGCATGTGCAAACAAAGTTGGTCAGTTTGTAGAATCACGTCTGTAGTTTCACATCTACAGATTCACGTCTGTAGTTTCACATCTACAGATTCACGTGTGTAGTTTCACGTCTACACTTTCAGGTCTTGGATCTTCACGTCTGCACTTTCAAGTCTTGGATCTTCATGTCATGACTTTCACGTCTGCAGTTTCATGGCCGCTCTTTCACGTCTTGGACTTTCACGTCATATGTTTCACGTCTTAGTCCTTTATGTCTGATAATTCACATCTGCACTTTCATGTCTTGGATCTTCACGTCATGACTTTCACGTCTGCAGTTTCACGTCTGCTCTTTCACGCCTCAGTGTTTCACGTCTTAGCAGTTCACGTGAAAAAAAACGAGGTTAAAATTTACAAAATCAAGGAGTTCCAACTCACGGCTTAAGCACCTGCACTTTCACGATTTAAGTCTCATCACAGATTAAGCCATATCACACAATAGCCACTAAATAATTGTTAAGCTTATTGCTTCCTATTATTTTGGCTAAATTAATGTAACAGCTGCTCCATGAGTACATATCCATACTCATGCACTGGAGAACATTTGCACCAAAGCCTCACCATGACAACTTCCAAGTACATCTCTGGATGGGGGAGGCATGGTGGGCGAAAGCCTGGTCAATGGTATAACCCAAGTGTGCCATTGTACGCATTGGGTACTTTTGAAAAAGTTGAGACCCAAACAAAGGATGAAAGTGAATGGGAATATGAAACAGATACAGGATCTGAAGCTGAAACAATAACCGAAACACCCATGATTCCTTTGGAAGACTCTATCGTGGTATGGTTGGATTTTCCTACATGCAATGATGTTCAGCGCAAGTGTGCATTGATTAGCCCTCGAGCAAGTCATAACATCATGACAATAGACACTGGGACAACCTAACCTCACCCCGACAAGCAATAGTCTTGCAAAAGGAACCAATGAACAAAACATTGAAGTTCCAGGTTACTTTAGATACACTCGAACAATCGATGGCGATATGGAATTTACATTTCATGTCACCCTAGATTCCCTCGAGTATGATGTCATCATTGGGTGGATCTTGGATGTCCCTACTGCCTCAACATCATTTCAGCAACAAATTCAAAATCAAATACGGAGACTTAAGAGCACATCAAGAACAAAATAACAATGCTCTTGTCACCCCTCTAGAAATGATAAATGATCCATCCTAGGCAAGTGCAAACATAGTTATAAAGTCACGGCCGATGTCAGTCCCTGTAATTTCACATCTTGGACTTTCACGTCTGCTATTTCACGTCATGACTTTCATGTCTGCTCTTTCATGTTTGTACTTTCACGTCTGTTATTTCACGTCATGACTTTCACGTCTGCTCTTTCACGTCATGACTTTCACGTCTGCTATTTCACGTCATGACATTCACGTCTGCTCTTTCACGTCATGACATTCACTTCTGCTATTTCACGTCATGACTTTCACATATGCTCTTTCACATCATAACTTTCACGTCTGCTCTTTCACGTCATGACATTCATGTCTGGTCTTTCGCATCATCGAAAACCACTCCAATAAGAGACTCTAACCTCATCATTAACAATGCCGATGAGTCTCAAACCTGCACAGCCTCCGCGCCAACCAAAGTCAAGGAGGGCCCCAAACCTTCCACATCAACCCAAAAGAAAACTCCACCAAGACTACCACAATCATGATACATTAATAGTATCAAAATGTGGGTGGAGAAGCAACTACTTGTAGCTCAAGGCTACTATGAAGGTGCCAATCACATTTGGGTGCCTTGACAGTCAAAACCTCTTCCTCAACAAAGCACTCAAAAGCCAAGGAAGAACAAGAGTACTCCACAACATCGTCCACAAAAGCCTATGCGAGTTCCTCAAAGAACTCCACCAATGCAACAAGTGTGGGTACCAAAAACATTGCTGCAAGCACAAGGGTACTACCAAAGAAATACCAAAGCTTGGATCCCCAAGCGCATCACAAAGTCTCCTAAGCTTGCACAAAGAAGGAAGCCTCAACACCAAGCACATCGGCCACCAAATTACAGTGTTCATCAACAAAGATGGGTACATGTGCCTGTGCTTCAACAACAAGGATACTATGATGGTAATTTCATCATATGGTTGCTAAAATCGAACAATGTGAAGAAAACCTCACCACCAACTTCAACCCTACTAACAACTTCACCTAAAGTTTGATAGAATAGAAGCCCAAGCAATAGCAAGCAAACAAAACTACTCTTATGCATTCAGCACCAACATAAGAACTTGTCTGTTCAAGCAGACAATTAGCAGTCTTCCCTAATGCCTCGACATCATTTCAGCAACAAATTCAAAATCAAATACGGGGACTTAAGAGCACATCAAGAACAAAATAACAATGCTCTTGTCACCCCTCTGGAAATGATAAATGATCCATCCTAAGCATATACAAACACAGTTGGTCAGTCTCTATAGATTCACGTCTGCAGTTTCACATCTGCAGATTCACCTTTGCACTGGATGGGGGGGCCATTGTGGGCGAAAGCCTGGTCAATGGTACAACCCATCGCCATGAATTTTCTTTCAAATTACACACCTCTCCAAACGATGCCACCATCTTCACAAATCAATGATCTTCAATCCTTAGTGAAGATATCTATATTAGCCTCGCAAGTCGATGTAATTCTTTCAATCCTCCACGAACAAGTGGCTACTTCAACACATAGTAGTTCAATAAGAGTCTATATGACTCAATTCTTGTACTTCATGAAAATCTGCTTCTAAGAGTACTTAAATATACATAAAAACATAAAAAAGTACATGGGCAAAAGAAGACAGGATCATGTCCTACTTAACAAAATTTGACAAGAATCCTGCCATACAAAGGGACATCATCACAAACCATTAACTTCAAATGATGAATGTCGCTTCAATGAATCAAATGAGGAACTGAGAATTACCATCTCATTCTAATGATTAAGTCTACGTTCCTCCGGATTCTTCTCTCTCTTCTCTGCCATTATTAATATCTCTTATTCTAACAAAAATCACATGTAACCTTGTCGATGATTGCAAAAAACAAAGCGAAAAAAAAACTCACATAAATATAAAAATGCAATCATTCGTAAAATCCCCCCACCATGTAAGGAATTCCCAGTACACAACTAACCTCTTCATTCATTAACTAGCCTTTCTTATTCCTTCCAGAGGAACAAAGACCATTGAATGTCATTCAACATTCAAAGCCATTGACAAAGCTTGTTCATTCTCCCCACACAAAGGTCTTCAACGTGATCACGAGGACGCAATCGTCATCAGGAAGGGGGGAATGTTAATCCCATTCTAGGATTAATAAGAGCTACTGCCATTATCTTACATCAAGGAGTCACGATAGATACAGCAAAGGGTCATACATTCCAGATATGAAGCAATAGTGACCAAAGCTACAACTTGGACGGGCACCCGTAATGGTGTGACGGAGTATTTATGGCGATTTCTACTTCAAGAGCGTGTGGTAGCAAGTTAGGATGAAGTCCTAAGTGATGTACTTCATGGATATATTATGAGAGTAGTCATTGTAATAGCATTAGGCCTCTTATGAGCCTAAAGTGTCTAGTTGGCCATAGTTTAAGTGAGTGTGAACACTTATGGCCATGTATATAAGTGAGTTTCTCTCATAATACAACATTCTCTCCCATTATGCAATTGAGTCTTGCTCTTGCTAATCCTCTTGCTAATCTCTCTCCCTAATGCATTTTAGTGAGTATGTGTGAGTGAAGTGAGGTGAGAGGAGGGACGAGGACTCGTAGTGCAACGTAGCGGTGTGGCGACACTCGCAGGAGACGCGATGGAATTGCTTCTCAAGGAGTTGTAGAGCTTGGAGACCTCGAGGGTTACGAGCTCGGCCATTAGAAAGATCCTCTCATGAGACAGTTGCGGTTCACAAGGTAATCTCTTTTTGGATGTGTTTCAAGGAGGGTTAGGGTGAGCCTTAACACTTTCATAGTTTCTTTTTTCTTTGAGATATCTTCCCTATCCTTGTGATCAAGTTGTCCCATGATTAATCCCTCCGTATCTAAGTGGAAATTAAATAAAAGCATTATTATAAGGGATTGAAACAAGGCATTTACACTATGGAGCTAGAGAAATCCCCAAGGTTGACAAGTATAAAGATAACAAAGCTTAGGACTACCCATCCCTGTCAACCCTCTTTCTAAAAGGCTATAGACTTTATAGATCAAGACTATGAAGCAATTTTACAAGTTTATATAATAAGGTGTTACCTCTTTGTAGGATGTTCATAGTGTTCCTCTCTTTTTATTTTCTTCCTTTGTATCATCCAGCAAAGAAGGTTACAATTCTCATGAGAAATGAATGCACTAAGACTAGGTTGGCCTTGGTTCTTATCTTAATGTTGAGGTTAAGAATAGAAGTTTCATGGCATTAATAATTCTTCATAGTGTCATTCAAATTCATATCATTAATGTCTGTAAGAGATCAATAATCACTGAAGCATGTTCCTTTGAAAGTGCCCTTATGGCTTGTGTCAATGCATTACAAACCATTTGCTTCTTTGAATGAATTCTTCTCTTAATCTCATAGTATAATTTTCCTAGACTTTGGAAAAACTTTGACAATCCTCTACTTGTTTTTACATATGCTTCATTTTATGAAAACCACACTTTATTCTTGTTTTAGGGGTCCTTTATCCATATTTGGCTTTCAATCATCTCTAACATGCCTCTTTGTATTGTTTAGATTTTCAATCATCTCTTACATGCCTCTTTGTATTATTTGGAGTTTTGCAAAATATCTCCCCTTCTCTCTCCGTGTAATCATAACTTTCCACATTATGAATCACTTAATGAGGATTTATTATGGTTTCACATCTTTTTTTGCTTAGCTCAATTTCCCAAATTTTGTCTTGTTTGCTTTCAATCACTTCAATGTGGCCAATAGGGGGTTAGCCTAGTGGCTACTCTTAGGGATCTTGAATGCCTACAAGGATGTTACAGGCAACGTCTTGTGAGGATGCTACATGTTCAAGACTTGTTGGTACCCTAACAGTGCTCGAAAAAATGCCATTCTAGAGTGATGGATAGGTGTATAGTTCATTACCAAAGTGTTGGAGACATCACTGTAGTATCCAATGGTAGGTGTATAGTTCATGACCAGAGTGATAGAGACATCATTGTAGTAACCAATGGTAGGTGTATAGTTCATGACCAGAGTGATGGAGACATCATTGTAGTAACCAATGGTAGGTGTATAGTTCATGACCAGAGTGATAGAGACATCATTGTAGTAACTAATGATAGGTGTATAATTCATGACCAAAGTGATGATAGGTGTATAGTTCATTACCAGAGTGATGATAGGTGTATAGTTCATTACCAGAGTGATAGGTGTATAGTTCATTACCAAAGTGATGATAGGTGTATAGTTCATTACCAGAGTGATGGAGACATCACTCTAGTCAAAGCGTTCATATTTATTGTTGATGATAGGTATAAAGTTCATGAACAGACTGACTGTAGTATCCAATACTCTCAGCCATGGGCTTTATAGAGTGATGGAGACATCAGTGTAGTATCTCATACTCTAAGCATGGGCTTTACAATTTAGACACATATGAGAGATTGGCACATAATGCTTGTTCAGATTACTTCCACATATGTTATAAGGGACAAGGAACTATGGCATGCCCTAACTTTATCACTTTAATGTTAATAATTTATTATGCCTTAAAAGGAAAGAGATGGTGTCAAAGTTGCCACCACTTAAGGCCCTTGTCAAATATGTATGTGGGGTGCATTTTGGAAAATATACAACGTGCATCATTCCAAAAGATGGATTAGTAAGGGCTATCCAAATTTTTTAAATGTATGTGGTTCTATAAGGACACCATCAATCGAGGGATATCTCCACTTTGTGACTTTTATACGACTACTCCAAGCACACCTAGGTGTATCCGTTGAAGGAAAAGTCAAAGGTTTTTACATGCTTTAAACACTTTGTTTCTATGGCTGAAAAGGTGTCTACATGTAAAGCTAGCACACCTTATTTAGATCAAGGGGGGGAGTATATGTCAAAGGAGTTTCATGTATATATGGTTAAAAGAGACATAAAACATCAATATACAGTGCCTTACACACCTCAACAAAATGGTATGGCTAAGAGAAAGAATAGATCTATCATGGAGATGGCACATTGGTACTTCAACTCCTAAAACAATATGTTGTGTGACTAGCCTTGATACTACGTAGTAGCTAGGTGATCTTTTTTGGGAGGCAGCTCTAGCTCAAGGTAAGTAGGTTCCACCATTGTTTCTATTTTTCAGCCACCCCTAGCATGAACACGGATGTTATGTCAGCACTTATCAACCTTGTAAACCTTGTCCCAAGCTTATGTGGAAGAGTGTCTATGGTTGCTAGAACCTAAGTCCAATCCTTAGAGTCGTCTTTTGGAGGGGCTCATATTCCAAGTCCTTAACTTCACCATCAAATATATTAATATCTCATATTGTGGGTCCTCATCTTCACCACCATCAAACATCTTATTACAATCTCTATAGATAATATCAATTGAAGTGGTTCAAGCATCTTTATTGCATAATCTAAAGATATTCACTAAAGCAACCTGAATAGTTGTGTCAAACTCTTGACCCATTAGATGAGTCTTCCATATTTTCATGTCTATCTTCAAGGACTGGTTACCCTCTAGTTACCTACATACGATTGGTTTCCTAATTGTGGAACCAACTTTGTGTCTCACATCATGTATAAGGCCTTTCGAGGGGATCATGGTGTATGACCCTCTTCTCTCAAAATCCACCACCAAGAATGAGTAGTGGTGGAAGCTTAGCATTAAGGTCTTGTTTTTTGCATTCTAAGAAGGATACAGATGCCCAATAGTTGACCACAAGATGCCCAATGGTTAACCACAAGTGGTGGGCTTCCCCATGCCTCCCAACAATCCTTGGTGATTATGTGAACATATCCGCACCACCATCCAAGAATGCAGAGCATGAAATTTATTTAGTCGCTTTCAAAAATAGTGTTCTATATTGTTCATGGGAACTTTTGGTCTTGGGTATGGAAGAAGAGTTCCCTATGTGTATAAGGCCTTTCGAGGGGATCATGGTGTATGACCCTCTTCTCTCAAAATCCACCACCAGGAATGAGTAGTGGTCGAAGCTTAGCATGAAGGTCTTGTTTTTTGCATTCTAAGAAGGATACAGATGCCCAACAGTTGACCACAAGATCCCCATTCCTCCCAACAATCCTTGGTGATTATGTGAACATATCCGCACCACCATCCAAGAATGTAGAGGTCTCACGTCATGTATAAGGCCTTTCGAGGGGATCATGGTGTATGACCCTCTTCTCTCAAAATCCACCACCAGGAATGAGTAGTGGTGGAAGCTTAGCATGAAGGTCTTGTTTTTTGCATTCTAAGAAGGATACAGATGCCCAACAGTTGACCACAAGATGCCCAATGGTTAACCACAAGATGCCCAATGGTTAACCACAAGTGGTGGGCTTCCCCATGCCTCCCAACAATCCTTGGTGATTATGTGAACATATCCACACCACCATCCAAGAATGCAGAGCATGAAATTTATTTAGTCGCTTTCAAAAATAGTGTTCTATATTGTTCAGGGAACTTTTGGGCTTGGGTATGGAAGAAGAGTTCCCTATGTGGCATGGCTCATCCTCAAGCTTAGCTACGTGGGCTCTTAGATTCCCACTCATCCAGTCGGATAATTCTCTCCAAAGTTGATAATTCCTTGTAAAAGACAACTTATTAGGAATTGGACTTCCAAGGATAAGAAGGTTTTAAGGCATGCTATGTCCCATGGGTGATATTCACACACTCCACTCAAAGGTGGACTTAGACTTGCTATGTAAGGAAAGTGCACCAAATCTTCTTTAGGAGGTGGTGCCTCTGAAGGGGACAAAATATAGTCATCTCCAATAACCTCAAAGAAAATATTATGATGACCCATGGAAGGCCAACTTTCGCCTCCCACATTGAGTCCTCTTTCACTATATCTAGCAATGCAAGGTCTAGGTGAATTGGTTCAAGAGGCGGTGGCTCAAGAACTAGCTCTTTTTTATGACTTTTGAGGTAGTTATAGGTTTGGTTAAGGCCTTTCGGATGCTTTAAGACTCCTTCACATGTTTTATGATTGGCTTAGGTTCTTGGATACACTCATACGGGGCTAGTGGTTCATATTGGACCACTTGCTCAAGAATAGGCTCTAATTCCAACCTGCACCTTCCTCACAAGCTTATGGACTTATTTCATTTGTTCTTTCTCTAACATGGGGGTGGGATACTCTTTGATATTCTTGCATAGTCAATGGGCTCCTTTTCTTTGGGAAGAGCTGGTTTGAGCACGAGATCACTCGCTGTTTTCGCAAGGGAGGCAACTTTGGAGCTCTTATATAAACTAGCTAGTCACGTAGTCAATTTCCTTTGATTACTAATCGTGAATTACATTTCCACATGCTCTTTGATGCTTCTTATTTTAGACCTTTAGTTTTGGTCCACTAGTTTTTTAAGGGACTATGTAACCTTTAGGACTTGAACGTCACGCTCTTTAGCTGCTTGCTTTAAATTTGAAGACTCATCTTTCTAATTATTTATAGCCTTGGATGTTATCTTAGCTATTTCCATTGCTTTGGCTTTGAGCCTTATGATGGAATAAAGGGGGGGGGGGACGAAGGGGGACTGCACACTTTATAAATACACTTAACAAGTTAAGACTTATCAATGTGGATGATGCTACCACTAGGGTGATTGTCACTATATTGGGACAATCCTTGAAAGCATGTTTGAATCTACATTTATAACATGTGCCTCTATAAAAAATGACATGGGGTTTGGCACTAGATTTGAGGATAGACTTGGGGTATTTATTGGTGCAGCATCTTTATGAGAGGACACCACTTTATGAGGGCACTCGGCAACATAACTTGCAATGGCAACATTGCAAGTTATGAGAGCACTTGGCAACATTGCAAATGTGCCATCCTTAAAGTCTCTTGCCTCTATTACACCATAGCTTTGAATAAGGAGGCATAGTCTATTTGGAGCTTGTTCTGGATACCCATATGGATCAAACTACTCATACGAGTCTTGTTACTCATAAGACTCATAGCTCTCATGTTCTTGGGTTTTTAATTCTACACGTAGAGTCACCGAGCATTGTTAAATTGGTGTGGTTCTTGGAGGAGCTGATTAAGGTGGTAGAATCAAAGGTGGGTAAGGTAATTATGATTGTCTATACATACCTCTCGAGCTATAGGGTAAGGTAACTGTGAGGTTTTGGTAGGTAGGCATTGGAGCTTGTGTCAGTTGAGGATGACCTGGTGAGGCTGGTAAGGCCAATGACTTCCTTGGCATGGGGTGCATCTATCGTGGTGTCCTAGTCCACCCTATTGATACCAATAATGAGATGTGCCATGTTTCCCATGGTGCTAGCAATATTGTTGTTATCTAGGCCTCATTGATGTGGACACCCGATGCTTGTATGGTTTTAACGACAAATTATACACCAAACCATATATCTCCATGTAAATAAATGATGGACTGCACACCAAACCATATCTCTCCATGGAAATAAATGTGGCTTAAAGATTGGCTAGGGCTAGCCTATATGTTTTCCTTGGGCCTAGCCTTACCACCACTATTGTGGCCTTATCAATTTAACATATTATCTACCAACTTGTCCATGCTCATGTCCTTGATTAGGACATATTATCTACCAACTTGCCCATACTCATATCCTTGATTAGGACTCTTTTTAGTGTTGGTTATTCTCCCTTAACATATTATCTACCAACTTGTCCATGCTTATTGCCTTAATTGGGACTCTTTTTAGTGTTGGTTGTTCTCCCTTAGTTGTAGAGGATTTGGATGATATGTCCTCTATCTCTTGGTTTTTCGGATAGATGACTTCTACATCCCTTTTACAAATTATCTACTAGGATTATTTCATGGTAGCAACTCATGTGTATGGGCTCATGCCTTGTGTGCTCATATCTCACGACTATCTGGGCTCACATATTTTTTAAAAAATAAGCTCACAGATTTTTATTTTTATGAAATGGGTACACTTCAACTCAAAGTGCTACATGAGGCTCTAAGCCCTGAGGATTGGTGCCCAATTATTGGGCAATACTTATACTTTAATGCTCTAATAATTATAAAGGATTTTTTAGAACTCATTGGTAAAGGTTATATAATAGGAAAATAGTTATAGGACACGAGTAGGTGTGTCCTTTTATAAGCCTTCAAGGACATGGGTAAATGTGTCCTTACAAGTATTTAAGGACATTGGATAGGCGTGTCCTTATATAAATCTTCAACTCAGTTCTAATTAGCTTGTACAATATTAGGTTCAAGTCAGTTCTAATTAGCTTGTACAATATTAGGTTCAACTACCTCTCGACTCTCACATCATGTCTCTATAGGCATATGTCATGTAGGCTTACGTCATATCTTGTAGGCTCACATCGCATCTCTCTGTAGACTCATGCGTGCTAGACTCACGAGATTATGGGCTCACATCTCCCAACCCAAGACGTTGTTGGTTAGCTCTAGTTACTGCTTACACAATTACAAAGCTGTTTATGTGATGACCATCCAAGTGCCTGTAGGTCTCACTCATGGTGGTTTACAATGCTAGCCAATGACAATAGATGTTAGACATCTAGTTATGATTAGAGGGGTGACCACGTGTGGGCTGGCCTTGGCTAGTTTAGGAAGCCACCTATGTCTTTTATAACATTAAGGCTATATAACAAACCCAAAAAGTCTAAAAGATTCAATTTTTGGGGGAGAACCCGGGCAGAGAACCCTTGACTTAACATAAGATAGGAATTTAGAAATAAAGAGAGAGTCCCCCCCCCTTGATGACTAATATGCCGATGAAGATCTTCTTGATGTAGATCGTAATGTCGATGTAGCTCTCGATCTTCTTCATGTTGATGTAGATCTTGATGTTGATGTAGCCCTTGGTCTTCTTTATCCTTGATTTCATTGTGTAATGAAATTCATGCAGGCAAAGATGGATCATATTCTCAATGTATTCATAAAGCCTGACATTGATGCATGTCCCTTTCAAATGATAATGTATTGAATCTACTTAAGGAGGTCTTAGGCTTATCAAACGGCTAGTGTCTTGTCTTTGTACAAATGATTTATGAGCATGATAGATGCGGTACATGAAGCATATAAGCTCAAAAATCCCATTGTTCCACAAACAATGCTGATACAGATTTATACCCGATTTTGGATTAACAATTTGACCACTCAAATGAAGGGGAAAATCTGATTTGATGCTTTACTAAGGTTTAGCAACACTTGAATGTGAGATATGAACCATTAATGGCCCTAAAAACCTCATATGATTAGCACTAATCAAGGTATTAGCAAAATCAATTTTATGTATTTGAGCATAAAATACCCTGATTTAGAGAGCACCGTCGAAGGGGAAAATCAAAGGGATTTCTTGATATGAGCCTTTGGCAAGTAATAGCAAGTCCCCAATGGTATGATTTAGCCCTTGATGACACTAATTGATGAGTATAATTAGCACTAATTACTTGCTTAATGAACAAAAAGCTGAAAATGAAGATATGCTTGAATCTCCTCCTTCTTTGATCATTTTGTTTCAAGATTTGGTTTGTAGAGAGCTTATACCATGCTATTGAAGATTCTAAGAGCAATTAGATTGATTCAAAGTAGAGCTGCTGATTTTAATCAATGAAGTCTATGTTTTTACATTTTTTGATCTGCTCCTCCCAGCTACTCCTTTGCACCAAATAAGCTTAAATTTCATGAGATTGTTGGTCTTACTATTATAGAGTGACTATAACCAAGAGCAATTAGACCAATTCAAAGTGCCGATGACTCCAGTTTTGCTACGTTAAGTTTGCTGGCTTTGTGCGCTTCTTCTCCTTTTCGAATTGGGCTGAACCCTTTGAGTTGTGGCTTAACAATTGAGTTAAGAAGGTGTGGCTAAGAGGGTTTGGCAAGATATTATGTGTGGTAGGAGAATCGATCAAAAAACTAGCAAGGGGTAGAGCTGCGTTTTTTCAAGAAAGAGAAAAATTGATAAAATGGGTAATTTCTCACTAATTTTTGCAAGGAGAACCAATCAAAAAACTAGCAAGGGGGTAGAGCTACATTTTTGCAAAAGGAAAATTGATAAAATGGATAATTTATCACTTATCATGATTAGGAAATGTGATGATGAGCAAGGATTAAGCATGAATCACTCAAAAGCATAGCTTTGATACGGGGGATTTTTTTTTGCGAGCTTTTTTTGCCGAGCTTTTTGGAGCAATGAACAAGGAGTCCGAGCTTTGCAAAGGACCATGAACTTACTATGAGCTTTGTAAAGGACCAAGAACTTACTTACATATAAATAACAAGCTTTGAAAGATCAACAATATAAATTTCAATCTTTTGATCCACATCATACTTATTGATATAATTACATATATTCATATATGTAACTAAATTCATGCACCTCATACATATACACATACAAAATATACATATACATACATACATGCAAGAGCTACCTACATACATACTAACATATATACATACATACATACATACATACTTTCTTACTTACTTAAAGGAAAAAAAACAATCCTTTAAAGATAAAAAATATATATATCGATCTGTAAAGTTCCAAACCTTGAAAATCTCGATTACAAAGTCTTTGATCCACATCATACTTATTGATATAATTATATATATACATATATCTACATAAATTCATACACCTCATACATATACATATACATACATACATATATACAAGAGCCACCTATGCAGCACTAACATATATACATACATTCCATACATACATACTTTCTTACTTACTTAAATATAAAACACAATCTTTTAAAGATCAAAAATGTATATATCGATCTTTAAACTTCCAAACCATGACAATCTCGAATACAAAGTCTTTTGATCCACAAATTATAGCATTCTTCTACATGTCATCCCGACCTAATGAGAAATCTCCCAGACATGCTTTGGCTACCTCCATGTCATTCTCTATCCCCATATAGTGCCTTTTTAACTCTTGGCATGCACGTCCCAAGCCTCCACATCCCGCAAAAACGTCCAAGACACTATCTCCTTCACTTGAGAAGGTCTCCACTAGCCACCTACAATGAAATACAATCATAAACGTGCATCTAAGTATTTTGAAAAAGTAGCTATGAAAATGACCAGAATGAAAATTGTCTCACCTAAAGAACATAGGAGATCTTTCTGCACCACCTCGAATGTAGCGCTCCAAGACCATTGTGCGTTGGAATGGATGCTTCTTATTCTTCTCAAAAATGAAATTTCGTTGAGCGTTGAATAACTTCTTTGAAACATTTTGCCCAGCCTCACGATCAATAATAGGGACATGGCAATTTACTCGATAGAACATACTAAGCGCCAATGTATCCACCTACCATAACGAGAAAACATTATGTTTGGATATCCATACCACATAACATGTATACACAAAGGGAAATATTTTAGAGATTATGACTTACCCATTCTCCATTGTCATACAAATAACTTGATTCCACATGAACAGACATTGTTCGATGCATGACCAATCCAACTTTCTTTCCCATGGAATATATTTTAGGAAGTTGATCCATTAGACTCAAACACACAAACCAACCCTCATCAGCCACAAACAAACCAACAAAACTGAGTGTGGCACGTATCAATGATGAAGAAACTTGATTCCATGAGGGACACCCATCTGTATCTACATCAACAACTTGTAAACCTGTAGGAAAGTCAGCCCATACGAGGCGAGCCACTGTATCTGAGGGAGCACCTCTATGAGATAGAGCCTTGGGAATCTTCATCAAGAATTCTTCCACACTACATAAAAGATTTATGATGTTTGGTTTTGGTAAGTACAACTTGGAAAACTAATTATATGGTGAAATTATTCTTTTTACCTATCTGAGCCCTCCGAAAGAGTGTGGATGTCTACCAGCAATATGTGTGAAAAACATCTCTCACCTGCAAGTAAACAAGATAAAAAATGAGATGCATTTCGAAAGCACACACTTCTCAAAATAAATTTGCAATGGAAAGTACTCTTACTAGTCATGTCCATGATGTCACGTTGTCCTGACACCTCCCCCTCTTGAAGATGCTCTGGAGGGTCTCTCTCTTGATTTTCATTTGTGGGGTCTCCCTCTTGAACATCATGCATAATGTCAAGACGTCTCTTTGTTCGCCTCTCACGTTGCACTTGAGATGATGTAGATGTATGCTCTTGGTGTGATTGTGGCACTCGTGACAGTGGTGTGGATGGTTTTGGGGCCACGCGCGAGGATCCAACTACTGGAGACTGGGTCAAGATTGTTGGCTGTGGGGAAGGTATTCTAGAGTCTTCTTGAGTTGGGGGCTCTCTTTCAAGCTCAGATTGGAAATTCTTAAATTCTTCAAGAAATAGATCAAGATAATTAGTAAAAAGGTAAAAATCCCCATACCTTTTTGTATATGTATATGTATGTAGATGTATATGTATCTATGTATATGTATATGTACATGTATGTGTATGTGTATATGCATATGTATATGTATATGTATGTAGGTATGTATCTATGTATATGTATGTAGGCATGTGTCTATGTATATGTATGTGTATGTATATGTATGTAGGTATATGTATCTATTTATATGTATATGTATGTAGGTATGTATATATCAAAACTTAACAATGTTTCTTTAAAATCTAACATGCCAATTCTTAAATGTAACATGAACTTTGTATGTATGTAGGAATTTAGTGTATGTATGTAGGTATGTATTTATGTATGCATATGTATATATACATATGTATATACATATGTATTTGTATATGTATATATCTGTATGTATATGTATCTAATATGTATATGCATATGGATAGTTTACATATGTATAGGTAGGAAGGTTTAC
Source organism: Cibotium barometz (assembly GCF_041138505.1). Lineage (NCBI taxonomy): Eukaryota > Viridiplantae > Streptophyta > Polypodiopsida > Cyatheales > Cibotiaceae > Cibotium > Cibotium barometz. The sequence goes on along the minus strand of NC_141094.1, from coordinate 11,916,691 downwards.
ATAAACATATACATTTACATTTACATGCATATAATTTAGTAGAAAGCAAAAAAGTACCTTTTTCTAGAAGCTCCTCACTTGGAGGCACATGATTTAGAGGATAGTCCAACCACCAAGGACATCTCTTAAATTCCCAATCAGAAACCCCTCTCTCAACCCATTCCTTCGGATACATTGTTTCCGAGGAATTTGGATCTACCCATTCTTTGATTGCTTCCGTCTCTTCGTCCATTAGACCTTGGCCAATGAGTAGCTGCACCCACCTACATGTCCAAAATAAAACAAACAGTACTAAAATATTTTTTTAAAAGCGTATATGTATTTTCTACAAAAATGTAATGGCATTGGAAGATATATACCTATAGACAACCCTCTTTGCGGCATTCTCCACCTCAGGTTGCTTTTGGCCTTCCTTTACTTTTCCAATCTTTGCCCACACCTCATGGAAGGCCCATGGTATGTGTTTCAATCGCTCCTCTTGCACCCATTGCATAAATGGTGGGATGTAGATAACATCATCATATACCAATAAACCCTCCAAAATAGAGTCTGCCTCCCCTATTAGCTCTTCCCAATACAACTCTTTCTTCATATGCAGCAACGTCTTTTTGTTATCCCCAAACATCTCTGAAATTACCTTGTCCTTTGCCCTCCCGGTCATAAGCATTTGAAGCAATTCCGTCTTCCTATTTCAGCATCATACCAAACCCATAAGAGATTAGATATTAAGGTTAGTTTATGTTAAGGGAGGTTTATTGACATGTGACATACCTTTGAGTTGAAATCCGAGATATGGCGACTGTGTAGAGCTTTTCTTTGGTCAGAGCAACCAATCCCTTCTTGGACCAATCATAGTTATATACGAGTTGAAAGAATGCATCACCATTGGATGGGTTTGCAATTATGAGCATCTTGTACGCTCTATCTCGAAATGTTTGCTCTACACCACGTCTGGCTTTCTCACATTTTGTCTCATATTCTTGCAACCCCATGGCATGTCTATCAATGCATGATATAGCTTGCTTCACCGCATTTTCAAACGGTGTCTACGTATAACGAAAAGGACTCATTATCACTCACACGATTAAAAAACATTGATAATCCGTTTATTAATGATATTGGGAAATGCAAACACTACCTTCCACACAAGCTGTGCCAAGATTGTAGCTGGAGCATTGTACCATTGCTCTCCACTTCGTCGCTCCAAACTAAGCTCCATTAAAGCCCACCTCCTTACGTCTTCACCTAGGTAGTCCAATATGGATGATTTGTCCGCCATTCCAAATCGTTGAAACATGAAGATCTCATGTGACAATGTGGGTGTCACACTAGTGCGCACCAATCTGTGTTGTAAAGAGTCACAATGAGCTAAGAACTTAACTATGACTTCACAATGTCCATAATTAAGTAGAGAGAGATCACTTACTCATTTTGAGATCGCAAAGCCAATAGCAATTCTCCTTCTTGCTTCTTGTCCACAACCAAAAATTGACATTTGACCCGGACATGGCGTGAGGGGCTATGAGACCAAGCTAGAGAAAGCAAAATAAAGATATTACAATATATTACTTTTAATGTTGCATAAAATCACTCTATGACATTCAAAAGAACATACCTTCGCGCACTCGAGACATCCATGCCTTCACACGATGATTGCCATCCCATACAAGAAACTTCTTACCACTGAGATCCTCCCACTCAGTTCCTCTGATTTCATCCTCAAATCTGTCATGTTGTACTACCCAGTTTGGTCCCCATTCTTGCAAGTCTATTTGTGTGACCGCGAAATACATAGAGCTTCCTGGACGTGTAAGTGAAACTAAAAAAGGAGGAGATGCTTCGACATAACCATGGCAGTCAAAAGAATCACGAAACACCTCAAGCTGGGTAGAAACTGTACGGATGGATTCATTTGGAATCAGCCTACATAAAGGGACCAATGGGGTAGAGGAATTGCGTTGCACAAAAAACTTAGTGAATACATCACCAAGCAATCCCAATTCAATAGATTTTCCAAGAAGCCTTCTATGGGTCTCCCCAGTACTAGATTCAGGGTTCTCCGTGTGAGTTGGAGGAGGTGAGCTCATTTCGTTCTCCAACACAAGCACTTCTTCCTCATGACCAAGAGAATTATGCGCTTCTGTTTCCTCTCTAACGGGAGATACATGTGAGGACAAAGGTGTCCGTGATTGAGCTTCCTCGCTAAGAGTCAAACAAACACGCCCAGATCTTAGTGAGTATCCCCTGTTGTCTGTAAGAAACACACACCAAGCCCAAGTAAGCATATCTAAAACAATAAAACATAATCTCAATAGAATCTTGGCTATTCACATCATATACCTTTCTTAGTCTTTGCCTGTTGTTTTCCTGCTTTTCTTGGAGCCATCTTCCTTTCTTTTGCCCTGAATATGAGTAGCAAAAAGTTTGAGCTGAATCACACATAAACCCTACTTCATGTATATAGGAAAACATCAACCTCACACACAAACATCTCCTACTAGTGTGTGTGTGTGTGGGGAGAGAGAGAATAGCATAGACATGAAGTGAAGCCACGGATTATATTGAAGAGCTAGAGTTGCAATGGGCTCTTCTGGTTAGAGTGCACATTTGAGGAGAAACCAATAAACCTGAGCTTCCTAGCTTAATACAAGAGCCATTGAAGGAGCTAATATATATTGGCTATTCATGGTGGCAGTGATGCAAACCCATTGCAGTGTTTCGTCCGAGAGGATTGGTGTTTCGTCCGAGAGGACCATGATATAAGCGTAGAAGGATGTGCAGGTGCAAGAACCATTATGCAAGCCTTACTACTGAGAAATGCACCCGAACTCGTCTGCCCATTTCTTTGTCATCATCATTACGATGATCCATAGCCAAATGTGAGCTCAAATTCATTGTGCCATATGTTCAAGCAATGATAAATGCGTACAAGAAATGCACCATTCAAATGGGACTTACACGACTCTACCAAACCAATGCTTGGACATCCATAATCTAATCGCACGTGAGGGAGAAGCTAACAAGCTTCCTCTCTACTCACTCCATCTCTCTCTCTCTCTCTCTCTCTCTCTCTCTCTCTCCTTATCCTGTTGATCTCAAGCAAGAATAAAGCAAGCTGACCTCAAGAAAACACCACACTCAAGCACTCACATATGCAAGAAAGTAACTCAACAAGATTCCATAGCCAAAGATAAACATAAACATAGAATCATGCAAGAATTAAGAAGAGAACTAGACAATCAAGAAGGAAGGATCTCCAAAGCTTGAGCTCAATAGCAGATTATATTATGAGAAGTGACCTTAGACACCCTCATAAGTCAGTTATATACAACTGGGCTTTGTTTATCCACCCACACGTGTCCTCTTTACATATACAAGACTTACATGGTCGACTTTCATTACAACAATGGGCCTTTGGCCATATACAACATGAAATATCTAAGCTAGGGTGGGTGGAGATTACAATTGTCTAGATTTCTCACTCGGAAGCGTTACTATACACGACGAGCAGTGTGAGTGCAAGAAGTTTTGGATGGCCTCATGTTGAAGTGGAGGATTTACTAAAAAAAATTGACATGCTGCACTGGAAAAATTCGACCATGAAACACTCCTTGAATGTCCTTTGATGATGGGGTGGAAGGTATGGAGAGATGCTTATAGTAGTCATAGATTTTCCTGAGTCAGGTCGATGGCAAAATCGAATGCTAATCTCCGAAATTCATTTTGAAGATAGATGTGCCACCCCCATGAGCTCTTTACTTCATTGAAACCTTCGAGGAAAGTAGCCAATGTGTGGAATATTTTGTAAATGTAGATCTTCAAATTCCTTATGCTCACCCATAAACATGCTTATCACTTCAAGCATGCATTGTTCAATGATGGCTTCACTTGGCAATGAGACGGTAGAGATGGTAAATTTGGAAAGTTGAACGCCACCGGCTCCACCTCTTCAAACGCCACCGGCGGCTCCACCTCCCATGGCCTCTCTTCCAGCAAGTCCACTCCCCCGGCAGAGCCTGGGGATGGTCTGCGCTAGCGCAGACCATCCCCAGGCTCTGCCGGGGGAGTGGACTTGCTGGAAGAGAGGCCATGGGAGGTGGAGCCGGTGTCTCCTAACACTTAACACTTGACCTACGCAACGCCACAATCTCGATGTCTTCAGCACCATTAGCGCCTCGTACACCTCGTACACCTCGTCTTCAGCACCGTCAGCTACCACGTACACCTCGTCTCCGCCAACGCAGCGAAAGCTACCACGTAAGGAACGCCACCGGCTCTACCTCATGGCCTCTACTCCAGCAAGTCCACTCCCTCGGTAGAGCCTGGGGATGGTCTGCGCTAGCGCAGACCATCCCCAGGCTCTGCCGGGGGAGTAGACTAGCTAGAGAGGAGGCCATGGTGGAGGTGGAGCCGGTGGTTACGAAAGCTACACCCTAAACCTCCAACGAAGCCGCTGCCGGCGCAGAGAAAAGAAAAACAGAGAAAAATCGAGAACAAAGAAAAAAAAACTTACCTCTTCTGTCTGCTTCTGCCGGCGCATTCGTCTGCCTGCTGGCTGAGTTTTGAAAGAATCCTTCATGTACCCTAAATTTCTTCGTGTACCCTTTAAACTAAGCACCACATATGTGTGTGTGGCCTAAAACATACTTAGCCTAAAAATAGATACATATACACACACATATATATATGTCAAAATGTATTAAGCTCTATGTGTTTTATTGTACACACGTACATTTTATAGTTTAGGCTATTTAAATATGTATATATATATTGATGTTAATAAATGTCTAAAAATGTATTAGGCTCTATGTGTTTTATTGTACACACGTACATTTTATAGTTTAGGCTATTTAAATATGTATATATATATTGATGTTAATAAATGTGTGTGGTGTGTGTGTAGCCTACTAGATATATAATCTAATATATTTGTATATCCTAAAATAAGTAAAAATATATCCTCGTTGGGGGATTCTTAGCCTAGAATATATACAATATATTAATATAAATATAAACGTGTGTGTATGTGTATTTACATATATCCCCATCCGGGGTTCTTAGCCTAGAATATATACAATATAATAATATAAATATAAACATGTGTGTGTGTGTATTTACAAAGAGATAAGCCTTTTATTAAAATAACACTTAGAATCAATAAATGTTTATATTTGTGTATTTTTTTATATATTTGTAGATACATATACATTTGTATATTTTTTATTAAAAAATTTTATCGTGGTCATTCTCAATCGTGATTGCTCCACCTTGTTTTATCATTTCAACCACCTACATTCTCAACCGTGATTGCTCCACCTTGTTTTATCATTTCAACCTCCTTCATTCTCAATCGTGATTGCTCCACCTGTTCCTTCGTTTTTATATTTTCATTCCACATTTTCGTCTCTCCTGTCCTTTCTGTTTCACATTTTCGTCTCTCCTGTCCTTTCTGCATCTTCATATTGCCTTCCCTATGGAGCACACTGTTACCTTTGAGTGGGAGCTTGATGGCTGTAGCAAAAAATCTCAAACTTTAATACTTCTCCATTAGACCACGCTTGTCAGTCACGGATATCTACAAGGGTTTTTGCCTTCTTCACATGCCCTTTCTGGAGTGAAAGCTACTAGGACCGATGGAAGCCTACAGGAAATCATCGCTCATTATGATATGGAGGGCAATAAAAACTATCTCATAGATATTTGCATCAGGACTTGGTGAATCGCATGCGGTGTGACAGTGGAGGTGACTTGTCAAAATCCTGGGTTTTTTTTTATCACACTCATCGAGTTTTTGGTTGGTCAACAATGGCTTGTCATGTTTACGACCCAAGGTGAGACTACGTACTCCAATTTTTTCATTTCTTTCATTAACCTTGAATGATAGCTGACTGAAAAAATTATCTCCAAAATCTTATAGTGTTCAAGAGCTGTTGACAATTGCCACATGCGAAATGAAGGAGGAGGATACAAAAAGCCAAGTACTATTTTGGGAAATGCTGAATAGCACAATGGAGCAATGCGGTTATGCACCCGCACACTTCTATGGGTTTATGGCTGATGAAGCAGGGTCTAATTGGTGTGCAGTTAGGACCGTTTTCAATGGGGGTCCGCACAACATTATGGAGGACAGGGAGCGAACGTGCTTATTCCATTGGAAACAAAGTTTGATGAAGCATGCTAAACAATGCGTGAAGGCAGAAAGTCGACAACACCATATTGACTTGTGTGAAGAATGGAGATTGGCAACCAATAAGGAGTCAGCTTTCTTAAAAAGTAAAGAGATTCGTGAGTGGTGGAGAAATGGACATGTTCATGAGGGAAAACTATCAGTGATGGATACGTGGATGAGTTGGTGGGAAGTACGAATAGCACATTGGGGCAACCTCATGTCAAGGGTGAGAAATTTTATGGAGAACTGATATGTTGTATGGATGCATTTGCATTGGAGTCAATTTTATGAATTCTTGTATGAAACCTCTTGTGTGCAGGTGGTCTTAAGCTCGGTGGATTTAGCACAAACCCCTCGAACAAACTTATCTGAAAGTGTACATGGGAGTTGGCTTGCTGGTGAAGGATACAAGGAAAAGGTTAGCTTGTATGGTGCGTGCATTTCAGATATGGCAAACGCTTTACTACAAAGTGCAAAGCAATATGCATATCAGATGGGGAAGCACAAAGGTGAGGGACCAAGCTTGAGCAAGTTGCTGGACAGGGTAGCAGTAAGGTCAAGATTGACACCACCACAAGTGGCTCGCATGGTCCATGAAACAGTAGCTAATACTCCTATGTATGAGGAATCAAGGCCTCTACATGGGGATAAGGAGACTATTCAACGGAAGAGGGTGAGGACAACGGAAGTAGACCAATGCTCACATCGTCCAGGTTATGTCATGCAGAGCAGACATCGTCAAAATCGGGGAACAGCAAGAAGAGTAAGTTTTGGAGATAGATCTAGAACAAACAGTGCAGCAAGTCCCGCTTCAAGGGGAGGACCAAAAAGTCCAATGACTGGAGGAAACAAAGATGTCGGACATGAAGAGCCTAAACAACATTATGGCACAATGAGCGGAGGACAAATGCATGTAAAGCAAGAGGCCGTTGGACGCACAATGTGGGCCATTAGACGAACCCCATTGAACTCAAAAGTCAAATGTTTGGGAGGTATTGATGGAAACACTATATTCGTGAGTTTGGGAATTTCCCAACTCCCATTTTTTGAATACTAAAAAGGTGGGACATGGATAACATGCCTATAAGTTTCTCAAAACCATATCATGTGACCTATTGTTGGAAAGCGCTTGGAAAATGGAATCTAGTGAGCTATAGAGCGCTCAATTTGGAGTAACGGTGTTCAAGTTATGATTAATCCAAAGATTTGACCACGTGTCCCAAACTACTGGGAAATTCCCATATTCCCCAATATGGTGTTTGGAAGACTTAAGTGCAACTCATTCATATAGGGAAGCTCTATTGGAGTTGTTGCCCCTAGCTTCTACTCAGAGCGACGACATCCTGGTCCGGGAGGGCCAAAGGCTCAAATGATGTGGTTTTGTCCTTCAGATGTTTCACACACATGGCATGTAGATCCAAACATAATATACAAGCCATCATACCCAGATATGTGGAAAGTGGATGTTGGGACCAACATAACCAGCCAAGAGGTAGATAAATTAGTAAAGGCAGGGTTCAAGTTAGATGTTACTCATGAAGAACCTTTTGTGTCGCGGGTGGGAGAAACGTCCACACAAGCAGCGGGCAACAAAGAAAGTGACAAGAGGCCACATGATGCTACACAGAATACAAAGAGATCAACCAAGTGGAGGCATTGGATTTCCAAAGAAGCAAAAAAGAGGATTGGTAGTGCCGAGGCCATGACAGCGACAGTCCTTAATGAGAGTGCAATGCAGCCATCCCCCTACTCTATTTTTCATTTGGCATGTGAGAGTGGAGAGGACTATTTTATACACATCAAGGTACAACCTTGGTGTACATGTCCTGATTTCATGCAAAGAGAATCTAGAGGAAAGTCTTACGTTGCATGTAAGCATATCTATTTTGTCTTCTTGCGAGTTTTGGGATTACATAAGAATGAGGATATGGTAATGCATCAACCGATACTATCACTAGAGGAAGTGGACAATATACTATCACGTCCTCGAAGCAAGGATGTTTGTGCTTATACTTAAGCTTTAATCAAGCCTGTTTGTGCCTATACTTAAGCTTTAATCAAGCCTCTCATGTTTGTGCCTACTTAAGCTTTAATCAAGCCTTCCATGTTTGTGCTTACTTAAGCTTGTAAGGAAATGTGAAGTCAATCTTTTTGTAACAAAATTTGAACCAATATTATTTTTGTCTTGCTTTGGGATGGAGTATACTGTCACGTACTCTAAAGTCTTATTGTAGGTAGCTTGCGACGCTATGGTAAAGGAGTTATACCAACCAGATATCTTCTTGTAAGGAAATGTGAACTCAATCTTTTTGTAAGAAAACATGAGCCGGGTATACTTGTTTTTACTTGTGTTGAAATAAACATTGGAAGAAAGGTACATAGATAGGTATTTTTGTGCCTATATTTAAGTTTCTTGGACATAAAATGTGTGTTTATATGTAGGAAGGTAGGTATGTAGGTATGTATGTATGTATGCATGCATGTATGTATGTATATATGTAGAAAGATAGGTAGGGAGGCAGGTAGGTAGGTAGGCACGTAGGCAGGTAGGTAGGTAGGTAGGTGTGTTTGAGAATATACATGTATATATGTATGTATGTATGTGAATGTATTTAGGTAGGTAGGTAGGCAGGCAGGTAGGCAGGTAGGTAGGTAGGTAGGTAGGCAGGCAGGCAGGTAGGTAGGTAGGTGTGTTTGAGAATATACATGTATATATGTATGTATGTATGTGAATGTATTTATTTCTCTTTCATAAATACTTACTATATGAAAGCTCACCAAAATGTATCATTTTTCTTACAAGCTCACATAAAACTATCTTATCTCCAAAAAGCTCGCCAAATAAAGCTCGCAAAAAAATCAAACCCCTTTGATACCATGTTAGCAATCATAGGTCCAACCATGGAGCTATGGAGAATGGAATCTCTCCATGGTTGAGGAGGAAGAAGAAAAAGAGAGAGAAATTTGGGCACAAAACAAAGTGATTGTATTATGAGTGAGAATGGGATTAAATGAACTACCAAGTACAATACTCTTTTATAGGCATAAAGCCCTATCTTTTGACTCTAACTAAGAGGTTGTTCACTCCTAAGAGTGTTCACACCAAGTTGGCTATATACCCAATGACTAGATGCCCGTATCCCCAATGTCACATGATATTTTGGTGTATTTATAACATTTATTTCCATCTTCATGTGTTTTTGGCTCCACTTTCTTGAAGTATCATTTACATCATCTTCATATAATTTACCTTCCTCATTGTCAAATAGGGTTTGTCAAATAGGGTATACTACGTGAGAGGTATCAAAGGAGAATGCCATCCTGATAAGGTTAGCTTTTAGTTATAAGTAAACTTTGTGATATAGTAGGATTTCACCAAGTCTTAATGTATAGACATGGCCACTTTCCGCCCTTCTTATTGAAACAATGAAATCTCTCTCAGAGGTTGCTCTTTAAAGCTAGTTTTGGAGTTGAATCCTCCAAGCAATCTAGCTCAATTATTGTGATAGGCAATTGGATCTTGGGGAGACACATCACTTGTCATTCAAACGGATTAAAATATAAACTTTAATTATTACCATGAGCAAGATAGTATAAAACCATAAATAAAATAAACACATGAGAGAGTATTGGGTGCAATCTATCCCCCCTCAAAAAGTGTCAGCATCCTCCCACTTCTTGAGTATTTATGTTTTATTAAAATAAAAATAGCCCATGATCCAAAAATAGATGCACGCTTATGCATGGGCTTGCCCTTTTACAAAAATGGGGGTTGCTTTGCGTCATATCAACTGGCCCGCGTTTGAAAGTAAGATTGGGTGAGGTCGAGATAGGTGTGGAAAACCACTCACGCATGTATTTAGCATTTTCACAAGGATGATTTTTGAAGGTCAAAAGATATCTATTATACACAATACTAGTGAGAGTAGTAGTGGTCTCATGGATAATAATAGCCTCAAGTTGAAGTTCTTCTACCTGGTCAACAAGACTAGGTGCTTCCTCATATACAAGATGTGTAGGGAGTGGTCCCCTATAAGGTCTCAAAAGACCATATACAAGATGTGTAGGGAGTGGTCCCCTATAAGGTCTCAAAAGATGTGTAGGGAGTGGTCCCCCTATAAGGTCTCAAAAGACTGATATGGAAAGAATTATGAATTCTCCCAAATGAGAGGGAAGTGAAAGCCTATATGCTAGGTCATTAATCTTAAGAGTAATTTGAAAAGGACCATAAAAACGAGGAGCTAGCTTGATAACAGGGTTAGTCTTAACACTTTTAAGATTGTCCCTTTTCAATACGCTTTAGAAATAGCATTACGAACATGATCATGAATGGAAGTAAAATCAATGGTGAATTTATCTGTAGCTTTAATATTGTGTGACAAACAAGTGATAGGAGTAGGTAAAACTTTGCCATACACAATTGCAAAGGGTGAAATTCCAGTGGACGAATGCGGTGTGTTGATGTATGTAAAATATGGATATACTTATCCCATTGTTTAGGTTGTGATGAAATATATGCACGAAGTAAATCCAATATTGTGCTATTTGTCACTTTAGTTTGAGCATTAGATTCAGACTAAAATGCAGTGGAAAAATCCAACTTAGTGCCTAGATTATCAAACAATGTAGTCCAAAAATCACTGCAAAACTTAGAATCTCTATCAGAAACAATCACTAAAAAACTTAGAATCTCTATAAGAAACAATCCCTTGTGTGGTAAATCATGATATGTGAAAATTTGTTTAACAAACAAGTGTGGAGCAGCTTGATGTGTAATAAGAGTCCTTTTACAAGGAAGAAAATATGCATGTTTGCTAAATCTATCAACAATGGTCCAAATCATATCATTATGGCTTGTAGTCAAGGGGAAACCACTGATAAAGTCCATATAAATCTATTCCCAAGGAGAGTTAGGAATTGGAAGAGGCATAAGCAAACCAAGTTTCTTACCCTTGTAACTTTTTACTTTTTAGCGAACATCATATTTAGAAACAAATCTAGCTACATCATATTTCATTTTAGGCCAATAAAAGTCACTAGAGATGGTCTGGAATGTAGATGAAACACCTCGATGCCCCGCATAAGGTGGCTGATGTAATTCTTTTGGGATAGAATGTCTAAAGGGTCAAGTAATGCATAATCTTTTCTAAAAGAAAACCTATCCATCATCGTAGGAATACTCAGCAAAAGGGCTCCAATGATTTTCTCTCAAGCTAGACCAAATGTCACCAAAGTCAGGGTCGGTCATAAGTCTCATGCATAGAGTCAAAAGATGTATTCCCAATCATAGATATATTTTGAATGGAAGGTCTTCTACTCAAAACGTTAGCATCCCTTTCGGAGCTAGGGATTCAACCCGTACCGGTGCACAAAAGCTTATCCATTTGATGGAGAGAATGCTAAGAAAACTACTACTAATGACATAGACTCAACACACACTCAAGCTCAATCTTGCTATTGCTCACTCAACTCCACATTCCACTCATCCATACATCCAAACAAGAAGAAAGCTTAGCTATTGCTTACACAAGATCAAAGCATTCTTCATTCTCAAATACTCATTTCCCTAGCATGCACACAACCCTTGAAGCTATCAATAAGAAACATGCATACTAGAGAATTGACATGAGAAGAGAGACAAATATCAACTCATTGCATTGAATTAACAAAAGAATAGAACTTACAACAATGTAGATGGGGAGAGAGAAGAGCTTGCACCTCTATGGAAGAAGAGGGAGAGCTAGTCTCAAGAGAGCTCTAACATGAGTTTGCCCAATGTGTCCATGCTCTCAAATGAGCCACCTTTTATACAAAAATTCTAGAACTCCCAAAAGTTCCCATGTGGGATTATTGTCAAGCCCTCTCCCACATTCATCTACAAAGTGGAACTCTTTTCAAGAGCCCTAAGTGTCTTTTTTGTTGCATCCTTGTATTGATCTTCATTTGTCATGCAACACTCCCCCCTTCCTATTTTGCGCACGTCCTCGAGCGCGGTAGTAGCAAGAGCTGCAACAAAAAACAATTGATACATTAAAGTCTTTTATTGAAAAGAAAAGAAAAGAAAAGAAAAATCAGCAATGATAATTTCACACGTGAGCATACAAGTGCAAGGCTGATTAAAGTTTTAATGAGTACTAAAATAGGTGAGTAAAGACTAGTCCAAATGAGACTTAAGTGGTAGATAATTCTATGCAAAGGCAAGTGTGCTTTGTACACTGCCGGTTATGACCGCAGTCTCAATGTCCTACAAGTATGTAAGTTATTCCTAAGTGGCAAACCTACTCCTAAATATGAGCAAAGGTGATTGGAACTCATTTTTTTTCTCTTTTTTTTTTCTTTTTTTTTTGATGTGTGTGGAGAAGGTGATAAAGATTAAGGTTCCATCCCAAAGAGACCCAAGCAATGGCCAAGAGACCTCCGCCAAGAGAATCTAAAGACCGCTAAGTATCTCAATGGCGACAGACCCTTTTTCTTTCTTTTATGACCTAAGGAGTACCCCATGAAGATGAGGGCATCGGTCTCGAGGGCCCATAGTGTACCCCCGAGTCCTACCAACATCTATCAAGGCGATAGATTCCTCAAAGGTCTTTTTCCGAAGCTTTTAGACATTAGTGTTCACCCCATGGAAACCAAGGCATCGGCCCCAAGGTGCTAAGACAACCCCAGGTCCTACCAAGCATTTCTCATGGCTATAGACACGTCATGTCTCAATTTACTTTGGATATATATTTTTTAGGGTATAATTTTTATAAATTTTTATTACTCCTAGCACCTAGCTCATATCTAAGAGGTAGCTACCACTAAGGATAACTAATATACCTTGAAAGCATAAGTGCTTGGCATACTCCATTGGCATATATCCTACACTGTCTTTAGATAGAAATATCTTTTCCTAAGTCTTCTAAGACTCTAGAATTCACTCACCATATTTTAACAACTAATCAAAAACTTAAACCAGCCAACATTGTGTGAACATGCAAACCATATATTCGAAAGATAAGAGCACATAAAGAAATAAAGATTAAGATTTGAATACACCTGTTGTAGTGCCCTGTTGATGTTGTTCGTTTGCATTGATGCATTGCTGATTTTGTGCAGATTGCTCCTCCTTGATCTTTGTAAGCGTAGCATGTCTCCCCCCTTCCTAATTTGTTTGCACGATAGGTGGACTATTGGGGCGCGTTTGATGCTCTTGTTTTAGCGAAGATCTCTGCAAAATTTTTATTAACAAACAAGAAAAGAAAAGAAAAGAATAAAATTTGCCATTGGTGCCAAACACCGAATATAGCCGAGGGGAAAAACCCAGTGGGAGAAAAGTGCTCTGGCTTGTCGATCTTATTAATATGGAGTCACTGAACTTACCCTTGCGCTGGTGGTGGATCCGTGTCCTCGTCTGCTGGAAAGATGGTATCAATTTCCTCAGGATGCAGAGACAACCCCTCACAAAAACCTGCCGCTGGAGAAGGTGGTAGAGGAAGGAGTGCTTCCTCACTAAAGTATGGCATTGGTTCTATGGGAAGGTTAATCAGACAGTTTTGATTTTGGAACTATGCAATGTAGGTACTCATATTGATCCAATATTGACATGTGGAGGCTTGGGGAAGGAGGGCTTGCAAGATCGGTGGTTGCAAGTCATTTAGGCTTGTATCCCTCCATTGTTGTGCTTGAACCTTCTCAGGTAATCTACGTTGATTTGGTCCTCTCTCTGGTATTCTCACATTAAGAAGATTATGGCGTTGGGGTGTAACTCCCACAATTTGCTTCATTAAGCCCATGCCATATCGTCTAAAGTAAGAGCGGCATATCCAACAAATATGTGAAGCTTCTTCTAATACAAGCCGTGCACACTCTTGACAATGTGGAAATGGGTGATGCTGTTGATAGAATAATGTGACAAAGTGATGCCCATAGCAATTTTCACCTAAGGGAGCATAGAAGTACCTAGAATGTGTTTGAAATGGAGGAGCACTATAACCCCCGCGATGATCTGGTCGAGTACTATCAGGGTCAATGCATGGTGGACATGTATCTCGCCAAATATCCATCAGGAGTTATCTGGACGTAGAACAATGAAATTTAGAACACTCATATCCATCATGACAATTCCAATAAAAAACAAGATTATCTCAAAAAGTACACATCTTCTAAAGGCATAAGGAACTACATTATTCAAACATTGATTTACCAAAGAGCTTTAATTGTAGTGTTAATGCCTTATCTTTAGTTTTTGGTATATCCTTTTTAAGAGGTGGACACTTTAGCAATTGTCTTGGAATTTGAGCAAGATAAGAGGATTTAGTCATTGAAATGCTAGAATCTATGCTCAAATGAGACTCATTTGGACTTGTCGTAGGTACACAAGTTGATGGTTGAATTGTGTTACAAGGAGAAATCGGGACAACCGGTGTTTCAATACATGTTTTAGGAAGATCAACACAAGTAGATTTGTAGGTGCTATCACAGCCACCTTTCCTTTCTTGAAGATTTTGTGTTGACTTCTTTTGCACCCACTGATATGGACAATCAATTGTGGCTTTTGGAATCTTTCTGAAACACTCTTTTACCCCTGTCAAAGCATGGCATTTTGGAAGCCAAATTGCTGTTGCACCCTCATAATAGCCTTGTGCTTTGAGCACATTTTTTGGGACCCATCGATTAACAATCCGAGGTTTAGGCTTGGAAATGATGTGCTTCTTAGGAGGCTTAGCAACTGGACTAGATGGTACAAGTTTGTACGCATCTTTGGGTAGCCACATTGATAATTCCTTCTTACCTGGCCTTCTTTGAGCAGCAACTAGAGTAGTCGGAACAAGCCAGCCATGGCCCTCACTTGAGTACTCATCAATTATCCACATCATTTGTTTTGGAGCTTCAAGAGCAGATTTTGATTGTGGGTTGGGTAAGGTAGAAACATTACCCCTTTGACACGATAAAGCTCGTGGTGTAGCAGATCCCAAGATGCAATCAGAATCAATTTGCAACTTGTATTGTCTATTCTTTCAATCTAATGAGCAATTGGTAGCACTTAACCACGATCTACCGAGAACAACCTCTACTACTGCCTTGGACTTACGTGCCACATAAAAGGGCACTCACATCTGGTGATCCTGAATGGTCATCATAATGACACATTTTCCCTCTATAGGGTTATCTTCCCCAGAGAAGCTTCGTAGGTCCACAGGCATTTGCACAAGTGGTGGTTGACCCAAGGCTATCCAGGTGTCAAACGAGAGAACATTATAATCTGCACCAGAGTCAATTAAGGCCGAGACAAAGTAGGTAGTCTCATGAAGATGAAGGCACACTTGAATATTGAATGGTTCGACATATGGCTCATCAGTAGCCAACTGTATGGCCAACATAGAAGCTTTGCGACGCTCCTTGGCTTTTGCAACTCTAATTTTAGCCTCCTCTTGAGCCTGACGTTTAAGTAGGTCAAGTGCTTCTTTCCGTGTTTGTGCAGCATGCATCTGTTGAAGCATGGCTTCAGTTAATGGTTCATTGTATTTCTTGAGACGACTTCCATTAATGAAGTTAGGCATTTGCTCACCTTCTAGTGTCTCTAAACGCACTGCACCACTTGGAGTAAGCTCATTAATCACAAACGGTCCTAAGCCACGTTTTTTGAGCTTTCTCTTATGCTTCTTAAGTGTGTACAAGAGAACCAGGTCTCCTTTTTTGAATCGGCCAGTTGTTACATTTCTATCATACCATCGCTTTTGTCTCCTCTTCTCGGCATACATCCCCATTACTGCCAATAAGCGGGTCTCATCAAGCTTTTCCAATTCGTCAACGCGTTGTGAAAGCTCATGACCAGTCCAATCCAATTGTTTAGCTACTCGTAGAGTAGGTACAAGAAATTCAATGGGAAGAATTGCATCTAGCCCAAAAGCAAGTTCAAATGGGGTTGTGCCCACAGATGTTTTATAGGCTGTCCTATATGCCCAGAGAATTGAGTGCAACTTTTGCTCCCAATCAGTCCTATGTCCCTCAACAATCTTTGTGAGTGCTGTGCAGAGAATCTTATTAGTACTCTCGGCTTGTCCATTGGTCTGGGGATGATAGGGTGCAGAACGCTTGTGAATTACCATAAATTCTTGAAGCAAAAATTCTATGACTTCATTTACAAAGTGTACACCTTGATCACTAACGATCTCAATAGGTAAGCCATAGCGTGTAAACACGTACTCATACAAGAACTTGGCTGTGGTTCTGGCATCATTTTTGACTGTTGCCTTTGCCTCTACCCATTTGGTCAAATAGTCGGTTGCGACTATAATATATTCTGCATGCGTGTTACGAGCTGGAGGTTTAATGGGACCGACAAAATCAATACCCCATTTTGCAAAAGCACGTGTGCTTAACATAAGCCGCAATGGCATATTGTCCTTTGTGATGGGAGGTTTGGTCCTTTGACAATCGTCACAACGTTTCACATATTCTTCGGCATCCATTTGTAAGGTTGGCCACCAAAGCCCAGACCACCTAATCAACTTAGCTATGGTATTGCCAGAAAAGTGTCCACCCCCAACACCTGCATATGCATGAGTTAAGATTTTCAGATAGTCAGCTTCACATACACACATGCGTAAGTTGCCATCCTTGCCCCTCTTGTAGAGTTGGCCCTCTATTAGCATATAGTTTGCCGCTTCAATTTTAATAGCCTGCTTTCGATGTTTAGGAATTGTTTGATCTGTATGACCATGCTGAAGGTAGTCCACAATATACTTACTCCAACTTGGTGTAGTTGAAATTTGGAATAATGTGACATTATGAATTGGCTTCTGAATTTTACATGAAGCACAGTTACGAACAAATGTTTCAGCATCTGCATGCATGGTAGGCCACCATTGCCCATCTTGAGATATACGTCGCACACAAGTGGTAGCTGATGCATGGATTCCATCGATACCCGCATGTGCCCATTCCAAGATCTCCTCATATTGGTCGGGGTTAGGTATAAGCCTCAACACTCCATCATTACCCTGACGATATAATCTCCCTGAGATTAGCTTGAATGGTCGCCATAGGTCCACATTAGGACCCGCTAGTTGTATTTGCCCACTTGTCAAAATTTCTAAAATGGATTCAGACCATCTAGGAGCTGTCTCTACAAGGAAAAGTGTTGAATCTAACATATCATCATCCACACCCACAGGAGCTTCGCCAGAGGTGATTCGAGACAAATGATCTGCCCTTAGATGAGTTGTTCCTTTTCGAACTGCAACTTCAAAATCAAACTCAAGAAGGATGATAAACCACCTTACTATCCTTCCAGTTGCACAAGGCTTATTCACCAAATATAGCAATGCTTGATGGTCCACAAAAAATATGAATTTGTTTGCCAAAAGGTAATGGCGAAACTTTTTCACTGCATATATCATGGATAATCCTTCTCTTTCTGTTGTGGTGTAATTCTTCTCAGCATTGTTCAACTGTCGACTAGCATATGAGATTGGAAAATCCTTATTGTGTTCTCCAGATTGAGCCAAAATACATCCAATTGCAAAGTTGGAAGCATCAATATGGACATGAAAGATTTGGTCCCAATCTGGTGCCCGTAAAATGGGTGCAGTCACTAATGCTTGCTTCAACTTTTCAAAGGATTCCTCACACTCATCAGTCCAATTAAACTTTACAAGAAGAGCATATAACGATCTGGCTAGGACAGCATACATGTAGATGAATCTACGGTAATAGCCACAATGTCCCATGAAAGTTTGTACCCCTTTAGGGTTGATAGGCCGAGGTAATGAGACAATGACATCAATTTTATCCATATCTGTTGAAATCCCATTGCGAGAAACAATATGGCCCAAAATTTTCCCTTGTCTTACCATGAACTTGCACTTGTCAGGATTCAAGCATATACGATAAAGTTGACACTTTTGAAACACAAGTCTCAGGTGTTTTATATGATCATCACGCTCTTGTGAGTGAACACATAAATCATCCATGAAAATCTTAAGAAATTACCTAAGGTACTCCTTGAATACATGACTCATTAACCGCTGAAAGGTTGCGGGTGCATTTGTTAGACCAAATGGCATAACACGATAGGCAAAGATGCCATCTTCAGTATAGCAAAGGCTGTCTTGTGTTGATCCTTTGGATCAATTGACACTTGATTGTACTCGGAGAATCCATCCAAGAAACTATATGCCTTTTTCCCTGCAACTCGTTCCAGAACATGATCCGTGATTGGAAGTGGGTAATGATCACGCACAGTAGCTGCATTTACCTTCTTGAGGTTGACACATACTCGAAGTTTTCCATTTTTCTTGGGCACCACTACAATAGGGGAGACCCATTCAGTGTGTTCAATCTCATAGATAAATTCTGCCTCTAAGAGCTTGTCTATTTCTTCCTTTAATCTTCCGTGCGAAGTTTTCATTGTAAGTATAAGGACGTTGCTTGGAGGGTTTTGCATCCTCTCGCAATGGTATTGTATGCTGACATATGCTTGGATCAACTCCTTTGAGGTCTTTATAACTCCAAGCAAAAACATCGCGATACTCCTTTATTGTTTGTATTAATAACTTCTCCTCTTCTAAGGACAAGTCTGTGGCAATCCACACATAGCGAGGCTCTTCTCCTGGCTTAGCAATATCAATCTTTTTTGCATCCTCTGGACCATCGTATGAAACCCCTGGCTCGCTTGGTTTTTGTCGCACGGGCTGTTGAAGAACAATCTTCCGATCTTGAAGAGTGTACTGTGTGAACATTGAAACCCTGTTCTTGTCCACTTGAGTCTTCACTCATTGAAGACCATGCGGTTTTGAGCTCTCCTTTGCTATCTTGCATCGGATTTTTTTGTTCAACCGTTGTCTTTGGACTTCCCACACTCTTTTTTGAATCGGTTTTAGACGTGAGTTTTGGTTTTTGTTTCTTCGTTTTTTTACGATTTTTGCTAACAGTTGTTAGCTTTTCCCCTGCTTGGAATCCATCTGATCGTTTGACTTGGTCTTTGATACTGTCTTGTGCTTGGATATAGTATAGATATCCGTTCTTTCCTGAGAAGTGAGGTGGTGGTCGAGAGTTTTCACTCTTAGACTCCTCCTTTTCTTTCTGTAGTCTCTCACGTTGTTCACGCTCATCTTGTCTACGGATTCTTTTATGGCTCTTACAGCATTTACGTTTAGGTCGGCTTCGAGGGATCTCTACTTGAACCTCCCTTCCTCTCAAGAGTAGGCGTGCCTTTCCTAACTCTTCCTCAGGGATTGTCACCTCATTATTAAAATCAGAGTCCCATCCATCTTCCTTATCAGCATCATTAGCAGATTCGAGTGTTAAGTCCTCTACTGAGACTTCCTCGACATGCAGAGCTGTTGTGGATGTATCCCTATAGTACAAATCATCTAGAAGGGCACGTGGTTGTACCATTCGTATAGGAATAATATCATATCCATCTGAGTCACAAAATTGAATTGGCTTCTGTAAAGCACATGTCGATAATGTTGCAAGGACATGACTCCATTCTAATGGATCAATTAAATGCTCAGGGAAGGGTTGTGGAATGTATGCCTCGTCTGATACACTTCGATTACCCTTAAGTCTCTCAGTGTTGAAATCCCTACATGAGGCTCCACACATCCATAGATCTTCTCGTCCATCGGACAATGTAACTCTTGAGCCCTCAGATGAAGCAGAATCAAACTCATCTATTGGAGACCTTGTTACATCACGATATGAGTGATTTCTTAGGTTGACCCTGGTGATGACAGAATCATGTCGGAGGTACAAATAATTGTATCCCCAATCTTGAATCATTTGAAATTGTCGCATGAATGGTCTACCCAATATCACTTCATATTTTGGATGTTGTCCAAAATCTACTACTGCAAAGGTGTGCTCATATTCAATCCCACACGTGGTGACCAATATGTTCTCAAGCAACCCAAGGGGATGTTCTAAGCTTCCATCAGCTAGCTGCAAGCGCATCCTGGTACTCCTAATAGCTGGTTTGCCCCATTTTTCCCAAATGGACCTTATCACAATGCCCACTCCTGCACCACTATCAAGTATTGCAGTTGAAGATACTTTTCGCACTTCTAATGGGAGGGTAGCATTTCCCTGATCGTCTTCACAAAATTTTTCTACTTTGTTGATAGGAACAGGCATAACATGTTTTGTCTCAGGGTGTATAGTACACTCATGGTGACCCTTTTGTAGCAATACCTGCTCTGACAAACATGTGGCAATATCATTCCACAACTCAGGTCGAATTTTTATCAAATCAAGCAAAGGTAAGCTACAAGCTACTGGTGCTGACAAAATAGCTTGCACCATACTCATATCTTTCTCCTTTGTCAACCTTTTATGCATGGAGGGTATCCTCAAGGTTTGAGAACAGTTCTCATATTCTCCCAGATATGATGGTAAGGTTTTCATTGTATGCTTACTTCTAGGAGAAATAATTGTTTGAACTTCCTCCTGGATGCTTGGGTGTCTAAATTTGTTTTCTGTGCCCCTGGTAAAATCCACCTCAGAGAATGGAGGCGAACTAATAGAAGACATGTTCTCATGAACTTTCTCATGAACTGCGGCCCACATCTCATTTGCCATGTCCTCATTAGCATCAATAACTTCATCATTGCATGGGAAGACAAGGCTAGGTGGTGGCAGATTACCCCCTTTCAATTGGGTGTCAATTGGTGCAGACCTTTCGCTATGAGCTTGTGAAATGAGGTCACTCTTCATTTCCCGACTCGATGACACTTCTGGTATGGTTTCTAATGTAGGCTTAAGAGAGGTTGGGCCCCGAGGAATAGGTGATGGTGGTCCCTCAAGTATTGACTGAGCTTCCCTAATGAGTTGCTGATGTACAGCTAGATTGATCTTCTCCTCACGAGGGTTTGGGTATTCTAGTTTGATCCCTCATGTTTTGTTTTGAGGCTTCTTGAGAACTAGTGGATGTACTTTTAGTTTGTTTGTTTCGGTTCTTCTTCCTCCGAGTGGTCTTTTTTCTATTGGACTGTAGGGTCTTGTCCACTAGATTTGTCTTTGCATCCCTAGTTTGAGGTGTCTCATCAGTTTGCATTTCTGCATTTCGTGGTCATGACTCTAAGTGGCACGACATCATCATTCTCAGATGAAGGTGGCGATGGAATTGCCCCTACAAGGTTGAGTGAGACCTTTGGTTGAGAGGTGCCCTCCTCATGTGGTTTCAGCAGACAGTCTTTTGGGAAGTGTTCTACACAACACCCTAGACAATATCTTTCAATTGGTGGAAACTGTTGTACTGTTGTATTGGATCGAGATGCTTGCCTTGAGCGATGTGGACAATCACGAGCCCAATGGGGTTCTCCGCACTCATAACAGGGGCCCATTGGTTTGGCCTCTACTTTCCTTGGCTGCCATTGACCTGAGGGACCTGGAGTCCTAGGTTGGTAGCCGCCTAGCAACATTAAAGAGTTTTGTTCCCCTGGTTGAGCGTCTAGTGCTGGGCTTGGGTATGCGGGACTTTCAAAGATATTTTCTTTGGATGAATATGATGCATATTCTTCCTCCACATAGCCTGGGTTTATTAAGTCTCTACACATATTTGAATTGTCGTAGTCAACAACCCTCACAGGAGCAGTCTCTAGAGCAGGAGGTTGAGCACCAAGAACAGGTCGTGCTTGCTCGTGTCATCGGTGGCTTACGTTCAAAACTAGTATACTGTTGATACCTTTGTGGAGCCACTCCACCCCTCGGCTGCTCATGTTCCTGTCTCATTCTCGCGATGCGAGTACATTCCTGTGTGGTATGAGTAAAGTTCCAAGCACAGGCTTGGCACCACTTCTTTGTGGGTTGGTTTGTGACTAGAGGAGAAAAGGTATTACAGTCCTCTGTTTTATGGTCACCGCCACATGCTCCACAAAGATGAGGACCTGTAGGAAGTACACTCCTCATTCTCTGCTGCTGTTGTTGTGGCTGCATGGGTGGACGATAGGTCTGTCCCAATCTCCGTAGTACTAGGTTAGCTATCTGGTCGGGATTTACTAGCGTGCTAGACCCTGAACTTTGGTCGTCTCCCCACCACTGATCTCTAGGTTTCACCTCTGGGCCAGACCCATCTTGGAACTTGAAGTTATCGGTGAAATCCATAGCATCATGGCAGCACTCATTGAAATTTGTATGTTTCTTCGCATAGAGATGTGTATGCAGTGTCGAATTTTTGAGTCCTTTTAAGAAGAGAGAAATTAATCGACTTTGGGCGGGCTTCTCATCTTCAGGGCAACGATTAATGTACTGCTTCATTCTATTTACACAGTCTCTAACACTCTCATTCTCGCCTTGTTTGAAAGAGTAGATGTGTGCTACCGTGTCATGTTGAATTCCCATCAAGGAAAAAGCAGCAATGAATCTCTCTTCCAAAACTCGTAAAGAAGATTTGTCTGAAGCCTCTAATGCCTGAAACCAAGCCAGGGCTTTTCCCTCAAGAGTGAGTCCAAATCCTTCAATTTGAGTATGCTTATCAGCCACTTGCTCAGCTCGAACTGCTTGCCTAAACGCTGCTACATGGTCGTATGGATCTCCCGACCCTTCATACTTCTTTACCAGTTTCTGAAGAGTTGATGGCCTTACTTGTCTTGAATACTCATCATAGGGCCTACGGCCTCTTACTCTCAGTGGGAATTGTTCCTCTCTTTGGAAAGATGGTCCACATGTCTCCAAAATTGGTGTGGGTACCCTATTACCAGCCTCACCAAACCCCTCCAAAGATCTTGTCACCCGCATTTCAGGAGGTGCATTAATGGGATGCCGAGTTGACTCCCCTACCCTCCGATTGTCATAGTGAAAAAGATGTTGGTGTGATGTGACCTGTGGTCGCACATTTGGTGTAGGACGATATCTTGGTGCTAGAGTTGGGCTACTAGCAGTGGTCCACTTAGATGTTGAGGGTCCCTCTCTAGTGAACTCTCGTAGGGGAGGAGCAACAGTTTCTCCAAGAAAGGCTGTCTCTCCTGGTTTGGCTGTATTTGTTGAGAACACTTCCATAAATAATGGTTGTCCTTTCCACGTGAGTTCCCGAATCTCTTTCCAATCTAAGGTTCGGTATTCATTGGCCCATTTATCAATTATTCTGTTCATGTGTCCTGCAAGCTTCTCAACTACCACCACATGAGCTAGAGGAAGATCCAGCTGTGGCAATTTAGTTGTGGCATAATATCCCTCTAACGAGTCCTTATAGACCTCTTGAAGTGGGTCATCCTGTAAGACCTTTGTCACAGGAATTTGTCGTACAAACTCCCATTGGCTTTCAGCCCCCTGATCTATTTTACTCTTGCCTTTCCTATCCCTTTCCAAATTTAGATCTACAAGAAGTAAATCATCTATGGATGGCCTTGAGGACTGGGCATTGGAAGGTCCAGGCATGTCCGGCTCAATGAGCCAGTCATCTCTAGACTCCCTTGCTCTGGAAAGTTCTGATAAGTCTAAGAACTCGGTTTTAGAGAGCTCCCCTAATTTGTCTACCTTTTCTGGATGGTAGGTGACCTCGTAGCGAACACCATCTCCACCCATGTACATGTTACCCTGGTCATTGACTAAAGGTGCTCTATCAAGTTCTGAGAAAATGTCTGCGATCTTAACAAGATACCGTTGTTGGGGGTCCCTAAAGATCTCAGCTCCTTGAGCATTTGTGTAGACATATTGGAGTCTCACATTGAGTGTTAACCCCATGGTGTCGGCTTCAAATGGATTAAAGGATCTTGCGGGTGTCTTATTTAGGGCTACGGGATGACTATTTGGCGGCCCTAGATTGTCCATGGACAATGAACTAGTTGTTCTGGAGGAAAGGGTATCGGATTGGGATTCAGAAAGGGTTTCAGCAATATCTGCCAAATTTCCTACCGATTGGGTCCCACTTTCCTGCGTAGGTACTCTAGAAGGTGCCCTAGGTCCTATGGTGGCAGAATCTACAAGACGTCCCGACCGCAAGTGCATAAGGTCAAATTTTTTTTTTTGGGTTTTTTTATGTGTTTTTGTTTTGTTTTGTTTTTTTTAAATAAAATATATATATATATATGTATATATATATATATATTTTTATCCTACCTAATCACTAAATGCAACTAAAAGGAGTATGTGTGGCGTAACTATCTATCCTATTTTTTATTATTATTATTTTTATTTAATTATGATTTTTTTAAATGATTTTATGTTTTTTATGTTTTTATTTTTTTTAAACACAAAAATTATGAAGCACACTAAAAAAAAAATACTAATTATGCACAAAGTTACAAAAACTAAAAAAAATGCAAGTTACACTAATTATGCAAAAATTTAAAAAATGAAGAATTACAAATTATGCAAAAAAATAGACTCCTAAAAACACTTAAAAATTTATTTTTTATTTTATTATTATTTTTAACTTTTCTTTTGTTTTTTTTGTTAAACTAATAAATTTCGTACCAAATATAAAATATGAATTTACTAATTATGCATCATTTACAAAACTTCTAAAAAATAAAAAAATAAAAAATACAAGCTACTTTAATTATGCAAAAATTTAAATAATGAACAATGGTTTCAAAATACAAAAATAAAAATTGTTTTTTTCTTCTTTTTCTTTTTTTTTTAAAAAAAAATTACAAAAATTTAAAACAATGCAAATTACTCTAATTATGCTAAAAATTACAGAAATGAAAAAATAAAAAATATGCAAACAATATGGACTCCTAAAAAAAAAACAAATAATTTAAATTTTTTTATTTTTTATTTTTTTTATTTTTTTTTCCCTTTCTTCTCTCTATTTTTTTTAATATTTAATTGTTTTCTTCCTTTTTTTTTCTTCTTTTTTCTTTCTTTTTTTTAATTCTTTTTTGTTTTTTATATTTATTATTATTATTTTTTATTTAAAAAATAAAAAAACATGAAAAATTAATAAAAAATAAAGAAAATAAAAAAATAAAAAATTGCACCTACCTTATCCCTCGCCGCTCGCGGAATCCTTCGCCGGCGCGCACGTGGTCTTCTGCCAGCTGCACGTCGTCTTCTACTTCTACACTGCTGCGCTTCCTTCGCGAGTAGGTGTGTAGCCTCCAGCCGCCTCAGCCTACAGGCCTTCGCTTCCACAACGCTGCCCACCCGCTTCTGCTGCTTCGCCCAATGAGGACACACATTCCACGCTGCCGATTTCGCCTTCGCTTGTTGGCCTCGCGACCGCCACCTCCACTCCACACGGCCACCACTCCTGCAGCAGCCGACTTCCACTGCAGCAGCGCCTTCACCACCTCCTTCACTCTCGGCTTCCCCTTCGCCACCCACTCCGCTTTCTGCCGGCCGCCCAGCAGCGCCTCCTTATTTTCTTCGCTCGGCCACCTACTTCCACGTGAATATATATATATATATATATATATATATATTATTGCCGCCTTCGCCTGCGCTTGTTGGCCTCGCGACCCCCTCCACGATGCAGCGCTCGACGCCGCTGTAAAAATATAAATATATATCTATATATATATATATAGATTTATATTTTTTTTTCTTAAGGCCGCCTTCTCTTCCTACACTCTGGTGAGTCCTTCTACTCTCTTTCCACGCGGCCTTTGTGCCCCTTCCACTCCCTTCAACACCAAGATCCCAACGGTAGATACCACAAGCTTAATACCAAGATAATGAAGAAACAAGCAATCCTTGGCCGAGCATTATTTTTTTACTAATTACATACATGTTAGCGAAAAGCATGAAAGCATGAAATGACCAAAAAAAATCAATGAATGTAAGCATAATGACGGTACTTGAAAAAGAATAAAAGCAATAAAACATAAAAAACAATGCGGGAGAAACCTCAACCGTTCAATGTTTTTTTTTTCTTATCCTAACCTTATCCACTCACACCGAGATCACACACCCGAACTTAACCTAATCACTCAATGGTTTTGCAACCAAAAGAGGAAATAGTGGTGGTTTCCACACACTCTCAACCGGATTTGAGTCTTCTCCCCGGCAGCGGCGCCAATGGAGAGACGAAAAACTCTCTCACTTGTAGCAAGAGTAGTATGATCCACACTTAGCTCAATCCAATGGGATTTGCATCCCTTTCGGAGCTAGGGATTCAACCCGTACCGGTGCACAAAAGCTTATCCATTTGATGGAGAGAATGCTAAGAAAACTACTACTAATGACATAGACTCAACACACACTTAAGCTCAATCTTGCTATTGCTCACTCAACTCCACATTCCACTCATCCATACATCCAAACAAGAAGAAAGCTTAGCTATTGCTTACACAAGATCAAAGCATTCTTCATTCTCAAATACTCATTTCCCTAGCATGCACACAACCCTTGAAGCTATCAATAAGAAACATGCATACTAGAGAATTGACATGAGAAGAGAGACAAATATCAACTCATTGCATTGAATTAACAAAAGAATAGAACTTACAACAATGTAGATGGGGAGAGAGAAGAGCTTGCACCTCTATGGAAGAAGAGGGAGAGCTAGTCTCAAGAGAGCTCTAACATGAGTTTGCCCAATGTGTCCATGCTCTCAAATGAGCCACCTTTTATACAAAAATTCTAGAACTCCCAAAAGTTCCCATGTGGGATTATTGTCAAGCCCTCTCCCACATTCATCTACAAAGTGGAACTCTTTTCAAGAGCCCTAAGTGTCTTTTTTGTTGCATCCTTGTATTGATCTTCATTTGTCATGCAACAGTATGTTTTCTTTACCAGGTTGGTATTAAATAATAGGCTAAAAACTTTGAATAAAAGCTACCCATTTAATATGTCTATCTGAAATTAGTGGTTGAGAAAGCAAGTGTTTGATACTCTGATGTGGTTAGTTTTTATTAGAAACTATGAGCCCATCAAATAATGTTTCTAAATTTTTAATGCATGGACGACAACAAACAACTCTTTGTCACATAGGTGCTATACTTACTTTTAGTAGGACAAAAGTTCCTACTCTTGAAAGCAATAGGATGACCATCTTGCATAGCATAGCACCAATGTTACGACTAGCATCGGTTACAGCCACAAAGAAAGGATGTGAAAAATCAGGTAATTATAACATGCATGAGTAAGTGCATATTTTAATGCAAGAAAAGATTTCTCTTAAAGTTCAGTCCATTCATAAGGTTTGGTTTTCTTGAGAAGTTCAGTGAGATAATGTGCCTTATATGCAAAATTATGGACAAACTTGCGATAATAGCTACATAACCCCAGAAAAGATCATAACATACCTTTTCTTGTTCTCACAAGGTTGTAAGCAAAGCATGCAAGCAAAAGCATCTATTATATCTAGAAGGGAGATTCTCATAAGCCATTAAAGAATAAAGAGAATGTGGGGAAGAGGGAGAACTTGAGTTCCTTGCAAGAAAGCACACACACACAAGAGAGAGAGCAAGACGCATGAGAGAGATGGATGGTTGAATTTTCTTCTATCTTCTTCTCTTCTCTACAACCATATAACTAAAAAGATAAGAGTACATATTATATGGGAAAGTACTCAATAACATATAATGGTCGGTCCATAGTGTGAACTTGAATATATGAGCTAGCACTATAGCTATGCCATAACTCTAGTACTCCAAAGTGGCTGTCACACAGCCTGTCATCTACCACTAGTCGCATATCAACCATAATCTCACTAAACATGCCAGTGGCAGAAGTGCAAAATCTATTACCTAGGCAGGCCATCAATGTCTACAGCACTAGTTGAGCTAGATATCTCAACACTCCCTCTCAAGCTCAACTCCATAAACTATATTCTAAGTAAGATCTTAAACTTGTAGAGCTTCTTTGTGCCCAATACCTTTGTGAAGATGTCAGCCACTTGATCCTCTATGTTGACATTCTAGCATGATATATTGGGTTACTAGCTAACTCTATGCTACTCACGTTGTCACATAAATGATAATTGCCCTATCCATAAGTAGCTTTTGAAAGCAGTACCCCTATACTTTGCCTCTGTACTTGACAAAGAAACTCCTCTTATTGCTCCAACTCACAACATCACTCCCAAACAAAAACATAAAGCCACTGGTAGACCTTCTGTCTGTGACACTACCAACCCAATCAGCATTTGTGTACCCATGTAGTTATATCTTTGTACTAGCCTCATAGAAAATTCCATAATAAACTATGGGTTTTATGTACCTGATGATCGGTGACTTCATAGGGGCCTGCATAAACTGACTCACAAGTCTTACAAGATAGCTCAAGTATGGCCTAGTAATGGTCATGTAGATCAAACTACTGACTATGCACTTGCATGTAGTGGGATCCTCTAAAAGCTCACTTGTATCGGCGGAAAGCTTTGTGTTATGCTCTAATGGAATCGAAATAGGCTTACAACCTATCATACCATACTTGGACAACATGTCCAAGCCATACTGCCTCTGTTAGTAACAAAATGCCATGAGTTGATCTCACCAACTCTATGCCTAAGAAATACTGCAGCTCACCCAAATCCATCTCAAATTTCTACTTCAAAAGCCTCTTGACATCCCATCCACGTATGAGTGACCTGCTGATAGCTTAGGCGCAAAAGGTGGATCTACCTTTTCCTTCCCTTTGTGTGATACATGTGTACCTACATCTGTCCTCAACCTTCCTGACCATGGACTAACATTGGATCCATTACTAGATGACTCTCCAGGTCCACTAAGCACTTGTGATTGCTACTCTATATGTAGTGTAGCATTAGTTCTTCTTGCATCTACATCTTCTATTTCCTTCACTAGTGGCTACTCATCTCATCAAAGAAAACATCTTTGATTACTTGCATCTCACGAGTGGTAGGGTTATAACATCTATAACCTTTTTGCTCCAAAGCATAACCAATGAAGATGCATTTCTCTGCCTTTGGATCCAACTTTGTTCTCACTTCGTTGTTGGGAACATGCACATATGAAATACACCCAAACACTTTCAAGTGAGACACATTCGGTTTTATACCTCTATAAACTTATGTTTAGGCGTCATACCATGAACAAATACAATGGGGGTCCTGTTCATAATATACACAGTAGTTGCTACTGCTTCTATTAAAAAATAATGTGGCATATTCTTTTTAGACATGCACGTTCCACTTCTGCAATGTGCCTATTTTTTATTTTTGTAACACCATTCTAGCGAAGTGTACCTACATGTAAACTATCTCTTAATTCCCTAGTTTCTCAAGAAATTACTGAAGAGAAATACTCTCCCCCACCATTTGATCTCAGGCATTTTATTTGTATGCCTTTTTTCTTCTTGACCACCAAGACTTTAAATCTCTGGAAGTGAGCAAACACCTCACTTTTTTTCTTTATGAAATAAACCCACACTTTCCTAGTGTGATCATCAATGAATGTAACATAATAATATCTATAGCCTGCAATTGTTGCAGTCTTGGTTGGTCCCCATACGTCTAAATGTATAACATCTAATAGCCTTGCACTGACATGCTTTTCATGTGGGAAAGCATGTTTGGCCTACTTACTAAGATAGCATGCTTCACATACTTTATGCATTCTTTCAACCTTAAACTTTAGCAAACCTACAAAACAATATTTTGGGCATGCATAGACTTCAACCACTGTTTTACATGACCAATGTGCTTCCGTCATATGTCAATATCTGCAACAATGCACCTGTTCCATGCATAAACATGGCTACCTTTACCTTAAGGCGTGTTTAGGACGAACAACCTCATGACTTAGAGTTGAGGGAGGATGCTACTTTAGAGGAGACCTTAAGTTTGGCATATATCTAACAACATAGGTGTCAAACTGCTATCTTTTACTTTGAGCCTATGTAAAATGGAGACAAAGTTGTAGACTCTAACAATTGTAGAGGACACCATAGGGATACACAGAGCAAGAGCTTCTATAACATTCATGAGAAGTAAAAAGAGTTGATGCTACACATTTATAAGAATCAAAAGAGTTGGAAGAAAGATCATGATGTCATGTTACACACTTATGAGAAGTAAAAAGAGTTGATGCTACACATTTATGAGAAGTAAAAAGAGTTGATGCTACACATTTATGAGAAGTAAAAAGGGTTGGAAGAAAGCATGATGTCATGTTAGCCAAAAACAACCTAGAAGTTACCCCAAAGGAGGTGCATGAAAAGTGCCTATTCCAAGGACTCAATCATGAAACCTATAGCTAGATGACCATCAACCAAAACTCCTCATTGTATGACATGATAGCCCAAAACAAAGGGAAGGGACATAAGATCCAATTTAGAGAGGAAACAATGATAACACTTAGCTAACTTGGCTACTGTAGATACAAAGACCATAAAAATGAAATATTAAATGAACACACCTCAAGTAAGAGAGACTTTAAGAGTGGTAAAAGTAAGAAAAATTGGAATGCATACCATAGCTTCACATCCCCATGTGCCCACCATGAAGGGTTAGAGAAGAAACTATTGCTCTACCACCACTTATGACATTTGTATCAAAATTTATATGAATTGGATCAGCTCAAATAATTCCACAATATGTACCAATGGCTCCATACTATAAAAATTTAGAAGGTTAATACATACCACCAACTTTGACAACACCCCTAGTAGCTGTAGCATAGTTATAGTAGATATGTTGAGATTAGCATAGGAAGATAGGAAGGGGGTGGCGAGAGAAGTTAGAAAGAGATCCAAGAAAGCTAGCTCGTTTGGTGAAACTAATTTATAAGTTTCGGGATGGTATTGATTTAAAATAATATTTGGAGATCTTTGCATACATCTGTAATAATAAACTAGATGACTTAACTTATGTTAAGGTGTTTAGTTTAATAATGGATGGGAAAGTGGGTGAGTGGTTTAAATCAATAAAACTTGAGGAACAAGTAGATTTTGAAACCTTAAAATCAACATTCATGGTTGTATTTTCTCAAATGGGAAAATGGAGTAGTGTAATTACATAGCTAAACAATATTAGCCAAACAAAGGAGAAAGTGTGTAAAATCATAGCTCACATGAAACATTTAAACTTGAGGTGTGAATATAGGAAGCAATTGAGAGTTATGATCAACTATCATCACAATTTCCTATAGGATTACAAAATGTTAGGCTTTATAACTACATTTGGCCACATACTTGTCTCCTAACCACCTCGCCACATTTGGCCACACCATCTAGCGTCTAAACTAGGAACTCTGTGGTAGTGCCCGAGTGCTCACCACATTGGAAACTCCTCATATAGGGGGCATTAAAAAATATGGCACGTCCATCACCATAACAACATAAGGGTGGACAAGGGTAGAGCATTAAGCAATAGATTTTCAAACAGAGCTACCCAAACTACTAAACTAACTCCTAAACAACCACTAAATACTTAAATGTTTGTGATATCAACTCAACAACATCTGTTGCATCTCAGTTGTTGGAAATTAGGTGGGGGCCAAAGGTCACCCATCCCAATTGTGTTCACGCCAAAGCACACTAACGTGGAGGTTTTCATAAATTGGTCTAGCCATCTAGACCCCAGAACCTTAAGGTGCTAGAGAACCTCTAGTATATCCACTTTGTGGAAATCTCCTAGTGCTACGCTTTGGCACCACTTTTCTCAACACCCCCCTCAGTGCCAACTTGTCCACTTTTTCTTAGTTAGAGGTTGTACTTTGTCCATGTTTTCATGGCTTCAAAAACTTAACAAAGACTTAACGTGGCTACTCTTTAGTGACTTAGAGGTTACAATTCAACCCATGGCTTTGATACCATGTCGAAAATTGGGTGGGGGGCAAGTCCCAAGAGGTCACCCATCCCAGTTGTGTTCATATGCCAATGCACACTTAATTGGAGGTTTCCAAAAATTGATATAACCATCGAGACCCAAAAACAAGGTGATAGAGGACCTCCGGTCTCTATCCATTTTGTGGAAATCTCCTAGTGCTACACTTTGGCACCACTTTTCTTAACATCAATTGCAAATCATTGTCAAGGATCGCACACGATGCCCAATGAAGAATAATTTGAATGTGCAAGTGGTAAAGGATGCCTAGTTTATTCCAACATAGTGGGATAGAGTTATTGAAGTAGTGGTGGTTGTATCTTCATGTAATCCATGCCTTTCCTAACTTTTTTCATGCACTAGTGCTGCGGATATCAAGCTTAACTAGTGTTGCGGATATCAAGCTCAACTAGTGCTATGGATATCAAGATCAACTATTGATGACCCACACTTGGGTTATAGCTTTTGCACTTATACCACTGGCATCGCGTTAGTAAGATTATGGTTGATATGCCACCAATGGATGACACGCTGTGTGATAGTCACTTTGAAGTTCTAAAGTTATGGCTAGTGCCAACTCATATAGTCGAGTTCACACTATAGACCGACCATTGTATGTTATTGTAGGAGATTACTTTCCCTTATATTATATACTCTTATCTTTTTAGCTATATAGTTATAGAAAAGAGAAGAAGATAAAAGAAAATTCAACCATCCATCTCTATCATGTTTCTTGCTCTCTCTTTTGTGTGTATTTGCTTACAAGGAACTCAAGCTCTCCCTCTTCCTTGCATTCTCTTTATGGTATTAAAGCTCCAATTTGTGTGAGAGCTAAGGAGGCAAGCAAAATACAAGAACAAAGCAACCAACAAGAGATACATGGGTAAGAACATCATCATCTCTTTCCCTTTTTATTTAGGTACGACACCCCCTGGGTAGCTATGGGAGTTACACAT
Source organism: Cibotium barometz (assembly GCF_041138505.1). NCBI lineage: Eukaryota > Viridiplantae > Streptophyta > Polypodiopsida > Cyatheales > Cibotiaceae > Cibotium > Cibotium barometz. The sequence continues at coordinate 11,883,906 of NC_141094.1, read as the reverse complement.
CTCTGATTGAGAAGCTATCTTCTCGCAGGCTTAGAGGTGCTTATAAGGTGCATAATACTTAGTACTTTGTATTGAGTTTTTACAGCAACAAATGCATTTCAAGTGCATTTTGATCTCCATTTGGTCATTGCAAGGTGTTTTCAATAGTTTTGAGAAGTTCTAGTTAGAGAACTTTCTATGGTTGAAGTCTAGTTATTGCAGTGCAGCATTACATTTTGGGAGTGTAAACAGTGTTTGCACATGCATTGCTAATCTTGGGTGTATGTACATGAACTCTAATCACATCTAGTGGCATACAAGTATTGAAGTATCGCTGCAATCGTCATAGAAGATATTGTTATGTTAAAGGTTGCATATAGAAATTATCTATTTGCAAGTTTTTGGTTGTTACAAGTAAACATGTATGACGGACTCAATCAGATTGTGAGTGAAAATCTAGACAAGAAAAACTTCAATGCTTAGAAGTTCAGAATGACCAATTTCTTGATGGGTAAAGGATTTTGAGACTATGTCAAAGGAGACAATGAGGAACCTCTAGAGTTGTCTAAAGAGAATGCCACTCCAGTAGATATAAGGACTGGAACCAAGGTGCAAGGAAATTCATGTATTGGCTTTCAATCAGTGTCACAAACATAATAATAGGACACATACACAGGATGCTAGCACTCTTTAGCTTGCATGGTAGAACCTAGTGCAAATATTCTAAACCAACACAAAGGCAAGGAAACTATAGCTAAAATAAGAGCTATATATTTTGGAGAAGAAAAGCATGTTTATCAATAAGTATGCTTTAAAGATCAAGCACATTGTTGAATCCCTTGGGTCTATCAATGTATCAGTGAAAGATGATGATTTAGTGAGTGCCTATCTAAATGGACTTGACAAAGAGTACAAGCCATTCAAGACCTCCATTGTAGTCAGGGAGAATGTTCCCAACTTTCGAGACTTAGTGTCTGTTGATCATAGAAGAAAATTCTCTTGATGATGAGGACTCTTCTTCACAAAGCAAGAACACATCAGAACATGCCTTCTACTCCTATTCAGGTAGAGGCCAAGGTAGAGGTCATGGTCGAGGCCAAGGTGGTTGACCGACATGGAAACCAAAATTATGGACAACAACAGTCCAATGATTTGCAGAGTAGTATAGCAACAATCATACACAAGTGGAACAATCGAGTTTAGAGGCAGGAGAACTAGAGGGGCCGATGTGGTTAGCAAAGAAAATCAAAGTGCAAATAGCATAGAGTGCTATGGCACATAGCAAACACTTCTTTAAAAAGCAGAATGACATTAAAGGTAGAAAGTTATAGCAAGGTAACTATGCGCCGTCTAGTAAGCATGGTGGTGATGAGACAGAAGTGAGCAATTAATTGTGATGCAGCACATGCTCAATTCCACAATAGGAGATGTGTTAGGATCTAAAGATATATGGTATGTAGATTGTGGCACCTTTAACTAAATGACCAGTCATGGTGGTGAATGGTTTAGAAATATGCAAAAAATAGAAAAACCACGTTATGTGGAAATAGGTAATGATAATGTGCATCCCATTGTGCATGTTGGTAAAGTGCCATTGTCTATGCAAGATGGCAAAATGAAGTACTTGGAAAATGTACTTCATGCTCCAAATATTACATGTGATATAAGGACCATTCCTTTGTGACTGACTACATATCCATGCTACATATTATCACTTTTGTCTCTTTGATCCATGGATTCCTCAGTAAAAGTTGTGTTTAAAGATTCATGATGTCTTAGGTTAGTAACACTCGAGTATCACTTGAGCAATATGAACTTAAGCGCGGTTTTGGTAAGAGGATCTTGGATTGTTTGATACACTATAAACTGGATGAATGTTATTTTTCGAGAATGTGCCCGTAGAATGGTTCAAAATTTCTCCAATTTTAGGCCATAAGATATTTCCAATTCCCATGAATTTCATGTAAATGTACTAATCTTGCTCCACAATATCACTTTTTTAAAAACTTTGGGATAAATTCATAGATTTGATATTCATACAAATCCATAATTTTTATTTTCAATAAAAAAATATTATATTCATACCATAGTAATGATAATTATATCTGTCATACCAGTTAAAAAGTACATTAAAAAAATTTATACAAAGTAAGTTTTATGTATGAAATGAATCATACAATAAACCAAATTATATATGTGAATGGCCTTTTATCTAAATTCTATGATGTTTGATTGATAGTGTTATGCGATGTACAAGATGGAAAAATATGTGTACTAAACAAATTATACCAATGGGCATGTGAAAATGTTCGACGTATTAATTTAAATGTCTAACCATTTGTACAAACATATCTGTACGGCCATTTGACATATAAAATGATTTATATGGATAAGGTGATACGTGTTAATCAAAGATTGGAGTACACCTGCCATGTGTGTCAAAATTTGATTATCCAAATTAAATAATATTATACACCAATATTTATCCTGTACGTTGTAGTTATACAACATATAAGATGACTTGACATGTACAATTCTAGACTTCAAAGTTTTGTGATTTTGATGCACGATGACTTGACATGTACAATTATAGGCTTGTAATTTTTGAGTTGGTTTTTGGGGATTTAGCGAATAAATCAAGTCATAATGCACCCAATTTTTCTATCAATTAAAAGTCTTAAGCTTAAGTTTTAAGGATTTTTAAGTTTTTAAACCCAAAAAAAGAGTTGAAACAAGGTTTCCCTTGAGTTTCCAATAGTCTTCATCCTTCAATGTCAAAACAAAAGCAAAAAACATGCTTTTTCTACACCTTTCTTTCTTCATACACCCATTATTACCAAGCTCACAAATGGGTAAGTATACCATATCAAGTGTGCTAAGCTAGTTACATAAAAGAGGGAGGGCAAAAAGCAATTCCTTGGTAACAATGCTAAAGATGTTATCTTCCACACCTATTATCACCAAGCTCATAAAGAGCCATGGGCAAGTCTACCACATCACAAGTGTGCTAAGCTAGCTACACAAAAGAGGGAGGGAAACAAGCCATTCCTTGGTAAATGTAATTTTTTAATCTCCCACCCTAACCTAGGCTAGAATAGAATGACAACTTTCATTGGGAACTATGTGCATTGAGTCATGCTCCAAAGAGCAACTTTTTTTGGTCGTTTCTATCCCCCATTCACTCTAACAATGTGTCACTTATTATGGTTACTCAGTCACACAACTTTTTGTTGGTCATTTCTATCCCCCATTTACATTGTCTCTTGAGTTAAGAGTCATATCAAGACTACATGTGGTCTAATGTGGGCATAACAATGCTTAATGTAAGGCCTCAAGCTCAGATGGTAAAGATGCTACTAGTTTTGGAGAGGTGTGGATGGGTTAAAGATACAATCACGGTGATAAAGGCCAGTTCACATGCTTCAAGGTTGAATGGAGATAGAATTTGTTGGTTTTCCCTTGAGATGTGTTTTCTTTGAAGATCTTTGGAGATTCCTACTCAATTGAAGAGGTTCCAAGTAATGAGTTGTAATATAGACCAAGATTTCACCCACCATAGCCCCCCCCATACACACTAGAGAGGTACCAATGGTGGATGGCTATTGAAGAAAAGGTTTAGTGCATGTGCTACATATTGTTATAAGTACCTATGTCTACAAGATGTGCATGTGAAGTGCAAAGACCTTGTGAGAAATGTAGATGCACTGCATATGAGAAATGCAGACTTTGTTGAAGGAGAGGTTGTGTAGGTAGGCCACATGAATGGTTTGAATGGTGGCATCTCTACTCAAGGTATGTGTAGACTATTTGATATAGTCAAAGGTTGAGGCTTGACCTCAACTTGATTTTATGTCTAAGGAGTCTTTTATTCAACTATAGGATTATGGTTAGGCCTCCTAAACTCTGTTGATGTGGAGAGGTTATGTTGATAGGCCACATGAATAGCTTTTTGTGGCATCTTTGCTCAAGGTATGTATAGAGTATTTTATATAGTTGCTCTATGGGTTATATTGGTGCATGTTGGGCATGTGGCATAGTTGGCGATAGGTTGACTTCATTCCTCAGCAAACAAGGGCCTACGGTAGTTCAACTTCATTCCTCAGCAACAAATGAGGGTCTTCATGGCTACCAAGGTGGAGTGGATTTGATAATATTTGATAGGGTATTTGAGGCTTGGTGGTGCCATGAGTTTGAGAAAGTTTCATGAACAAGTGTCAAGGTTAGGCACTACCAATTGAGATTTGATTGAGTAAACAAAGGGTAGTGTCCAATAAGAAAATGGATTGGTCATAGAAGAGGAGGGTGGAGAGAGTCAATTGCTACAAGGTGGTGTTGATGCGAGTAAGGGATGGTGGAGAAGGTGGGGGTGGAGATTGGTTCGAATAATAAGATGCTCAAGCTTGTGGAATTATGTCTTTGCTTCTTGGATCTTGAATTCTAACTTGGAAACCTTCCAAATGGCCTCATAATGTTGGCAACCTTCTTAATGGGCTCATAAATTTGATACAAAGTTCTTATTAGAAATGGTTGAGCTTCTTGAGCTCTTCTTATACGATTGAGCTTCTTATTTTAGGAATGGTTGAGTGATCTTCTTGGATGAACTCATCTTGACACTTGACTTCATGTGAGTTTGTGCCTCTTGGATATGTCATAGCTACATGGCCCATAAGCCCAATTAAAACCAAGTGGATGGCATTGTGGACCCGAATAAGTGGGTACTTTCCAAACAAAACAAAAATTTGTTTGAAAAACTTAAAAAATAAGTAAACCAAGAAATTAGACTCTAGAAAACGATGGAGTCAGTCCAAATGTGTAAGACATTAGTGTGTAGCTGTATGTAGTCACCTCTCTTACTTGTGAGAATCATGAAGGAACCATGATCAAGGAGTAAGACGTTGTTGTGTAGCTATACATAGCCGCCAATCACCTCCTACTTGTGAGGATCATGAAGGGACTTATGCAATCATATATATTTCATAGTGTGAGGATTTTCCTGGTGTGTAGCTGTACATAGCCACCAATCACCTCTTACTTTATGAGGATCATGAAAGGAGTATGTAGGAGGAACCATATGCAATTCCTAGTGTAATGATTTTCTAGCCGGACACACTAGGCCATTGCATATGATGTCTCGAGGTGGGCCTCTCTACCTGATACATGTAGATGTCATTACCATACTTTGAGAAGACATATTTTATCGCATATACGGGGTTGGGGTCCTCATAATAACGTTGCAAAGAAGAAACCTTGACTTTGCAGCTTAGTGTTTATGACATGACTTGTATAAATTATGATAAGGACAACTTGCTGATCACAATAGAGAACGATTATCCTATGCCCAAGATAGATGAGCTGTTATACCACTTGCATGGAGCCCAAATATACATTTATGCCTATCAATTAGATTCATAATCCTAATGGCTTGATGATTACAAGGTAATGCACAAGGTAGTGGGCACATGGCCGGATACCAAATAGATGTGCTTGGTGGTGTGGTGGTGTTACCACCACAATCCCCATTCCATTGCTACTCTGAGCCAAAGTCCATGATTACCAATCATACGTGAATACCCATACAAAAAGTCCCAAGGTAGATGATGGCCCAAGGTAGGTGAAGGGTGGCGGCCGCCGTCAGAGTAGGTGAAGTTAAGGTTTATGGCGGCTAATGGTGGTTCCCATACAGTGCACACACACGGGCTAACACTTGGGACACCCGCCGGTGGGTCGGATTCCCAATCCGACGACCCGAACCCACAATCATAGGCTCATACCGGTGTCGTGTACATAACTTGAATCGAGTGGAAGTATAGTGTAACCATTTCATGGCAACATGCCAGGGCTGGAACCCATTAGATACAGTGCCATCCATACGTGATCATACAGCAAAAAGACATAAAACAATGTGTGGATTAGAATGTTGATACTCGAGGGGCATGGAACAGAGCAGGTACCCAACATGCATAGCCATAGGCTCAGATCAGCAAAAAGCATCGGCATCCTCCTTAACCTACCTCCTACTATGTTGAAGTCCCTTGCACATCCAAAGAGGTCTGCAAGCTTGCTTTAATCCGGGAACCATGTGTTGCTCACATCCAAAGAGGTCTGCAGCTGAAGAGAGGATCACATGCTATGTGCAGATTGAGCTGCCCATAGCGCTGGGCCCGTCCAACATGTTCCGGGTGCTGGGCAGAGTCTGCAGGCCGTCTCCTTCAAGCAGACCTACCGGCCGGCCGCCGGCCATAGCTACATATCCATCCAACTCACCGCCTCCTTCGACTTCAGCAAGTGAGCCATTCGGATCCACCACAGCGGTGCCAAAACCTTTCCTGACGACTTCTGCATGCATGCTTTGTCCCTGGTTTATGGCTCCAACATTACCCACAAGCTTCCAAGCTGTAGAGCATCTGGGGGCACACCCTCTGCTTGCATCTGTTTTACACAGTTAGGCGCTTCCTCATCATTCCCATGCTCAGCACATGTATTTGACTTGACGGCCTCTGTCCATAGCTCCCGTGCTGCCACAGGCTTTCAAGCTGTAATAAGCAACCATGATTGCATCCCAAAGCATGCCATCCAACATCATCTTGTCCAAACAGATCAGTGCTTCCTCACCAAGATTGTGATCAGCATACCCAGCAAATAAGTGTAGTCCATGAGACAACACAATGAACTAGCAGTGTGTCAAACACTTTGTGCTGCTGCAAAAGTGATCCACACTTGGCAACCATATCCACCAAAGCACTACCCATGTAAGGATCTTGTTCCAGCCCCTCTTTGGCAATATTAGCATGCACTTGCTTGCCCCTGGCTAGGGCTCGTATGTTATCACAAGCATGCAGAGTGCAACCAACCGTGTCCGGGTGTGGATGCATTCCCTCACTTTGCACTTGGTTCAAGCAATTTAATGCTTCATTACTGAGCCTTTCATTAGCATATGCGGAGATCAGGGTATTCCGGGGGACTGCATTCTGGACTAACAGTTTATCACCCTACGTGCGGAGAACCTTCTCATTAGCTAATACCAGATCATCCTGATTGTCCACTCCATGAAGGAAATCCGATGAAGTGCTAGAGGCATCCAAGGGCATCACCGCTCTTTTGGCCTTCATGTTCCTTCAGCCTTCATCCCAACCATCCCATCATCATGGCTAGAATTACTATTTGGATCATCCGTGACATTTTCTGGTCTCTTGCAGAGCCACATTGCTCCTCCACAACCTGACTGTTGTCCTCATGTATCTGAGCATCCGGGAGATCATCCTCCATGCTCTCCTGCATACCGAACTGAGGGTTCTGGACATGTGAGGGCATTCCGGCTCTCTCTTGGCCGCACAACTCCTCCACTGCCTCACCTGTACCTCATGCATGGTTGCGTGCTGCAACCCTTCTCACTCATTTATTGGAGCATCCTCAATAAATGCCAAGATCATTGCATTTGGAACAATAGCACATGGCCTTCCATGTTATTGGGAGGCATCTGATGACCATGACTCTATGGAATGGAGATCACACAGAGCTTTTCTATGTGCAAGGATGTAGGCCAGATCCCTACCATATCCGCTAGGATTCTGAGCAACTTGCATACCAATAGCCATGGGGTATTCCAATTTATTCTCACTCTCATCAGACTCAAATTTATCTTCATACTTGTCACTTAAGGCATCCACTGCTTCTTGCAACATTTGAATGCAATGAATGTTGGAGCAAGATTTCTTTCTTTTCCCATCATGATCTGCATGCCAATGCTCTGCCTTGTCGAGCAAATCTGAAAGTTATTCCAGCTCCTCATGTGCTTCCTCCATTTTTGTCATAGTTGGATGCATTTCGGAAGTGCTTGACAATCCGGTATAGCTTTTTGCATAAATGCAGCCTGCAAAATTTGATGCATGTTTCTTGCTTGGAACATGGGTCACACAGGTATGGGCAATCTCTAGTGGAATGACCACGGTGTAAGCAAATAGCACACTCCTTCTTTTTAGCCATTCAAGCAAGGCTAGATCATGGCAAGGCTAGTCTATAAACCATGTGAGGTTATGGCTAAAGGAAAAGGGAGCCAAACTTTCTTAGGCACAAAAGGGAAACATAGGATCTCATGCCTTCTGGGAAAAGACATTGAGCAAAAGGAGCTCTCCTAGAATGTTCCCAGTGGTAGCTTCTGTTATGGTGAACTCCGTATAGTGCCAAATGAACGGCCTTGCAGAGGAAGTTGATGAAAATTTCTCATGTGACAGGACACTCCTTGTGCTGGTTAATCCGATTGCCAGTTAGACCATCCCTCTATACGTCATGGAGATTTGTGAGGAGCAGGGTTTGCTTGGTATGCTTAGTTCTTGTGAAGAAATGCATCTATAAAAAGACTTTTTCGAGTGAATCTTGAAAGATCCCTGTCCCCTCCGCGCAACGAATCGTGAGGTGCTAGCAGCGGAAGTAGCACTTCTTGCGCAGGGCAGAGCCTCTCACTCGGGGCCTCGTCCACGGATATCTGGACAAGAGACTAATCCCTCAGTTCTTCCAAAACCAAACCCGGAAAAACTTCCCTCGCCCAGCAGACAGGCGATTCCTCCAGGATAATTTTATTCTAACATAGTCAAGGTCATCACTAACCAAACTGATCCGATTGAACCTGTAAGTCTCATAGTCAGATCAAGGAAAAGACTTGCACTTGGATCATAGAGTCCAACGCTTTTTTCCTCATCAAGAGGCACAACCGTTGATTCTTTTCCATAGAACAAGGGTTATCCGGGATTTACTTCAACTATCGTAAGTTAACAGAATTGAGTCTCATTTTAGGGATCCATCAGTCCAGCCTAACCCCATCCAATCCCATGGGTTAGCCAACCACCCAACCACTGTAGTGATAGGATCCATTTAGAAATTTGGTTATGTTTTGCTCCGAGTACCATGAAAAAGAGTTCCCAGGCCCCCTAGTCGGCGCTTCAAGCAAACTTCAAGATAGTCACACTTACATACCCAATATAAAATTGCATGTTTCACAGATTCAGCTGTCTTTAAAACAATCTTTTAATGAAACCATAGTATCACTGATCATAATCCTCCAAAATATCCAGCTTGAATTCTAATTTCCAATCATTCCTTCATTGGTGTACCTATGGCATCATTGGCAACCAGAACGCTCACCACTTGCTCACTCAGGGGCCTTTTCAAAGTTCCTAGCTCATAGTACCTGGAAATATATTCACTAAAAAAATCCAGATGGACTCTTCGTTGAAGATCAGCAAGATCAACTAACAGATCCATATAAAAGAGCCATGGACTCATTCGTTGAGGACCAGCAAGGTCAATCAACCAGATCCATGCCCGAGTTCAGAAAACAACTATAACACCTTGTTCCATTTTTCTTCCTCGACACACGCGTGGGTATCTTCGGCGACCTAGAGCCCGAGCACCGTATGGTCAGCACCCTCTAGGCTCCTTCGCAGGTGACCTAGCGCTTCACTCATAGGCCGCTTCCTTGATCCCTCATCCACTGTACCCGAAGCTCACCATTAAATCAAACTGAGGCTGGTCAAGACCTCGGCCGATCGTGCTACGCAAGACATCCTCCGTTGACTCTCCGTCAGATGTTGCAACTTTATCACTTAGATCTCCCATGACCTCATTCACAAGATGGTCAAAATGCTTTCCCAGCATTCTTGACATAAAATAGTCATTTAAAAACAGGTCATAAATACAGTTTCTAATGAACTCTCATCTTTTCACATTGTTCCTCATCATTTCTCGCTATTCCACATTCTTCTACATCAATTCACATTGCTTATTCCACATCCAGTCATATGTATTCTCATCGTCTTCATCCATTCTCATCCAGTCACATCATATTACATCTCATCCATTCATATCTACCTATATCCACATCACATCCATTCACATCTACCCCGATCCACATCACCTCACATCACATCCATTCACATCTACCTAGTTCCTTTACATCTATTCAGATAAATACTCATAATTTGAATTATGCCAAAAATTTCTCTTTTACCATTTAATTACTTGGATCTCAAATATCATGGGAATTTCTCTTTTTGTATAAAAATAAATTTACCAAAATTTACTCTTTTCTCATAATCAATTAATTATGCATAATTACAAAAAAATTATTTCTCATGAATATGATGAAAATCATTCTTTTTGCATAGGATGTCTAATCCTAGAATATGGTAGGAAGTCCTCTTTTAGCTTTATGCATAAAAATAAGATATGCATTTTTTTCTGAAAATTTTACTATAGCTTCGCTGCTATTACTGATAATTCTCAAATTTTCTTAAAAGAGTAAAAGCTTTTAATGAAAATATGATAGTAGTTCCTCTTTTATGCTTAAAATCAAACTACGAATTTAAATCATAATTTAAATCATAATTATAAACTTAATTATGATTATCTCACTAGATTAAGCTTATTCCATTATTTTTCTTTTTTCAAATTGATAGGATAATCTATTTCTCATTTAGAATCAATCAACGTAGTTTTTAACTACTTATAAATAATCTAAAAGAAATAAATTTGTTAACACAAAATCATAAAAATACCATTTTCTTAATCTCTAGCTTATCAAGCATAGAATTTAGCTTTGAATTAAGAGACTATCATTGAGAAGCATCCTTTTTCAAGGGATTTAGCCATAAAGATGGCTATTCTTTTAGAGAGAGAGATTTACTTAAAGAAAGTTGATTCTCTATTAGCAGTGAAGCCCTCGACCAATCAATTGGTCCACCAATAGGAGAAGAGCAACTCCAAGAGTTGTTGTAGAGAGAGAGAGCTCCAAGCTCCCAAGAGAGAGAGAGCTCCAAGCTCCCAAGCTCCCAAGAGAGAGAAAAATTTAAAGGATAATAGAAAATATGATTATTTTAATATAATACTGGCATAATATAGCTCCAATATTTTTTTACAAAAGAATAAGGGTATATTTATAGGTGTGAGGGAGGCCACTAACCAAGTCCAACTGGGTTCTAGAATTTTTCAAGTTGAGTTTGACTCAATTTGGACAAGATTTGGACTAGTTTAGCTCCCTTTTTGATTTGGTTTGAGCTAGGAGAGAGGAGAGATAAAAATATCACAATTTTGTTGAATTAAAACCCTTCTACACATGTGAAAAAGGCACCTACCTCAATAGTCCCCCTCTCCTTACCAAGGTGTCAAAAATGCTTCATTATTTCAAAATATCTCATTTTTTTAGTAATATCTCATAATTTTAAACTAATAAACCTTGTACTTAGTCAACTCTTCAACTTATGTGAGCATTTACTCATTTTTGGGTATTTTCTTTTATTCTTTTGGATTTATCTCATCCCAACACTTGGATTAATCCAATTGGCCCATTGGAACCTTAATTGGACCATAATCTAAAAAATTCTGAAAATGTAGACCCTTAGGCTAAGGTCCCTTATACACATTTTCAATTAATTCCAAATGCACATTGAAAAGTTCATTTTGAACTTCTGTTTCAGGGGAATCCATTTTAGACACTAGGAGGATTTTTATATCCAAAGATATCTCAATTTTGGATTATCTCTCTCTAGGCCAAAACAGGGTAAAACAAGATCTTTCTCCTATTTCAGAGAGGGGAATAATTTCAAGAACAGAAGAGGAGGTTCTTATACTTTTACTCCCCAAAAGCTGAAGGGAGGAATCTTACATCCTGCCCCACTTAAAAAATGCGAGATGTCCTCATCTCGTATGCTGGAGGGTAAACTCTTTCACCTTAAGATCCAACTGATTCTCGGGTTCCTTATAGTCTGGTCAACCCACGTAGAATCCTGGGGGATAAAGATCCCTTCTACAAGAAGAACATACAGAACTCATTATCAGAGAACAATTCATTCACAATATAAGAACATTCATATTCTTAACACAATAATGGTCCATCAGATTGGAATTTCCATTTGAACATTCCCCACGAAAATTCCAGTTATGCACATTCTCAATTTGTCATCCCTTAATTAGATCCAGTGGGTCAAAGGTCAAATAGCAGCAATCTGTCAGCACAATCCACTAATCTCATAGTGATTTGCTGAAGTTATAATTGTCATTCCAGTTACTAACATCATCACTAGGATTCGTCCCATTCATCCTCATTGTGGCTTTGTTCAACTTATCTTCTTTCAACCAAAATTCAGAAATCATCATCTTTCAATCACAATCCAAATCAACTCATCAATTCTCAACTAGAATTCTAAAATCATATCAACCAGCATTCGAATTCATCCTCTGGATAGCATTTTTGCTTATAATTTCAAGGTCTTTGATTTACTCATATATATTGTCAGTAAAGAGCTACAGATATACCCACAGTATATACGGGTAGTCACGGTCCTTGAAGCTATAAGGTAAATACCATCATAAGGTAAATACCATCATATCTAGGCCTCAAGCAAGTCAGGGATTCCATATAATTGCGGTACTTCCATCTGAAGACCCAATTTCCAATTTATGAATTTTCATTTTGAATATCAATTTATATGAATTTCATCACATAATTACAATCTTTTACTGGTACTTCATAAATTTTTGACATTTCTTGCTTCTCGGTTGATCCACTTATCCAATTTGTTCTGATACCAGATAAAAGATCCCTGCCCCCTCCGCACGCAACAACGAATTTTGGGGTGCTAGCAACGGAAGTAGCACTTCTTGCACAGGGTAGAGCCTCTCACTCGGGGCCTCGCCCATGGATATCCGGACAAGAGACTAATCCCTCGGTTCTTCCAAAATCGAACCCGAAAAAACTTCCCTCGCCCCCTAGTAGACAGGTGATTCCTCCAGGATAATTTTATTCTAACGTAGTCAAGGTCATCACTAACCAAACTGATCTGACTGAACCCGTAAGTCTCATGGTCAGATCAAGGAAAAGACTTGCACTTGGATCATTGAGTCTAACGCTTTTTTCCTCATTAAGAGGCACAGCCATTGATTCTTTTCCATAGAACAAGGGTTATCCGGGATTTACTTCAACTTTCGTAACTTAACAGAATTAAGTCTCATTTTAGGGATCCATTAGTCCAGCCTAACCCCATCTAATGCCATGGGTTAGCCAACCTAACCCATCTAATCCCATGGGTTAGCCAACCGCCCAACCACTGTAGTGATAGGATCTCATTTGCTGGAGAACGGAGCGATGTCACCTTTGAAACTCATCCTATCATACAATTTGTAGACGACATCAACGAACCTTGCGCTTGGAATGATTATTGTTGCTAGAATTTGTGATTTAGAATTGGTTGTTGTTTCACGGCATTGTTAGGGAGGTCACAATGAACCCTACCCACACTATCTTCGATGCCAACACCATTCAAGGTGTTTTCTTACCCAGCCCATCGATAAGCCTATGATTTGTGTGTAGTACTAAGGTGATGTGAGAGAATTGCTATTGAGGAGATCTCCTCCAAGGTACTGACGACCAAGACAAGATTTACATTGACAAGGTGGACATCAAGTAGCTGCAAACAAGGTAGCTACAATGGCAGATGGGCCTTAGGTGCAGTTATGGCTGTTGCTATCCTTTTCTTTTGGCCACCTCAAATCAATGGTAAGAGATCCCAAGATAGTTCTGCTAGATGAGGCCACAAGCGCATTGGATACAGAAGCAGCGCCGCTGGTGCAAGAAGCATTGGAGAAGGCAGCTGCGTGGAGGACAATCTACTTGAGATTTTTGGAGAAAGGATAGCTTCATCTCCCAAAGGGGTTGTGGGGTTATCCCATCATGGTCGCCAAGGTGTCAGGGGCATTTTTGCCCTAATAGAGAAACCAAAAAGAAAACAAGAAAAGGAATAAAAAGACAGAGAAAACAAAGAGAGAGAGTCTCCATTGCTGCTCTCACACCCAAGTTCATGATTACCAATCATACGTGAATACCCATACAAAAAGTCCCAAGGTAGATGATGGCCCAAGGTAGGTGGCCGTCAGGGTAGGTGAAGTTAAGGTTTATGGCAGCTAAGGGTGGTTCCCATACAGTGGATGCACATGGGCTAACACGATTATTTAGAGAGCTTCTCATTTAGAGCTAAAAATTAGAGTTTTTTCAACATATTCTCACTCCCTCCAAAAAAAATAAAGTGAGAGAGTAAGACTTAGAGAGAGAAAGTGGCAATGAGTTAGAGAGAGAGAGAGAGAGAGAGAGAGAGAGAGAGAGAGAGAGAGAGAGAGAGAGAGAGAGAGAGAGAGAGATGTCAAAGTGAGAGAGACAAAGAGAAATAGAGACAAATGCTGTATTATTCTCCATAACAAGTCTGTATATATCACACCTATATTATTGTCCATAAGAAATCTATATGATAGGCCTAATACACACAAACTAACCATTCATTTTTGTGTCAAATTGAGTGAAACCTCCGTAGGGTGAAACCTCTAATTATTTAAGGAGCTTATCAAGGATGCCCAAGCGGATTCTCTTGGTGGTCAGACGATGTGCCAGGGGGGGTACTTGGAGAAAATGGAGTCTGATTAAGATGGGGTTTTGTAAGCATGCAGAAGATACCTCGTTAAGAATTTTTGGCCCACTAAATCTCACTTTGGACCATCCACCCAAGAGATATGGCTGATATTATGTTTGCGTAGGTGCCAAAAGTGGCTATGATCCAAAAGTCATTGTTGTGGCCCTTCAAAAACTAAACAAATGATGTTGGATGGGGGTCGAAGATCTAGATCCTGTATAAAAATTTCATGACCAGTGCATGTGCTAAGCCGTATTGGGTTTAGACACGGATATGTTAAATTAGGCCTTGATTAGAGAATCAGACAATTTTGGGCCACTAGGAACTGTGCCACCGAAGAAAAGGCCATCTGGCCGTGTATAATCCTCGATGTCTATGTCAAATCAGATTACATGGCTATGATCCTCATAAAAAATTAGGAATTTTACCTTTTTGGACAGGTGCAATTTGACATCGTTACAATGCACGACCATTATCCATTCCCTTCACGGGTGACACATTGTGGAAAAAGTGGCCTAGAGTAGTTTTTGGGCTATCGAGAAACCATGAAGGAAAGGTCCGATGAGGCCAACACTCTGTGTGAGAGTTGTCCTTTATATGGTCTATATCCTTGTCTAGATGGCATGTCAAAATATTTTAAGCTCTTGAAATGTTGCATTGTCGGAGTTGGCTCTTGTGTAAGGATGCCTAAGTAGATTCTCTTGGTGGTTGGATGACGTACCGTGGTTTACTTGGAGCAAATGGATTCTGATTAATATCGGGCTTTGTAGGCATGTGAAGGATACCTCCTTGAGACTTTGTGAAGGATACGTCCTTGAGACTTTGTAGCCCACTAGATCTCACTTTGGACCATACACCCAAGAGATATGGACGATATTATGTCCGCGCAGGTGCTAAAAGCGGCTATGATCCAAAAGTCATTGCAGCCCTTTGAAAACCAAACAAACAATGTTGGATGGCAACGGAGCCATAGATCTTGTACGAACATACCATGACCAGTGCATGTGCCAAGCCGTTTTGGGTTTGGACACGGACATGTCAAATTAGGCCTTGATTAGAGAATCTACCAATTTTGGGCCTATCAAGAATTGCGCTGAAGCAAAGACCCTTTGGCCATAGATAATCCTTGATTTTTATGTCAAATTGGATTGCATGACTGTGATACTCAAAAAATTGGGCATTTTACCTTTTTGGATGGGTGCAGTTCGACATGGTATTACAATGCTTGACCATTATCCATTCCCTTTGCAAGGCGACACATTGGAAAAAGTGTCATGGAGCTGTCTTTGGGCTGTCGGGAAACCATGAAGGAAAGGTCTAATGAGGCCAACGCTCTGCATGAGAGTAGTCCTTTGTATGGCCTACGTACCTACCTAGAATACCTGTCAAAATCTGGGGGGGTACTTGGAGCAAATGGACTCCAATTAAGATGGGGCTTCATAGGCATGTGGAGGATACCTCCTTGAAACTTTGTAGCCCACCCAAGAGATATGGCTAATACTGTGTTTGCACGGTGCCAAAAGCGACCCTAATATCACAAATCAGGCCATAATTAGTCATTTCAACACTCATGGAACAGTTTTGAAAAAAAGCTCGCAAAAACCTCTTGGATGCCAAAAAAGCTTATAAATCCTCGTAAATGCCAAAAAATCTCATAAAAAAAAACCCCATCCATATCACACACATGCAGATGAAAAATCTCTCCTCTCACCTTTATAATGGAAACATTAATAGATAAACACCATAAATGACAATTTGTGGTATAACATAATGAGAACACTAAAAACCTGTTCAATAGACCAAAGCCAAAAGAAGATATTGCATCCCTCCCTTAGAGCACTTATGAATCCAAAATATATCCAAAAGGGGAAAATGCATCCCTCTCTAGAAGTATCTATCCATCCAAAATGTATGCAAAACACTCCAGACCTCTAAACATGGCATAGAACCAAAATAACCATGAAAGAGTACATGCAAAAGTCCCACCAAAATAACCATGCATGAGAGTCCACTATATAACAAGATGAGACCACCATAAAACTTGTTAGTATAGCAAAGTCATGGAGGTTGGGACCCAAGATCATAGAGGTCCCAATCGGTCTCTGCACTGCCACCCATTAGGAACTCAATGGAGTCTTTTTGGGCCCTTTAATTTGCCATGAGGTTATGGAAACGTTTAACTTTTTGACAAATAGGAGCCCGCCATGTAAGCAAAAACCAATGGTTTGTAAGAGAGGTGTAAGAGTGGTCAAAGGGTGCACTTTTTCCCCCAAAAAGGAGAGGGGGCAATTTTACAATTTTCGGACCTCCATAACTTCTACATACAAGCTCCGATTTGAGCGGAGATTACAGATCCGTGATCTACGCATCAAGAGCTTTCCATAGATATGTTACATGATATGGTTTTATCCGCTAGATTTTAAATTCCATTTTCCCCCCAAAACTCAAATTCGAATAAAGTAGCCGTTTTGAAGCTTCAAATTAGAAAACGTTTCTTCTTAAGAGAAAAGGTTTGACTCCCTTAAACTGCCAAATAAAAGGGCCCAAGAAGACTCCATTGAGTTCCTAATGAGTTGCCGTGCTATGCGGAGGTAACTTCACACATGCAACTCCCAATCCACCACATCTTGCAAATATGTCAATGACTGCACTCTCCTCCTATGTGAAAGTCCACAAAGAGTTCTAAAGAGCGTCAAACAAGGGAATTAATAGGTTTTTGTAATTTCACAGTACATGCATAAAGGGTGCAAAACACAACATTTCATGTCCTTGCAACTTAAATGCAGCACACCTGTAGAAGTCCATGCTCCTCCTCTGTTACATCCCATAGTATGCCCTTCCCAAGAAACTCTCCATCATCTGGGTCCACTAGAATCCCTGACTGGGTATCAAATGCCTTCTTGTTTATGGTCTCCCCAAGCTACCTACCACACATGAGGTGATTACCTTTGTGATCAAACATACCCATCATATGACCTCCACCTATAATAGATTCCATAACATAATCATTATTCATATTTTACACAATAAGAAACCATAGAGCATGTACGAGTGGTGGTTAATGACATTAAAATTTTACAACATACCCTCTCATGAGTGCTCTTTTACACGTAGCCTTGTGGGATTATTATGTGATTTTTTTGGTTTAACTTGAAACCCACACTTGTGGCATGTACACTCACAATACCAAAGTGGTCCAAAGAACATAAGAAAATAATCCACTGGCCACACCATTGCTAGCCAATGTAGCAACTTTCTTGCTCAACTTATGAGAGAAATACTTCCATTTAGGCACCTAACACAACACTTTGTCCTTATATATTGTCCATATTTGATACTTGAAACCATCACAAAAAAACATACATCAATAAACTTACTGAGTCTACAGAAATGATTTCAACCAAGCAACTTGTTGGAAATTCTACAAAGAACAGAGAGACAACATCTATGCTCTCCTCATCATTAAGAAGTAGACCTTTGGCATCTACTCTATGTAGAAAATGTACAATCTTGCCACCATTGAAGACAAGTAAATATGATACGAAACTTATGCCAAGTAATTTCTAGCTCAAGTTAAACAATTACCTTGCCTCCTAGTAGAAAGAGAGATCCAAGATGTTGAGCAAGGAGCAAGCAATAGTGGTGTGGCAATTCATGAGCTTATAATCTATCGAAAAGTAATGTTTCAAGAATTAAAAGATGCACCATTTTATTTTCACAAAGAGACATTGTGACACTATACCCTTTGATGTAGAAGCCTCTACAAACTTCCTTCTTCTTAGAGGAAGTTTTCATGCTTGTCTTTGTTGAATGCTTTGCGCTCATATACTCTAATCATTTCTTGATTGATGATGCCATAGATTCAGAGGGTTTTTGCCTGTGCTCGGCTGTCCTTTTGGAGTACACATACTTCTTAGAGGCGAACCCCATCTCATCTATTACATCTTGGGGCCATGTGATTGCATGTTCTTTTACCAAATAAATACATGTCATTAATGAAGCAAACATAAGTTGTTGAAATGCACAAATTGTGAATGGGAGGTATAATTGGACATATTACCCTTATAATGACATGCCTCGTTTTTGGGATACTCCCTAGTGGGATAATCCAACCACCAAGGGCAATATTCCTTCTCCCATCACTAAGCCCACAATCTTGAATCCAAGAGGGGAAAATGCATCCATTCCTAGAAGAATATGTCCAATCCTCAACAAAATATGGCATATCCTCAATAGAGTGCTCATCATGTAGCTTCACTAGCCATCTATCATCACAAGAGATATACAAAATTATCATGCTATATAAATTACAAAGAGACATGAACAAGAGTTAGGGATAGAAAAGAACAAGCATACCTATAGAAAACTCATTTTGAAGACTCCATGAGCTTGGGAATTTTCTCATCCGACTCCTTTGTGTTGAGGCGGCCCCATAACTCACAAAAAGCATTATCTATATATGGTCTCTTCTTCGGTTAGAGAACCATTTGTCAAAACCTTTAGGCAACTCCTCTACCACATTCAATCTCAATTTGTGACATTGTTTGAGAATATTCCCCGAATACCACTCCTTGATGTGTTCTAAATTTTTGAGCGTTGCTATACTACTAAAAAATAGGGTCATCCAATCTACAATTTAAAATGGAGTGGAGTAAATCCTTCTTCTTGTAGTGTAAGAACAAGAAGCCTATGACTACTCAAGCTTTACCAACATAAACAAAAAGAAATATTTGATTTCAATCCCACCTTTCGAGAGTAATCTAGCCGTAGCCAATCAGTGAATTTTGTCCTTGGTCAACCCCACCATGTCTTTGTCTTTAACCCAAGTATGATTGAATAGCAATGAGAAAAACCCTTGACCATTTTCAATATTTGCAATGGACAACATCTTTAAAATAAAAAGCTCATCAACATCCACCCCATAAAACCTGCTGCATAATATCATCACAAGCCACATACCTTATATGCACGTTCCTTATATGCCACATACCTTATATGCACATTCCTTGTACACCTTCTCAGTTCTCCTATGAGCCGAGCTCTCCCTCTCTTTTGCCGTGAGAGTAGGGTTCTTTATTTCTACAAGCTCTTTAGCCAAGGAGGCATCAAATTGACCCTAAATATCAAAATGGTAATCCACAA
This sequence comes from Cibotium barometz, assembly GCF_041138505.1. Lineage (NCBI taxonomy): Eukaryota > Viridiplantae > Streptophyta > Polypodiopsida > Cyatheales > Cibotiaceae > Cibotium > Cibotium barometz. The sequence continues at coordinate 11,864,335 of NC_141094.1, read as the reverse complement.
AGTCCATATAAAAAAATGAATGCACAATTTCAAGAATCTTCCAATAATATGTTTTGAATGCACAATTCTCCTTACCTTCCATGCGAGTAAAATAGCTAGAGCATTATTGTTGAAATATGCAAGTGAATGGGTGTGTGCGGGAATAAGCCCTTAGCTAGAGATTGTAAAAGGGAGTCCGTATTGAGTGGGTGCTTGGCACCTTGTGGATGTAAAAGCTATAAATTGAGGCATTGGCCTAATGAGAATTTGCTGGTTTTTGAGTATCCATGCCTACATTATGCTATTAGATTAATTGTGCACTAATCTAACTTTAATCACTCTAATTGCTTGCTAATCATGTTGATTCTTACATTTGATCCACCATAGCCCATCACATTGCTGCAAATTCAACTTGGTATGAGATCCTAGCTTAGCATTCAATAATACTGTTTTAAGCCTAATCACCTTCTTAATTATACTAATTAGGTGTTAATAGCCTTATAAGCTAATTTTTATTTTCTGAAGTACCCACACTCGGTGGATCTTAGATCTCTCCCTTCACACAGCTCCATTGCCTACAAAATTCACACACCCTCTTGCCAACACCCTGGCACCTAGGCGTGGCACCTCAGAAGCTAAGACCACCGACGATGGATGTAGTCGGGAAGCGTCGATTTGCTGGTGCCATTTTTTGTTAGAAAAAGTACAAAATCGCCATCATGCCTTTGAATTGGAAGCATTAGAGCTAGCCCAAGGAGATTGACCTCACTAATTAGTGATTAATTTGCTGGCACCATTTTTTGTTAGAAAAAGGACAAAATTGCCATCATGCCTTTGAATTGGAAGCATTAGAGCTAGCCCAAGGGGCTTGACCTAATTAGCACTAATCTAAATTTTGGTGCAATTGATGGTTAAAACTTACCATTGGGTATTTGATATAGATCTCTATCACTTTAGATTTCAGTTTGAAGTTGGTTTGATGTACCAATGATCCAATACAAAACCAACTATCCTTGGCTTTATGCAATTTTTGGTGTATTCATGCTTGTAAAATTATTATGATCATCATTAAACACCAAATTGGAGTTATGAAAGGGTAGACACTGCCCTTGAATCTTGAATTGGATCAAGAGGTAAGACCCCCTTCGCATCATCATGAGCATCGCACAAGAAGTAGCTAAATTCAACGGGGAGCAATTCCATACATGGCAAACAAAAACCATGTATTTGTTCATGAGGAAGAATCTATGGGGGCCAGTTGAGGGAAGAGATGAACGTCCAGAGGAGCATGGGAAGGATGAGTGGAAGATCAGAAATGAGAAAGCATTAGGACTCATTGCACTTAGCTTAAATGATGAATTCATTCACCACATTGTGGGGACACAACAAGCTAAAGATGCATGGGATAAACTTAACAAATTATTTGGCACTCAAGCAAAGAATTCAAAGATAAATCTGCTAATGCAATTATACAAACTTTACATGAAGAAAAGTGAACCTCTAACCAGACACTTGAATAAATATAAAAGCATCAAACAACAACTTGTAGCCATTGGAAAGAAAGTAGAAGATGATGAGGCACTAGCAGTGCTTCTAAAGAGTGTGGAAAAGGGAGAGTATGAGAATATTGTGGCAACCTTAAAGAATGTACCAGATTTGAAGTTGCTTGAGATAGAAGGAGATGAGGCACTAGCAGTGCTCCTAAAGAGTGTGGAAAAGGGAGAGTATGAGAACATTGTGGCAACCTTAAAGAATGTACCAGATTTGAAGTTGCATGAGATAGAAGGAGCTCTACTAGAGCAAGAGAACAAGGCCAAAGAGAAGAAAGGATTGGACCCAACAACTGGAGAGGAGAAAGTATTCTACACTTGGTGGAGGAGGCCTCACACAAGGCGAGGATGAGGAAGAGGCAGGGTAGGAGGAAGGACCTTCACTTTTCACAACTGTGGGAAGCCAGGACACATGGCTAAAGACTTAGTTCTAATACTGGCCCCCTCCTTGCGAAATTCCCCCCGATTGTTGCTTCTCGTCTTTTTGTCACCAAATTCAAATATTCTCTTCTTCTTGGATGATGCCTGGTCTTGAGGCTTCTTTCCCTGTTCTTCGGAAGTCATTTGGTCCTGAGGCTTTCCTACTACCTCCTCTCCTTAGGGCCTTCCTACTTGTCTTTTCTAGCTCTTGCTTGTGCCTTCCCATCAAACAGAGCCATCAAATATGGGCCAATATTTGTTTTTGTATTAGGCCAAGTGAGCTTCCCTATCTGTTCCTTCAAATTGTGATATAGGACTTCCCCCTAGGCCACCCTCGTTCCATCTTTGGTGGCGTTTACCATCCTGAAGGTCTTTCTCAACATGCAATATGGTTTGTGGGTGAGATTGATCATCTCCACCACAAAGCGCATCTGCTTATGTTTGTCCTTATTTATTGTGCTTGTGATTTTGAATTCCTTGGCCCTACCCTCCAGCGGGCCAAATTCCCTGATCAAGTCCTAGTCTTTTGTCGGCTTAATCTCGACCTCCCCCTCATCAGGAAAATTGACCACTTTGGAAACATGTTCAGCCATGATGACATTTGACTTTTGGAGCTGCTTCAATTGCCCTGCAATTTCGAAGTTGTGCTAGAGCTCTTCCCATGGCAGCTCTCCCACAAATTGCTTTAGTTCTATCCTATCCAGCCATTCGGCATGGCTATCTATCTCCTTGTACATGGTGGATAAGAGATACTTGAATTCCACCATCCTGCAAGATTCAAGAGAGTTAGGGTTGAGAGACAAAAGGTAGGGGTGAGAGCAGATTTTAGCATAGAGAGTATTGGAAGCATAGCCAAGTAGATAATTTTTGCACAATAGGGACATGAAAATTAGGCCTTCAATAGAGAAGGTGATACAATTTCCAGCCTTTGTCTCCCCTTGTGTAGGGCAGTAATTGCCTGATATCTTCATGATTCTCCCTAATTGTTTTCAAATTTTGTCCATGAGTTCCCACTGCATAAGTTACGAGGTCATTAATGGCTGGATTGAGGAGGTGCAAGTGATGTCATGTGTTTCCCTTTCCATCCATGTATTCTTTTTTAGGGTGGCAACATGAATTTTCTTGCCACCTCCACACTATTGCCACCTCATTGTTCTTTGTGCACACTGTAATCATATTTATATAGGTAGTACCTAATTTTAGATTTTGTTCTTTTCTATTTTTATTCTCTCCAGAATCCTATTCCACTTTCGATTCTCAACCTTGACTGGACTCAAATTTCGCTTGTTGGACATTTCACAGATCTGGACATTCTTTTCCTCTTAGGGTTCCTTCCTATTCTAGCATTCGTCCATGATAAGGATTTAGCCTATATCTGTTCACGAGTTTCTTTAGCCTTTCACCATCCAGGCTTGCTAGTTCAAAGGTTTTTGTCCCCATTTTTCTGACAATTCTAAATGCGCGTGTCCATGTCATTTTCAGCTTACCTGGGTGAGGTCCCATTCTTGATGAGAAAAGTAGGAATGTATCTCCTTCTTCAAAGATCTTAAACTTTGTGTTTTTGTCCACCTGGAGCTTTCTCCTCCTTTGTACAATTTTGCCATCTATGCACTATGTAGTCTCCTTTCATCTAGCCAAAGGGCTTTCTCAATTCTGTGCACTTCTAACTCTTCCAAAGAGAGTCTTTGTACCACGGCTATCCTAAGGCTTTGTGTGAGGAACTCCATGGGTAGCACTATGGCTTCCAGTCCATACACCATGATGAAAGTCGTAAGACATTCTTGTAAGTTGTTCTGAATGCCCATAATGTTGAGTGCAACTTCGTGTCCCAGTCGGGGTCCTGTTCTCATTTACTGTCCTAACTAGAATTCCCTTCAGGACTTTGTTGGTGGATTCTCCTTCCCCATTTGCCTATGGTGGTAGTAGTACTATTGACTTCTTATAACTTCTTATGTATGATCATATGTTTCTCTGTCAGCTTCTTAACACTAGTTCTGTAATTGGACACTAAAGTGTCCTGAGGACACTAAAGTGTCCTGAAAGTTAACATTTTTCTTGAATTTTTGTGGGCAATCTATTAAGCGTTTTGAAATGCTTAACATTCACAGATGTTCCTCAAGACCCAAAAAAAATTTGAGATTTTTTAAATTGCACTTTTCTTAGCTTTTGCAAGGTAATATTTTAATTTTCTTAGACACATGCTGATAAAACGCATGATTTTTGCTGTTTTCAAAATAGTAGTAATTTGTACATAACTTTTAGAAGGGACATAGTTTGATCATGAAACTTGGCTTGATGGAAAGCCCATGATGTAAACTAAATCTTGGAATCATCAAACGATAATTATTGGATAAATTTTTGACTCGCTAATATTGAAATGATATTTTTTATACAGGTGGAGCATGAATTTTTCTCCTTCCATATGCAAGCTAATAATGTAAAAATTGAGGTGCACCCATGTTATATAGGGTAAATACTACTTTGTTTTGAATTTTCCAAAACTTTAGAGCCACTTTTTGGGCCTCTTCTCATACATGGCCTTTTGCGCAACCTGTTTTTAATACGTAAAATGTCTAATTATGAGCCTAATTTTGATTTTCATCAAAGGGGAAAGCTGTGTAAGTGCATTATTTGTTGTAACTATAGGTGTAGACTACTTGTGCAAGCATAGTTATGATAAGTTTTTGAAAAAAGATGATAAAATTTTGTATTTTTTTTTTGCAGTTTTTTTAGAACTAGGCGATAAGAACCTACTTAAGTGGAGGCTAAGTTAGTGTCACACACATCAAATTATGGCTTATTTATCTCATCTCAAGCATGAAAACCAATAATCAACATTCTCATTGATAGGGCTACAATTTTTTTTTAGTGGCGTGATTGAGTTTTGATAATACGCGTTACTTTTGCTGATTTTATACAACTTTTTTGGAAAAAATTCTAGGAAAGGAAAATGATTTTTTTGGTGAACTTCTACCTCCTTGGACTGATGTATGCTATCAAAATATCTTGGAAAAAATGCTATTGATATCATTGGATTTTTTTTTGAGAGAATGATGCTTGCATATTTGGAAAAATCCTGAAAAATCCTGAAAAATGTTCATTTTCAAGACATATGCTACTTTGTTGCTTATGTACTTCCAAATAAAAAGGCATTTTATATGTTTAGCATTTTTTACATAAGCATAGGGTTATGTTCTACATGCCCAATGAAGCATTTTGGTTTTTAAAGCCTACATTAGGAGTTTGATTTTTTTTTCGCAACCCCCAAAAAAGGACACTCAAGTGTCCTGTTTTGGTACCAAACTAGTGTTAATCACTTCATTGAGGAAGTGGGTCCCTTGGTCACTGATTATCTCTATTGGGCACCCCGAATCTTGTCATGATAGTTTTGTAAAGAAACTTCACCACTGATAATGCCTTAAAGTCTTGAAGAGCCTTGGGTTCTACCCGTTTCGTGTAGTAGTTTGTAGCCACCAGAATGTATTTTTATTTCGTATTCTCTAAGTTGATGGTTTGAATTGGCCAACAAAGTCTAGACCCCATTTTTGAAACAACTCTAGTGGCAATATTGGGCTGTGAGGCATTTTGTTTGCATCATTTGGTTGGCGTAGCCTCTGGCACATGTTGCACTTTTTTGCAAACTTGTGTTCATCTTTTAATGTCGTCAACCACCATAATCCTGCCTGGAACACTTTCCACCCTGTGACTTTGCAAGAAAAGTTTCCTCCACTTATCTCCCCTTAATTTGCTTATGTGCTAGCACAACCTGTTGTTCATGCTTAGGGACGCATCTTCTTAAGATCTGGTCAATGCCCATCTTGTAAAGTTGACATGAATGACTTGCTTTGGAGAGTCAGCATTTTCCTTTGATCTCTTGTCATATACTCCAAAAAGGACAAGTCAGAGAGGAACTCCATCATCTCATCATACCAGGTGGACTTTTCTCCATCTATGAACTGAGCATCCGGGAAGTCATCTTCCACTCCTTCTAAATTTTCTATTGAGTCCAACCTCTGGACACAAAATCTGCTTGCACGCTTGTTTCCTGGAGTGTGCTTGTGATAGTATACTCAAACTCTTACAGCACCATCCATCTGATAATTTTCTTGCAAGGTCTGGTTTGTTCACTATAAGTATAAGTGTTAACCACATTTTTTAACATCATTATCAAGCATATTTACGCTTCTTGTAACTCATTATTATGTAACCGCACTAAGCACTTCATGTAAAAGATATATGGGATGATCGAGCTTATGACTTGTGTAATGTTGGCCTCACAGGAATAAGCCCAGGTGTACATAGAGCTAGGAAATCAGTTTTGGGCCCTCGATTATTAAATGGGTGGCCGGCCATTGTAAAAAGTGAGCTCAGGTATATAAGTGACGTATGAAATATGAAAAGGGGATAATCCCATTATCACAATTGAGTTTTCCCTTCTCTCTCTCTCTCTCTCTCTCTCTCTCTCTCTCTCTCTCTCTCACTCTTTTGTGGCTATGGTGGTGAGCTTGTGTTTGTGGATGCTTGCTTGCTATGTTTGTGTGCATGTAGGTGATGGTTCTTATCTTGCTTCCTCTTGTCCCTCTCCTTGTCTTCTTCTTGAGATCACTCTTGCACACACATAGGCATGGAGTAGAGGTTGAGCTCTCCATAGCTCCCTTCCTCTTTGCTCACTATCTATAGCATGTGGAAGCTCCATTTGAGTGACACAACTAGAGGTGGAGTGAACCCCTAGCAGCCTTACATAGGGGAGTTAACCCTCATTAGGGTTTGCTAGTTCCTAGTTCCCGAACACCGACCCTTGCATGGTCTTCCTTGTATTCTTCTCTAATTATTTAAGGAGCTCTTGATCAAGGATCCCCAAGCGGATTCTCTTGGTAGTCAAACGATGTGCTAGAGGATACTTGGAGCAAATGGCATTTGATTAAGATGGGGCTTTGCAAGCATGCAGAAGATAACTCCTTAAGACTTTCTAGCCCACTAGATCTCACTTTAGACCATCCACCCAAGAGATATGGCCGATATTGTGTTTGTGTAGGTGCCAAAAGTGGCTCTAATCCAAAAGTGGCTCTGATCCAAAAGTGGCTCTGATCCAAAAGTCATTGTTGTGGCCCTTCAAAAATCAAACAAATGATGTTGGATGGGGCGAAGCCCTAGATCTTGTATGAACATTCCATGACCAGTGCATGTGCTAAGTCGTATTATCGGGTTTGGACATGGACATGTCAAATTTAGGCCCTGGTCAGAGAATCTACCAATTTTGGGCCACCAAGAACTGTGCCGCCGAAGAAAAGAACATCTGGCCCTATATAATCCTTGATGTCTATGTCAAATCAGATTAGATGGCTATGATCAACACAAAAAATTAGGAATTTTACCTTTTTGGAAAGGTGCAATTTGACTTGACCATTATCACCCGCCCGCAAAGGAAATGGATAATGGTCCATAATGTGAACACGCTAAGCAGAGTGGGTAGATGTGGACTAGTTAGTGTTGTAGTCCAACTATAGAATCTCTAGCGACGAAGATATGTCAATGCCAGCTCTACCAAACTTGCAGTGAAAAATGTCGAACGATCATGCAGGTGCCTCGTGAGTGTCAGCTCATGTTAACACTCCTCCTCAAGCTTAACTCTAGCTCATGAACTCCAAGCATATCTCAAAATCTACGGAGCTTCTTAGCTCCCAAGGCCTTTGTGAAGATGTCAGCGATGTGATCTTGTGTGTTGACGTAGGCCAAGTCGATGTCACCTGCCAAGACTCTCTCCTTGATGAAGTGGTAATGTACCTCAATGTGTTTTGTTCGCGCATGGAAAACTAGGTTCCTGGCCAAATGTATACTGCTAATATTGCCACAATATATGACAACCTTTCTCTCCACATGCAACCCCAAATCGGCAAGTAGCTTGCGTATCCAAGCTACCTCACACATAGCCACCGCAGCTTCTCTGTACTCTGCCTCTGTGCTCGACAAGGCAATTATGGGCTGTTTCTTGCTGCTCCATGTCATAGCAGCACTCCCTAATGAAAACATAAATCCATTGGTAGATCTCCTGTCTGAGATGCTACTTTCCCAATCTGTATGTGTGTACCCATATAGCTCCAATGGTACACAATAAAACAATGCATAATCAAGAGTGGGCTTCAAGTACCAAAGTGTGTGTTGCCAACATTGTAGCTCAAATTTGACCTGCTGATCATGACATAGATGAAACTCCCCACCCACAATCTTCTTGTACATAGTGGGATCCTCCAACACATAACCTGCATCCACACTAAGCTTGCTATTTTTATCTAATGGCATGGAGACTAACTTACAATTAGCCATCCCATACTTGGATAACATGTCCAATACATACTATCTCTATTGACAGCCAAATAACCTTAGGTGTGCGAATGATCTCAATTCCCAGCGCAGATCTCCCAAATCCTTCATCTCAAACTTCCTTTTGAGAAGACTTTTCAAAAGCTCAATCTCATCCAAGTTGTCCCCAAACAATAAGATCATCTACATATATGGTGATGATCACAATACCCTTATCACTCTTGCACACATACAAAGAGTGATCTGCATTTGCCATATGAAAACCAATAGTGACAAGATACTCAGCAATATTGTCATGCCATGCTCGTGGAGCTTGCTTCATCCCCCATACAAAGCCTTACAAAGCTTACATACATACTCTGGGTGACCTGTATCCTCAAAACTTGGTGGCTGATCCATATACACCTCTTCTTGCAAGTCACCATGCAAGAATACATTTTTTACATCCATTTGATGTAAAAACAAACCTTTAGCTACAACCACCACAATCACAACTCTCATAGTTGCCATCTTTGCAACTGGGAAAAATGTCTCCTCATAATCAATCCCATGTGTCTGCGCATATCCTTTGGCTACCAATCTAGCCTTGTACCTGCTTATGATACCATCAATGTTATGTTTCACCTTATACACCCACTTACAGCGCCAATAGATTTCTTGCCTTTCTTTAGGCAATGGCACCAAATCCCAAGTCTCATTTCCATACAATGCATCCATCTCCTCATTCATAGCTTTCTTCCAACACACATTTCCAATAGCCTCATCAAAACATGTGGGTTCTACAACCTACACAACTTTTACCATATAAGCATAGTGATGTGCCACATAAACATCATAAGTCAACCTCTACACATGGTTTTTGACTCTTCCAGATCTTTGTAGCTTTGCATTCATGGCTTCCATATCCTTCTTCACACTAGGTGTCCTCATTGGCTAGAATCCCAAGCTCCTCATCAAGGCTCATCTCCGAGCCACTAGAATCTCCATCAACAACAACAAGAGAATGCCCTGTAGAAATATCTGGCATACCAAGGGGCTCAACCATTTTCTCTTTGCCTTTATGTGATGTACCAAGTACATTTCCAGGATTGGTATTATGATGTAGCCTACCACTCCATGGTTTATCAACAAAACCACTAGATGAGGACTCTCCTGGTCCACTCACTTAATGACTATGATTGTTGTCTTGCATTCTATGCAACCCCATTTCCACTTACATCAGCCCTAATAGCATCTTTTTCACAGTAGCATACCAGCTGCTCATCTCATCAAATACAACATCCCTGCTTACCCTCAATTCATGTGTAGCAGGATTATAGCATCTTTATCCCTTTTGCTCAAGGGAATACCCAATAGACACACATTTTTCTACCTTTGGATCCAGCTTGGTAGGCAACTCATCTGGCACATGCACATATGCAATATATCTAAAAACTTTCAAGTGAGATAAATTAGGTTTCTCGCCAATAAACTTCTCCTCTAGCTTTACATCATGTATGGCTACAATAGGAGTCCTGTTCATGATATAAACTGCTGTAGACACAGCCTCAGCCCAATAGCTATGTGGCATATTCTTCTCTGCCACCATCAATGCTTGTGCTATCTCTACAATGTGCCCGTTTTTTTGCTCTAGCAACTCCATTTTGTTGTGGAGTGTATCTACATGTAAATTGTCTCTGAATGCCATTCTTTTGTAAGAATTTAGAGAACTCATTGATGAGAAGCATTCTTTTGCTAAAGAATTAGCCATAGGAATGACTATTCTTTTGGGAGAGAGAGATATACATATAAAAAGCATTCTAAATAAGCATAAAGGTTAACTTTTTCTTAATTACTCATTAAAATTCTTAGGGAAAGCTTGATTTGAACTTAAAACAATTAATTAAAAACTTTTCAAGCTTGAGAGGGGTTGAGAAGAGAAGTCATTTGAGAATATTAACAAAAAAAACCATAAAATTCATTCTTACCTCAAGGTTTAGCTTGCTTCTTTATCTAGAAGTAAAGCCCCCAACCAATCAATTGGTTTAGCAAGTGGAGAAGAAAGCTCCAAGAGTTGTTGAAGAGAGAGAGAAGCTCCAAGCTCCCCAAAAGTAAAGGAATTTAGATATAAAAATTCTCCTAATATCTAAAATATATTTCCCTGAAACATAGATAATAGAAAATATGATTATTTTAATGTAATACTGGCATGGTATAGCTCACAGATGAGAATACAAAAGAATGAGGGTCAATTTATAGGTGAGGGAGGCCATTAACTAAGTCCAACTGGGTTCTAGAAATTTTTAGCTTTAGTTTGACTGAATTTGGACAAGATTTGGACGAGTTTGGGTCCCTTTTTGATCCAGTTTGATCCAGGAGAGAGAGGAGAGATAAAAATATCACAATTGTTTTGAATTAAAAAACCTTCCCACACATGTGAAGGAGGCTCCTACCTCAAAGGTCCCCCCTTCCTTACCAAGGTGTCCAAAATTCATCATTTCTCTAAAATATCTCATTTTTTTAGTAATATCTCTTAATTTTTAACTAATAAACTTTGTACTCAGTCAACTCTTCATCTAATGTGAATATTTACTCATTTTTGGATATTTTCTTTTATTCTTTGGATTTATCTCATCCCAACACTTGGATTAGTCCTATCGGCCCATAGGAAATTGGACCATAATCCAGAAATTTTTGAAAATCTAGACCCTTAGGCTAAGGTCCCTTATATCATTTCCTAGCTCTATGTACACCTAGGTTTATTCTTGTGATTACCTACATTACATAAGTCATAAGCTCAGTCATCCCATATATCTTTTACATTAGGCGCTAGTGCGATTATATAATAATGAGTTACAAGAAGCGTAACCACGCTTGATATTGATGTTAACCAGCGTCGTTAACATATCCCCTCCCTTATTCAGATCTGTCTCATCGAAGCTGGCAAGGAGACTCAGCGCGGTAGTAGATGGAGTAGGTGCGTATGAAGTTGTACCGTTGACTTGGGATGCGGGGGATTGATGGAAGACCTTGTAATTGGTCCAAAATGTGGTCTCCATCATATCTTCGAAAGTTTATAGAGGCGCCAGTAGCCAAACAACTACTTCAATGTTTGAGTCTTTGTTGAGATGTAAAGCAAGGCCTTGGATGCCCTTGTAGTAGTGGTTCTAATCTGAGAAGGCCTTCAAAAGAATGATAATCAAGTTGAAGAAGAGGATTGTGGCCGTTTGCTCCTTTTGGAATAGGTCCCAAGCCTAGTGTCTACGGAGTATATAGGGTTTATCTACCATAGTAGATAAACCCCGCAGTGACATGGTGCCATACAGTACTACTCCCAGATGTATGGATTTAGTAGAAAATGTCGGCGCTATATAGGCTTCTCACAAATAAGTTCAAAAGTAATGGGGTGAGCAGTGGAAGGAGGGCGCTAGTAACCACCACGTTGACGATGCGAGTGCTGGCCTTCCAAGCACTATGAGTTGGCATCCAGATAATGCGAAAGGACATGGATTTCTAGTCGGTCTGTGATCCTATTGAGTGGGGCGTGTTGGATTTGTCAACCAACCAGTATGTTGATTGCTTACTCAAACTCCATGTGATCTAGGGGGTTGCGCTAGTTGAGGGGGTTGAGAGGTGGATCAACCTCTTTAGGCTCCTATAGTGGTGGTGGAGGTATCTCTCCTCCCTCTAGAGGTGTGGGGGAAGGGAGGTTGAGCAGTGATTATGATTGGGGGAGAGGAGCTGTCGATGGAGGGTTCAATGACGAGGGTGGTGTTGAGGAAGGGTGGGGCCTTGCCGATGTCGAGGGTATATCTTTAAGGTTGAGGGGGAGGCCCAAATGAAGATGGAGGGTAGGGGGTGAAGGAGGTATTGGTGGTGATGGAGGAGGAGTGGGTATGTAAGGGGGTGTAGAGGATTGTAAAGGAAATAGGGAAAGGGCTATGGTTCCTGGTGGTGGCAGTGGAGGTTGATAGCTCATGCTGTTGGGATGAGTGAGGGGGTGGAGGTTGATAAGGAGGGGACAAGGGTGTGGGTGGATTGCTGGGGGGTTGCCAGGAGCAGCATTGCCGTTGTTGCCATCATCATTGTCATTGTCGTTGTCTAAGTTGTTGTCAAGGCGCTTTGAGTAAAAGAATGTTTGGGCTTTGTTTGCTTCCTGGGGGAGAAGGTGAGGGGGAAGGCCCACGTGGGAATCATCAAACTGCATGATCCTAGTGGGCATGGATGATCTAGAGTTGGAGGTGGCATCGATGGTAGAGGATGAGGAGGCCTTGGGGGGTGTAGGGTGGGAGTACATATCTGTGTAGAGATTTGTATGCCCACCAGTAAATGGTCTCCCACCCTTCGTGCTAGAGGAAATGGAGGGCTTGGGCGGTTTTGGAGAAGCGGTATGGGTACGGGCAGAATGGTGAGGTCCAGGGGTTCTGCAGTGGTTGGGTACCCGTAACCGAATGAGGTTCTGCCAGTTGATGAGGTTACCCAAGAGAGGGTGGATGAAGAGGGCGAAGAGGGTGGTAGGTTCAGAGAAGTAGATTTTGGATTGAACGAAGAGGGTGATGAGGAAAGATATGGATTCGGATGAGAGTTTGGTGAGGATGTAGGATAGGGTGGTGGAGGAAATGGGGTCGATGAAAATGTCATGCTAGAGGAGGTTGAGGCGAATGGAGTGGTGGTGGAGGTCGAGGATTTGGGTGGGGTTTTGTGGGGGGTGGCAAGTCAAGGGAGTTTGGTTGCTGAATCCATCAGCACATCAACTTTGCATTCGACCACACTAGGGACTATGTTGGAAGGTGTGGGTTGAGGAAGAAGGGCATGGGCCCCGTCTTGTGACCTGCAAATATAGGTCCTTTTGGCACATGGTGCTCTCGATCACTTCCCTATATTGGCTGAAGGAGAGGCACAGGTGGTTTCCTTCATCCTCCACGCACACAACTCTTTGCTAGAGTTGGTGGGCTTGTGTTTGGGCAATGGCGAGAGAGAACTTGGTGGGTGCATTGCTTAGCTTCTTAGGTGAGAGAGAGCTTGGTGGGTGCATTGCTTAGCTTCTTAGGTGGCATGTAGCTGGTGTTGGATCTCACTGAGGGTGGCAAGGGTTGCCTCGCAGTCTTCCAAGGATACCTGGAGGTGTTAGTTAGCCAGCATAGCCTCTTGGAGCATCTCCTGGGTTTGCTTGCTGGTTGGCTTTGGCAATCATTAGGGGAAGGTTGAGGTCTATAGGGGCCCTTTAAGATGCCATGTGATTAAAAGGTTATTAAGGAAAAGGGCCAATCATGTGATGCCATGTATACAAAAATGTTGGGTGATTAAAGGTGGTCAAAAGATTCTCTAAAAGATGCCTTTTTGTACTTTTCATTCCCAAAAAGTGGGGGGGGGGGGGAAAGTTTTTGAAATTTCGGACATCCATAACTTCTACATATGAGCTCAAAATTTGTCGGAGATTAGAGATCCAGAATCTACTCACTGAGCTCTTTCCATAGATATGTCACATGATATGGTTTTGCCCACTCAATTTTAAATTCAATTTTAGCGGGAAACTTTGAAATTCAAACTTCTAGCCATTTGAAGAATAAGAAGGTATCTAAAGTCAAAGAAACTTAACATTTTAACAAAAAGTCATTAAAATCATAATATGGCAGCTTAAAGGGCCCCTATAGACAAACCTTCCCCTAATGCAACATTTACTGTTGTGTGGTCGTGACCTGGCAGTGTATATAATCAATCATTGAGGTCATCAGCTCTTGGGCAAGGCTAGAAAATCCTTGCATGAAATCAAAGACCACACCGTGGTCTTCGATGGGTGGAGAAAATGCCTTCAGAATAGGCCTCCGAGGAAAGAAAGTGGCTTGCGTGTGTGCTCATTGAAGGGTGCCCACTATATTCATTTTGGGAGGACGTAGGGGAGGAAGGACCTACTTCAAAAAAGGGATGGAGCAAAGAGGTGACATGAGGAGGAGGGGTTTTATATAGGTTTTGCTAAAAAACCTGAGCAGTGCGTCACAACTCCTCTTCATGGGCTCTTGTGTGAGGTTTGGCTTCCTAGTCCTCCTTGTCAACCCCAACAGTAGCTTGGGGGGGGGGAGGCTCCTTTTCATGGGTGTTAGGGTGATGGCATTTGGCAGGTGGATAGGGGAGGGGTGATGGTAGAGGTGTGGGAATGGCGGAGGCACCCTAGAGTTATGAACTAGTCGAGGGAGTTTTGGCTAGCCAGGCAGCATAGTATAAGACTTTAGTGAGGAGAGAGGCTACCACGAGTTTGCCATGGGGGTTGATGCAGACCAAATGGAGCTCTTTATGGAGATCTTCAACATAGTTAACTTGCACCCCTTAATGGACACAAGAAAGGGTGGACATGTGGCACTTGTTAAAGCAAACAATCCAGTGGGTGGTGAGAGGAGGAACAAGAGGGCGTGGGATGGCATGACAAGCTCCTGTTGGGAAATGTTTTGTCACTCCACCCCACCCTTGGTGGTGGTCCCCTGGTAGGTATCGCGGACATGGTGCATGACAACCAATTAGACATACGGTTGCTGCATGTGCGGGAGATGAAGTGCCTCTCGTACGAGGTCTAGACTAAGGTGGAGCATCTCGGGGTGGCCCTCATTGTCAAGTACCTACCCTGTAGCCTGGTTAGCATCAAATGTTTTGGTGAAGTATATGCAGTTAAGGAGGTATGGGCCCTAGGGTCCTAGAGTGGGCAAACTGCCGAGCCTTATTTTCTCCATGCGGGCCACTATAGCGGGATTAATATCGCCTTGTAGCAAGGTTCGGTGTAGTAGAGGAGCTTGTGCTTGACCTTGTGGTTGTTCTTTATCACTCATGAGGCCGTGTACTATATGACACTGACGACGCATGAGGTGCTCGCCAAGGTGGGATAGCTGGGTGGGGTGCTTGCCATACTCCTCAAAACGGCCACCACACTAGGGTGCTTCTTCTTTAGGGGCTTATGAGAGAGAACCTCATAGGATGAGTCTGAGTGTGCGGGGGCGGCCATGCTGCTGAGGGTAGAAGGTTGGTAGGTAAGTGTGAAAGCTTGGGAGAAAAAATTACAAAGTTTGGCTAGGGAAGAGGGAGAAAAGTGAGTGAAATGAAGGTGCTCGACCCCTTTTATAGATTTCTAGGAAAGGAACGGTCGTGGCTTCAGGAAGGTACGACCATGGCTAAGGAGAGTATTCGTGGGTGGTGGCTAAGTAGAGTGAGGAAGGTACAGCTATGGCTTCGTGGAGTGAACGGGCATGTCTTAAGTGCGTATGCATATGGCCATGGCTAAGAGATTGACAAGTGAATGGGTGTGGCTTGAGAGTATACGGTCGTGGCTAAGAGATTGACAAGGGAACGGCCGTGGCTTCTTGTGCGTACGAGAATGTCTTAGATTTTTGGAAAAGATAACGGTTGTGTCTTTGCAGTTGAGAAAGGGATGATTATGGCTTTGCATTTGAGACAATAGAATGACTGTGTCTTAGTAGTGGAGGTAGGTACGACCATCGTGGTTTTGTGAGGATATGGCCATACCTTTGGGATGGTACGACCATATCTTCTTTGCATCATCATCTCTCTTTTTTTTTAAAGGGCACCTTGTAAACAGGTTTTATACCCAAGGCTATGCAGCTAGCACCCCATTACGGGTTTTGTACTGATGTGGTGCCTAGTTTGCTAGAATGAGAAGGTGGCTCCACTTAGGGTTTGGCAAGGTTGGTAGATTTTATAAGAGCTTGGAGGCTTCATGGGAGGATGGGG
This sequence comes from Cibotium barometz, assembly GCF_041138505.1. Classification (NCBI taxonomy): domain Eukaryota; kingdom Viridiplantae; phylum Streptophyta; class Polypodiopsida; order Cyatheales; family Cibotiaceae; genus Cibotium; species Cibotium barometz. The sequence goes on along the minus strand of NC_141094.1, from coordinate 11,848,352 downwards.
TTGGAGAAGCAAGGGGTTGAGTGGGGGTGCATCAGGGGGGTAAGTTGATAAGGGGTGGTGGAGTAGCCAAAGTCAAAGGTACATCTTTGTCAGGGATAGTGGACTAGGGTTGGATGGTCAAGGTGTCCTCCTGAAGTTTTACTTTCCCTTTTTCTCGTGCGGTAGTAGTGGTGGTAGCAATGGAGGAAATCCATTAAAATTTCTAGGTTGCAGAAGCACAGGAGTAGGAAGGGTATAAATCGGTTGTCGTCCTCATCGCTCGCGCAGGACCAAGATTTTTTGATTGCCTTCATAGAAGTGTTGAGATGTAGGAGAGGATTAGGGATCCACTTGTAAGTAGTTGTGGGATGAGGCTGAGGTTGTTGGCAACGATGGTTCAACCTCATGGAAGGTTTGCACCTGAGGTTCTCTTGTAGCTTGTGGGCTTGTGGTTGTTGAATTGGAGCTATGAGGGGTTGGCTTTGCTAGGGCATGAGTTTGGGGAGTGGATCTTTGGGGAATCCACATAGTTATAGCACCCGCATAATAGATTTGGGGAGTGCACCGACTCCCTCCATCTTTTGTAGGTAGATGACCCTGCCTCTGAACTTTTACGCTTCCCCAATTAAATTAAAGAAGGATGGGAGATAGGAGTTATCGAGGCAAGCCTCTCCCTGAGTGTTAACGTGTCTGCTGCGTCCTCTGCCCTCGGTGCCTTGGCTGGTCACAGCTTGTTTTGGTATTGATGATTGCGGGGTCTCCTCAGACTCAACTGGTCGCACCGGCGCCCTAGCCTCCACCTATTGCTCTAAGTTCATTGTGGCTACACCACTACCTCAGGCGACCGATCTACTCTGTGGCACAAAGTGTTCTGGGTCCAAAAATAGGATTGTAAGAAACTGACCCAGCTTAGAGTTCCCAGTGGCGTTCTTGGCTATCTAAGTCGCCACCCTGGCTGCTTCTTGCCGGATCCTGATCTTCAGCACTTTGGCCCATGCCACAGGCCTAGATGCTGCTGTGTCTAAATAACCTTTTGCCTTGATAGAAATTGTATAGATATTGGCTTGCATCCAGATCGCTTCCAAAAACCAGAGATATCCCTAGTGCAGGTATTCTGATGACCATCCCATAAGCTTGTACTCGGAACCTTTCTTAGCTCCAAAAACTCCCTCCATCTCCTCTCTAGTAGGAGTGTGGGAAATGGTGGTGGTGCCATCCAGCGGTAGGAACAAAGCTTGGTGCACCCGCTTTTCTGTCAGTTAGCCGACGTTCCCCTCTGATATGTACTTCATCGCCCACAGCCAGCTCGTGTGTGAGTGAAATAGCTAGAGGATGCACATGGATTATTGCCCAATCCAGCATGGAGAACTCCCACAAGCGCATCTGTTCGTAACCATGTTGTCATTTGTTCATCCACTGGAGCTCTCAATGGCATAAAGACCAATACTTCTTGCCCTCTTTTGAAAATACGTTTCTCCTAGACAACTGGTCCACCTGATCTTTCTTGTGGTTCTGTAATTTTGTCAACAAATAAAAACTCCGCCAACTGGTCTTCTTCCAGATTTTCCAAATCTGCCAACCGAAACTGTAAAGATTCTTCTGGAAGTAAGCGATCTTCAACCATAATCCGAAGACTCGAAACCACATACTCTAAAGGTGTGACTACTTCCATCCCAAATGCCAACTTGAATAGTGTCAATCCTGCGGGCTACCTTGAATGCGGTCCGATATGCCCATAATGCCGCCGTCCCAATCCTTCCTATGAGTAGCTACCAGTTTGGTCAACATTTTTCCCAATGTCGTATTAGTAGATTCTGCCAGCCCATTCGCCTCTGGATGATTTGGAGAAAATTTCTTGTGAATTACCATAAAAAGGCCATCATCCTTCATACCACCTTATTGTGTGCCCCTGCTGTCACTGACGAGCTCAACCGGACAGCTGTACCGCGTCAGCACATCCTTATACAAACACTTGGCTACGGATGCTGTGGTATTATCTTGCAATGCCCAATCTTTAACCCAGCAATAATCCGTTGGCTGTCAGAATATACCTGTTCCAATTCTTTGTGTTGCTGGCTTAATTGGCCCAACAAAATCCAGTCCCCACTTTTGAAAAGGCTCCAATGGTAATATCAGTTGTAGCGGCATGCTGTCCTCCTTAGCTGTTGGTTGCCCTAGTCTTTGACAGGCATCACAATTCCTGACAAACTTTTGTGCATCCGCATGTACAGACAGCCACCACAGTCCGGCGGCCTGCAATACTTTCTTAGTAGTAATTGGGCCCGCAAAGTGTCCATGAGCTACCCCCACATGGGCTTCAGCTAGCACCGCTTCCTGCTCCATTGGCAATACACACCGCTACAAAACACCAATTATATTCCTATGGTATAATTGTCCCAATACTACTTCAAAATTCCGGCTCCGAAGTGCCAATCTTTTCCATTGATCTATCGATAGATGAGCTGGCATCTCCCCAAAAACTAGAAAATACAGCATCTCATCATACCATGTCCAGGGAATCTGCACACCTATATCTTCTGCCTCGATTGCAAACAAGTGTGCATCAGGAAATTCATCTTCCACCCCTACTGGAAATTCTCCATTATCGAGTTTGGACAAATAATCGGCTATAACATGCTGACTGCCTGGTCGATGCACCACAATATACTCAAATTCCTGCAACAATAGCACCCATCATGCTAATCTTCTCGTCAAATTCTGCTGCTTCACCAAGTACAGCAATGCAGAATGATCCACATGAAAAATGAACGGATGTCCCAGCAAATAATGCTTGAATTTCTTTACAGAATAAATCATCCCAAGACAATCCCGTTTTGTCACTGAATAATTCTTTTCAGCATTGGATAGCCGGCGACTAGCATAGAACACAGGCCGGAACCACCCATCGGCACATTCTTTTGCATCAGAACATTGCCTATCCTAATCCAGGGGCATCAGCACCGGAGACTTTGACAGTAATAACTGCAATCTACGATATGCTACATCGTAGTTTGGAGTCCATTGGAATTGAAACTTCAGAATATATGTCACTAGATTTAATGGTACTGCAATATGGGCCAACAACCGAAGATGTCTTCCATGCCACCTAATCTCTGTCCCAAAAATCAGCTTACTTCCCCCAGGCTATGTGGTGCTAATAGTTGCCACCTTACTGGGATCCACTGCAATGCCGTCCTTAGAGATGATATGGCCCAGTGACATGCCACTTTTTACCGCAAACACACTCTTCAGCGGGTTGAGGCTCAACCTAGCCTCTCAATATTTCAGCAAACACAACCGCAAATGCATCAAGTGCTTACATAATTCATTGAAAAAACTGAAATCATCCAAGAATACCCGCATAAACTCCAACAAGTAATCTCCAAAAATTTCCTACATGTCCCGCTGCTAAAAGGTGAATGGAGCATTCCGGAGTCCACCACATGACGGTACAAATGAACACTCCCCAGTTTGTAATAAATGCGGTTTAGCTTGATCCTCTGGTGCCATCCGCACTTGGTTATACCCACTGAACCCATCCACCACATGATGGTACAAATGAACACTCCCCACTTTGTAATAAATGCGGTTTAGCTTGATCCTCTGGTGCCATATCAATGTCACATCATCATCATAAATCTCCTCACACCATGACTGTGATCCTTAGACCAGGATATGGTATACAATAATGAGCCTGAACAGTTCTCTTGGACCATCCTCAAACTAGGATGGTATGCACCAATGAGCTTAAAGACTTCTCCTAGACCACTATTGATGATCGAAGGAGCCATACACTGTCTCATGTCTACATGATCTGTTTCACGGGGAAAACAAAGAGTTTTGGCCGATCGACCTGAAAGTTGGCCGAGATAGTGTATTTAGTTACTCGACCAATGTCCTTATATTGTTCTATAAACCATTTTAGGTCGACCTTATCCTTGGCTAACCCTTTGTGTAGAATTATTATAGGAGAGCATGAGAAATACCGGAAGTTTGGCCTTGGAACAAGTACGAACCTTGGAGAAAGAAGTACATACCTTGAAACAAGAATGTGTACATCATATATTTCAACACTCCCTCTCTCAATGCCACCATGGGAAAATGCCAAACATGGAGCATTGGACATACAAGAACAAACTGACCCCCTCTCAACCTTAGGATAGATGACAAGGTAGGTAGCCTTTATAGATTAGGCTTTTTTACAAAAGTTATGAGTTATAGAGAAATGTGGTTCACTCCCAATTCTAGTAAGCATGCTTCACTCCTCAACTAGAAGAGTTTCTCATCATGTGAGGAACTTCCAAAATTCCCCTCAACCTTAGTAACATCTTTGGTACTATCTCTTCCATAGTGGTTTCGTGCACCACCCTTGTTGATCCTTCACTTTGATAAAACCATCTTCTTGGAAAAGACAATCTTCAAGTGGGATTTGGATGTGCCATTCTTCATTACGTTGGCTTCATTGGTTGCATCTTCTTGATTCTCTAATCCTTTCTCGTTGGTAGACTTGCTTTATGCATACATGTCTCCTTCCAATCATGCTAGCTTCCTTAGTCCAGCTGCCACCTAGACTAACACAAGGTTGCCACCATTATTTCAATAGCTTATGCATGTGCTTCTCAATATTCTTCTTGCTTCCACCTTCCACTTCATCATGATGCATAAATACATACACCAATGTGAACATTGATTTAGGAGAGGTCATACCACTTGTTTATCAACACAAGGACAGTGTCTAACTCCATTATAATACGGTAGATGACTTCCATGCAAATGAGTTCATAAAAAAAAAGGATTGGATTTCATGCTTGATGCGTTGATTTTTCTTGGTTTCAAAAAATGTGCATGCCTTGCATTTCCCAAGCGAGAACGTCACAAAATAATTTCTTCCTCTGCTTGCCTGAAGCTTGAAAGAAATGAGGGACAAAACCTCTGTGTGCTTGGTAAAAAAACCTTAGAGCAAAAGGTTGAAAGAAAACTTTGGGAGAAAGGTTTTTAAAAGGTTTAAAGAACCTGTGTAAGAAAAAACGTTTGATGAAAAAGAGGAAAGGTTTTTTTAAAAAAACCTTATCTAATGGAAAAAACGTAAGGTTGTTGAAAACCTTAAAATATAGCTTTTTTTTTTCTGCATTGGGTTTTGCTTCCTGCATTGGGTTGTTTGCCTTGTTTTGCTGGCTCTGCGGCGTCTGCTGGCCCTTGAAGCACTGTAGCTTAACAAGGTTGCTGCTTAAGCAACAATAAGGTGACAGCTACACTAGCAGTAGCAAAGACGGACGACAACGACGGGGAGGCGTCAGACGGCTATAGGGATGAACGGACGACGGAAGGAAACTAGACGGAACTATAGATCTGTTGCGCTATTGTCGTTGACGGCGGCTGTGCTATTGTAGCTTACAAAGCTGTTGCTTAGGTATTAATTCTCAAGATACATAAGCTATGGGGTGACCCTTTTGCATTAGGATTCCTCCAACAGCAAATCCACTAGTATCAATAATGACTTTAAAAGGAATTTCTAAATTCTAGCAACTTCAGCATTGGATTAGTCAAGTGCTAAAGCAACCTCCAGCTTATCAACGACACTCTAACACATCACAGATCATCAAAATGGAATGCTCTTCCTAAGAAGTACAATCAAAGGAGAAGTAATCTTGGCATATTGGGGGACAAAGATTTGATACCGCCCTATTAATTCCAAGAATCCTTTGACTTCCTTTACCATCTTTGATTCTAGCCAATTGATAATAGCTTGCACCTTGGTAGGATGAGATGATATACCATCTCTTGACACTATGAATCTTAGATACAATACCACCCTGTTACTCCTAAGAATCCTCTTACTTCCTTTATTATCTTTGATTTTGGCCAATTGAACCTTGACAAGATTAACTACTGATAAAACATCTCTTGACACTATGAATCCTAGATATTTAATACGGTTAGTAAAGAAGGTACACTTACTCTTCTCGGGGAGGAGTTTGTGCTTTTTAAGGGTTTACATGCTTCATCCGCATTCTTGGACTAAACTAGAATACCATCAAAGAAGACTAAGACGAAATCTTCCCAATTCTCTCTAAATATTTCTTGCATCAATCAATTAAATGTAGCAAAGGCAGTAGTTAATCACAATGTCCTTAGTGGCTACATGCTTTATTAACATTCTTGGAGTAAACTAGAATATCATCAAAGACTAAGATGAAATCATCCAAATCCTCTCTGAAGTTTTCTTAGTATCAAATTGATTAAAGGTAGCAAGGGCATTAGTTAATCACAATGGCATTATCATAAACTAATAATACTGATACAACGTATTAAAAGCCATCTTGGGAATATCGTACTTCTTAATTCTAATGATAATATCCCAACTTTAAGTCAATCTTTAAAAATATCTAGGCCCCATACAAACGGTCTAACAACTCATCTACCCTAGAATCACTACAAGCCATTGGGGGGGTCTAGCGAGGGGGTTTAAATTATCCAGCGTCGCTTATACGATGACGTATACGTCGTTTAAGTGACCTATTATCGCTTACGCGACGTCTAAATTTTTTTTTAAAAAATTTAGTCGCTTATACGACGTTTTTTGGAGCCGTCTTTTAAGCGAACATGTAAAACGACTGTTTTAGCGACATTGGCATACTGAAAATCATCGCTTAAATGACGGCTAAAAAAGTTTATATCCCCGTCCCAGCCGCCGCGGGAGAGAGATTTGTTTATTTTCACAGTGCGCGCGGAGATAGGTCTCTTGGACTAACAAGGCAGCTACTACAAGGTAGGTAGACTTGACAAGGTTACAAATTGTGTTTTGTTTGGACATCATTTTCATTCCATCTTGGTTAATTGAAGTCTTAAATAACTTAGGAGCTACATATATTTGTAAGACATTTTTCTCTACATCATATGAGTCTAGGGTGTCGATTCAAAGGTTGTGTTCGGTTGATCTCTCCTTCATTTTCTGCATTTTAGAGCACGTACAATCTACACATATTTAAGGATTTCGTATATTGTAATACTCTTATAGGTTTTAAAATAGTTTGCTATCTTTAAGTTTGATTGTCACTTTCTATATGGTTAAGGTTATACTCTCCTTATTCATTGTTTGAAGGTTTATAAAATTTGATATACATTTCACTCAAAGAGTGGCTCAGCTCATAATGACCCACCCTAACCAAGAGGTCATAGTAGGTTCGAGGTGTATCTTCTAGCTCGACAACATCCCCTCGAAAGAGGGCTTTAATTTCTCTCTGTCTAATTTGTCTTTTGTTTTTGATTGCTCTCTTGACAAGTCTATATTCTCATTTCTGATCACTTTCCTCTTGTTTTCAAATTTAACATACTCCTCACTCTCCAGATTTTATTACAATAAATAACATACTTCTCACTCTTTCTCAATGCTTTGTACAGAGTCTTAGTTGATCCACTATCCAGTTTAGTCCCATTAAACTATGCCCAGTCCTTTATCCAATAAGATCGCTCAACAACTGTAGAGATCCATCCCTTTTGCACTTCATCCCCAGTACATGTATAACAAGTCATCCTTCCATGTAAGACAAACCAAGTTCCAGTTCTAGTTTCTCAGGCTCCTTCCACCCAACTGAAACCCCATTCCAGCAATCAAAAAACCTTCTCAAGCCTTTGTTGTTTAGGATTTTGGCTATTCTACCATCTTGCAAAGCTAAAGGGGGATTAAATTTATGAGTCCACCATATCCCTAGACACAACAGAGAATTTCCTGAGGCCCTACCAGACCCATCCCAAACCATTAATTCCAAAACCTCTTTTCATTTGGTGCAAAGCATTTTGCAAAATGAATACCCTATAGCAGAAGGAAGCCGCAAAGAAGCAAATGTAGAGCATAGGAAGCTCCCCTCTTGGAAGCAGTGGTATTTTTTCTTTCCATCCTAGGCCTTGCCAATTATATTCAAAATAAATAGCTGAACAATACACTAACTCTTTTAGTATCCTTGTCCAAATCTCCTTCTACTAAAGGCACTTGGGTAAAAGAAGTGCCAACCTGGCAACTATGTGAGAGGTAGAGATGAAGAATGCCAAGGCCTCCTTCACATCTAGGAAGGCTAAGTCTATCCCAAGAAAGCCAGGCTAAGGCCTTTTTGTTAGAGCCACAAATATATCCCCAACATAACAGCATATATATTGTCATATATATACCTTCCCTTGATAAAGCCATGTTATTTCTTAGATATGATGACTTGAAGTGTAGGAGTGAACCTGATGGCAATGGTTTTGGCCAGAATTTTGTATATAACAGTTACCCTCTAGTGATTAAATCTATCACAAACATTTTGTTTGGGAATGATTTTCACCAACCTTTTCTTCAAGTCCTTATCCATATTGCTTGTCCTACAGATTTTCAAAACAAATTCCTTTAAGGATGGTCAGAAGGCAATGAAGGATTCTACAGATAAACCATCCCACCCAGGTGATTTCTCTCTTCCCATATTTAAAAGGGCATCCCAACATTCCTCTATCTTAATATTTCTCTCCATCCATCTAGCCCTATCCAATCTATTGCTAATTTGTTGTAGAAATTTGGCTTCATTTTTGAGTAATTCTCTTTGAGACACTGAGGGTTATTAACTCAAAAACTCTACCCATTTTTTGGCTATTAACCTAATCCCCTCTATCTCTTAATCATTTTCATCCAAAACCCTCCCCATAATCTCCTTACCCCTCTTCCCCTCAGTCAACTTAAATAGATACCCATCTGACTTCCTTTTGTTATTAAAGGTTTTCCACTTGTTTCTAATTTCCTCCCTACTACTACATTTCTCATCTTCACTCCTCAACCCAGCTTGACATTTGAAATACCAAGTAGCCTCCTCATTAGTAAATTTCCCAATCTCAGTCTTTTTCTATAGAGTTTCTACAAGATCACCCCATCTCCTTCTTTCTTGTCTTTTTTCCTCAACTCTCAATTTCCCAACCCCTCTAATTATATCTTGCATTGCATTGGAAAAAATCTTCCATGATTCTTGTATAGTGCCTCTCCTCTTGAGTCTCTCAATTGCGTCTTCTATTTGTCTAATAAATAGTTCATCCTTGAGTAATAAATTGTTTACCCTTAGTTTCCTATAGGAAACTTGTTAACTCATCTTCTTCACAACCCATTACGTGTTATCCCCATTTTAGAGGCATATGGTCATACAGTGCAGTACTGGAATCCACATTCAATTTGAGAGTGTGAGGAACCCACACATCTTGTTGACTGAAAAAGACCCTATCTAATCTTGAAGATGACCCAAAATATTCAAGACTAAAATAAGTATGCCCAAGATCCGATCCCCATTCACCCATATCCCACCCATCCCTTAAACCCATTCTCCCTCTCAGACCCTCTCACTTGATCTAGTCATAACTCCACTATACCCTCCATTCACACCCCCATACAACATCACTAACTAATCCTTAAATTTATCTTTCCTCAAAATTTTATACCCGTATAAATTATGCACTTGAATAGCCAAAATGGATAGACCCCACTCTTTGACTAATCCCCAAAGAGCAGTGTTTTTCTTTTTATCTTTGATTCCCTTGACGTTCCTCGTGCACCGATTAATTTTTAATGCCTGTAGTATGCGGAAGCTTTGGAGAAGGATCGATATTTCAAAACTAAAAAATCAGCACTCTTTTCGTGCGACAAAAATTAACGCACAAACTGAAAGGAGATGTGCAGAAAATAGAGAGAGAAGGGGGAGATGGAGAAGACACAGTATTGGGTCCCAATTACCCTTTGTAGGGCCCCCACCACGGACGGTGTATTTGCTTTATTAGAATGATGTAAATCTGAAAACAAATACAGAAAACTTGACCTTTCTTGGCTGGAAAATCCTGCCCTTGACCTGAATCCTTCACCCCTTTGCGTTAGCAAGCCCTTGGCTGTCTTGGCCCCTTGGTTTGCTTGTGGACCTCTACTATTTATACTACCCTTCAGGGGGAGTCGGCCAGCATAAGAGCAGGCGGCCAGCAGCATATTCCCACGATTGAGCAAAATCAGCATAAAAAAATCCTAATAAATGCTGCGTAAATTCCCTAGCAAGTTGGGGAGGCTGGCGCTTGCTTCTAGAAGACTGGGCATAGACTTTGCCCATAATCCATGGGCTGGGCAGCCTGTATGGGCTGCCCCATACTTGCCCTACAGCCCTATGAAGGCTGTAACCTCCTGAAAATGGCCTTATTCTTGCCTTAGGACTGTCCCACAGCCCTTCCATGGCTGGTGGGTCCAGCCTAGGCCTTATTGGCCCACATGGGGATGGTTTCACACCATTCCCATGCCCATACTAAGCTCCGGGGTAGCCCTATGGGCTGGCCCCTTGTCCTAAACATACTCTACTCAGTGATCTGGAATCCGATACCATACCTGATACACAGAACCATTGACATCATTCTAGAGGGAGACACAGCGCAGACTGGCACTGGTTCATGTGCAGGACAGTAGTGCACATCTGACCTTGGATTCATGTGCAGGACAATGCACACTTGACCTCGGACGGATGAGATGGATCCCTGGCTGATTCGTCCCAGACTGGGCTCACATGGGACCAGTTCACCATCCCAGGTCCTGCACCTTCTGTACAGAAATGTCTACGTGGCATCCAAGTGCGGGATGCACATGACATCCCCTTCTGCTTAACTTGACAAGAGCTGCATAGCCTCCAGATAATCCGTCAATAATGCCGGATAGTCTTAGAAAAATTCTTTGTCAAGCCATACCGCTTCCTGAGTTCCTCGGTCCTAAAACTTCGTGAGGAACTGGCATAGTCTTCGGCCTGAGCCATGCTTGAAACGGTGCAGAAGGATCTGTTCTCGAATCATTACTTCTGCTTCATCCACAATGTTTGGTTCCACTTCGTCTTTGACCTCTGAAGGGGGTGGACCTGCATATGGCTTTAACCAACTGACATGAAATACATCGTGCATAGTCCAACTTGGAGGTAGCTTTAACTGCATAGACCCCTCATTAATCTTTTTCCGAATGGGAAAAGCTCTTGAAAGACTACTTTGGGCATCGCTTGCCCACCTGCTTCAATCTTTACTTCATAATCCGAAGATGCACCCAATCTCCTTCCAAAAATGTCATATCCCTTCGGTCTTTATTGGCCTGTCGAGTGTAGGCCTCTTGTGCTTTAGCCAATCTATCTTTCATTGACTCTAGGATCTCCTGGTAAGACTCCGTCACTCTTTTCGCCTCTGGTGTATTGAAGATGATATCCTGGTTCACAATGACTAGAAACGTCTTCCAAATGCTGCCTCATATGGAGTCCTACCAATAGCTGAAGAAAAAGTCATTCAAAACAGCTTGAACTAAAGGCAAAAACGATTCCCACTTACCTTGCTGATCGTGGACATGACACTTCAGCACATCAAAGGCCAACTGTTTGTATATCTCTGTCTGGCCATCTGTCTGTGGGTCGAAAATGCGACGCTGGAGAGCAGAAACGCTCCTCCATAGAGCCAAGATCCACACCTTCTGCTCATCCAACTTGGCTGTCTGTTTTGCAAGTGCTCGCATCATCTGTTGGAACATGTTTGTGACACAGAAGCCGGGTGCCCTAGCTGGGCTGCCTGGTGTACTCTGGTCCCATGGTTCTGGTTCTTTCTCGTCCCCGAAGCTCGCCATAGCAGGAAAATGCAATTCCTTTTCAGAACGCAATCTGACCATCCACTATCTATGTGGGAGACTTCCGGAGGCTAAAAACCAACCGTCCTTCGAGGGAAAGGAGTCACTCCGAAAGGGGTAGTCCACTGGCGTCTAAAAACCAACCACATGAGCGAGAAAATTTTTTTGGTTTTCTTTGCTGAATCTTTGTCCTTGAATGAGGCTCTGATACCATTGTAGTATGCGAAAGTTTCGGAGAAGGATCGGTACTTCAAAACTCAGAAATCAGCACTCTTTTCGCGATGGAAATTAATGCACAAACTGAAAGGAGATGTGCAAAAAATAGAGAGAGAAGGGGGAGATGGAGAGGACACAGTATTGGGTCCCAATTACCCTCTGTAGGGCCCCCACCATGGATGGTGTATTTACTTTATTAGAATGATGTAAATCTGAAAACAAATACAGAAAACTTGACCTTTCTTGGCTAGAAAATCCTGCCCTTGACCTGAATCCTTCACCCCTTTGCGTTAGCAAGCCCTTGGCTATCTTAGCCCCTTGGTTTGCTTGAGCACTTGGTGAAAAATGAGATGAATGATGGGATTGTGGACCTCTACTATTTATACTACCCTTCAGGGGGAGTCGGCCAACAGCATATTCCCACGATTGAGCAAAATCAGCATATGTTGCGTAAATTCCCTAGCAAGCTAGGGAATTTACGCCACCCTCCCTAGCAAGCTAGGGAGGGTGGCGCTTGCTTCTAGAAGGCTGGGCATAGCCTTTTCCCACAATCCATGGGCTGGGCAACCTGTATGGGCTGCCCCATACTTGCCCTACAGCCCTATGAAGGCTGTAACCTCTTAAAAATGGCCTTATTCTTGCCTTAGGGCTGTCCCACAGCCCTTCCATGGCTGGTGGGTCCTAGCCTAGGCCTTACTGGCCTGGTTTCACACCATTCCCATGCCCATACTAAGCTTCGGGGTAGCCCTATGGGCTGGCCCCTTGTCCTAAACATACTCTACTCAGTGATCTGGAATCCGGTACCATACCTGATACACAGAACCACTGACATCATTCTAGAGGGAGACTCATAGCGTGGTCTAGCACTGTTTCATGTGCAGGACAGTGCACATCTGACCTTGGACTCATGTGAAGGACAATGCACACCTGACCTCGGACAACTGAGATGGATCCCTGGTTGACTCGTCTCGGACTGGGCTCACATGGGACCAGTTCACCATCCCAGGTCTTGCACCTTCTCTACAGAATCTTCTACGTGGAATCCAAGTGCGGGATGCACGTGACATCCCCTTCTGCTTAACTTGATGGAAGCTGCATAGCCTCCAGATAATCCATCAATAATACCGGATAGTCTTCAAAAAATTCTCTGTCAAGCCATACCGCTTCATGAGTTCCTCGGTCCTGAAACTTCGTGAGGAACTGGCGTAGTCTTTGGCCTGAGCCATGCTTGAAACGGTGCAAAAGGATTTGTTCTGGAACCATTACTTTTTCTTTATCCACAATGTCTGTTTTCGCTTCCTCTTTGACCTCTGAAGGGGTGGACTTGCATATGGCTTTAAACAACTGACATGAAATACATTGTGCATAGTCCAACTTGGAGGTCGCTTTAACTGCATAGACACCTCATTAATCTTTTTTCGGATGGGAAATGGTCCAAAGCTCCTGAAAGACAACTTTGGGCATCGCTTGCCCACCTTCTTCAATCTTTGCTTCATAATCCGAAGATACACCCAATCTACTTCCGAAAATGTCATATCCCTTCGGTCTTTATTGGCCTGTCAAGTGTAGGCCTCTTGTGCTTTAGCCAATCTATCTTTTACTAACTCTAGGATCTCCTGGTAAGACTCTGTCACTCTGTTCGCCTCCGATACTGAAGACGAAGTCCTGGTTCACAACGACTGGAAAGGTCTTCCAAACACTGCCTCATATGGAGTCCTGCCAATAGCTGAAGAAAAAGAGTCATTCAAAATAGCTTGAACTAAAGGCAAAAACGATTCCCACTTACCTTGCTGATCATGGACATAACACTTCAGTACATCAAAGGCCAACTGGTTGTATATCTTTGTCTGGCCATCTGTCTGTGGGTGGAAAACACAATGCTGGAGAGCGGGAACGCTCCTCCAAAGCCAAGATCCATGCCTTCCGCTCATCCAACTTGGCTGTCTGTTCTGCGAGCGCTCGCATCATCTACTAGAACATGTCTGTGACACTCAAGTCGGGTGCCCTAGCTGGGCTGCCTGGTGCACTCTGGTCCCATGGTTCTGGTTCTCTCGTCGTCGTCGAAGCTCGCCATAGCAGGAAAATGCAATTCCTTTCCGGAACGCAATCTGACCATCCATTATTTGTGTGGGAGACTTCCGGAGGCTTCCGTAGGCTAAAAACCAACCGTCCTTTGAGGGACGATGGGAGTCACTCCGAAAGGGGTAGTCCATCGGCGTCTAAAAACCAACCACATGAGCGAGAAAATTTTTTTGGTTTTCTTTGCTGAATCTTTGTCCTTGAATTAGGCTCTGATACCACTGTAGTATGAGGAAGCTTCGGAGAAGGATCGATACTTCAAAACTCAGAAATCAGCACTCTTTTCGCGACAGAAATTAACGCACAAAGTGAAAGGACATATGCAAAAAATAGAGAGAGAAGGGGGAGATGGAGAGGACAGTATTGGGTCCCAATTACCCTCTGTAGGGCCCCCACCACACGGACGGTGTATTTGCTTTATTAGAATGATGTAAATCTGAAAACAAATACAGAAAACTTGACCTTTCTTGGCTGGAAAATCCTGCCCTTGACCTGAATCCTTCACCCCTTTGCGTTAGCAAGCCCTTGGTTGTCTTGACCCCTTGGTTTGCTTGAGTACTTGGTGAAAAATGATATGAATGATGGGATTGTGGACCTCTACTATTTATACTACCCTTTAGGGGGAGTCGGCCAGCATAAGAGCAGGCGGCCAGCAGCATATTCCCACCACTGAGCAAAATCAGCATAAAATGCTCCAAAAATCTTAATAAATGCTGCATAAATCCCCTAGCAAGTTGGGGAGGCTGGCGCTTGCTTCTAGAAGGCTGGGCATAGCCTTTGCCCACAATCCATGGGCTGGGCAGCCTCTATGGGCTGCACCCATACTTGCCCTACAGCCCTATGAAGGCTGTAACCTCCTAAAAATGGCCTTATTCGTGCCTTAGGGCTGTCCCACAGCCCTTCCATGGCTGGTGGGTCCTAGCCTAGGCCTTACTGGCCCACATGGGGATGGTTTCACACCATTCCCATGCCCATACTAAGCTCTGGGGTAGCCCTATGGGCTGGCCCCTTGTCCTAAACATACTCTACTCAGTGATCTGGCATCCGGTACCATACCTGATACACAGAACCACTAACATCATTCTAGAGGGAGACTCACAGCGCGGATTGGCAATGTTTCATGTGCAGGACAGTGCACATCTGACCTTGGACTCATGTGCAGGACAATGCACACCTGACCTCGGACGGCTGAGATGGATCCCTGGCTGACTCCCCTGATGATACTTTGTCACCCGTTTAAGGCGAGGTGGTGGTGATTGGGATACGCTACGGGGAATAGATGCGACTCCCGATTCTCTGGCTCACATGGGGACCAGTTCACCATCCCAGGTCCTGCACCTTCTGTACAGAAATGTCTACGTGGCATCCAAGTGCGGGATGCACGTGACATCCCCTTGTATAGAAACTTCGAGATGTGGACGCATCTTGCTTGGAGTTATTTAGTCAATGTTTCTGATTAGATAGATTGAGCTCTTCTCTAACAATGTATCTCTGGTTTGACATATAGTTGTTTTAAATATATAGATACGATGAGTGACCATTCCCGTAAAGTGAAGCTGGCGATCATCAAGACTTTGCTATGAGGCACTGGACTTTATGGAGATACACTGTCAGTTGTCATGGCAGATTATGTGGAGATGGATGATGCGGGTTTAGATGGTGCCATCGAGATTCTTGGGAGATTCAGTATGCTCGTACGACCTGGAGAGGGTACATCCTCCCAACCACATGCAGGAGTGGAGACTTCTTCTCATGCACACACTACAGCGCATCGGTAAGCTTCTCGATTGATAAAATAGTAATGTCATCCTTTTTTTACATATAGAATTCTTAATATATATATCCTTTTGATGTCTGTTTGCTTAGGACTCCTATCCCCCTAGGTACATCACATCACGAGAGTCAAGGGCTTACTCCTGATGTACCTCTTGGTACTCAGGTGACACCTGATTCACAGGCTAGTGGCCGTTCGTCCCGTAGGTATATCTTTTATGGCGATTATGGATTAAATATCAAGTACTTTTTAAGAACTCACATCTCAATATATCGTATGTTTGTATTGCATGTAGGCATTAGCGGGGGCAGAGTAGCACACCACCAGTGCCGATGCGCACGTGCACTGGCACTTTGGGTGTCACATGCGACATCACGCATCACGGGGGTATCCTTGAGCCGGCACTGCCTTCAGACGTCGGATGAGAGCGAGTTTATATACCATGGTAGTAAGTATTATTTAACATAAAGAATATGAATTATAGTTTTTTATTTGAATTACTAACTGACTTTATTTTGCAATGCAGCGATCAACTTGAGGATGACAAGAAATATGTCATCAACACACTGGGGAGACGGAGTTTGGGACAGGATGGAGTCGAAAGTGGTTGCTAAAGCAAATGTGCAAACTCATGAGTCATCGACGCGATAATGCACGGTAAGGAGAGAGAGAGAAATGAAACAAAATGAAATGCTATATTTACGTCTTCAAAAGGCCAAAATGACCTATGAGACCAAAAAGTTACCACTAGAGAGCTCTGATATACCAATGTCAGGTAGTAGAACAGCGGTACTAATGGTTTGCTGCGGAACAAGCGTGAGATCATACATATCTGTGGTCTCTCAATCTGCGTTCATGAGGCGGTTGACAAGCATGGGGTCCATACTGCTGCCGCATACATTAAAGCTGGGGTGACCATACATCAAAGCTGGGGTGACCATAGTGTCATAGAGAGAGAGAGAGCAGAGCTGGAGCTGCAGGTACTCACTGAGGGTGCTGCTAGAACTACTGCCACAAAATGCTAGAAGACTACTAGCTTCGATGGTCTACTGCTAGGCCAAGTAGATCTAAGGAACAATGCTTGATTGCGGGTACTGAAGGTTGAGATACTGATACTGGGGTTGAAACGCGAGATAGAAGCCTTGGTAGAGGAGGGGAATCGAATCCTGATACGAACTTTCTTTCAGTGAAATTGAAGCTGAAATTACCCTGTACACAGCTAGAGCAAGAAAAATGAGTCTGAGGGGAATCGAACCCTGACACTAGCCATATGAGGCTATCACCACGAGACTCCCCCCCACCCACCCTTGTTAGTAAGTTTTCAAAAGAATAAAAATCATGACTTCACAACGAATTATTTTGAGATTAAATCTTACCGAACATAGGTTGATGATCCGTTAGTTGACACGTAAGACTAATAGTCCTCATCGTCATCTCTGAGATTAACCGTCATTAAAATTTCATCTTCATTATCCTTGTTGACTTCTTCAAACTCCTCCATCGTTAAATCTGTGTTGACGTTCATTTCCTCCATAGGCTCGACATCCATTGTTTCTTCCTCTTCGGTGTCTGTAGTGTCAGAGTCTGGATCATTGTCGTTCTCATCATCTACAATGTCATCATGATCGGAAAGAAGAATTCTACACCTCTCTAACGTTGATGTGTCTAGATTCGAGGACGTAATCTATTCATCCTGATCCGCTTTCTCAGAGTCAATGCTATCAAACAAGTGTCGACCTCTAGGATGGACATGCACAACTTGCCACCATGAATGAGCATCTGTATTCTTGTAAAAGAACGCTTGCTCAACATGAGTTGGCAGAATGTAAGGCTCTTTTGTTGCACGTAATAACTTCGAGGATTTGACGGACCAAAATCTAGACGGTTCTCTTTTCATTGTGGCATTATTACCTTTATACTCGGCACGAAACCAATCCACCTTCAAAACCACTTGTCAAAATACATGATTCAAAACTTTAGAATTATGTATAGCTTCAAGAAATCTACATGTCATTGTTGCATGAAGAGAGATGTCATTTACCTGCTTGAAGATACAATACGATACTTCATAAATGCCGACTATGGTTCCCACGTAACCAAGTTCACTGTCGATAAGATTTGTGTCTCTTGAACTTGCACGTGATAATTGCTTGAAAGAGGCAACAACGCAAGAATCTTGAGTTAGATGTTCCTCGTCAATAGATTTTATCCGAAGATGTGGTCCATAAGCCCACATGTTGGCATACATTCGAGCCTAGACCAATAAATAAATTATTAAAAAAAATGAGATTCATTTGTTTAGTTCAGAGTTTTCAAAACCCAACAAGTTACCTGTCTTGGCTCATGATCTCACTAACTTCCCATTGCATACGGGTGTATAACCAATCCATGAAAGTAGGTACGTCCCCGTCGTTATTTACATTGGTTTGACGTCTAGATCTCCTCTTTTTACGTCTGCCAACTCGTTTGCTTGGAAGTTCCTTCTCGTCCTCATCAACGAATTGTTGCATGCATTCGCTATTATAGACAATGAAAGTAGAAATATCCAATTTATCTTGGACCTTAAGTCGAAAAGGGACTCCCTTACCGGACAATACCTCGTCTGACATGGTAGAAGATGACTCATTTGTCCATATGCGTGGAGCTTCAGAATTGGTTTTCTCAAGGTATTCACAAACGTAATACATGCATTCTTCAAGCATCCATCCCTCCGCCATAGAACCCTCTGGTCTTGCTTGTTGACATACATAACCTTTCAATACTCCCATAAATCTCTCGACCCAAAACTTCCATCGAGTGCTCACAACACCAGCGAGCTCTATCTCATCCACTAGATGGATTAGAAGATGAACCTGGATATCAAAAAAGGAGGTTGGAAATTCCTTTTCCATTAAACAAAGAAGCTCTATACATTCACGCTTCTTTTGTGGAATTGACCCTTTGGCAATCTCTTTAGATGTAATCCATCTATCAGTAAAAGAAAGAAGATATTAGAGATATTTTTGTGAATTAAGAAGATATCAAATATAATTTTATACTAAAAATTAATGACCGATAAATACCTTGCAAGCGATCCAAGGCGATATATTACATCTCGAACTCCTCTTGTAGTACATCCATCAATAACAAGGGGTAGAACATGCTGCATACATGATTAATCCAATCAACAAAACATGCAAGAAAATAAATACTTACAAAGATCTGGATAGATTTACCTTCACAAAATTGTGCCAATCATGTGTTTTTAAACCAGACAAGCTCTTGTCATCTAGAGTGAACATGTTTTGACAAGATGCTCCATATCCTGTAGGCGTACGAATCGACTGAATCTTCCTGTTGATAGTCTCCAGCTCTTCTGTCTTGAGCACCCATGGGTCAGGCTCGTAGGTTGTCTCACGTTGAGTTTCATCATAAAGTGGCCATAGATTGGGCTTTGCGTTTTGATCCTTTAAGTCATTTCTTGCTGCTGCTATATCTTTCAAGCCAACGAGGTGTTGTCATAACGAATGACCAACGTTCTTGAATACGTGCATAGGATCAAGAAGATGACATATCCTCAAATCCTTCCAATATTCCAAAGTATACCATATCGAAGGACTAGAGCACGTTTTCCTCTCGCTCGCTTCTTTACAGCGTCATCATCATCGCCGCTTATGATCTCTGACTCTGGATCGATAGTAGTAGGTCCAACAGTCCACTTTAGATCCCAATCCTTCGGTGTCATTAGTATTGGACATCTCCCTTCTTCTACCTTTCCATTAAAATGTATGGCTTGCCTTTTGTCTCGTATAGATAATGATCTTCAGATAAAAATCGTCTATGTTGAAGATATATATTTTTGTTGAGGTTTTTTTGCTATAAGTCGATCTCAATCAATCACCACAAATTGGACAAGCTTTATAACCCTTGGTACATATCCCTGCATGGAAAACATAACAAAGATAATTAGCGCAATGAACATCGTACAAACGTATGAGACAATATATATATTTAAACCATTCACCTGAGCAAAAACCATATCTTGGAAAGTCGTGGATAGTCCATGCTAACAATGAACTGTCTTTGACCGATGCTTCTGGACATATCCATGACATCAATCCCTCTCCACAAATCTTAAAGATCGTCGATGAGAGGGGCCAAATAAACATTCAGATCTTTAACTTGTCGTTTTTTTGGAATTAAGAGTGAGAGCATTAAATGCTCTTTCTTAATGCTGAGATACGGGGGTAGATTATAGTTAATAACTACCACTGGCCATGTAGACCATTTACTTGATCTCATTGAAAATGGATTCACGCCATCTAATGCTAAACGCATCTTTAAATTGCGTGGTTCTTTTGCAAAATTTGGCTATCACAAATCAATATGCTCAAATGCAGGACTATATGATGGAATTTGTATTACTCCATCTTTGCTCTTGTGCTTCGCTCCCCATGTCATAAGCTTAGCTAATTTGGGACTTTGGAACATATGTTTTATATGTGGAGCGAGGGGAAAATGTCTCAATACCTTTCTAGGGACCTTACCTTTCTCCTCTTTATAACAGGGCATTTGACATTTTGGACACGTCACACCATCCTTGTACTGACCTCTATATAAAATACAATCGTTGGGACATGCATGTATAGAAGAATAGTCAAGTCCAAGACTACTTATCATCTTCTTCACCTCATCATGTGATGCAATAAGGGAATTGCTTGTCGGCAAGAACTTCTGAGAGAGTAGCCTTCAAGTTCATTAAAAATATGATCAATAAGAAGCAACCATGTTTAGAATGTAACAAAAAAATATGTTAGATTGTTACATACTTCAAAAGTGCTGAAATAGATAGATTACTCCATCCAAAACAGTTTTGAAGATTAAGAATAAGTAAGCTTGCACAGAGTTGTGTTAGTTGGCTTCCTGCGTAGATACGCTTTAGAGCTTCTTCTCGAAGATACTTCTCGTTGTTATTAGGAATATCGCTCGTACTATTATTTTGATACCAATCCTTAATAAAATTAGACATGCCATCGTCGTTATCAAAGGTATCATCACGCCCATTAAAGTCTTGAGAATATTGTTTCTTTAGTCTTGCATATGCATTAGGATCACTCTTGCGTAGGATCCTCATGCACTCTATTGACATGTGAGATACGTCATGTGAACGTTGATTTGTGATATTGTCGATGTCATAATCTGGAATCTACATATTTGATGTCATAATCTGGAATCTACATATTTGAAGGCAAAGAAGATTGTATCAATAGCATGCTTCTATATAAAAGAAAAGAGAGATGTGCATGGAATTCAATAGTTATCACAGATACAAAATAGTTAGAGACAATAAAAGACGATTATCATTAGGAATTGTATACAATGAAGCTCTCAACCCTCATCTGTTAAGGGTGCTCGTGGAGGTCTACGCAATCCGTAATTGATCAGCAATTCATCACCAACACGTAATGATCTAATAGCATTGACAACTATGTATCTTTCTACATCCCTACTCATATGTCCTGGTTCATGACTATTCTCACACTCCACAAACGTGTAATTGGTTCTTGAACTCATCCCTCGACTACTATTGATTAAACCTGCTATGTTTCCTTGAGAGTAAGGTCTTCCGTCAACATAGAGTCTTTGTTCTTCTGCATGTGTAATCCCTCTATCAGAAAGAGAGGCTGCATTGAGACATAACCCATAAGTACTCATGCTTTAAATGTAGCGAGTAAGCTGATGCCATGGACCCCATCTATATATAGGTCCACAAAAAGACATAAGGGTGACCTCTGAAACGAGGGGGCACATGCAAATCCTGTGCAATAAAGAGGCCTCGTCCTCCTCCACTGATGGTAGAAGGAGCAATCATGTAGCGATTGTCCCAAAAGCTAAAAACCACTCCATCTAAAGGAAGTGATCCTCTCTGCCATCCTCCGTATCGTCTTCGATCATACGTCTGTACTAGAGAATGCAAACGAGTAGGCAACGGATGATCTCCACCCGTCTCAGCCTCCAAAGTAGGAGGTAGAGGATGTCGAGAAACCTCGAGCTACAACTGACAAATGACCTGTCCGTGCCGTGTGCGAGGGACATGTGCACCACTGATAGTGAAGTCATCCTCATCATCAAGTGAATA
The DNA here is from genome assembly GCF_041138505.1 of Cibotium barometz. NCBI lineage: Eukaryota > Viridiplantae > Streptophyta > Polypodiopsida > Cyatheales > Cibotiaceae > Cibotium > Cibotium barometz. The sequence continues at coordinate 11,826,551 of NC_141094.1, read as the reverse complement.
TACCTACATATATAATATGGTTGCATTATATATGAGCCTTTGATTTATAAAATAACCAATAATAAAACTAAGGGAGAACACTCACATACCATAGGTTGATGTTGCTCCTCAGGTGGTGGTGCTCACTCAAAAGTACCATGAGTCATCTCATGTGAAAAGCACTCGCGTCGTGGCCTCCGATATGTGCCACGACAACGATTGCACCAGCATATAACAGACTCATCGTAGTAGAAGTCATCTCGTAAATGGGTTCATGTGCAGTATTGGAACTCTGTGCATCCCAACCACCACTAGTAGGAGGTGGCGATGTACCCTCTGATTGGTCCAAATCTGATTTTCAAGTACCATAAAAACATGAGTCATTTATCAAATGATCGAAGTTAAAAAATCAATAAAAGAAACAAAACATTGAAATCTAACAAGTTCTATGGTATATTTTAATGCTTATTGTGATATGAAAAATAAGCAGACGCTACTGTATGGTGGAGACAAACAAGAGGAGGGCTGAGATGTGCATGGAGACATGGCAATACTTCCACAAGGAGAGACGCCTACGCATCACTTTTCCTCAGTAGAAGGTGTGTGCCTTTGCGAACGTATATTAGAATTAATATGAACTTTGCTAGATTGATTCTAACTATTCTCTAATCTATGTTATTTTGTCTAATTAAATTTATTTAGATGGCAGTACGAAAGAGACTGCAAGTTGGTCACACATCTAGACTAGGCCGGATGGGACGAGATGGATTTGTGGCCACATTTGTGAGTATAGACCATTCAAATTTTAACTTTCAAAGGCAATATTATTGAATGAAGAAATCAATAAGTCTTTGGTTCTGTCTTGATGCAGACCAAAGACTATGGTCGTGCACCTACGGCGCTAGAGATGGAGTACACCACATACTACGGCTACCGCGCTTTACATGCAACACTTGTTGATAGGCTAAATCCACTTGTGGGTATCACTGTTTTGTTTTGTAGTTTATTTTCATGTTAACTGTAATATGTTCTTATTTGATTTCACTAACTAATGCAGGAGCAATATGGCGAGGACGACATGACAGAGGTGGCTTGACAAGAGGCCGAGGGGCGATGCCGAGAGGCTGAGAGGAGCGGCCGCGTGATCGTGGGTGGGGACACGGGTGGTGGCACTGGTGATGGTGATGGTGATCACGAGTTTGATACTAGCGACTCGTATAGTGATGGCTCATGTAGTGATCATACTTAGAGATCTGTTTTGTATATGTGAGGATTGATCACCACACACTCTAGACACATGTACATATATTTGTTGATGATATATATTAACGTATGTTTGTTGCATCATTGAATTTGTCTATTATCAAATAATTAATTATTTGTCGGTAAGTTAATTAGCCTAAGTATCTACGAGAACATTATTTATTTATCTTTACGTTAAAAAAAAACAAACCCTAAACAAGGAAAGAGGCGAGGCCACGTTGTAACACATCAAAAGAAGAAAAAGATTGGCAAGTATCAACAATTTCCCAAAAGCTCTTGGAAAGCTAGATAGAGACAAATCAGAATCTTTATCGCAGTTCCAGTGGACTGTTTTTCTATGTTAGGCTCTAATATTAACAAGCTTTTGATTTTCATAATTTTTGCAGAGGTCCCAGATTCTACACTATGTATCAACTCAAGCTAACTTTCAAGCTTAAAGATCCGAACTATGAAGTTTCAAAGCACGTGATTTCAAAGTATCAAGCTCAACATAAGATATTACGATTACAATACCATGTACCATGTACCAATTTATGTACCATGTACCATGCACCAATTGCAAGTATGAGGTTCCAACATGATACCAAATCAAGTACTAAGTACCAAGTACCAAATCTAACCCTCTCTCCTTGTTGATACCCACAGGCTTTAAGCTCTATCTGCTGCCGGCTTTCACTTGGTAGCTACAGCTATGGAGTTTAATGGCCCTCCTTATATACAAGAAAGCATGCATGCAGGCCGACCAGCCAGACAATCGTGTGGAGAGGAAAAATGTGACAGGGAAAAAGTGTGTGTATATGTGGTACAATGGGCAGTGCCCAGGACTGTAACTCTAACAGGAAATAGTACTGCTTGAGTCTAAAAGGGCTTCATGAGAACTAGACACTATTTGAATAGCCAACATACTCTGGAGCTCATGGTTGCTACCTTCAAAATTTCCAAGGGGGTCCCTCCCCTCACGAGCTCCTAATAATGAAGAGAGAGAGTGTGCATTGTGCGTGTGTGTATGATATATATATATAATATGTCCATATGTGTGTCGAGGAGAGAGAGTGTGAGTAACAGGTATATAGAGTCTAATTTTCATTTAATTGTTAGATAGCGCTGTTTACCATAATTAATGTTTGTTTACGCCCGGTCTGACTAATCTTCGCAAAAACAATGACAGCACCGAGTACAATCACAATTGCAAGGAAGCAAGCGGCAAAGAGAGAGAGCAATATTAGATAGAGCTAGAGAAAGAGAGAGAGAGGAGCTTATAAGAGTATGTATATATATATTCCCATCGGTATAAATCTGTTTTTTCTCGTTGCGTGGGCATCGCATAAGCGACGACATCGCTTAAGCGACCTTTTCGTTGCTTATGCGATGGCTTAATTTTTTTTTTAAAATTGACGCTTATGTGACGTAACGAGTCGTCGCTACAATATTCGCTAACAGCATCGTATAAACGACGTACCGCAGCGATGCCAATAGAGTGACTCTAAATAGCATCGCTTAAGCGACAAAAAAGAGTCGCTACTGGTGTCGTTGTGCACCCAATGGCTAGTAGTGAATTAAGATACTTATTCTTAATGGGTAAGCTTATTCAACCCTTGATAAATCAACACATAATCGAAGAGTCCCATTCTTCTTCTTCTTTTGCACCCTAAGGGGGATACACTAGGCTGAACAAAGTATTACTCTACAAGAAGTTACCTCAACTATTCCATGAGATCAACTGGTTTGGAATGACCATCTTATAAGATCTTTTGTAGTTTGTTGGGCTCTAGGGATTAATTTTATCTCATGATTAACCTCATGAGTCAAGGGCATTTTAGTCAAATCTTTTAGAAATATGTCAGTATACTCACTTAACTATTCAATCTCCTTTGTATCTGACTTCTTGCCTACATAAATTACTTGCTTCTTCTTGAGTCTTTAATAACTTAGATGACTTTACAATGTTACAAGGTGGGAGATGTAGTCACTTCAATACCTTGCACCTTCTCCCGTGAAGATCCATGAAGAAAATGGTCCCTTTAAGAAAATGAATATTAGCCGGATTCCACACGAGCCAATCCATCCCAAGAATCCCATAATACACACCTAAGGGTAAAAATATGAACTTACATTTGATCAGGTTCCCATCTAAGGAGACCTGAATTACATCCGTCTCTTGGCACATGAAGAAAAGAACCTTTCCATTAGCTAGTTCCACTTGCATTAGTTTTTTACCCTGCTTATGGTCGATTAATAGTTTACACAAGCATCCGGGTGAAATGAACAAATGAGTGCTTCTTGAATTAACAAAAAGCTTAAAGCCTTTACCTTGGAAATTGATCAGGGTCTAGATTACTAAGAATTGTTAGTTCTGATCCTGGTGTGCTTCTTAAACCAACCAAAGGCTTAAAATATTTACCTTAGAAATTGGCCGAGGATTGGATTATTAAGAATTGTTAGTTCTAACCCTGGTTCTTAACAACATGAATTCTACCTCTTTCTTCTTTCTCGTGGTTAGCTACTACTACTGTAATAGCATTAGAAGCCATTTGTGACTAGGCTAGAACTTACTTTCTTTTATTTCTCTACTTCTGAGAGATGGAGGGCCTTGATTGCTTTGGATTGAGACTATAGGTCTTTGGTAATGACATCCTAGGGTAGAAGGAGACAAAAAGTTATAGCAACGGGTGCATTGGGTAAGTCATTCATCGAATGTCCTAGGCTGCTACATCTAAAAAAATTAGGCTCTACTTACGATCCTTCGTGAGTTGGAACTGCAAATCTGAAGGCATTTAGGCTAAGAATCTTATCCTCTGGGTCCACTCATTCATCAAATCTCTTGGCTGCTAGCATCTAAAACACTTACACTCATTCGTGAGTTGGAACTATAAATTCAAAGGTATTCTAGGGAAAAAAATCTTATCCTCTAGGTCTACTAGCTTTTGATACTTATAGCTCTAATCATATTCCCTATTTCTCTTTGACTTTGGCATACTAGAATTAGATGGAGCTCTTTTCAAGGGAGGGAGAAAATTGAACTTTTGCTTGGAAGTCTCCTTGGGAAAGGCTTATGCAATATCCTCAGCCCTCTTTGACTAACAAAGAGGGCTTTACACTCTTTACTAATATCTCTAGGGGAGGATCTAATCTTCTAATAAACTAATGGAGAAGGGTCTCATCATTCATCAGCTCAATATTTTTACCTACTTGTATAACTCTAGAAACTCATTCATCTTCTCCTCTTGAAATCCAGGAGGATAAAACCTTTGATGGAGGTTTGCCTACCTCTGTATTACTTTGTAAGGTTCAAGGAAATAAAAGGGTTTATCAATTTACGAAGGTTTTGGAAAGGCCCAAGCATTAAATTAAAAAGGAAAGGGTTAAAGGCTAGAACTTAGAGGTCTATGGTCATAAAAAATATAAAGAGATTATTAAATTACCTTCCAAATTTAATTTAAAAAAAACCACCAATTTTAAAATTTATAAACAATAGATAGTTGTATCTTGAGAAATTAGGTTTGTAGGTACCTTGCTCTGACCCTAGTGGAAAAACAATTTGACTCCTCCCTCTTTCAAAACCTAACAAATTTCTTTGTAGATCCCTAGACTTGTGAAAAATCCAATAATCCACCTCTTACAAATGATTGGTTTTAATGTTGATAATCTAACCTAGGATCACTTTGGCAAGTATTGGATTGAAAACTAAGCAAAAGAGTACTCTCTTGGCTTGATAAAAACTCATGGATTTCTCATGAACGGCCATGGGGGCGGGGGGTTTATAATTGAAATTGATAACTGCATGCTTCTCATGCACCATTAGTCTTTTTAAGTTGGCAATCCACCATATCTTTATGTAACTTAACTCTTCATACATCCATCCATTTTCTCATGCACTCAACCACTTTACATTCATCCACCCATTTTCTCATGCACTCAACCACTTTACATTCATCCACCCATACATCTAGTTAACTAGCACATCTATCCATGGCAAGAGTTTTTTACAATGCTTATCTCCACATTAATTACTATTTTCCTTCCAAATCTTTTACCCATTCACCCTTGAATTTAAAACATCCTTTGCCAAGGCTAATGTACACATATTCCCTTGCATATTTTTTTAATAATTCTTGTTATTTAGTGTCCCTAAAATTATTAATTTTTTATTTTGAAAAATTTTCTAATATTATTATTTTTTATTATTTACTTTCTCTATTTTAACCCCAACACGTGCAGGGGGATGCACATGTGCACATGTGTACATGTGTACCCCCTGCACATGTGTACATTGAAATCACCAACTTAATTTTTAGCTTTATTATTAACATTAAATTTTATTTTTTAATTTCTCAATCTTCCAACTTTCCCATTAAAAATGTGCATCATATTAAAATCTCATCTTCTCTCACTAGAAATATACATCTAGAAATATACATCCAAAAATGAATTTTATAGCAAGGATAAGGGAAGAGGAATCTTAACTCACATCTAGAGAATAGAACAAAAACATGGCTAGAGATGAGAACTACTAGTATAGGAGCTTCACTAAGGAAGGATTTGGTGATCAATACAAAGAAATGACCCTCCTTATATGTAGTAAATGGAGGGCACTTTAATAGTCAAAGATGTTATTATTTAAGAATCACCTTGTCTCCCATGGGTACATGCCATGGCATCCTATGTACACATGGGAGACAAGGTGAAGAAGATGAGTTTGAATGGGATAACTCCCAAGTCGATAGCCACTCCCCACCTTCTTTATTATCAAGAAGACACTCCATGATATTAAAATGAGGCTCTTTTCAAATTCCACTTTAATAGTCAAAGATGTTATTAACGCGTAATCTAATAATATGCAACCTCTTAGCTATTAAAATGAGACTCTTTTCAAATTCCGCTTTAAAAGTCAAAGATGTTATTAACGCGTAATCTAATAATATGTAGCAATATACGCAACCTCTTAGCTAGAGCTTGGTCACATGATCCATATATGTGCTTCTTATTATCATATATATACATGGATTTTTTTGGCTTATGACAATTCAGGGCCCTCACTGTTAAGTCAATGCAATTGATTTGAATCTTTAGATCCCACTTTAATAGTCAAAGATATTATTAAGCTTAATTGCCAATATTAGCAACATCTTAGATAGAGGTTTCTTAATCTCATAATATGTGCCAATACTAATTGAGTTAAATTTAAAAAATAATTAAATGCTTTAATACTATTTAATTTATTTGATTATAGTATAATTAGTAACATAAAATTCCTAATAGTTCATTTGTGTTCCTCATGAAAAATTACTTCATCATGAACAACACATTTTAAAATAAACTACTTAGAAATACAAAAATTCTTCTACACATATATAAGCAAAATTTTAATCCTTCTTGGGGCTTACCTCGCTTCTGAATGGAGAGAAAAGAACATACAAAAAACGATCAAAACAATTGTTCATATAGTTATTTTGAAACCTTATCGTACGATAGAATCTATTATATGATATATGTCAGGCTAAAAATGTATTATACCAAATTGATGACATTTATCCGAATAACACATCCAAATTGATTGAAACTTAATTTGATTCTTTTAACTTATTTGAATTTTGAATTTGAACCAACATAACTTAGATCTCTGCAGTGTCCCACTAAAAAAGTCAAGAAACCATCTAAACCAAAATGCAAAACAACTATTCTCTTAGATTTGAGAGGTTCCGATCGTAATTTACTACAATGTGGTGATTTTCACCTTCATGCACTATTATTGGAAGCTCAACCTCTTGCTTGGTAATGGTATTAGAATCTAGGGGCTCCCACTCATTCCTAGTGTACATATAAGGGAACACAATTGTGATATTTTTCTTGCCTATGTGAAACATCACAATGATCTTCTCCTTGAACACTTGATCATCCCCTTGATGTTCAACCCCCTTTGTGTCCCAGTCTTTGGGAGGAAACACATCAATCTTTGTGTCCTAGTATTTGGAAGAAGCAACACATCAAATGCCTTGTTGGCATTCTCCTTGTGCAAACATACATAGTGGGTGTCTATGCACTCCATACCTAAGGAAAATAAAAATAAAACCATGAAGTGGTATGAATCATGCCAAATTAGGGCTATGTGAGCCATACGTGCATGTCATTGAGGCATGGATGTCAACATGAAAGAGCGATAGGTTCGAGTCTTTTGTAGTGTTCGGACAATGTAAGAGGCATTGTAGAAAAATATTAGAACAAGAATAGATGCTTTCTCCACTACAATATTGAGATCTACTTTGAAAGCATGAAGTGATTTAAAATTATACTTTGAAAGTCCCTGGTCAAGCATTCTACGGGATGCCACTTGTAATTTGAGGGGAAAATGTTTATAACATAGATAAAGGCAAACAAAAAAAGATAAAAACTTTATCTATGTCTATAAAAAAGCTAACCAAAAAAATTCTAAGAAAACAAAAATAACAATAACAATTAATAACCACTTAGGGAAGCCATTATCACATGCAACAAGACAACGGATTTGTACTTTAAGTTTGCTCCAAATCTTATACCATGTGTTAGCCCAGCTTCAGCAACAATGATGGTGTGTAGACATGTTGAGCTTTCACAAGATGTTTTACCATCATTGCTTATTTATAAATCAAGGATTCTATCCTTCCAAAGGTGGCTTGGATAGGAGATAAACCCTCTCAAAATTTTAAGAGCCCCTTTCATAGAAGGATGAAATCTATTGTCCATCATTGTCTTAGGCACATTGCTTAATCTCATGGAATTAATGATGGCTTTTGGTCTTCTACCAACACAAGGGGAAATTGTACAACTATCTTTAAAGTAGTGATGTAAAAGATAGGGGGGAAAATACTATATCGCTGTTCAAAAACTAAGAGGGGTGGATGAAGGGTGTTACATAGACTAAGAGGGGTGGATGAAGGGTGTTGTTACATAGACTGAGGTGTGCTACAAAATCTTAAAGTAGATTTGAGTGTGTGAGAAAGAGAGGACAAAGATAGTGGATAGCAAAGGAAGAACCTAGAGAGGTAAAAGAAAAAAGAAAAAAGAAAAAGAGGGGACATAGGAAAAAACCTATGAGAAGGACAGGAGAAAGATAGTGGATAATAGAGGAAGAGCTTGGAGAGGTAAAAAAAAGAAGAAAAAGAGGGGATAGGAAAAAATGTGTGGAAAGAAGAGGAGCTAGATACAGGCGCTTGGGAGGGGGGGAAGGAAGGTAGGGGGGAAGGGAGAGGGAGGGGGATGTGGGAGGAGGGGGGAGGGTGAGGGGAAGGGGAAGGGGGGCAATTGTGGGTGGAAGGAAGGAGGTTCTAAAAAGAGGGAGAATGAGATATACATATACAAAATAGGGAGAATGACTTATGCAAGAGAGGAGAATTTTTAAAATTTAAATCTAGATGTGTAATAGTGACACTTTAAATGTGACATCCTAGCTTTCAAAAGTAACTTTGTAGCTTTTAAAAGTGACATCTTCTAGGGCCCAAATCTTTTACTAGATTAAAAAAAAAAACTCAACAACTTTTAAGGGGTTCACAAACCAGCATTTGTCCTCCTCCCATTAATCCATTTTAATCATGTGAAGTCTTAAAGGGTTCCTAGAGCATCTCAGTCTCCCTCTAGTGTCCTCCCCCCACTGTGTTCTTGCATAAGCACCCTTGGAGTTTCTAAAAATGGGGTAACCTCAAAATGTGGAGGTTTTTCTTGTGAATACTTTGGTGTAACCTCAAAATGGAGTTTCTAAAAATGGTGTAACCTCAAAACATGAAGGTTTTTCTTGTGAATACTTTGTGCAAGACTTTGAGTTGTTTTCTTTTTTTTCTTTTTTAAAGACAAGCCTCTCAACTATAATGAGACAGAAATTTTCCCTTGTCTTCCAATTCCACTTTGAGGGGATGTCTTGAATCTTAACTTTTCTCCACGTCTTTTAGTCTTATGGAGAGTACCTTCCATTCTCTCCAAATATCCTCTCCAAATGTCCTTGCCCTTTTGTGTCCCTTCCTTGACCTTACCTCCAGCTTTTCATGACATGAAAAATTGGTTTTTTATGGTGTGAAAAACTTTGATTGCAAAAACGTTGGTTTTTCACACTGTGAAATACGACCCATTATGCATAGTTTGTTTATAAGGTAAAACTATGCTTGAATATCCATGAACACAAATTTTTTCACCAAAAGATAATGCAAATACTTGTTAACAGCGTAAACCATGGCCAATCCTTCTCATTTTGTAGTTGTGTAACTCTCACTCAATTGCCAACTTGGAAAGCACATTAGATAATCTAATTTGAGAGTTGTAGCAAGACGAACTTCAAGATCACGGGGTTGATGGTGCACGGACATCTTGTATAGAGATGATTTTAAAAAATCCACAAATCGCTCAACCTTCTTCAACCATCCCAAGGTCCTTGGAAGCATAAGCAAAAGAATTGGCCACATCGTGAAAAACTCTAGTATGAAAAACTATTTTCCACATCATAAAAGTCTATGGTTTTTTATGACAACTCTAATTTTTAGATAATGTTATTCCATCACAACACTCTATCCTTAGCCGTGTAATCCATAACATTTGAGTGAGAATCTTGAGAATCCTTAGTGGTGTAATCCATAACATTTCAATAAGAATCTTTTGAAGATTTTCACAACATGAAAAATGATTTTCACAAGCATGAAACACGAGGAAACTTATGGATTTATTTTTTATAGTGTTTTTGATGATTCACACCCTTATTATCTATGTTAGATTTCCTAAGCATAGGGATTATGGTTTAAGCTCAATGAGACCCAATTAAAATAATACGTAGTAATTTTTTGATTTTTCATCTCTTGACTCTACTTATTGTAAAAACTAGTGGATTTATGAAAATTAATATTATGGAATGCTCCAAAAACCATAATAAGAAGCAAAACTATAGAAGCACAATGGCGTTCTGTGCAGCGATACCATGTAGCAAAGTGGAAAGTCTCATGTCTATTTGGGCCAAGGCCAAGAATAAGTGTATGTAAAAGGGTCTCAATTTGGGGAATAGGTTGGCCATCCCATTTTAAGTGTAATGTGAAAGGGGCAGCCATGTATATAAGTGAAAATGGGAAATAATTATGTAGCTAATAATTTACTACTCATAATTATAGTTCACTAATCCTAGCTATGATGGCGTCTCCATTTTGAGAAGAAGAGTGAGCCCTCCTTCATGAGTGCTACCATGCAAACTTTGGTTAATGAGTATTCACCTTTCTTTCAGCAGTATATTAGAGTTTTTGTCTTTGATCCATTTTAGTTAATTACTCTACAAATTAATTTTTTAGTTTTCCATCAATCTTACCAAGAATCTTGAGAAATTATATTTTGCTAAATTTTTTTGTCATTTGGGAGCGAAATTGGTCACGTGCAATAAGTTTGGGCTTATTTTTGGCATTTTCTTGATTTTCAAGATTTGTTGTGATTTTCAGGCATCATTTTGGACCATTTTCCTGCAAACCCTAACTTTATTGAGGGAAAGAATCATGCTTAGAGAATTTTTTGATCATTTTGCTAAGCATTTTTGAGGCTTTCTAGCCACACCAAGCAAGTGATGGTGATTGTTTCCTCTCTCAAACAAGCTAGTGGCAATTTCTCCACAAGCCTAGGGCTAAGATTTCTCATCTTCCTTCAAAATGAAGACAAAAGGGAAGCATATAATGTTTATCAATGATGAAAATGGTCCCTCAAAGGCTTCAATCAAGTGAATTCTTCTTCCATTTCCAAAGCTTGGGACACATTGGTGAGTTTCTTGATTGCTTGTGGGTTGATTCTCATGCCTTTTCCATTGATTTGCAACAAGAAAGCAAGAAATGGCATTGCCTTTGGATAGAACGTTTATGTTTCATCATAAGGGAAATATTGGACACATTTTTGAACCCAATTGATCAACAAATCATTCCATTGAAGGTTCATCCATAGCTTCTTGATTCTTGAGGGTTTTTTGTAAGCCTTCCATAGCTATCAAAGCCACATACATACATATGTGCCATTGATTGATTGTAATTGAACCAACATGCGCGGAATGGTTAATTGATGCATAATGGATGCACAATGGTTACTTTGGGATTGCACATGATGTGCATGGATTGGCTTCTTTTCATTTTGGCCTATGTGTAAGAGGCTTTGGAATAGATTTCTTGTTGGAAGAAAAGTGTTATGCCATATAAAATTAGGATGGTGAAATGAGTATGAGTACATGCTACTTTTGTAAGCGAATTCACTCACATACTTGGATTACAAGCTTTAATTACATTCAAATTTCAATTTGAAAATTCTTGTAGAATCTAGTATAATGAGAGGGTACCTTTGACACTAGGTGGACTAGCCAAAGGGGAGTGTGTCATGACCCTTTTATGCTCTGTGAGTGCTTTGGTAAAGCGGTACGAAAGGGGATTAGGTACATAATGTAAAGACATGGCCTCAACTCTTGCCATTAAACTGTAAACTTTGGTAAGGGGGTGAGAAGGCTTGGTCGGGAGATCAATAAGAAAGTGCGCTTCTTCGAAATATCATAACTGGTAATTGGCAAATGCAATTGATGGACAACTAGTGCATGTATTGACAATTGATATTGGATGCATTGGATACACTTTTTGATGATTTGAGATTTAGTAGCAAATACAAAGGAGGTTATGCATTGGATACACTTTGTGATTTGGGTTTCTCAAACACATACTTAAGGTTTTCGAATAACACTTTTGATGCATTAGAACATTGGTAAACGCAATTGGGATGCACTATGTCAGTTTTGGGACACTTTGACTATGTTATGTAGGATCATGAAACCCTTATTCAGTCAGAATTGGTTGGGGATATTTTGTGAGTGTTTTCATAGACTTTTAGTAAACTCTAAGGACTACTACGTCTAGAGCTATCAAGCTCCCAATTTGGATAGAATTTGCTATCCTAACCAACAAGGTTAACTACAAGCAAACACCCTAATTCAGTCATAGCCTATTTTGTATCTTACCAAAATGTTTACATATTCTGAGAATACTCCTTAGAGAAAAGAGGAAATCCATTGAACTCCCTAATCCATTGCTATTTGGTTGGTCGACGGGCATAGTTGAATTTTTAAGAAGAGCCATTGAACTTCCCGATCCATTACTATTTGGTTGGTCAATGGGCATAGTTGACTTAAAAAAAATCAAAACAAAATATAATTTTCCTTTGACTTTTACAAAACCTCTTAGGATTAGGTAGTATTCTTCATTACCTCGCCATTAAGCTAAAAACCAAAGGATTTTGATAAGATTTGAGCATTTGATGCTCAAATTACATTTTCAACTAAAAACAAGCGAGCATGATGGGAAGAGGACAAAACTTTTAAAACAAGGACAACTTCAAGGAAGCTCTTGTGCATGAGGAAGCGGTTGCAAATGATGTAATGGAGGAACAACTCGCAAATCAATCATCTCATGTAGAAATACATGAAGCTGTGCATGAACAAAGCGATGTCAATTAAGTGACACATGAAGATGTCAATGCATTGGAGGTGCCTAAAGTTGGGGAAGAGATGAATGCCATCTTATACTTCATACATAAGCTTTATGACTAGATGGGTAGGAATGATGATCTAACCATGGAGAGGAATGTGAACTTGGTAGGCTGCATGGATCAAAGATTTCAATTCATGGTTGACAAGTTCGATACTTTGGGCAGCAACAAGAGACCCAAGATGGAGTCTCTAACTTGAAACAAGAGTGGAGTAGAGGCAAAGAGATGTTGGTAAGACATGTCTATGCATCAAATAAATGAAAGTTAGTGGGACACAAGCCCATATGCTATTTGAGGATGCAAGGCATGTGAATGGATCAAATGCTCTAAAAGCTATTTTTCCTTTGGACCATGGTCATCATGGCTTTACACATGGGGAAGAAAATCTACCTCCACAATTGATGCATCATGGTGGGTCGTGCATGTATGGAACACATATGCAACAAACTATGATGCAAGGTTCGTCATCAATGCAAGCCAGAAACCTTGACACAAGGGCAAGGGTTTAGCTTTGGATAAGCCAATTGTGGATGGAACATGGAAGGCACCACCTATGGTTGGTCATGACTTCAATAAATTTGGAGCCAATCATGCTAGATCACGTAAACATCATAGAGGTGATGGGGACAAGTTTAAAGGGATAAAGGACAAAATTAACTTTACAAAGCTCAAAGGTGAAGGCTCTTCTAATGAAGAATTTGAAGAATGGATCAACAAGATGGAGCTTTACTTTTAGCTTAGTCCTCATAGTAGAGTGATCGAGCCAAAGTGTTGTTTGTTGCTACATTGCATTTGAAGAGAAATGTCCATGCATGGTGGTGGCACCTAAATGCTCATGGGTACATGATCACTACATGGGTGGCAGCACTTGAATGTTGATGGGTACATGATCACTACATGGGTGGATTTCACAAATGAAATGAGACGTACATTCATTTTAGCCCTAAGCCAATCTAGGATGGAGGAGAAATGGGATGATCTCACTCAAGTGGGCAATGTAAAGGACTATATGCATAAGTTCATGAAGTTTTCACTACATGTGGAAGGCTTGAGTGAGGAGTTTAAATTGAGGAAATCCATAAAAGGGTTATAAAACAACATTAGAGTTGACGTGGATGCTCAAAGACCTGAAACCATCAAAGAGCCCATGCTACTTGCAAAAATTATGAGGAAAAATATGCACATGTAAGGGAAGCAAGGCAAGAAGCAAGGGCTGATTCGAACACTCTGTCCATGTTCAAACCTTCAAGTGGTGTTGCACCTCCTACTGTGTATGGAAGAGGTGGGAGAGAAAATTTCAGATTTGTTACATCTCTTCCTAGACCTTGAAATGTTGATGGGAAGCATGTTGATGCTAAAGGTGCCAATAAGAGCAAGGTCATTGTGAAGATCACATCAACGACTTGAAGAACAAGGGGTTGTGCTTCAAGTGTGGTGACAAACGGTACAATTTTCTTTTATCATTTTAATGATTTTCTAAGGTTTGCCACATTCATGAAGACATGCCTTAGAAGAGAAATGCTAAAATACCGCTCCCATTCATAAGGTATGAATTTTTAAGGAAACCCTTGAAAAGACATGTATGATTTGCTGAGCTACCAAACTAGTGCTAAGCATGATCCTCACCGAATCTTGTAATAAAGGCACAAAAAAGGATGTGGAGATGAGTGATGCCAACAATAAATTTGAAGAAATAAAGAATGATAGTGAAATTCCTTTTCATCCTGGTGGGTCAAAGCAGCCTAGTGAAGTTGACTATGATGATGGGTTATTGTTGACTATGTGGGTTAGTGATGACACAGACAATATGTTCATCTTCTGCAATAGTTTTGGTGATGCCTATGCCAATTGCAAGGGTGCAAGTACATTAAGGTTGAAGGCATGCATAAATGGAAGGGTGGTGCATGTTTTGGTTGATAGTGGGAGCACACATAGCTTTACCAACACAAAATCCATTTGTAGTCTCAAACTAGTTCTCCTCCCAATTCATTATTAACTTGATTATCATCCATTGGGTAGCCACATACTCCTTTCTCTCACACCTATGGTAGCTACACAAGCATAAGGATAGAGCATGGAACTTAAGAGCAAGACTCAATCATAAGTGTGTCTTATATATTAGGCTATAGTGTTCATAAACACTTAAACTATTGTCTGTTGGGCACCCAAAGTCATAATCGACATATTTCTTACACAATGCTTAATCTCATAATACATGCATGATGTAAATTCAAAAGAAATTCTTCCTGGCTTGCTTCCACATGCTCTTGGAATGGGAATCCTAGAGCTTGCTTCCACATGCTCTTGGAATGGGAATCACCACATAAGTATTCTATCAGACCATTACAGACACCCGTCCAAGTTATAGATTTGGCATTGTTGCTTCATGGCTTGATCATACATCCTTTTAGTGTGCTAACCTTTGCGTAGAATATTAGTGGTAGCATTTGTTAATCCTAGAATAGGTTAATACTTACTTAGGTAAGTATTACTATTAGCTTAGTTCCAATTATGGATCTTGTTCTATGGGAGCATTTAAGCTCATGCACCTAGCGATTTATCAATGATGAAATATGCAAAGTTGAAGTTCTTTGTTTGAAGAACTCAAACATATAGAAAATCTATATATTGCCTTAATTGTTTATGTTTAGTTGACTCTCTAGTCTTTAATAGCTCTCTCTCTCTCTCTCTCTCTCTCTCTCTCTCTCTCTCTCTCTCTCTCTTAGTGGGGGGTGTGTGTGCTATATGCTCAAACCACCTTCTATAATCATATCAAACGTAATCTTGTTGAAGAACTCAAACATATAAAAAATCTATGTATTGCTTTAATTGTTTATGTTTAGTTAACTCTCTAGTCTTTAATAGCTCTCTCTCTCTCTCTCTCTCTCTCTCTCTCTCTCTCTCTCTCTCTCTCTCTCTCTCTCTCTCTTTGTGGGGGGTGGGGGAGTGTGCACGCTATATGCTCAAACCACCTTCTATAATCATATCAAAGATGCTTTCCTACATGCGAGCCAAATAACCATGCGAATGCCACCCATTAATATTCCCATAGTTCTTTGGGAGGGGGAAAAAGAAACGGTTTTCACAAGTAGTGACTTCTCATTAGGTAATCTTTTTGGATTTTATAGTGAATGTGAGGTAGCCACTATAGTATGTTGTGTGCTCTTTTATAGGCTAAAGATATAAAATACCTTTAGAAGGATGCTATATAACATTGATTTTGGAAAATGATGTTAATTTTAGTATGCAAGGTGCTTAGTTACTTGAATAAAAACTTGAAAGGATTATAATGGTTATTTCCAAAAGTTTAATGTGTCTATGGTGGAACTTTTAGGTGCTTAGGCAATCACTAGCGCACCACATGTAAAGGGTTCATCATTACCCACCCAAGATGTAATTAACCTCTAATTACCATAGATTGGTTTCAATTTTGGAGTTTGTTCTATGGAAACATAAGGATGCATGTACCTCGAGATTTCACTGCCAATAAAAAAGAAGAAGTTTTTCTCAAAGAATTGCATATCGATGTAGTTCTTCGATTGTTTTCTATTTGGTTTTACTTTTTCAATGATAATTGTGCTCTGTGTGTGTGCGCGCGCGCACACACGCGCGGGCACGCACGTGCATGTGTATGTGCGTGCGTGCATGTATACGTGCACTATATAGTCAAACCACCTTGTGTAACTATATCAAAGATACTCTCCTACAAACTTTTATATTTAGTAGAGTTGTCGAGCTTCTATTATCCTATTGATGAGTAGCTTGGCACAATAGTAAATTAAACTTAGTACAAGAGGACCCATTGATTTAAATAATTTATTTTGCACATGTACTCTACTCTTATACACATGAAGACAGCCATGGATGCATCTTGCTACAATTTGTTTTGCACATGCGCTCATACACATGAAGATGGCCATGGATGATGCATCTTGCTACAATTTGTTTTGTACATGCACTCTTATAAACATGAAGATAGCCATGAATGATGCACTCTTATAAACATGAAGATAGTCATGAATGATGCATCTTGCTACTGTGTATTCTAAGTTGTGTGACAAAGTGTGTGCATCCCTATTGAGCTAGTGAAATAATGGTGAGAGGATGCGAAAGTATTGTGTGATGTGTGAGAGTATGCATCCTATGAAATGGTGAGTGGATGTGCAAATATTGTGTAATGTGTTAGAGTATGCATCATGTATGTAATGTCATGCGGTTCTTAAGTAGGGCCACCACGGGATTTTTTAAATGACTTTCTTGATCTTGAGGTTGGCCGATGACTATCTTGAATCTAGCTTTTCTTGTATGTTGGGTGACCCCCAGTCATGTGATTGGTGGCTCCTCTCTGATGGTGGGCTTCATTCTACCTCTACCATTGTTGGCCATGGGCTTGCATGGCTTCCTGAGCTTCTCTCTAAAGAGCCTCTTCATGGCTTGTTCATTAAAGTAGTATTCATAGGGGCTCTATATTGATCCCTTCCATCATGCAAGTGCATAAGTGTGCCTGAGAAATCATTAAAGTAGTATTCACAGGGGCTCTATATTGATCCCTTCCATCATGCAAGTGCATTAGAAATCATGTAAAGAGGCTTGTGAAAAAGAAAAGAAAAAAAGCCATAGATTTGAAAATGCAATCCAAGGCATCCTATATGGATGCTCAATAATTCCAAACAATAATTTAACATCCTATAAGTCAATAATTCCAATCAATAATTGAGCATCCTATCAGTCAATAATTGAGCACCCTATAAGCCAATAATTCCAATCACTACTACCCATGTGAATGATGAATGACGGAGCAATGCTTACCTTGATATAAAGAGAAGAAATGCGTGTATATGTCTTCACCACACTGAGCTGGACATGGTGTATCTGAGCTTGTATGAAAAGATGGCCATGAAAGCATGCTGAGAGACTAGGGTGGCTGAACTGAAAATTTCTGAATCACTATAAATAATCACACTGTTTTTCCTCCACTTAATTACTTCATGAATAATCCGTTTTCACACTAACAGTACTGCATGCTTCTAAACAGCATAAAAAAGCATGGGCACCCAAGCTTATGGAAAAATCAACCTCACTGCAAGCTTGAACCTCTACTACATGTGTGTGTGTTTTTTTAAAAATAAAATAAACCCTTTGATTTTTGGCGGCCTTTTTTTTACCATTTTAAATGTTTTTTTCTACACGCAAGTTTTTCAAATGTAACTCAAAAAATACACTACAAAATATTTTGGAAAAAAATATGTTTTTCCCCTTCTTCTTTTTTTTGACGGCAAGGTAGCCAGTCAAAAATCAAGCCTGGAGAGCATGCAAGACATTTGAAGATTCTAGAAGCTTCTAAATAATTTATTTGCAAGTTTTTTTTTTGTGTGTGCAGGCGCCACCATGTTGCTAACATGGGTAGCATGTGGCATGCATGATGACCTGCATGCATAAACATGGAGAGCTTCCTGTTGTTGACTCCTCAGGCATAGGCACAGACCATACCATGCACGCATAGATTGATTGATGGGCATGCCGCACGCATGATGGCCTGCATGTGTATGTTGTGTGAATGCGTGTGTATGAGCATGGCGTGCATGTATCATATATGATGTATCTTACTGGAAATGAGCCATGGAGGAGGGAGGCATCCTGGTTTCCTCGTGCGTGTCCAGCTCCATGCCGTGAATGCGCTGCGGGATGCGAGCTTGACGTAAACCTGGCGTCGCCATATCGGCCGCGCCATTAAAGCCGTCGCCGCCGCCTCCCTCGCCGCAGCCGCTCAAGCCCGGCACCGCCCCGTAGCCTTGTAGCCCCATTAGATGCGGCGACATTGGCACCTGCGGCAGAGAGGAAACAGAATTACCGAAAATGGACTGAAGGGTACCCCTGGGTGAGATAGGTGTATTGTATATTGGTGGTGCGGAGAAGTGCAGCGGCGGGACATCGTGAAAGACGGCGGATGTGGGCGGCGGAGGCGCCGCCCCGTGGAAGAAATGGGAGGGGATCGGGAGCAACTGCGTGGCTGAATCGCTGGAGTGGGTCGCGATGGTGGTGGGAGGAGGGAAGATGGCGAACGAAGAGAATTCGGCAGGCTGGAGAGGGCGGCTGAGATGGTGGTGCGGGTGCTCGTGGCGTTGATGGAACGGTGGCGGTTGCGAATTATGCTGGCGGAAGTGGCTACGGAATAGAATCTCCGGCAGGATCTGGATATTCGGGGACGACGGACGGGACGGTGGAGGAGGCGCCTGAGCCACTGGTGCGGCCGACACCGGAGGCTCGGTTCCGGCAGAGGTCGACTTCTCTTTTGCTCTTTCTCGCGCTCTTTTTCTTGCCTTAGCCCTCCATTCCGCTCGGGAACCGCCGGCAGGAGGAATAGCCCCGCCTCCGCTGCTGCGCTGCTCCTCCTTCACCTTACTCGACGGATTCTCACAGTTACTGTCTCTGCTCTCTTCGGTCTCTTTTCCGGCAGCGTAGCCGGCCGCAGCCACCCCTCCGTCACCACAAATCACTCCTTGCACCGGAGCGAGCTCATCTATTGCCGCTTTCGCCTTCCTGATCAGCCAGTCTACCGCCTTACTGGGCTGATCGTATCCCAGCCTGTCTTGAATGTCGAAGAACTGAATGGCCGTCGGAGCCGACAGTCTCACCCTCCTGTCGCGAAGCCCCTTGGCCGTTCTTACTTTGCTGTGGCGGTCCTTGGTGCCGCTTGACCGGACCGTCAAAGAGAATCCTGCCGTTCTGCCTCTGCCGGAGCTGACGGCATTCGATTCGACTACCGCAGCCCCCGTCTGTCGCTGTGCTAAACTCTTACTATTATTGTGGTTAGCTTCGGAGGCGGCAGGAGCTGCGGGGGAGCTCTGCCGCTGCCGGAGGCGCTGATTGTAGCTGCCGACATGGGGGGCGGAGGAGGGGGTATCAGCGGCGAAAGAGGGAGAGGCCGTTCGCTGTCGTGCGGCGCCGTCTCCGGCAGTTTTGTAGTGATCAGCGATGCCAGATCCTGTCGCCGAGTGCGATGCTCCAGCTTCCACTTGAAGCATGCTGCCATCCAAGCGCCCACCAGCGTGCTGATGACGATGGACAATCAGAGCAGCACCCCATTCCACCTTCTTTCCTAGGGCTCTCTCTGAGTTATACTGGTCTGCGCTCATGAAACAACGCACGCTTACCCTAATCTCCACTAATCATTCCATTAAGCCCTTCTGATCAGCCCAATCAGCCATCCCTGCAGCACCTGATCTTTTGCTCTAATTAGCCAGGACAATTCCCTTCCGTGACTGCAACTGCCATCATCTCCTCCTCTTTATAAACTCAGATTTCTGATTCAACAATGCACTCCTGCGCAATCCAATCCATAGCATAACGTTAGACCTAGAATACCTCAAGATTGACCCATAAGCAAGATTAAGGAGGCCCCTAAAATCACCTCCTATATCCTAATTAAGCTTCACACAGTGTAGTTAATTACCCTTGGGATTTATGATAAGACCATATGCCTAATTCATGATAAGCCTAAACTCCCCTTAAGGAGTAGACACCCTCTGATAAACTAATTCCTCAAGACTATTTCATGATGAGATTAAAGCTCCCTTGAAATGTTAGTTGCAACTGGGCAAGCCTAACACAATTACCCTAATAATGAGCTACCAATATTCAATTGAGTTGGTCAAGCCAAACACAATTGCACTAATAATCAGCTTAGCAATTAATAACTAAGTCTAGCAGGAATGAATTATACCTTTATAATGGGCTAACAATGATTCGAATCGGCAACATGGACCGGTTCGTGGCTAACCAAATTTTTACCGTTCTGAAAGTTTGGTCCAAAACCAACACGAGAAAGAAAACAACGCTACAGTGACAATGTAAACTACTTATATTGACCCTTTGATAGATGAGCTGAGGGCTCTCAACTCGGTCCTCTATTAATTAGAGTGGTGATCACTTTGCATTAAGGCTTTATAAGTACTGGATAGTTTAGTTTTCCATTAAACGCCCCAAAAAAAAATTCAACTGACATCAATTAACATAATGTAGGGGGCACAAAAATCAAGTGTTAAAAAGAAAGGGAGTTTTAGCATAGAGAATCCACTACTGTAACTCGTTAATCCTATACAGTGAACCTAATTAGGGATAGAAATGTGATTAGAAACCCAGTTAGAAGTAGATCAGAAACATACCAATATGCACAGGAGCGGATGGCTTCCATGGGATGAAAAGGCGGCTAGATCTAGCAATATTTAGCCAATATGAGGTCGATAAAGCTCTGAATTAGGAGATGGGCGTGCAAGATAATCATCTCAGCAGCAGCAGAGAGGGAGGTAAAGGAAGCTCCCTAAACTCATGATGAAGGCGAGATTCTTGCAGGGAGGCTTGATTAGGGCAGGGAAATCTGGATGAGAAAGAGAGGGAGAGAAATCAAAGTACAGGGGAGCATGATCAGGGCCAGCTACAGGAGGGGGAGGCTGAGAGGGACGGTGTTAAGTTAATACAAGGGTAAGAGGGCGGAAAGGTGGAGGCAAGAAAGTGCAGGCATCTGCAGCAGAGAGAGAGAGAGAGAGAGAGAGAGAGAGGGGCTAGACGACAGTGACAATCATGGGGGAGAGGGAGAGGAACACACACAGGTTAATTAGAGGCTGCACAGATGTGAGAGTATGAGTGGGCCGAGCATTGCTTTCCTGCAGAAGGACCCCCCTCCCCCCCCCCCCCCCCCTTGATTCTTGACGTAAAATATCCACCACCATGGTCTCCCTTCATTATATAATCACTGAAGATTAACGATTTTATGCAGGTGGCCCTAACTCAATCCTCTTTGTTCAAATTAATGTTAATGCTTTGGACCTATATCTCAGTGTATCATTAACCAACCCCATACTGTAATTACCTTCAATAACTAACCAATCAAATTTTCGCTCATTAGCTTCCTTAATCACTGTCTTAGCAGTGCCCTGCAAGACTCAAGTAGCACACTTGCATCTAATAAATTGCCCACTTAAGCAAGCCTTGGAACAGGATTAATTAATATTGAACTCATTATTAGTAGCAGGTGAATGGGGGTTTAAGTGGCATGATGTTGAGCTTAAAAAGTGAATTAAGTCGCATTAGTCAAAGTCAACAGTGATTAAGACGTGGGAGAGGGGCACCTAGGTAATTGGAAGGGTTTTGGATTTTCATGGCTTTTGATTTTCATTGCCTCACAGTAAAAATCAAAGTACATAAAGTGAAAAATCCCATGAATTCGATTACTTCCAAATTTACAAAAAGGTGTAATTCAAAATGCCTAAATTTACAAATAAGAGGTTTTAAATAAAAATACCTGTTGATGTAAATGAGGATTAAGATCCCTGATGTTGAGCTTCATGAAGTGCTAACTAACAGAAGTAGCTACACTCCAACTGTCCAAAGGTTTGATAAATTATTAGTAGACAGTAAAGCGGTGATTTAAACAAGGGGTATTAAGGCTTTATTAAGCAAGGGAAAGATTTATTAAATGGCTTGTTAATTCGGTAATTTAGACTGGAGAGCAAAATTAAATGGGTGTGAGAGAAGGTGATTAAGGAGTGATTAGCGATAAAACAAGAGATTACTGGGGGGAGGCAGGCATGGCGGAGGTGTGATCAGGGATCCATGGAAATTCACAAGCTGCTTCAAAACAGCAGCTGCATGCTGAATGGAAGCAAGCATCTACGAAGGGAGTCCTTTGCGTGAGTGTACGCACGGGCGAGCACACACAGACACACGAGCGCGGGCGCGCGCGCGCGCACACACACACACACAAAATCTGATAAAAATCCAAGCCTTAATGATGGGGGCTTTTCATGTACCCGTGACTGCTCAGTGATTCTGATATAAAAAGCATGCCGTGTATGCATCTCTACTGTCGTCTATCGACAGC
Source organism: Cibotium barometz (assembly GCF_041138505.1). Classification (NCBI taxonomy): domain Eukaryota; kingdom Viridiplantae; phylum Streptophyta; class Polypodiopsida; order Cyatheales; family Cibotiaceae; genus Cibotium; species Cibotium barometz. Next base: position 11,803,924 of record NC_141094.1, on the reverse strand, counting down.
AGACTGTGTGTGTGTGTGTGTGTGTGTGAGAGAGCGAGAGAGAGAGAGGTCATGCGTGGCGACGTCCCGAGGAGAGCAGACCTGCAACCAAGATAAGGATAAGGCGCAGGAATTATACTTGAAAACGATTTTGATGATGTTGTAGCTTAAACCGGACCAGCATCATCACTAATTTCAGACGAAGCATTCTCCGGCCGTCCGGCTGCATGGACGAGGAGCAACGGAACCGGACGAGAAACCCCTCTTGAGATCATCAGCCGACAATGATACGCTTTTACGTAAGCATATGGACGATTTTGTGTGACGTAGTTTGTGCCGTAGCTCGTCCGACAAAGGTTGGGTTCTAGGGCTTCGATTTTATTAAAACCCTTGATTATTATTAACAATGGTGATTCTCTCTCTCTCTCTCCCCCCTCTTTGGTACTTCCTACCATCATTTGGACCATATGTGGTCCACTAGCTTGGCCATGCCATTAAAAGAAGATTGTGTGTATGTGTTTGAGAGAGAGAGAGAGAGAGAGAGAGAGAAAGGACTTGGAGTATCTCTCTCCCTCCCTCTCTCTCTCTCTCTCTCTCTCTCTCTCTCACACACACACACACACAGACACATATAGCGTTTTTGCTTCCATGCCGTCACATGGACCCCATGTGGTCCACTAGCTTGGCCATGCCATTAAAAGGAGACTTAGAGTCTGAGATCAATGTCTGTGTGCACGCATGTGCTTGTGTGTATGTGTGTGTGTGTGTAGTTATGTAGTGGCTATGCTATTCCACAAAACTCAAGTTCATGTACCATCTAGACAATGTTGCCATATGGATTATATGTGGCCCATTACCTTGCCTATGGCATTAGGACCCTCTCTCTCTCTCTCTCTCTCTCTCTCTCTCTCTCTCTCTCTCTCTCTCACACACACACACACACACACACACACACACACACACACACACACACACACACAAGCTTTACACGACGTTAAAGATATACACTGGGCATTAGCATAAAAAGAAATGTGAATCATCTAGACATAAGCGAATTGTTTAGTAGATGAGTTTGAGAGATGTATCCTATAAAAAGAAAAGAATATTGCCTTGTGAAAACATGATTTAAGGTGCACACACACAATGAAAAGAATATTGCCTTGTGAAAACATGATTTAAGGTGCACACACACAATGAAACACTCAACTTGCTCGATAAGAGAAAAAGTACAAAGAAGCGTGTATAAACCTTTATGCATAAGCAATTATTAGCACAACGAGTATTATCATGTGCACCAAGAAAACTTGGGAATCTCCATGAATGCATTGAGCTCCTCATTAGGTGTCCATACAATGTTTATAATAGATAAACACCAACATTCACCTAGTGTAAGGAGCAAGAAGGTGGTGGTGTACAACACCAACATCACTTGAGTTACACACTTATTGTTTCACCTATAAGCGTGAACTCTTGTTATAAATAGCTATGTTTAGTTTTTTAGTCAACAAATGTAATAAATATTTCACTTTTAAAAAAATGTTAGGAATCTTTAAAATTTTCTTATTTATATAGAAAGTGTGTTGGATATACCTTCTTTAAAGTTATGCAAGATAAATTTAACCTCCAAAATATGCTATAGTTATGTTCCTTTAGAGAATACCAAAGGAAGAAGAAAAAAAAATATTTTTTAGAATGCTACTATAGTCCATTTAAATGATATTAGGGTTGGTATGACATTTAACAATATAAATGGGCATTGTAGTTTCTATATCTTTGGTTTAAAATATCATGTTAGCATACTTGCACACATTATCTTTTTTTTGTTGCTTCTTAACCCTAGACATGACTCATTTGATTGATACCTATGTAACATGTAGGTTCGTAATATGGGTTCTCTCAAGCTTAGATAGACAATGTATACTCTACTAGGGTAGGAGGAGTTCTACGTATGAAAGCCTTTGTGTGTGGTACTTAAGGTTATCAAATTGAGGGCTTTCATGAATGAGAGGGCATGTAAAGTCTAAACTTTCTATGTTTAGAGGGCGGCATGCACATAATTGGTGTCTTATAACTATACTAAATAAAGCAACCATCCCCCTCCCTCAGTTCTCTCTTTTTCAACTTTATTCAATCCCAAAGTTCGAGGTGGCATAACATTATTTGTCAACTTGTGTTGCTTTTGGTGTTCCCTTGCTCTATATATTCTCCCTAGAAAGTGCTTTAACTAACCAATGCAACCATGGTCTTCGCTTCCTCTATATCTTCTCCCTAGAAAGTGTTTTAACTAACCAACGCAACCATGACATTTTTGCCAAAATGCAAGAAAGATTTACCATAATATCTTGCAAAGAAGATCACTGAATAACTTCCATGGGTTAATATGATTGTCATAGTACTTTTTGGAGTTTTTGCAAGGTGTTCTTGTATAGGGGTCTTAAAGCATACATGGAAACAATGCACTCTCAAAGATGTAGAAAATATAGAATTTTTGACACACATCATGGAGTCTGATCTGCACCACGCCAAATCTACACCTATCCGAATTTGGTGCTTTATAGGCTGAATTTCAGCCTCTACCAAACTTTGAATTGCTGATTTGTCAGGTAGCTATTATCGCCTATAGGCAATTTCTTGTGAGGAAAAGGTACATCATGTGTAGTTATGTGCTATATAATGTTGTGCAAAAAATAATCAATTGTGTTATATAGCACATATTTTGTGTCCTATACATTGACACATCAAACTATGCTATATATTATAGCACATACATGGTGCTATATAGTAGAATTCTTAGTGATTTCTAGCACATAAAACATGCAACATGGTGTGTATCAAAGAGAGGTCATAGATTAATAGAATTCGAGTGCTATATAGCACATAGCCAAAATACAAAGTCTTGAGACAAAGTCATCCATAAAGGTAAATGATCTGAAGCTTGCATAGAGAAGTCTATGGACATTGTGCAAGTATAGGCATCGAATTGATCTACATCTAGCATATATAACATTGATCCAGTCTAGCCCAATAGTCATTGATTGCATTGTAATGGAAGGTATATCCTTTTCAGGCAGACATTAGAGATGCTTCCACAAGTCACACACTTTCCTCCTTTCGAAGCACATTTTGCCATGTCCTTTTCTCAAAAAGCAATCATGTGTGATATGTGAGAGCTGTTCTCTTCATAGTCTAGTGAATTATTAAAACCACCACACAAAAAATCATTTGTGACCCATGGATATGCCTACAATTGTTGCCACATTTCAACTTGGATTGTAGATGTTTGCGAAGTATATACAACTGCTAACTCAAATATTTAACCATGAAGGATCATCCATCTGCATTGAGGATCATTAAAGGCTAGTTGAGGGTGTAGTTCATGCCTAACCAATATGGCAGCGCTAGAAAAAGCATGATTATCAACATAAAAGATACAAAAACCCGCAAAGAAACCTTCCCTCGCAAATGCTAGTTGTTTTCTTGTAAGCAAACTATGTGTGGCTCAGTTCTATGTACGTAATCTCAAATCAGTCTCCATTTATTTATTTGACAGAGGCCTTGTATATTATATGCCAAAAATCTAAGTGGTATATAAATATTTACATGTTTTGTAATGGGAGCAACAAATCTTAAGTTTTCAAAACCAACATGGTTGCCTGGCTCCATGCATAGCCATGCTCAACATTAACCATAACATATGAATCACTTGCATTTCCATGGTCATGCACAACATGCAAGTAGTATTTTTTGGGTTTGCTCATATAAAGATCAGCCCCACAACAAGTCCTGACCAAAGTCAACCAGTAGCCTTTTCCATGTTAACATTTGGGGCCAGTTGTACATTTTTTCCCTTTTGGGGTTGTACTATTCCAACCAGAGTGTTCTCACATTCGATTGCATTGCAGCAAATGGTGGTTGTAACAACACAGTCGAACACTCTGATTGCATATGACAAAATTTGCTACTAGAAGTGAAGCAAGAGCCAACAAGTCTTCCCCATGTAAGTTTAAAAAAGACATGCCAATCATCTCCAATTCTAAGGCAACGTCTAGTGGTGTGGGTTTATCAGTATCCCACAATATGCAAAACTTATCAACATTTCCATCCAAGCATGGGGGTCATACAACTTTGTCCAATTCTTCTATAAAAAATGGTAGTGAAGTCCCACAACAAAGTGAGAAGTCAACTACCTCCACCCATATAGGGCACTTGTGCCTTATGAGACTCTGGTAGTGCTTAGTTGGCAGTTAAGGGTAAACATACACTAGTTGCCGACCATAAAACAAAGGTGTTTTTTATAACAGAGTTTGCTTGTATTGCGGATTTATGAATATCACTTCAAAACTCGAGCTTCAAAAATGCCATGGTCATCTTTATGCACACTGGCTACAAAATAGTCCCCAAGAAATGCTTTAACCTATCGTACGACATCAGCTGGGTTTGGAATTTTTTAAGGGAAAAAAAGGACTACAGCCTTGCGTGTCAAATTCATCACAAGATTAAGCATTACATGTCCAAAAACTTCGACACAGAATTGAGGCCCAAGAGTTTTCCAAAAAAAAATTATCTCAGTAAAACCTTCATGGAGAGTGTCTGCAAAGGGCTACAATTCAGGATTGTCACAATGTAAAGAGCAAGCATCGAAATCTCCAATGAGCGTTTCTCTCCTCTTTATATCTCCATTCTTGAAACTTTGTATTTGGTCCATATCACCTTTTATTTATATCATTTCTAGGATTAATGTGTTTAATCAACTGTGTGTGCTGGTATGATATGGTCAAGATTAATATTTTTAATCGGCTATGTGCGCTGACTAATATAATTTGGTGTAGGCAATGATTGAGTGGACTATGAGTTAGTCTGTGGGTGGAACATGCGTTGGACCATAGTGAGATATCTTGGAAGACATATAATCACCTCTTAGGTTTTCATATTTAGCATCTATATTTTTGGAAGGCTTTAGACTCAAAGCTTTGTACATACCAAATAGTATTTTTATGCTTTTGTTAGGCCCAAGATTGTATTATTAGGCTTGCTATATTTTTGAAAGGAGCTTGCATGTTCAAAGACTCAAAAAGCTATTAGGCTTTATTTTTGGAGTATTTTGTTGTAAATAGCAAGCATTAATATATTTAAATATGGGGGAAGATTGAACCCAACCTTTCATCGACGGCAGATGACATCTTCTCTATTTTGAAGCTTTCATGGTTTATGCTATTTTGTCAAATTGTTAATGTATGATTTTGGTCTTCAATTTGTGCAAAGTCTACGTTCTATTAATTTTTATGTTTAAGTTTACGTAATTCTTCTCCAAGGTGTCAAAAGATCCTGACACACATGCACGCGCACGCACGTGCATGCGAGCGCCCTAGAAAGGGACGGGAAACAGTGATGAGCACAAGAAGAACAAGACAAAGCTGGGGTAAATGGCTCACACACAACACACACACACACACACACACACACACACACACACACACACACAGGCGCGCGCGCGTGCGCATGCACATGGTTGTACACAACAACATGGAAGGTCTTACGCGCAAAGATGGCAGGTCACTTGTGGACGGATGGCAAGTCTCTCTCTCTCAAAAGAAACCACACACACATGCACACTAAAAAGCAAACTCTCTCTCTCTCTCTCTCTCTCTCTCTCTCTCTCTCTCTCTCTTATAGGCACACACATGCATGTACATGCACATGCACACACACACACACACACACACACACACACACACACACACACACACACACACACACACGATATTGGAAAGATGTGGGAGTTTATACAATGTAACATCTCATATAAAAATCTTTGAAAAGTAGAGGGGGTTTCATACCTTGTAGCTTCCAAAAAGATTTCCTACCATATAAAAATCTTAAGGTCCTAGGAGGAGATGGAAAACTTCCCCTAGTGTAGTTAAGGCTTTATCGACCAACTAGGAGACGTTGGAAAACCCCTAGTCTCGTTAAGGCTTTATCGACCAACATAATCTAATATGCTAAGTTCAACTTAAATTACTTGTTTTTTTAATAAATTAATATTTTGTACTAACTTTATGTTAAGAACAATGACCTTTACTCCACTTGTGTTTAGTAAAGCCAACTAATAGAAATGATGATTTTCCAAAAGATAAGGTGTGAGAAGCACCATGTTACACATAAAGTGGAAATCATAAAGAAAATTATGGAAGTATTACCAAAAGGCTACCATATGCACATCATGAGGTTAGTATTTTAAGCATATATGCCTTGTGCTATTGTGTACATAATGTGGACATAGTTAAAGATATGGTAATTTTTCTTAGATGATAAAGAGATACAAAGATAAAATTAGAGAATTATGTGCTTGTATTACCACAATATGGAGAGAGTGTTTGTAGACACATGACAAGCTCAATCATCGTGTAAGGGGTTGTTGATATTAAGGCTAGCTTATAGAAGTGGTGGTTTTCTAAAGGACAAGGTGTTAGGTTTTGTGGACTATGCTGATCACCAAAAAAGGGTGCCTTATGCATATATTGTGGATTTAAGTAGATCATTCCACATAAATATAAAAAAAAGGGGTTGTGTTATGTACAACATGTTGAGATATCGAGCTCATCTCGTGAGGCGGCGGACACTGATGACCCGCCTGGGGGATAGGCCCCACACTTACACCACTGGCATGGTTGGTGAGATCATGGGTGATGTGGGATGACAGGCTGTGTGATAACCATTCTAGAGACTGGCATAGTTATAACGCCAGCTCATTTAGTTGGGTTCACACTATAGAGAACCCTAGTATGTATTTGGTTGAGTACCTTTTTATATGTGTGTACTCTTATCTTTGTATATGGTGTGTTGAGTGTTGTGTGAAGAAGAAGAAGATTTTCAGCTTCTCACCTTGTGTGTTCTCTTTTAGGGTTTTGTGAGTGTGTGTGTTGCAAGAGCTCAAGCTCTCTTCTCCCCTGCATCTTTTCATGGTATCAGAGCCTGGTTCATGCTAAGGGCTGAGCTACAAGCAAGAGAAGCATAGGAAGCGGTACAAGGGTAAGAGCTTTATCTACTCTTCCCTATTTGTGTTGGCGACTACACCCTTGTCGGGAGCTCTACGGGAGGCACCGGCAAACGATCTCTGGTTGAGGAGCTTTCTTCGCGGGAGTATAACTATAGGGCAACTATGTTGTCCTATTAGACAGCATTTTTTGGGCCGAAAATGCATTTCGGGCGCGTTAGGACCTCCGTTTTTCGGAAAGCAGGTGATTTCAAGCATTGCGGGTAAGTCATCAATTCTCTGTAGAACTCTGTTTTAAGAACTGCAAGAAGACAGATTGGTTGTGCAGACATTGTGTGTGCTACAAGGAGGTCAACAGTTGCCATTGGGTGTATGTATGTACATTGAGGTCACTGGTTGTGACATTTGAGTGTAGTATAGTACCGCTGCATAAAATACAGCAGTTTGTGCAGGACAAACCAGAGTGCTGTTTCAGGTAAGTTTGTGTGTCTGGCAAGATGTCAAATGATGGCATAAACCAGATTATTGCTGAGAAGCTTGATAAGAACAACTTCGTTCAGGTTGACAAATTTCCTGATGGGAAAGGGTACTGGGACTACATATAGAAGGTGAGCATGGAGGCACCGGAGATACCGAAGATCAATCCGACTGCTGCAGATGTGAAAGACTTCAAGGATTGGAGGGTTGTTGCAAGATCAGGGTATCCAGTTTTATCCAGTTTATGCTGGACTGGGACAATGCTTAGAGAGCAAATTTTGGGGGGCAAGGTACTTAAAATGAGATCAAGCAAATAATAGAAAATACGCTTGTCCTTAAATTAATCCAATATAACTTAAATTAATATAAATTAGTCTAGTTAATCAAAATTAATCAAAAATATGATGAAATGATAAACAAATGATCTTTCCATACTTAGAGTGATCCAATTTATTTTTCCATAGATGCACCATTACAAGTCCACTAGTCCCTATAGGTTTTAGATGATTCACATCAAAAATGTAATTTTACTAATTAGATTATTAATATTTACAAGCCTTCTGATAGTCTGGAAGAATTTTAAAAAAGAGATCATTAAAAATCCAACCATTGGATTTGCAATTTTTACTAACCACCACATTCTACTAATGTCTTAGTATCTACCCACTCTTTTGATCTACAAGATTGAGGACTTTAAGTGGTAGCTATTGTGGGTACAAAAAGTGGCGTATATTATAACACTTTAAAGACCTTGAAATATTTAAAGAAAATAGACAAATATCTTAAAATTTTCTCAAAAAATCAAGTTAAGCTCCATATTATGTGAAGATCTAAAGTACAAAGTGGGAATCTCATATGAGTTTATATGTAAAAGATATTAGCATTTTATGGAACCAGTTCAAATTTGGGACAGGGTGTATACATTGACTTTGTACCTAAGAAAATGAGGACTTTTGACTATCTAATGCTTAATCAAATTATGCAACTATATTTCCAACTTTGAATATGATGTTCCAACAAAAGAACTTGAAACAAAATTCCTTCATTTACTAGGAGAGATTAGCCACTAAAGGTAAATAAATGCCTGTTTTTTTATTGTTTACAGGGTGCCTGAGTGGACAAAACTGGGCACCCTGATCTTGCAACCACCCTGGAACCAAGGAGCCAAAAAAGTTATGTATTGGCTCTCTATCAGTATACAGGACACCATGATTGGGACATACAGGATGCCAAGTCCCCCAAGGAGGCGTGGAACACCTTGGTAAAACTCTATGAAATGAATACCAAGGCACGAAAGATACAGTTGAAGAATGAACTTCATATTGTGGAGAAAAAGAGTATGTCTCTGAATGACTATGCATTGAAGATCAAGGGTATTGTGGAATCCCTTGCATCTATTGGTGTTTCAATAGATGATGATGATAAGGTGGAAGTCTGTCTACGTGGTCTCGGACCAGAATACAAGGCGTTCAAGATGTCTATTCAGACTTGGGAAAACATTCCCAATTTCACAGATTTGGTGTCTATGTTGATTATAGAAGAGAAGAGCTTGGGTGAAGACCAACAGTCTTCACAAAAAAACAAAAACAGTTCAGAGCAACAGGCCTTCTACACAAGTTCAAGAAGAGGATGAGGTAGAGGAGGTCGTGAACGTGGCCGAATAGGTAATCAGAATTATGGCCAGCGCAAAACAAGAGTCCCAAAATTCACAACAACAAAAACACGCAGGTGGAAGAGGCCAATTCAGAGGCAGGGGGAGTCAAAGAGGTCGTGGAAATTGGCAAAGGTAGTATAATGATACACGTGGATGCTTTTATTGTGGTAAGCCTGGACGTGTGCAGGTAGATTGTTATAAGAAGAAGGTTGACATGCAAAATGGAAAATTGCAGCAAAACAACTATGCATCCTCGAGTAAAAACAATGAGGATAATGAAAGGTTGTTTGTTATGCAGCATGTCGTCAATGCCATGTCTGAAAATGTTGAAGCAGCACATAGAGATGATGTATGGTACGTTGATTCAGGTGCTTCGAACCACATAACAAGATATGGGGAGTGGTTCAAGGAGATGAAAAACCTTGAAAGACCAGGTTTTGTGGAAACAGGGGATGACACTACTCATCCAACTCCCCATGTTGGAGATGTGCCATTGTCTATGTAGGATGGCAAAGTGAAGTACCTTGCAAATGTACTTCATGTTCCGAACATAACAAAGAATTTGGTTTCAGTTGGATGATTGAGCAGGGTTTGCAAGTTTGGTTTAACCCTGATGGTTGTTATGTTGAAGACTTTAAAGATAAGTGCAGGTTGGTTGCAAAAGGCAACAGAGTGGGCAGAATGTTTTTATTGAATGTAAACATGCCTGAAGTGAGTGCTGCGATGTTTGCAAATGGTTCAGGAATTGTTGCAGACACAGACATTTGGCATAAAAGAATTGGACATGTGAATGTGTAGAGAATGAAGTCTATGCAGACTAAAGGAATTGTGACAGGGCTGCCAAAGTTTAAAGTTGAAGGTATGCAGAAAATATGTGAAGCATGCCAATTTGGAAAGCAAACAAAGTATGTATTTCCACGTGACAGAAATGTGAGCAGAAATGCACTAGATGTTGTGCATTCAGATGTATGGGGTCCTACAAAGACCATGTCTAGGGAGGCTGTAGGTATTATGTGACATTTATTGATGACCACACAAGGAAAGTGTGGGTATACTTCATCAAGGAGAAGGGTGAGGTGTTCACTCATTTTCAAAATTTCAAAGTTATGGTTGAAAAGCAAACAAGGAAATATATAAAGTGCCTAAGGTCAGATGGAGGGCGAGAGTACTTCTCCAATGAGTTTTTTGAATTTTTAAAGAAGAATGGTATTCGGAGATAGTTTACATGCAGATACACTCCGCAGCAAAATGGAGTTGCTGAGCGAAAAAACAGGCACATTGCTAAGATTGTGCGAGCATTGATGGGAGAGAAGAATATGCCGCATAGCTATTAGGTTGAGGCTATTTCTACAGCAGTTTACATCATGAACAGGACTCCAACTGCAGCCATACATGATGTAACTCCAGAGGAGAGGTTTACTGGCAAAAAACTTGATTTGTCTCATCTGAAAGTCTTTGGATGCATTGCATATGTGCATGTGCCAGATGAGCTAAGAACTAAGCTGGATCCAAAAGCTGAAAAATGTGTGTTTATTGGGTATTCCCTTGAGCAAAAGGGATACAGGTGTTATAACCCTCCTACACGTGAGTTAAGGGTAAGTAGGGATGTTGTTTTTTATGAGATGAGTAGCTGGTATGCTGCTAAAAAAGAAGCTGTTGGGGCTGATGTGAGTGGAAATGTGGTTGCACAGAATGCAAGTCAGCAATCACAGTATTTGAGTGGACCAGGAGAGTCCTCATCCAGTGGTTCAGTTGATAGACCATGGAGTGGCATGCTGCATCATAATACTACTCCTGCAAATGTGATTAGTACATCACATAAAGGCAAAGAGAAAGTGGTTGAGCCCCTTAGTATGCCTGACATTTCTGTAGGGCATTCTCATGTTGATGGAGAGTCTAGTGGCTCAGAGATGAGCCTTGATGAGGATCTTGGGATACGAGCTCTATGAGAACACCTCGTGTAAAGAAGGCTATGGAAGCCATGAATGTAAAGCTACAAAGATCTGGGAGAGTGAAGAGTCTTGTGTAGAGGTTTACCTATGATGGTTATGTGGCACATCACTACGCATACATGGCAAAAGTTGTGCAGGTTGCAGAGCCCACATGCATTGATGAGGCTGTTGGAAATGTGTGTTGGGAGAAAGCTATGGATGAGGAGATGGATGCACTATATGGAAATGAGACTTGGGATTTAGTGCAATTGCCTGAAGGCAAGAAAGCCATTGGATGCAAGTGGGTGTACACAGTAAAACGTAACAGTGATGGATGCATAAGCAGGTACAAGGCTAGATTGGTAGCCAAAGGATATGCACAGACATATGGCATTATGAGAAAACTTTCAGCCCAGTTGCCAAGATGGCAACAGTGAGAGTTGTGAAGCAGTGGCTACGTCAAAGCAATGGTCTTTACATCAGATGGATGTAAAGAATGCATTCTTGCATGGGGATTTGCAGGAAGAGGTGTATATGCTGCAGCCACCTGGTTATGAGGATGTGAGTCACCCCGAGCATGTTTGCAGTTGAAGAAAGCCTTGTATGGCTTAAAACAAGCACCAAGAGCATGGTCTGTTAAGATTTCTGAATATCTTGTTACTATTGGCTTTCATGTAGCCAATGCAGATTTCTCGCTGTATGTGAGACACAGTGATAGAGGGGTTGTGCTTGTTGTCATCTATGTAGATGATCTAATCATTACAAGGGACCATGATGCAGAGATCTTTGATGTAAAGATCTTACTTAGATAGAAGTTTGAGATAAAGGATCGGGGGAGCTCAGATATTTCTTAGGCATTGAGGTGATTAGGTCACCACATGGTATTGGATTACTGCAGAGACAGTATGCAGAGACAGTATGGCTTGGACATGTTGTCCAAGTATGGTATGACAGGCTGTAAGCCTATCTCAGTGCCATTGGATTAGAATGGCAAGTTGAGTGTAGATTGAGAAGAGATTTTGGAGGATCCTACTATGTATAGGCGCATAGTAGGAAGCTTGATCTACATGACAATCACCAGGCTAGATTTGAGATATGCTGTTGGGTTGGTGAGTCAGTTTATGCAGGTTCCTCGGAAGCCGCATTTGGATGCATTGAGACGCATACTGAGGTATATGAGGTCTACTTTGCATTGTGGACTATTTTATGAAACTGGGACGGAGATATGTGTACATGGGTACACAGATGTTGATTGGGCTGGTAGTATCTCAGATAGAAGATCTACTAGTGGCTTCATGTTTTCTTTGGGGAGTGCTGCTGTGACTTGGAGTAGCAAGAAGCAGCCTACGGTTGCTCTATCTAGTACACAGAGGCCGAGTACAGAGGTGCTGCTATGGCAGCATGTGAGGTAGCTTGGTTGAGAAAGCTACTTGCAGATTTGGGTCTATCACTGGATAGACAAGTTGTCATTTTCTGTGATAATATTAGCTGTATACAGTTGGCCAGGAACCCAGTTTTTCATGCTCGGACGAAGCAAATAGAGGTCCACTACCATTTTGTTAGAGAGAAGGTTTTGGCTGGAGACGTTGACCTTGTTTATGTCAGCACAAGATCAGGTCACTGACATCTTCACCAAAGCATTGGGTACAGAGATGCTCCGCAGATTTAGGGCTTCGCTTGGTGTACATGAGATGGAGTTGAGCTCGAGGGGGAGTGTTGAGATATCGAGCTCATCTCGTGAGGCGGTGGAAACTAATGACCCGCCTAGGGAATAGGCCCCACACTTACACCATTGGCATGGTTGGTGAGATCATGGGTGATATGCGGCCAGTGGAATGACAGGCTGTGTGGCAGCGATTCTAGAGAGTGGCATAGTTATAGCGCCAACTCATTTAGTTGGGTTCACACTATAGAGAACTCTAGTATGTATTTGGTTGAGTACCTTTTTATATGTGTGTACTCTTATCTTTGTATATGGTGTGTTTCAGCCTCTCACCTTGTATGTTCTCTTTTAGGGTTTTGTGAGTGTGTGTGTGCTTGTGCAAGAGCTCAAGCTCTCTTCTCCCCCTGCATCTTTTCAACATGAGGTGATGATTGGTGCATATGAGATGGCAATTTAGAATAACGCATGTTGCATAATGCATGGTTGATGCGGAGAGAGAGAGAGAGAGAGAGAGAGAGAGAGAGAGAGAGAGATAAGAATGATTAATTTATACATATAAATAAATAGAAATTGAAAACTTCAAGACTAAAATTGAAGTGTATATACATGAGCACATTAATATTTCTATATAATTAACAAAAAATAAACGAGTTTCAAGTCTATATACATGAGCACATTAATATTTCTATATAATTAAAGACAAGTAACAAAAAATAAACGAGTTTCAAGTAATGTTGAAAGTACATAAGTTTGTGTGTGCATGGTAAGACTTAAAAAACCCCTAAAAAGATTTCATCCAATATTGATAGATTACACTAGAAGACCTATATGGTTATACTAGACGAGCCATAGGATTCCATTTTGTAGTAAAAGAAAGAGGGATTAAATCCATGCTCCTCTTTAAATATTTTTTTGCATTTACTCCGTCACCACTCACCTACCACCATCCATAAAGAATAAGTTAGTAAGAAGTTAGAACAAACTTAATCCCCATGGGAAGACATGCTTCAACAACATAGTGATGGTCATCCTTGCGAAGAGATAAGATCCACACATGCTACCAATTAAAGTATACAAAGGTCTATGATACACCTTACTGAGAGCTAACCAACACATGACACAAAATAATATCTCTATGAAAAAGATTTAATTCACACATAGTCCTTGCAAAGAGGTAGGATCCACACACTACTAAATAAAGTATATGAAGGTCTATGATACACCTTAATGAGAGCTAATCACTTATAATCCCATTGAACACAAGAGACCTTAGTATCATTTTTATCTTTGTGCATTAGTATTGCAAGGTAAAGTTTTTGATGTTATCATTTGTTATCCCAAAGTCAAGATATGAGTTGCACATTAAGGTCTAAGATGCACCTTGATAATCCAAAGGAAGAAATATTTTTTAGAGAATGTCAAACTTGACAATTATTCACCCTAAACCAAGCATACGAACCACTTAGGGAAGGCCTTTAGCTTTAGCTAAGGTTTTAGAGGATACTTTAAAAAAAGCCTCATTTACAAGAAAGAAAGGCCTTAGTAATACCTTATGAGAACGAAGACCATAATAATATGTTATAGTATTGCATACTAAAGTAGGACATGCTTACGATTTCCATATTAAAGGAGGCCTCTTCACATGTAGAATGCATTTTCTCAATAAGACACCCCTTATGACAATGAAAGTATGCTTATAATATACATATAAGCACCCTTATTCACCCCTTCAATTTTAGTAGCCTTTTAAAGAACTATGGTAATAAGCACTACTCTCCATGCTATGTAAGGTTAGCAGCAATATAGTTAAAATATGCCATTATGACTCTCCTTAGTAGCCCTAAATACTTGCAAATGAAAAGTTGTGTCAACAAGATTTCCAAATTAAAATCTGGCCCTTTGTGTAGCTAAGGGGTACTACAAAAAACTTAAATTATGAAGCCTTTTTACCAAAATGAAAAGCTTCCCCTTAAGGGGCACTATAAAAACCTAAATTATGAAGCTTTTTTACTAAAAGCTATTTCAATACAACCTTGTAGCGATTGGTTTGGAAGGCGTATGTAGCTAAATTGCTAGCTTTAAATTGCTCTTTGGCTCCATATAATGTGTGTCTACTTCTACCTTGAATTCAAGGTGGTTAGATTGTGCACCCTTGTGATGGTTGCTTACAGTCAAATCATGTTTTCATAGCAGTTTAGAAATTTGAGTGTTTCGGTACGCTTTTACGAGCACACATAAGTTTCTGCCAAGTGTGCGATGCAAAGGTTTCATGATCTTGTATCGATTGGTTGCTATGATTATGGTGATTCCTTTCATGGCTTTTCTCATTTCATGGTGATTTAAGAAAAGGAAGCTAAAAGAAGCAAACACGTTTATCATTTTTTTAAATAGACCTTATAGATCTTTGCCCATTTTATGAAGACAAGAAACAAATAGAATTCATGTGTGTGTGTGTGTGTGTGTGTGTGTGTGAGAGAGAGAGAGAGAGAGAGAGAGAGAGAACAATTTCTTCTATAAATACCTTCGTATACTAAATCTATGTGTAATATCTTATTCAATCTCACATGCATTAAATTAATTGTTCTAAACTCAGAGTAATTTCAAAATACAAAAAGTTTGAAATCTCAATGCTTTGCCAAATGTGCTTCACTTTAATTGTTATTTTTTGAAGTTGGTGTCTACTTCTACTATTAGTTTTTAGATAGAAAAACCATAAGTGCAAAAATCATGTTTTTTTAAAATTAAGGTGTTCTATTGCCACTTTGTGAAAGCATCTCAATTTTTTAAGATACACAAGGGAACCTTTAACTAGGCAACTACCCATGATGATGGAAATTGTGTTGAAATCATGTTTTTGGAATCAACATGAAGTTGAATTTATATGTTTATTAGTACACACATGATCCTTTTCATAAGCAACCATGAGGTTAAGCCCAATTAGCTAATCACCTCTACATCCTTACCAGTTTCTTGTTGCTATTTCTTAAAAGGAGTACCAATCATGGAAATTTTTAGCCCACTCTGGTCCAAGTATGGGCCACCTCTCCTAAAGTAAGTGTGGAGTGGTGATGCTATTCAAAAGGATGAATGCAGGTTGGTAGACCTATTGTTTCTTTTTTGAATGCGAGCAAATTCAAACCGCTACTTCATAACCATTCGGGCTAGAGACTGAGCACCGTTGCCATTTTGGCTAGAGACTCATGGGAACTCTAGGTTACCTTTTGTGTTGATAATTTGTGTTCTCTTCTTTTACTTGAGTTTGGTGCCTTCCTTTGTATAACTTGTATAGTTTGCAATTGTTCTTATTTTTTGCAAAGGTAGTTTTGGGGGGGAAACATTTGCCTATTTCTTCCCTTCTCTCTCTCTCTCTCTCTCTCTCTCTCTCTCTCTCTCTCTCTCTCTCTCTCTCTCTCTCATGCCACAGTTTCTCTCTCTATCTCCTAGGCTTGATTTTTGATGGACACCCTTGCCTTTCAAAATTGATTGGTTTGGTGAAATATAGCAAGTTTTTATGTATTTTATTGTAATTTTGATGGGCATTTTAAAAATTTGTGAGTATTTTACGGCCAAAATGCTCAAAAACGGCCCGTCAAAAAGCAACTCTCTCTCTCTCTCTCTCTCTCTCTCTCTCTCTCTCTTGCTCTCTCTCTCTCTCGCTCTCTCTCTCTCTCTCTCTCTCTCTCTCTCTCTCGCTCTCTCTCTCTCTTGCTCTCTCTCTCTCTCATAGACACACACACACACACACACACACACACACATTCATCAACAAAGTTAAGAGTGTTTAATTGGTTAAACAAAAAAGTAGAATCCTCCTTCATAGTCTCTCTCTCTCCAAAATAAAGGCATGGTTTTTAAAATAGAGAATATCTTCTCCTGTTTAGAATTCTCTTGTGATTTGTTGCTTCCTCTTTATGCACACATTTAGGAAAAAACGATTAAAAAATCATATATTTTGCTCCTTATGGAGGAAACAATATTGTTGAATGGGTTTCATCATTTCAAAAAGGGTTTGACAAGTTGGCATAGAGCCTAATATTAAAGGTGACATAATGTTCAATTAGGCAAAGGACTTGTGCAATTAGCATATTCAAATTTGTGATTAGGACACCTTGCCCTTTTATTGTGTCTAGAGTAACTGTGGAGTGGGTATGCTATTCAAAAGGATGAATGGGGGTTGGTAGACCTATTGTTTCTTTTTTTGAATGCGAGTAAATTTAAACCTCGTGCTTCCACTTGCCTCACAACTATTCAGGCTAGAGACTGAGCGTTGCCATTTTGGCTAGAGACTCATGGGAACTCTAGGTTGCCTTCTTTTGTAACTTGTATAGTTTGCAATTGTTCTTACTTTTATCAAAGGTAGTTTTTTTTTTTTTGGGGGGGGGAGAGAAAAGCATTTGCCTATTTCTTCCTCTCTCTCTCTCTCTCTCTCTCTCTCTCTCTCTCTCTCTCTCTCTCGTGCCACCGTTTCTCTCTATCTCTCAGGCATGATTTTTGACGCATACCCTTGCCCTACAAAATTGATGAGTTTGGTGAAATATAGCAAGTTTTTCTGTATTTTAGTGTAAGTTTTGATGAGCATTTTAAAAGTTGCAAGTATTTTATGGCCAAAATGCTAAAAAACGGGCGTGATGCCGATCAAAAAGCAACTATGCTCTCTCTCTCTCTCTCTCTCTCTCTCTCTCTCTCTCTCGTGCCCCTCTCTCTCTCTCTCTCTCACACACACACACACACACATGTTCATCAGCTAAGGTAGCTAAGGTAGAGTGTTTAATTGGTCAAACAAAAAAAATAGAATCCTTATTCACCGTTCACTCTCATTATGATTTGCTTCTTCCCCTCTTTATGCACCCTGATTATGCATCAATGAAGAAGCACGCGTACACATTTTATTTTATTTTATTTTTTATAAAGGCAGGCATGCGAGTGCACAATTTTATTTGGATGGATGGCGACGCGCACCTGGCTGTAAGGAAGGCATGCGCATTCACACCATAGTGGCCGTTCAGAGGGTGACAGCCGCCCAGCGCCAGCAGGTGCTCCTTCCGATTTGGTCATTATGTCCGGCTTGTCAAGTTGCCGTCCGTGGGGACGGGGGGGGGGGGGGGGGGGGGGGGGGGGGGCACCGATTGGGCGTCCGGCGGACCAAAGGGTAAGGTTGGAATGTGAAACAAGCTCTTTCGATGTACTCTGTCCGGACAGCCACGGCAGCACACTGAATGGCGGCGTCACCACACAAGGACGGACGCCCAGTAAATTTGCAGTCCCCAAAAATTCACTTCACAACGCTAGGACAACAGGCTTTCCCCCATGCTTAGAATCTTTCTTCATATCTCCCTCCCCCCCCCACCCCCACCCCCCCCTCTCTCTCTCTCTCTCCACCCCTCGTGCTCTCCCACCTCGTGCTCTCCCACCTCTCTCTCTCTCTCTCTCTCTCTCTCCACCCCTCGTGCTCTCCCACCTCTCACGAGTAACATAGCTCCTTGTTCAATCATCTTGTTCTCATTCCCCCCATTGTACCTCTTAGCTCTCCCACATCCACCCTCATGACTCATGAGTTGTAACTACCACTACTCGTATCCTCCCATCTAGGCCTGATTTTTGACAATCACCTTTGCCCTTCAAAATCGTCTCGTCTGGTGAAATATGGCAAGTTTTCTTCTTCTTCTTTTTGTATCTCACTGTGATTTTTTACGAGCGTTTCATAAATTTGCAAGTATATTATGGCCAATATGCTTTAAAAAACGAATGTGTCACGCCCGTCAAAAAGCAACTATGCGGTCCCATCCTTAAATATGTCTACAGTCATCCTTGATTCAAAGTTGTGTGCAAGACAAAAGTTGCATTGATGTTGTCACGCAATGGTGACATAACATACTCTCACCATCCACCAGCATGGTAATGCGTGGTATGGGGATTTCAAATTTCCCAACCAGGGCTTGCATTCTGAATCCCTCACACTACACTCGTGAGATGCTCTAAAGAATATAGGGACAAGGGCATGAAAGTGTGGGTAAAATCTCACCCAAAAAAAAACTCACCATGGCATAACATACTCTCATGATTATCATATGTGTGTGTGTGTGTGTGTGATTTGGAAGAAGTTGGATTTTTTCAAATGATCATCGCGCGCGCGTGTGTGTGTGTGTGATCATAACACACTCTCATGATTATCATATGTGTGTGATTTGGAAGAAGTTAGGTTTTTCAAATGATCATCGTATGCGTGTGTGTGTCTTTGATCATTTGAAAAACTAACTTCTTAATCATGTCTTGGATCAATTGAAAAACTAACTTCTTAATCATGACCATGTATTCACTCTGTTATCAAAAAAAGAAAAAAGAAAAACCATGAGACTTATCTTGTCTACATGTACAATAAGTAAGCACTTCATATTTTTTCCAATAGAGTCATGGCATCATGGGGCTACCTCTCTGATGGCATCAATGTATACAAAAGTCTTAGCATGCTCAAAAATCTAAATGTCATCTAGGTTAAAGGACCATGTTTGTTACACTTAAGAAAACCATCGTCTAATTGTTCCATAAGGTGTTAAGCAACACCATTTTCAATAAGTTTATAGAAGGGTCTGATATAATATGAAATTTCCCAAGATTTTGTTAAAATTTAGTATTTTTACTATACAAGCTCTTTACCCCAAAATAGTTACATTACCATGCGAGAACATTTACACTTGCACTTCCATTATGCAAAACAAAGTTGTTTTTTTATTGGACCCTTACTTTAATATGAAAAATTACCATGCCATCTTAAACATGAAATTTCTTTACCTTAACCAAGAAGGGTTGAATTAATCGCCATGTTACATTGCTTTAATATAAAAAACTACCATGCCATCTTAGACATGAATTTTCTTTACCTTGACCAAGAAGGGGTCGAATTAATAGCCATGTTACATTACTGATTTATCTTAACTCATGCAACTAAAGTTGAAACATCTTGGGAGATGACGATTTAAGCATGCCTCATAAAACTACTTTAAAGATGAGAAAAACCATAGATTAAGGCTTTAAGAACATAATAAAAAGCAGCATGATGGCATCGTGACTAAGGCACTACACTGATGATGGTCTGTACTTAAAGCATGAATATAGTATTATATTTAAGGTGGCCATGTGCTAGTCTTAGTAATTGGTTTGGTTTTGTGCCTTATTTTGGCTTTAAGCGAGCGTTGTATTTGTCAACTGATTATCATATGTGTGTGTGTTTTGGAAGAAGTTAGGTTTTTCAAATGATCATTGTATGCGTGTGTGTGTCTTTGATCATTTGAAAACCTAACTTCTTAATCATGTCTTCTTGGATCAATTGAAAAACTAACTTCTTAATCATGACCAACTACTCTGTTATCCAAAAAAGAAAAAAGAAAAACCATGAGACATCTTATCTTGTCTACATGTACAATAAGTAAGCACTTCATATTTTTTCCTACATGTACAATAAGTAAGCACTTCATATTTTTTCCAATAGAGTCATGGCATCATGGGGCTACCTCTCTGATGGCATCAATGTATACAAAAGTCTTAGCATGCTCAAAAATCTAAATGTCATCTAGCTTTGTTTGTTACACTTAAGAAAACTATCGTCTAATTGTTCCATAAGGTGTTAAGCCACACCATTTTTAATAAGTTTATAGAAGGGTCTGATGATGTAATATGAAATTTCCCAAGATTTTGTTAAAATTTAGTATTTTTACTATACACGCTCTTTGCCCCAAAATAGTGACATTACCATGCGAGAACATTTACACTTGCACTTCCATTATGCAAAACAAAGTTGTTTTTTTATCGAACCCTTACTTTAATATAAAAAATTACCATGCCATCTTAAACATGAAATTTCTTTACCTTAACCAAGAAGGGTTGAATTAATTGCCATGTTACATTGCTTTAATATAAAAAACTACCATGCCATCTTAGACATGAATTTTCTTTACCTTGACCAAGAAGGGGTCGAATTAATAGCCATGTTACATTAATGATTTATCTTAACTCATGCAACTAAAGTTGAAACATGACGATTTAAGCATGCCTCATAAAACTACTTTAAAGATGAGAAAAACCATAGATTAAGGCTTTAAGAACATAATAAAAAGCAGCATGATGGCATCGTGACTAAGGTGCTACACTGATGATGGTCTGCACACTTAAAGCACGAATATAGTATTATATTTAAGCTGGCCATGTGCTAGTCTTAGTAATTGGTTTGGTTTTGTGCCTTATTTTGGCTTTAAGTGAGCGTTGTATTTGTACAAGTGATGCATATCAAATTTATAGGCCACGTGTGTATTGACTCATGTATATTTTCATGTGCTTAAGCAAGTGTGCTAGGAACTAAGGTTTTTTTTGTGAAAGTAAAGACCCAATTTCAGATGTTCAAGCTATTATTAGCTATAAGGGTCAGATTTAGAAATACATATCTAATAACCCGCGTGATCGCCGCTGCGTGCAGGGGGGCATAAGGGAGGTAGGGAGGGATTGCATCCAATGATGTTGTGTTCTTAAATAGGTACACACACATACAACACCAATAATAGGCTAGCTCAATATTTAACACGATAAGATCCCCTAGAGTGGACTTCCTAACATCCCTCTTGCTTGGGTTTACAACTACCTTAGATGTGTGTTTGCTCATATAAGCGAATAAGGTCTGCACGAGTGTAAAAAAATTGCTCATACATCCAATGAGAGTCTTCTTTTAAAATTTTTGGTATAATATTTTAGAATTTAGGTTTACCATTAAATCTATTATAGGAGTATGGTCAAGTTGTTTAATAGCTCCATTGTGCAATTTTACTGTCAAATTTCTCCCTATCTATTTTGTCCCCCATACCAGTAAGACAATTAGAAAAAGGAGAGTAATTAAGCTCATTGTTTTAGAAAGTTTCTCTTTCTATATGAAAGGATAAAAAGTAACGTATACTCATCTGCGGTGGCCCAACTATGATATATATGCACACTCCTTCAAAGTTCAGATTCTCATGCCTTGATAGAAAATGATGTTTCAACACGTAACTTTTTCCATGTCTAGAAGACCATACATTAGATTACCATGATAGGTTAAGTTGTGTTTTCCTCAAGTCTCTAAAATAAGTTTTTCTTAGGAGCTAATAATGTTGTGACATATATTTTTATTTATGATAAAGGTATATATTTTTATTTATGATAAAGGTCACTTGCTATGGTCAATCTAAGTTTATGCTTGGATAAGGTCACTTATGTGTAATGTCACTAGAAGCTTCTAGAGTATTTCTAGCTATCATTTATTATCAACCTTGTTTAACCACACTTCTAAGTTTGAGTTATCGGGTCTTGATAGAAAACGATGTTCCAACATGTATCTTCTTCCGTCTTGAGAAGACCAAACATCAAATTACTAGGATGGTTCATTAGACAACATTTGGACTAAAAAAGGGTTGCCATGATGGCTTTTTGTTAAAAAATGGTATGATGGTTAATTTTTTACAAATTAAATCCAAATTTAACAGAGATTGTAGATTGGGAATCTACTCTTTGAGATCTTTCCAATGATATTATATAGCATGATGGGCAATTTTGCATATTTAAGAAGTTCCCAAATTGATGATGATGCAAGGTGTCCCATACCACAAAGGCGCATTCCACATACACACACAAGATGGTAAAAGATAGAAGACATAGGTGTAAGTACATGAAATGAATCTGACGTCCCATACCACCATATTAACTTCGTATTTCACTCCTTCAGAATAGAAGTTTGAGACGGAGTGGCCAGTTCCCTCTGAAACTTAAATTCCAACAAAAATTTTCTTTATCTTAAGTTTGTTTAATTAATACCTAAAGCATGGAAAACATTTAAAGTATGTGTGCTAAAATGTATTCTTACTTGAGAAATGAATGATAATCTAATGAATTTATTTTTGAATTCTTGTTGTAAAAGTAAAGATGTTTTTTTAAAATATATCTTCAGTTTTTTCTAGTTTGATCTAATTTGAATGTTGAATGTATGGTTTGCTAGTGTTTACTATTTAGGTCTTGAAATGATAAAATAAATGTGAATTATTTGCAAAATAAAGTAAACACATACCTCCATGGTTGATAGTGTAGTTGAAATTATCTGGCAAAATCAATTTTAACACTCCAAAGACATGTGAACCTTTATACTTTCAATGCATACGAAATATAAAGTTCTTAATTTAAAGTGAAATATTAAAGGAGGGGAGAAATAACAACTAAAATTTGAATTTAAGAGTTTTTATTGCAATAGTAATTCAACCAAGGTCACCATGAAACGTTTCATTGCTGAAACGTTTCGCAGTCGAAACGATCTATTTTGGAAAGAAACATTTCAAATGTGGATAGGTGTACAATGAAACGGTAGATCGAAACGATATATGAATGACAATATGAAAATATATTGCTATAATGTCACCATTGAAGAAAGGAGAGCAAAAGAGACATAAAAGAAGGGAAGTGAAAGGCTTAAAACTATAGTGAGAGGCTAAACCGTAGAAAAAATCACAACTTTTTGTTCCACATGAAACAAAATGGTTTCAATGATGCGCACGAAACGTTTCAACACCGAAACGAGTTTCATGGTGACCTTGAATTCAACACAGTTCTTAAGAAACTTGACATCATAAAAATAAAAAATAAAATTATTATTAATATTAAATTTGGAGAAACTTACCACATGAGTTTAGACTTGACTTTCAA
The DNA here is from genome assembly GCF_041138505.1 of Cibotium barometz. NCBI lineage: Eukaryota > Viridiplantae > Streptophyta > Polypodiopsida > Cyatheales > Cibotiaceae > Cibotium > Cibotium barometz. The sequence goes on along the minus strand of NC_141094.1, from coordinate 11,780,516 downwards.
TACATTCAAAATTTAAGCACAATATAAACATGAATGACTAGTATCAATTCTAATAGCCTTGATTGATAAAATAAAACATGAATTTATCTATTTCATAATAACTATCTTCTTAGGAATCAAATTTTAAAAAATAAATTCAAGTCTTAGGTGAGTTAATGATAAAGGAAATTACTGGGGGTATAGGTCATATGTGTGATTACTTAAGGTCACCATGAAGGTCTCTAAAATTAAGAAGACTTAGGGTTTGTACAACCTTTCAAAGAAAGAGTTATAATCATGCACTTGTGTTAGTGGAGTTCCATGCGAACGTCACATGTACACAAAGAAGACAGCAGAAGAATTTCTAACACATGTTCTAGTGTCTCTTATTCAAACTAGGCCAAACAAAATAAAACATGTTCTAGTGTCTCTGATTCAAACTGGGCCAAAGAAAACAAAATAAACTGGTACATGTTATTCTTTCTAGCAATGGAAAAAAATTAATTATGGCATAAATTTCATTGAAGCTTGTAAACATACCTTCATATACGATATTTGTAGCAGGTGTCCCTCAAACTTTGGCAAGGCAACCTTCTGATAAAAAACCACCCTCAAACTTTAGCAAGGCAACCTTCTGATCAAAAACCACCTCTGAGTCGACTAAAACACCGTTCTTCTTCTTGAAAAACCACCTTTGTCGACTAAAACATCATCCTTCTTCTTGCAAAACCACCTTTCTAAATCTTCAACCTCTTCAAGATCCATCTGTATGGATTAAATGAGTAGAATTACTAAGCACAAAGCATGCATAAAATCTAGAATGGAGGGCTCTTAATTTGCATTTGCATAAAATCTAGAATAGAATGGAGGGCTCTTGATTTTCATTTTCCGTTCTTTAAAAACATGTGCTGTTGGTTTCTTTTTCCTGAAGAGCAAAGAAAGATTTCTTTCTTTTATATTATAATTTTTAATTAAGTTTTTCTTCCTTTTCCTCTCTGTCGACCGGCAGAAGGTGATGGGGACATCTCTTTTTTCTTTGGCGGACTGTTCGTGCATGCTATCGAAGATTTTACCAAGATTTAATAAGCTTTATTCAAGATTAATATATTATAAGCTTTATACCATAAGATTTATTCAAGATATCACCTTCAACACAGTATTGGGTGCAATCATCCCCCCCCCCCCCCCCCCGGGTGGTTGCAAGATTAGGGTGCCCAGTTTTGTCCACTCAGGCACCCTGTAAATAGTAAAAAAACAGGCATTTATTTACCTTTAGTGGCTAATCTCTCCTAGCTAACTAAGGAATTTCCTTTCAAGTTCTTTTGTTGGAACGTCACATACAACGTTGGGAATATAGTTACATAATCTAATTAAGCATTAGATAGTTAAAAGTCCTCATTTCCTTAGGTACAAGCTCAATGTATACACCATGTCCCAAATTTGGGCTGGTTCCATAAAATGCAATATCTTTCACATATAAACTCATATGAGATTTCCACTTTGCATCTTAGATCTTCACATAATATAGAGCTTAACTTGATTTTTTTGAGAAAATTTTAAGCTATTTGTCTATTTTCTTTAAATATTTCAAGGTCTTTAAAGTGTTATAATATATGCCACTTTTTGCACCCACAATAACTACCACTTAAAAATGCATAATCTTGTAGATCAAAAGAGTGGTAGATAGTGAGACATTGGTAGAATGTGGTGGTTAGTCAAAATTGCAAATCCAATGGTTCGATTTTTAATGATCTCTTTTCTAAAACTCTTCCAGGCTATCAGAAGGCCTGCAAATAATAATAATCTAATTAGTAAAATTACATTTTTGATGTAAATCATCTAAAACCTATAGGGACTAGTGTACTTGTATTGGTGCATCTATGGAAAAAAAATTAGATCACTCTAAGTATGGAAAGATCATTTTTTAATTGATTTATCATATTTTTTGTTAATTTTGATAAATTAGACTAATTTATATTAATTTAAGTTATATTGGGGGTAAATTTTAGTGTATGTGTATTTTTGCAACCGGACCTTTAATTTTCTTGAAGAAAATAATCAAAAAAAACTCATAAATTAAATCAAATATCAAACAACTACTTGAATTAAATTAAAAATTAAAGCACAAAACAAAACATAAGATAAGAGAAAGAAATACATCACCATCAACACAAGGCAACACAAGACTGGGTGCAATCTTCCCCCCCCAACGTCAGTGGCTTCTTCTCGCGTGGGTATTTTTATATATTCCAAAAAGCAAGCTTTAAGCCAAAAATAAAGTATACATCCATATTTGGACTTTGCCATTTAATTAGCCTTTGTCCTCAATTAACCTTTGTCCTCAAACCTTCTAAGGTTTGCACAATTTTTCTAATGCAATAATTTAACTTGTGCACATATGCACATTACAAAATAAATCAACTAATGCTCGTACGCACAATGTACAATAAATTGACGCGTGCACACACACACATCACACTGATGTCAAAATAATATCAAATGCCATAATACAGTCACAAAATATTGTGAGATCGGTCCACACGCCATGACTCAATCCACCATCCGTGCGACACCTAAATCGGTACCCTCGCACTGTGCAACACCTAAATCGGTACCCTTGCACACCTCATCACCTAAACTCATAAACATAAACCACGTCAGTAGTAACAATCAATTGACATCACATCAATCAATCCTAACGTGTTCATGATGAGAAATAGGCATCATAAAAAATATAAATCAAATATTAAATGACCATGATTATTATTCAAATAACATGGGTCATAACAGTCCTCCCTGTTGGGAATCAACTGTCCTCAGTTGCGTAATCAATGAGTGGATGGCTTCATGGTACAAGTGGCAGACAAGATCATCACATCAAACAATTTCTGAAAATAAAACCAAACGAATGAACGCATGTAAAAGGGATCTAAGTGTCCCATACCATATAGGTACCTTCCACATACAAACACTCGCTGGTGAAAGATAGAAGACATAGATACGTCTGGGGTAGGTATGTAAAACCAATCTAATGTCCCATACCATAGATTAATTTCACACGACACTACCTTAAGAATAGAAGTTTGAGAACGGAGTAGCTAATTCCCTCTGAAACTTTCATTCCGACATAACTTTTCTCTATCCTCAAAATTAAACTACAAATCTTATTCCAAAAATAAATTAGGTCGAAATGGAAATTCTTATCAACTTAAGATTGAAAAATAATCACTTACAGTACTGTCAATAACTTGATAAATTTTGGGGATTTGTTCTTGATCTTAATCTTGATGAATTCTTGAGATTTGTCTTTGATCTTAATCTTATACTAAATTCAAAAATTATAATCTTTGAATAGGTTTATAATTCTTGAATTTGTGAATAATGAAATCTAAAGAGGATCTTGATCTTAAGCTTAATCTTAAACTTGAAATCAGAACTTGAATAAAGATAGGCATCTTCCACCCTAATTGATAGCAAGAACTTGATATACTTGTAATGAATCTTGGCTTGAATTAAAAATACTTGAATAGATGAAAATTGAGAGATTAGTCTTTAATTAATCATAATTGCAATTCTTGAATAAATCTTGTTCTTAAGGGGTTTAAATCTTGTGCTTGAATATATCTTTGACTTAAAGCGATTCTTGGTCTCAAAACTTTACTTGAAAGAATCTTGTACTCAGATAGATCTTAAAATAGAACACTAAAAAATTTAGATAAAACTTTACTTGAATTGGTATAAACTTCGTAATTGTGATTGGTATACAACTTAAACTTGGTTTCTAGTCATTTAAGAGCTATTTCTTCACTTTCTCATCATCACTAAATTCGATGGTGAAGCAATTGATAACTTGAATCAAAGACTAGAGAAACTTGCTTGGATCTTGAATCTTCAAATTGGTCTTATTCTTGTATGAGATGTCTAACAATCACTTTTACTTGAATTGGGGCAACTAGATCTTGAAGATATTTTTTTTGTTAATCTTGTCTTGATCTTTCTAATTAGGTCACTGTATCTAAAATTCTCTTCAGGAACTAAAGTTTTTCTAACTAGGCCTAGAAGAAAAGAATATTCAGAAGACAAATACAAAAGCAAACAAGAAATTGTGTACAATAAATAATTTTCTAACACACACCTCCACCTTTGGTTAGTGTGTCGAGTGCGTTAATCTCTTCGGTGTCAAGCTGTTCCTGAATAGTACGATGAATAGTACAATGGTGCAGATATTCATCCATTTCTTGACAATTAAAAGAATAAGAAAAATTTAAAACAAGAGAAAAGATATGGTTTCTTATCTCATATGGAATGTCGAACTAGATGAGAATCCTGCCAAGTTAGCTTAATACACAATATGCATAATTTTTTTTTTCAAGAAATAATCCATGTACTTTTAAAATTAAAGCTTTATTAATTAAAGCTCAAAGAGTTTCTTAATTAAGCTTACTAATAAAAGCTTTGCTTAACATGATTTTTAAAAAAACTAATTTAAATCTAACGCAGAATTAAATCCAAGCTTAATAAAAGCTTAAACGAAATGATTAGGTGAATTCAATCATCTTGGAATTCATGAAGTTCAGGGCAGATTTGTTAAAAAAAAAACTTTGGAGGAAAATATAATTAGTGCATAATGATTTCAATATTTGCAACTTATATATATATATGTAAAGCTTTTACTTTTATGCTGGTTAATAAACTTTTAATTAAACTTATTAAAGCTTGTAATGCCTTTATCTTGAGCCCGCAACAAGTAGTAAAAAGTAATTTTCACGGGCTGAAAAGAAGTCGCCCACACCACTGCATCTAATATATATAAAAAAAAAATAAACAATTTAAGCTTATATAGCGTATAGATAATATAAGCTTTGTGATAACAAAGCTTTTAAAATAAATCTGCTGAAAATTCCCCTCTCCCCTGAATTCGTTCACAGCGTTGGCCGCCGACGGGATGGAGAGAAGAGAACAAATTTTTTTTTTAAAAAAATTTTTGCCACGCCTCCTGCTGGATTTTGCGCAGTCGGCCTGGCCTTCAGGATGCGCCCGGCCGTAGGATGGAGGGAGGATGAAAAAGATTATATATATATATATATATATTACTTAAGATTTGCGCCCAGCGCATACTAAGGAGGAAAATTAGATAAAAATCAAAGTAATTTTGAAAAGACTCTTGAATATTTCTCCAACCGTCTATTATAGATTGCTTTCTCCCTCAATGGTTTAGTAATTGGAAAGCTAAGCTGGATTGACTATCAATTTTGAAACCCATCCATACAGACAGATCACAAAGAGATCAAGAATTTAGCAAAACCGCTTTTCAATTTTGAGAGAGGTTTCATGGTTTTTGAGAATGGTTTACCACCTTTATTTTATCCTTTGGGCAATAGGTTGATGGAGATTTATTACCCAATGGTCGAAACCAACCTTTATTCATCCCTACATAAACAAAAATCCCTAAACGTGTTCTACTTCAATTAAAATTCAAAAAGAAATTACTAAAATCACCTCTGTTTTTGTCTCTTTCACCTCTTTTTCACCGCCTTCAAGAAAATTAAATTTCACTAAAGCTCTGATACCACTGCAACCGGACCTTTAATTTTCTTGAAGAAAATAATAAAAAGAAACTCATAAATTAAATCAAATATCAAACAACTACTTGAATTAAATTAAAAATTAAAGCACAAAACAAAACATAAGATAAGAGAAAGAAATACATCACCATCAACACAAGGCAACACAAGACTGGGTGCAATCTTCCCCCCCCAACGTCAGTGGCTTCTTCTCGCGTGGGTATTTTTATATATTCCAAAAAGCAAGCTTTAAGCCAAAAATAAAGTATACATCCATATTTGGACTTTGCCATTTAATTAGCCTTTGTCCTCAATTAACCTTTGTCCTCAAACCTTCTAAGGTTTGCACAATTTTTCTAATGCAATAATTTAACTTGTGCACATATGCACATTACAAAATAAATCAACTAATGCTCGTACGCACAATGTACAATAAATTGACGCGTGCACACACACACATCACACTGATGTCAAAATAATATCAAATGCCATAATACAGTCACAAAATATTGTGAGATCGGTCCACACGCCATGACTCAATCCACCATCCGTGCGACACCTAAATCGGTACCCTCGCACTGTGCAACACCTAAATCGGTACCCTTGCACACCTCATCACCTAAACTCATAAACATAAACCACGTCAGTAGTAACAATCAATTGACATCACATCAATCAATCCTAACGTGTTCATGATGAGAAATAGGCATCATAAAAAATATAAATCAAATATTAAATGACCATGATTATTATTCAAATAACATGGGTCATAACAATTTTCTATTAGTTTCTTGATCTCGTTTGAAGTACCTTTCCTCCCCAAATTTGTTGTCCAAGAATTGTCCCAGTCCAGCATAAACTGGACAAAACTGGACACCCTGATCTTGCAACAACCCCCCCACTTCTTGGGTATTTATGTCTTTATTCATAAAAATAGCCTACATGCCAAAAATAGTTGCACACTTATCCATGGGCTACAAAAATAGAAGTTGCTTCTACCAAAAGCTTTGATAAATCCTTCATATTTGAACCGCTAAAGGAAAAATACATAAAGAACCCCAAGGGCTAATTCACGTGCAACAAAATCAATATGTCCATGCCCAAGTATAACAAAAGTGGGCGGCCAAAAGTAATACAAAATATCTCGTAGTAAATACTATGGCCAAAATACCAAAATCATTGGCTATCTTGCCAAAGCCAAAATACTAAAAATTAGAACCTTCATGGTAATTTCTCACGCCAAATCATCGCCCTCAAGTCCTAGCCATACCGGCTTAGAAGCACAAGGCTCCTCAATCTCACCAATCTATAGGTTGTCCATTTAAACACATTACACATTAGCAGCATTTACTAAAATTACACAACAACACATAAGCATTAAATCCAACACTTAGTTCTAGCCATCCCTAAATTTATATATCTTACACATGGAATATTCACAATTACCCAAGTGCCATACTACAAACATAGTGGTAATTAGGTGTCTCCAATTAACCATAGAGGGATGGTTGAACAATCCCTAACATCCCTCCTGCCTGGGATAGCAATTGTCCTTAGTTGTGTCATATCAACTAGTCCATGTCTGAAAGTAAGATTGGATGAGGTCAGGATAGGTGTGGAAAAAACAGTGGTGGGGGAAAGCTTGATCAATTAATAGGTCCATGCCCAAGTATCATACAAAAGTGGGCAGCAAACAATAATAAAAAGTATCTTATACTAAATATTACAGTCAAAATACCAAAATCATTGGCTATCCCGCCAAAGCCAAAATACTAAAAATGAGACCCTTCCCGGTAATTGCTCATGCCAAATCACCACCATCATGTCCTAGTCATATCGGCTTATGAACACAAAGCTTGTTAATCTCACCAACTTACAAGCTATCCATTCAAACACATTACACATTAGCAACATCTGCTAAAATTACACAACAACACTTAAGCATTAAATCCAGCACTTAGTTCCAGCCATCCCTAAATTCATATCTCTTACACATGGAATATTTAGAATCACCCAAGTTCCATGCTACAAACATAATGATAGTTAGGCATCCCCAATTAGCCACATAGAGATGGACAAACAATTCGTAACATCCCTCCTACCTGGGATAGCAACTGTCTTCAGTTGTGTCATATCAATTGGCTCATGTTTGAAAGTAAGATTGGATGAGGTCGGGAATAGGCGTGGAAAAACTAGTAGGGAAAAACTTGATCAATTGCCCAAGTATAACAAAAGTGGGTGCCCAACAATGATACAAAAATCTCGTAGTAAATACTACGGCCAAAATACCAAAATCATTGGCTATCCTACCGAAGCCAAAATACTAAAAATGAGAACCTTCCAGGTAATTGCTAATGCCAAATCACCACCATCATGTTCTAGCCATATCGGTTTCGAGCACAAGGCTCGTCAATCTCATCAACCTACAGGTTGTACATTCAACCACATTACACATTAGCAACATATGCTAAAATTACACAATAGCACATAAGCATTAAATTAAATCTAACACTTAGTTTCTGCCATCCCTAAATTCATAAGCATTAAATTACACAATAGCACATAAGCATTAAATTAAATCTAACACTTAGTTTCTGCCATCCCTAAATTCATATGTTCTGCATATGGAATATTTGGAATTACCCAAGTGCCACGCTACGAACATAGTGGTAATTAGGCATCCCCAATTAACCACACAGAGAGATGGACGTGCATCATCACTGATTTGGAAACTTCTTGAATATGCAAAATCACCCATCATGCTATATATCATTGGAAAGATCTTGAAGAGCGCATCATCATCACCAATTTGGGAACTTCTTGAATATGTAAATAGTCCATCGTGCTATATACCATTGGAAAGATCTTGAAGAGTAGATTCCCAATATACAATCTTCGATAAATTACATCCCGTTTTTCTACATGGTATGAGAGTCATGTTCTACCAGGCTTGAGTCCAAAACTAAACTGCCCTCTTCTTGGGCACACCCCATTTTTTTACATGGTATGAGAGTCATGTTCTACCAAGCTTAAGTCCACAAAACTTATTCTTATCCTAGTTAGGAGTTGGGGGGTGACTAAGCAATATTCTTAGCTTCGTGCATAAGTTGACTCAGAGAATAACATGGCTAGGTTGCCTCTTTGAAGTCATGTGGTGGAGCTAGAGGTTGGTTTCTTCTTTTTCATTTGGGTCTCAGCACCTTCTCTTTGAGAGGGCATGTTGGAATTATCATAGTTTTAGTGATGTGAAAGGTAGTTTCTAGTTTATTTGGTGTGAACACCCTCTTAGGTGTGAACGCCCCTTATTAAGGTTTAGATCAAAACATAAGTGCCTATAAGAGAATGTACTTGGATCCTTTAGTATTACAAATGTGTTGTAAAGGGAATACAACGTGCAGTGTATTGGAGGTGGAAATATTTCTTGTAGCTACTCGGGGGTTATCGTATGACTAGAAGTTGTGGTGGATTATCCCATATGCAAGAGCATGAGAAGTCGAAGAGCCATATATAGGGTGTGGTAGCACCTTGTCATAGATATCTCCTCCAGTCAGGTTTTTGGGGGGAGTAACTAGGAGATGGGAGCCCACCGACGTTGCTCAGTGCCCAAGGGTGGCATGCGTGCTGCTGTTGCTGCGTGACTTTGACATGGTATCCGAGCTTGGCCTGTGTGGTCCTGGGTGGTCCTAACCTCTGTTTGATTGAGGTTTTCGAATTGAAGGAGGGTGTTGGAAGTGGCAATTCTTGTAGCTACTCTCGGGTTATTGCATGAGTAGAAGTTGTGGTGGATTATCCCATATGTAAGACCATGGGAAGTCGAAGAGCCATATATAGGGTGTGGTGGCACCTTGTCATAGATATCTCCTCCGGTCGGGTTTTTGGGGGGGAGAAACGGCTGGGAGATGGGAGCCTAGCCACCACCGATGTTGCTAAGTGCCCTAGGGTGGTGCTCGTGTTGCTGCTGCATGACTTTGCACAGTGTATATAAGAGAACACTCACATGAAGTAGGACCATTCATAGCACAAAATATTAAAACTCAAATAATTTCATAATAACAAAGATAGAGAAGAATACTATATTATTAAAGTGATACGATAGATGGAAAATCCCCACATCCATGTGCTCATGTGAAGGGAGCTTCGATGGATAATAAAAGACTGCTAAGATGGTGGTTGTATGCTATTAGAAGTTAGGGAGTAAATTTACAGTGATGACTGATGGATTGTGTTGAAAAGGGTATCTATATAGGCATGTACACACATGCATGGTGACATGATCATGTAGGTCCATGGCAATGGTCGGTGTCAATGTCCTGCGATGTAGACTCGGCCCATAAAATTGTACTAGAAACTGCATAGCACTTTCCCCACCTCCCACGACCATCCACACTCACCTTGGGTCCCATTCTTAGGCCTTGCAATGTCAAAACAGGGTGTCCAAGAGTAAAATATACTTATTCCATGTGTGGACTGTTATGAGATAATGGTACACCCCTCCTCAATGTCCACCCAAATGTTAATTACCTCTGTAGTCTGATGCCAAATCGATGAAGATGTCACTCTATCTGATCCTTGCTAAGAGCCTTTGTGAGGATACCTACACAATTCTCGACCTCCTTGAACATGATGAGCTCGTAAAAAAAGTAATAATGAATCTATGTGAGCATGAAACACATGATTCTGAGCAATGGTCATGGTTCCTCTGGTTGTCACATTGTAGCATTGTCTGCATCACTCTCATATCCTGACTAAGTCATAAAAGCCACTAAGGGTCTTGCTTATAGAAGAGGTGATGCCATACTCTTGAGTACGTTAGACGTACTGCAACACCCATATACTTTCTTTTTTCGACGATTATCATGAGGCTTGTTGGATAACCTTCTTAAAACACCAATAATAAAATTAATGTCTGCTCTAGTATTACATAAGAAGATAAGTCTACCAACTAGTTTCCTATATAAGGTCTCATCCATAAGGTTTGAGATGTCTTCGATGAACATCTTCAAATCAACCTCCATGGGAGTACCAACTACCTTGCATTTAGTCATTGCCAAATGCTTGAGTATCTCACTTGCATATTTTTTCTTTTCTATGAGAGATGAAAATGTTATCTGGATTCTGCCAAACCTCAATCCCCAAAAAATAATGTATGAGACTAAGATCTATCTTCTGTAACTCTGCACTCAGCATTTGTTGTGTTTGTGAGACCTTTTTCACATGACTCCTTATCAAGATGAGGTCGTCTACTTATTCTACATAGAGAACAATAACCATGTACTCCTTCTCACAAAATACTTACAAGTTTTTGCATTTGAAGGGCTGCATAGGAGACCAATACTCACAAAGTAAGCATTGATCCTCTAGTACTACCATGCTTGTGGGGCCTGTTTCAGCTTGTAGAGTGCCTTTTATAACTTGTTGCAAACTTTGCTTTCCAAATTAGAACCACAAACATAGATGCTACCTCCTCAAGGTTCCCATTGTTGAGAAAAGTATATTTTACATCCATTTAGGGAATAAGCCATCCTCCTTGTGCTGCCAATAATGCAAGAATGGTGCGGATTGACTAGTAGGAGTAAAAGTTTCCTAAAAGTTAAAACCATCAACTTGTGTAAAACTTTTGTGGCGACTAGCCATGTCTTGTACTTTTCCAAAGTACCATCAAATTTGTATTTTGCTTTGTAAACCCACTTAGTTCCAACTACCTTACACCTTGGAGGATGATCTATTAAAACCCTACTATGGAAAGTTACCAGATGATCAAATATGGGCAGCCCAACATGTGGATGGTAAACATAATGATAGCCAAAGAAGATCTGACAAACTAATGGGTAGATGTTTAGTTGGTCCCTTCAGTCTTCTTGGTGGATGTTACGATGATGGTTTTCATCTAGGCGGATTATGATCTCAGGGGGTTCACCTAAAAATATGTTAAGTATAGCGTGAGTTCAAATGACGGGTTTTTTTAATTCAAAATTTAAAGATAAATTTATAGAAATATATTTACAAAAGGATTTTTTTAAATTGATTTTAAAAAAACCCGTAAATCCATAAAGAAAAGAGGTAATTTTACTCAGTAAAAATCCACATGTAAGGTTTTTTAAATATCCCTTGAATGCACGTGATACATAGGGCTTCTTAGTAGTGCACCCCTGGAGATTATGTTTTGATGGAAAGACTCGCATGGGCAGTCTGGGTGGACAATACCATGGTAACTTGGAACATAGATGAAACAATCATATACCTCGTCACATCAGCGAAAATACCCACCCCTCATAAATACCCCCAAAAGTCAAGGGGGTTCCTCTTGATATTTAAAACCCAAATAACATTTTGCAAAACCTTCATTAGATATAAGGAAAATAGTACATGGACCTTTTATTGGGCACTTTGCAACATTGCCCACTACCACCATGATGTCATATCCCACATTACTTAGGGAGGAATACCAACTGGCCCTATTCCTAGAAGCCCCACTATCAATGATTTAACCTAATCCATCATGTGATGTAACATTACCTATCTCATTGCACACTTCTTCAATGGTAATAAAAGTATCTCTACTTCTACAGCATGATTGGATTCTTCCTTGGTTTTTAAAGTGCCATTGTTGGTATCTTCTTTCTTTTTCTTGCATTCTATGGCTATGTGTCCTTTCTTGTTACATTAAAATTATTTAACCTTTTTCTTCTAATTTGAAGAGGAGTGGTTTACAAGATAAGGGGAACCACTTTTGATAGCTAGACACCCTGAAGGTAGCATAAAAACAAGCATCTCCATAACTTAAAGATCCAATATCTCATAGTTATGTTTGGAATTTTGTGGCATGATATTTGGGACACATCATACATATAATAGTGGATAACCAACAAATAGCACCCCCTAATCAGAAATCCAAGTTCTTTGCGTGAAAGTCCCACTTCCTTGACTGTAGTATATGCCGTACATAAAATGCATAGTACTTTCCCAATTGGTACATGAAAACAACACATTGCATAGAGCTTAAATTTATTTGTTGGGATTTTTAAGGTGTTTATCTATTTGTAAAATTATTTATCCTTCACTTAATTCTATAAAAATTTCTATTTAAGATCTTGGAAAATGTGAAGCTCATCATTGAAGATCCAATAGTGAGACATTGGACATATATGTTTAGAATGTGGCCATATCGTCACTTTACAATTTTAACGGTTGAAATTCTTTTGATCTTATGTAGAAAATTTACTCAATTTGTTAGAGGTCCTGCAAAAGTTTAATAATTCAATTATGTGAATAGATCCCTCATGGTACTCCAATTTCTTATGGATCAAAGTAGTTGTCATGATGAATTTAACAAAAAACATTTATGTGAATTTGAGTAAAAGAAGCCTATTAGGCTTGGTATTTCACCAAACCTAGAAAGTATGTCATTTGTCAAGAAATTGAGCTATGATAACATAGTCTTAGTCCTCCATGTACACGCCACATCATAAGCAAGAGAGGCCACATAATCATCTCCTTTCTCCGGTGCCTCCCATGAGCTTGCCACTCCTCTACTCAGGTGCCTCTCCACCCTCGAGCATGGCCCTTGAGTTTTCCTTGCCTCTCCATCCTCGGGCATGGCCCTTGAGTTTTCCTCACCTCTCTTGGATGACACTATGAGCTTGCCACTCCTTGGGTGCCCTCAAGCATGGACCTCGAGTTTGCCTTGCCTCTCTTGGGTGGCACCCATGAGATCGCCACTCCTCCATCTAGTGTAATCCATGAGCTTGATGTCATTCCTCCTTGAAGTGGTTACCATGTGCTTACCGCTGCCACTACTCACTTTGACATTATCGACAATGTTCTTGCCACTCCACCCTCTCGTGTCGCTCATGAGATCTTATCATGGGAAATCCCTTTCTAGGTTTGGTGTATGAAACCATGCCACTATGCTATCTGTGTGATAAGTCCTTTGTCGACCTTAATGTGGCATCATAGTCTAATGTCCTAAATGTGTTACTATGGAACTTGCGTATGGCAATGTACTACCACTTTTGTGATTTGTAGCCCACATTTGAGGAGGGCCAGTGCTGGTGTGCTACATAGCATCAGACAGTCCTACAACACACTCAAGCATAAGATGTATTCAGATGGATTAGCTACTAGACGGGTGCCTATGGTGATTGTTTCTAGTAGTGTCATACCAAGTATGCATTATACCACTTCTCGCATCCTTCAAAATCATCATCGAGCACTTCAGGCGAGGTTTGTGAGTGATGAGACAGAGCTTGGAGAGTGGGGTTGAGGGTGCTCTATGGGCTAGTAGTGGTCAGGCACCTAGATGCACTTATTTATTGAACCCTGAGATGAGGGTGATGATAGATTAAGAGGTTTTGGGAGGAGCACTATCATGCATCACTAGAGTACAAGAAGGCATTGCGATAGGGTTCATCGTGGGGAGGACACAGTGCATGGGGCTTGAGATGATATAAATAGAGTTGTATTTTGAGTTCAAGTCCTCACACCCTAAGATCACCGTCAGCCAACATTAGTTTGAGGCTTGCAAGCCTTCGTTTGTGCACTACTTGAGGCAGCGTGCTGACACGTGTCTTTGTAGGTACCATGTTGGATTTTAGATTTTATGTGATGTCTTTTGTGGCTTGTCCGAGCATCAAGGGGTGGTGCCTTATAGCTTAAGGGATTTTATTCACTTGCTATTTTTCCCACATGGGTGGAGGATACCATCTACCATGGGATGGCTTATGTCATGGGGACATGTACCTCACATGCAACAGCTTGTACATGCATCTTCCTACTGTAAAAAATAGGAAGAACCTATAAGTGCAATTGTACTCATCTTTCCATAGCGATCAACATGTATGACCAAAAGAGGAGCCTTGGCCCTAAGGCTGGTTGCTTGTGGAAAGGGTTTCTAGTGCTGCTTGCCCATCATGCAAGCTTCACATAGATCCCAACTATTAAAAATTGGTGGTGGCAAATGATCAACTAGCTTACCTTTTTGCATCTCCGAAAGAGTCTGCATACTGAGATGCCCATATCTCACGCCAAAGTTTGTTGCTACTCAAAACTGCTAAAAGCTTATACAAGCTATTTCTCTAAATTCTCTTTGCAATGACCTTATCATCTCCATCAAGAATGAATGCACCATTTTTATCACAAAATGAACTTGCAAGTCACTGTTAGTGGTGCTAACATACCTTTATAATTTTAGGCAGATGCATATTAATGAACCGCAGAGATGTAATGAGGCACACATCCCGTTTCAGATCTTTATTTGTAAGATCTATATACACATTCACAAAGCACTGATGATTGCAAGAGAGAGAAGATAGAAGATGATACAATTTCTATATTAATACAATTTATTTCCAATCATGTTTTGGTGTCTCTCTTCTATATATTTTTCTTTATATGTGTTTTATGTGCAATTCTCGATACATGTTGGTTGACCCCCAATATTTAACCGATTGCTTTCATTTATCAAAACTTTGTTGTTGGATGTCGGTCCATACATAAACAATGGTAGCTTGAAACAAATTAGTCAATGGCGCTGCTATTTCAGAATAGAAAATAATAAACTTTCTATAAAAACCAGAAAGTCCTAAGAAAGGTTTGAGTGGAGTAATGTCCTGTGGAACATGCCAAGCTAAGATTATTGCTTCTTTCTTCAGATCCATCTTTACAAAGAATTAGTAAGGGTAGGATAGAATGAAGGGTAGTGTCTTAGTATTAGTTAGGTATATATTTAAATACTAAGCTTTATTAATAGGTATAAATTAATATATAAATAGCTTGAAGAAATGTAGATTTTATATAGTGTACTAAATGTAATTTTAGATTATGTATATTATATATATGATCTAAAATTATATTTTATGTATTTTAATACATGTATGCCTTGAATTTTTTAATTATATTATAAAAATGTATGTATATATGAGCTATGAGGCTTGGATCATTTGTTGCATGTAATATGGAATAAAAAATGTAGAGAGAGAGAGAGAGAGAGAGAGAGAGAGAGAGAGAGAGAGAGAGAGAGAGAGAGAGAGAGAGAGAGAGAGAGAGAATTGTAAAGAAACATTAAATATTATGTTAAACAAATAGCTACATTTTTCTAGTTACAACTTGGATTATTGGAGGGAAAGACCTTTAAAAAATTACTTGTGTATGTCTCTAAAATACCCTTGTAAATAGGGAAATACCTTCTTAAAAGAGTCTTTGTATACACCTTTAAAAAAAAATCTATAAAAGAAGTATTGGTGGGAGAGGCCTCTCTAAAAAATCCTTGGATATGTCTCTTATGTGTATTCAACATTATACTGAAATGTCACATATTTCATTTATGAAGAAATGGTCCTTTGAAGATTATTTTGAATATGTCTTTTGCGAATGGTCATTTGAAGATTCTTTTGAATATTTTTTGTGAATATATCTCTGTTATACATCTTTCAACATATTCACCAATGATTTTTTAATTTTTGAAGATATATTCACTATTTAAAATCGAAATGTAGCCTCAAGGGGGTCACTCAAAAATATATAAGATAGCACGTGAGCTCAACAGAAGGGTTTTTTTTCTCTTTTGGAGTTACAAAAAACTTACATACATAAGGGGATTTTTAATTGAAATGGAGAAAATTTCAATACAAACCCTTAATCCTACCATTATAAATATAGTTCTTTCTATAGCATTATAAATATATAAACCCTTAAGGGGATTTTTAATTGAAATGGAGAAAATTTCAATACAAACCCTTAATCCTACCATTATAAATATAGTTCTTTCTATAACATTATAAATATATTCCTTACTAATACTAAGACCCTAACCTTAATCCTACCATGCCCTTACTAATACTAATACCCTACCCTCTATCCTATCCTTCATTAAAAATATACTCCGTTGTGTAGTAGAAGTTTTGTATATACAAATGTAAAATGTAGATGCAAGTTCTAATTACAAACTTATATAACCTTATTAAAACATTACAATCCTATATCTTTTAGCATGTTACTCTTTATAATATTCCAAACTTAATCCTACCATGCCTTTACGAATACTAATACCCTACCATCTATCCTTTCCTTCATTAAAAATATACTCCTTTTTGTAGTAGAAGTCTTGTATATAAAAATGTAAAATATAGATACAAATTCTAATTACAAACTTATATAACTATTAAAAAATTACAATCCTATATCTTTTAGCATGTTACTCTTAAGAATCTTCCAAATTTGCTCTAAATTGATTCCAATGCACCAAACATAAAAATAGTAATTATAATTTCACATAAAAAATTTAGTCACCCATCACTTAATACATCAGCATATTCCTACTCATGGATGAATAAAAATGATGGAGGAATGACATGCATTATCATGACATGGTAGTCCTCTATTTCCTCATAAATTCTCCCACTCATGGATAAATAATAAAGCATGGAGGCATACAATGCATGTTCATGTGGGAGTGCCCCATTTCCTTATAAATGGTATAAATGTAAACCAATGCAAGTTCATGTGGGAGTGCCCATTTCCTTCTAAATGGTATAAATTTAAACAATGCAAGTTTTAAAATCCAAATTTTGGGTGTCCGAAGAAATCTTTTTTTAAACATTACATGACTACATGCACACATACATAATAGGCTCTTCACATTGATCATAGAATCGAGTAAAATAAACATTTGCATTGGTAATCACTTTATGACTTGATTGCTTTTGGATACACATAAAATATACATTAATCCAACAATACATACACAAAAGATCATGCTCAGGATTGTAAAAGTGGTATTATCTCATGTGAGGTTGATATGAGAGAAATGCTTGTATGTAAAGTTAGATACTATATTTAAGCATATTTTTAAAAGGGAAAATGATAATGGGACATGTATCAAAGGAATTCAAAGAATAAGATGCTAGGAATAATGATATGTTAGAATTGACTTTATCTTCTAGAGACCACTCCTATATCTCAAAACATTTTCTTTTATTTGGGCCTTTCACGACACTTGTTTTCTTTGTTTTGGGCTTATCACCACTCTTATACATTATATCTCATATTGTTTTCTTTAAAGAATATAAATTAAAACATTAAATATGTCACACACATGCCAAGTACTTATTGTTGCTAGGTAGATATTATTGCTTGGAAGCAATGCTATAAATGTTAACTATTATATTTTTCATATCTAAACAAGTAAAAGCTCCTTGTTCTCTTAAGGACTTCTCTTCCTTGAAGGTCCCTTAAAATATTTTGTAAGGAAAATCTTGCTCCAAACTCATACTCCCCTTCTTCTTGCTTCTCCTCCCTTCTTCTTACTTCTCCTCCCTTCTTCTCCTCCCTTCTTCTTACTTCTCCTCCCTTCTTCTTTCTTCTCCTCCCTCTTCTTTCTTCTCCTCTCTCTTCTTACTTCTGGCTTCTTCTCCCCCTTTTTGTACTTCTCCTATAATGTGAGGTTTTTAGGACCCAAAAAAGAAGGATTTACTTCATAGAAGCCTTAGTCTTCTAGCATCTTGACATGTTGACAAGGATTCAGTGGGGCTTAGGTTGTGGTTAAAAATTTGTTGCTTGAGGCTTCTGCTTAGCTTATTTGTGCTCATGGGAAGGCTTATCATTGTTGGGAAGGCTCATGGCTAAATAGTTCTAGCCTTAGTCTTCTAGAATCTTAACTTCTTGACGAGGATTCAATGGGGCTTAGGTTGTGGGGGTAAAACTTTGTTGCTTGAGGCTTTCGCTTCGCATGTTGCATATTTGTGCTGATAGGAAGGCTCATCATTGGGAAGGCTCATGGCTAAATAGCGACTACCATATTTTTTGATTAGACATTGTAAAATCATTGGCTAGCCAAGGTTCTCTTTGGTATCCACTCTTGGTTTATTTCTTTGGTTTATCCTACTTAGCATATTTATGCTCATGGGAAGGCTCATGGCTAAATAGTGGTTGCCATATTTTTGCTTAGGCAACGTAAACTCCTTGGATAGCCAAGGTTCTCTTTGGTATCCACTCTTGATTGATTTCTTGCTTGCTTTATTTCTTAGGTATCCACTCTTGCTTGATTTCTTCCTTGTGAGTTTGTTGAGGTTTCTGTTTTAGATGTAGCCTTCATCTCTATTGAGGGGTGAAGTTTTGGATCACCATAATGGTGTGAGGGGGTGATAATAGCCATCATCATTATAGGGTTCACATATAACTTACACGATGCAAGTTTAGTTCCAACATAGAAAATAAAATCTCTACTTTTAAGTCCCGGTGATAATGATTGGCTATCATTTTAGCATGATGAGTGTAGATGTAGATGGTGTTAGGGGTGGTGGTCCAATGAGATCCATGTCTCCCAAGACATTACATAATTACTAGCCCTCTTGTCTACCAAGGCTGGCCATATAAATATATTGTCTCCCAAGACATTACATAATGACTAGCCCTCTTGTCTACCAAGGCTGGCCATATAAATATATTGTCTTTATGGGAGAGCTCTAGCTCAAGACGATTCAGTTTCAAGTGTACCATGAAGGCCATCTTTGTGTATTGAGTACACTTATACTTGGGGGCTTATGAACTCTTTGTGTATGGAGATTTGTATACCTGGGGGCCTATGACCTGTTTGGACTTTTTTGTCGAGAAACTAACTCAAGGATTTTGATCCCTTACGGAATCATCAAGGTAACAATATTGGCATTGAATGAGCATAATATTTCAAACACTATAGTGGTGTGATAAGAAGATGCCTTTATGGTTTTTAAAAAATAGTGGTGTGATAAGAAGATGCCTTTATGGTTTTTAAAAAATATTTCTTAAATGCTCAGGAAAATAATTAAATTTATTTATAATCTCCTTAACATATGGGATTGTGCTATTTTTCTCAAGTCCCAGTCCTATTAAACCTACCCATCTATTCTTAATGTAAATTGTTAATTGTTAACAAACATCGCTATTTTTTGACTAAGAAAATTTGCAATATGGATTATATAATTGTTTTGGTCATCTATCCTCTATGCTAAATCTATACAATCTTGTCTCCATCATTCCTTTGAAATCATTATTATATTTAGTGCTATTGTTATGTCTTATAAGACTAATAAGAAACAAGTTTTTGCGTAAGTGCATAGTTCTTTCACTTTAAATAACATAAAAATGGGCATCATGGTCATGGTGTATAATAAAGTGAAGAAAAAATACTCATCTTATTTAAATCCATTGAAAACAAATATACTAATGACCAAAGAACAAGTAATAGATGTAATGCTTTTATGTAATTTATAAAGATATTTCATTGTATTTCTACTTGTGATTTCATATAAAGTCAAACATTGGAAAGCTTGCTACTAATAATGCTTTGATCTAAGGTCATTTAAAAAATAATAATGAAGTTTAAATTTAATCTATCTTTATATTCTTATTTCTTAAGGTTACTCAAGTTCTATATTAAAGGGAGTCGTCGTAGACATCCATGGTTTTCAAATCTTAGAGAGTATAATTATGCGATACCTACACTCGTATAATGAAATGCGGAGACATAATCTATCGGAGGTATGTAGTAGAAGAAACCAAATTTTAGAGAACAAAAGATCCTTATATCTTTTCAACATAATGTCCATCCTTGAATAAGAGAAGTAAGCCAATGACCCTAGAATGACTTGTTTTTGTAAAGGACCTTAAGTAAAGATGCTTCGATCGTTTTTCGGAATCAAGACTTGGAATTAATGTGAAGAAAAAATGATCCTTAGAGATTTTTGACATAAAATCTAGCCTTGAATAGAAGAAGTATGACAATGACCCTAGAATAACTATTAAGGAAACCCTACTCTAATGTGTCATGGGAAGTTTCCTACCGCTGAGCTCAAGCAAGGCTCAAGAGCTCCACTGTAGCCTCCCATCAACGTCATCCCTTGCACTCGTTGTCACACTAAGGGCGATTGCTCTAATCCAACAGCAGGTGGTGTAACCTCTCTCGCAAAGATTGTGTGGGATATTTGTGGAAGACGATCACATTGGTAGCCTAATCACTCAAGCAAGAGGGATAGAGAAAGCAAGAGGGAATAAGTGATTAGCACTAATCACTCCTAAACCCTAATCCTAAGCACACCACACATGCTAGATTAGAGTTGCAAGAGAGAGGGAGAGAGAACACTCCACTTCTATTGCACAAATGGGAGAATGAGTTACAAACAAGAGAAATTGGCTTTTATTGTTCCAAGCCTTTTCCCACTAGGCTGCCCGCTAGGAGAAATTGGCTTTTATTGTTCCAAGCCTTTTCCCACTAGGCTGCCCGCTAGGAGTAAGTGATCCGGGGCGCCCAAAACATAGTTACAAGGCTTTTCTCTATGGTTTGGCCAACTGACCAAGATCCTCTTGTCTGTCCTTCAAAGATCAATACTTGCAAGCGTATTTAGGGTGTTTCCCTCATCAAACAATGTGATTTACAATATAGTGCCGTTGCCCATTACATGGACATAGTTGTTGTAGAAATGTGTTAACTAATATGTGGTTAACATACTCCCCTTCCTAAACTTTATCGCATCCTCGTGATTGGTAAGGGGTTTTCGAGGCACATGGGAAAGTGTTGCTGGTTCTCTTGTCTCTTCAGAAATGAGAGGGGGTGGGGGAGTTAGTAAGATGGAAAGAAGTTAGTGGAGTATTGGTGATTATCCAACTAGTCTGATGGGCTCTTATGATTTCGCTTTCTTGTATGTGCTCAGTAGTACTCTTTATTTCAATTTGGGTGTTGTTTTTCTTTTTTGTCACCTTTACGGGTAGGAGATCCTCATTAGAGGAGTTCGAGTACTTGATATAAGTGGTATTATTAAGGAGGGGTGAGTAAAACAATGGTGTTAGTAAGGAAGTGGCGAAAAGGGAATTTCGGAGGGGCAAGGAGACACATGCATGGAAATTGATTGAGCTCCAAGATGCTATATGTTGAAGGCGATGCTACTTGAAGCTCTAGAATCTTCATCAAGACATCGTAATGGGGATCTTGGCTCCCGTTGGATGAGTTATTGGGTTGCGATGTTCTCTTGTTTTCTTTTTAGGGATTATCTTGTTCTATCATTAGAGCTCTGGGATCTTGTGTAGATAAGAGTGGTAGTTGATGGTGAGGATTCATAGGTGTTGATCTGAAGAAGTTATGGGTAGGAAGGATTAGACATGAAGCACAATTATTGGGGTGAAACATGGGTGATTAAGAAGATCTAGGTGATGGGTCCTACCATTGACCAGGCTTGTGCCCACCATGATCCCCCCCATCAAGAGATGTACCTGGATGGCTGCCGCGATGATGAAGCTTTGTGCGGTGTGTGCACATAGGACAGAGCTCGGTGAGAATTGCAAGTGTTGTGCATGGGCGAGGGAAAAAGGTGTGCCCATGGTCCTAATCAACTAGAGACCTCTTTTTTTGGGTCCTCATGTAGGTGAGGACATACATGTGTTTATTGGTCAGCACCCCTAAAGAGGGTTTTGTATTGAGTGGTCCATTTGGTGAGATTTGTGAGCTTACCTTTGAGTGTATCTTTGAGTGGTTGGATAAGCTCTGCCACATTTGTAGCAGGGTGGATGCATGGTAAGGTGGACTCGAAACCTATGTCTTGGACATGGCTTTTAAACTAGTTTTTAGACATTTGAAAAAGTCATTTTCCCTCATTTTCTCCCACATTTTGTATGTTTGAGAAGCCTAAAAATAAAAAAAACTTAAAAGTAGCTCGTGGTGCACTCATTTTGCCACCTCTCCCACATCTCTCTCTCTCTCTCTCTCTCTCTCTCTCTCTCTCTCTCTCTCTCTCTCTCTCGCTTACCCACTCTGTCTCTTTCCATCTCCTCTGTACCTTAAACCTGCTGTGCCACCTTGTTGTTTACCTCTCTCTCTCTCTCTCTCTCTCTCTCTGCCTATTTTTACAGGCTCCTTACTGTTGTTTCAGTGACACACACATATACGCATGGACCTCTCACCCATCATAGATTTCCAAGAATTCAGAGGTAGATGTAGAAGTTCAGCCTATGTAGAGGGTTGCGAGTCATGCGTAAAGTTTTCTGCCAATGCAATCATGGATTATCATGCGCAGAGGAAGCAAGAACAATGTTCAAGGATGAAGTCTAAGGTACAAGAAGAACAAGAGCACAATGCAAGTCATGGTGCAAATGAGCAAAAGCATCAAAAAATATGCAACGACATTGTTCAGTACTTTAATTAGCATACCAAGGGTCTAGACGAGAAGACTAGGTTTGATATATTAGCTCAGGTTCTCCAACATCGCTCCATGAAGGAAATTTCTAGCAGTTTTTTACTATGGAACTAGACAAGTCTAATAAATGGCATACAAAATACACTTGAAGCAGTCGAAGTGCCTAGAAACTCTGAGGAGCTATTTCTTAAAAGGTCTATTCCAATGATTCTTATGAATGGCGCCAGCACAAATACATCTTCTCTTAACATTGTAGATGCTTCAAGGCAGTTGAACATACATAGATGTAATTTTTATGCATCTAGAGAGCATTTTCAAACCTCTACTGACGGTATTTTGCCATTATCTTCATGTCATCCGGCAAGCCCATATTGTAGGCACATAATCAATGTGAGATGAGGTGAAAGAGCTTGTTTTCAATTTTTGGTTAAGCCATACTCATGTTTCACCCAACAAAAAGGACGTATGTCGCATTCGCCTTGGCATAAATCTTATGTTAAGCATCCAACACACCTTCTCAATCAATCTCAAGTAATAGAACCAGTCCGTGCTCCCAACACCTATGTTGATTTGGTATGCTTTTATACATTGCATATTCCTTTAGTATAGATTCAGATACTAGATTAGATGTTTCCAACCGATATACAAACAAATGCGAATTTCTCTACTCTTCTATGATTTTATCATCCTTGTATGTGCGTTGTTTCCTTCTTTTATCATGTGTCTATATGTATTATATCTAACTATCAAATTTCCAGTCAGTCAACTTATAGATCTTGGACTACTTGGGGAATTTAAGTGCTGGAAAGTCTAGCAAATAAAAAGAAACCATCCTCCCTCACAAGGTAGGGCATGGTTTAAAATAATTTTCAACTTGGGGTAGCAATAAACAAAACCAAGAAAATTGATAAGAGATTGATGTTAAAATAGTAAGATACTCGATTGAAAACAACCTTTATACACTTAGGCTATAGCAAAAACAAGCATTCCTGAGGCTTTTCACCAGTATCACACCCCTCCCAAACCAATATGATACCGGTTGTGGAATGATAGCTATATACAACTAACACTACTGATAGGGAAATGACCAGCTACCAAAGTTAAACACTACTATCATACTAGCTTAAGAGCATGGTATCCTCTAATGCTCTGTGTTAAAATTAACGCAATGTGATGAGCTATGGTGGATCAAATGCTAGAATCAACATCATTAACAAAGAGATTAGATGATTAACACGTGGTTAGTGAGCAATTAACTGATAGCTTAATGTAGGCATTGGTAATCAAAAACCAGTAAATTCTCATTAGGCCAATGCCTCAATTTATAGAGTTTACATCCAAGCATCCAATCCCACTGATTTCTCCTTGCTTCACTCCACCTCTTTTGCTTGATTCTCTCCACCTCTCCCATAATATCTCCACACCTCCTAAATCTACTCATGCTACCCTTTATTCTCTCCCAGTAGATGCTTTTCATCTTTTCAAACATTTACAGATTCTCTTTTATAGCCTCTTGTGCCAAGGGCTTGTTCCCGCACACACCCTATTCACTTGTAAATTTCAACACCTCCCCTCAAGTGAATACTCCTAGCACACCTAGACCCTATACCAAGTTTCCCTCTTACATGATAGTCCACGACCAGTGCCTCAAGTCCCTAAACTCATAGTCCTTGACACACACTCTCTCTCTCTCTCGCTGTGTCCAAGGGTACTACAAGTGCTCGTGACCTTGACTAAAGTGCTCACACATACATCTACCACATGGCCTACATCATCGGTGGCTCAGAGGTGGTTTTACTCTGTTGGGGCAGGTTACATTGGGTTGTGGGGTTTCTCTCACTCACTCTCTCAGAAAAGATGATCTGACTCCACTTCCTTAGGAGCCTCCATGAAGTTTGCCGATGTCATTCCTTCTCCACTGGGTTTGTTGTAGTAGTCTCTTGCCATGTGTCCTGGCTTTCCACAGTTGTGGCAAGTGAAGGTCCTTCCTCCTACTCTGCCTCTTCCTTCTCCTCGTCCTCGAGAGAATCCTCCTCGTCCTCGAGAGAATGCTTTTTCTTCTCGTGCTGTTGAGTCGAGCCATTTCTTCTCTTTGCCTCTGGTCTCTTGCTCTAGTAGAGCTCCTTCTATCTCGTGTGTAGCTTCAATTCAGGGACATTCTTTAGTGTTGCTACAATGTTTTCATATTCACCTTTGTCCACACTCTTCAGAAGTACTGCTAGTGCCTCACCATCTTCTACCTTTTTGCCAATAGTTGCCAGTTGTTGCTTAATGCTTTTATATCTACTCAAGTGTGTGATTAGAGGTTCACTTTCCTTCATATCCAATTTGTAGAATTGCATTAACAGATTTATCTTTAAATTTTTAGCTTGTGTGCCAAATAATTTATTGAGAGCATCCCATGCATCTTTTGCCCACTGTATCCATGTGATGTGATGAATGCTTTCATCATTTAAACTGAGTGTGCAATAAGTCCCAATGCTTTTTCATTCCTGCTCTTCCACTCATTTTCCCCTCTCACCTCTGGGCATTCATCTCTTCCCTTAACTAGCCCCCACAAAAATTAATCCTCATGAGAGCAGATACATGGTTTTTATCTGCCATGTATAAAACTGCTCCCCATTAAATTTGGCTATCTCTTGTGCTGTACTCATGATAATGTGAAGGGGGTCTTACCTCTTGATCCATTTTCAAGATTCAAGGGCAGTATATACCATTTTATAACTCAATATAGTGTTTAGGAGATGATTACAAGCATAAAATTACCAAAAAATACATTAAATCAAGGGTAACCAATTTGTACGGAATGGTTGGAGTATCAAACCATCTCCGAATTGCAATCTGAAGTTATAGGGATCTGTATATCAGATACCTAATGGTTAATTTGAACCCTCAATTACACCAAAAATAGGGATCTGTATCCGATACCTAATGGTTAATTTGAACCCTCAATTGCACCAAAAATAGTGATTAGCACTGATTAATCATTGATTAGCAAATTAATACTCTGTTTTGTATGCAAAAAATAGAGTATGCGGGAAGCCCAGATCTGAGGGCTTAGAGTTTAAATGAGCTCAAATCCTTTCAATACAAACCCTTAATCCTACCATTATAAATATAGTTCTTTCTATAGCATCATAAATATATAAACCCTTAAGGGGATTTTTAATTGAAATGGAGAAAATTTCAATACAAACCCTTAATCCTACCATTATAAATATAGTTCTTTCTATAACATTATAAATATATTCCTTACTAATACTAAGACCCTAACCTTAATCCTACCATGCCCTTACTAATACTAATACCCTACCCTCTATCCTATCCTTCATTAAAAATATACTCCGTTGTGTAGTAGAAGTTTTGTATATACAAATGTAAAATGTAGATGCAAGTTCTAATTACAAACTTATATAACCTTATTAAAACATTACAATCCTATATCTTTTAGCATGTTACTCTTTATAATATTCCAAACTTAATCCTACCATGCCTTTACAAATACTAATACCCTACCATCTATCCTTTCCTTCATTAAAAATATACTCCTTTTTGTAGTAGAAGTCTTGTATATAAAAATGTAAAATATAGATACAAATTCTAATTACAAACTTATATAACTATTAAAAAATTACAATCCTATATCTTTTAGCATGTTACTCTTAAGAATCTTCCAAATTTGCTCTAAATTGATTCCAATGCACCAAACATAAAAATAGTAATTATAATTTCACATAAAAAATTTAGTCACCCATCACTTAATACATCAGCATATTCCTACTCATGGATGAATAAAAATGATGGAGGAATGACATGCATTATCATGACATGGTAGTCCTCTATTTCCTCATAAATTCTCCCACTCATGGATAAATAATAAAGGATGGAGGCATACAATGCATGTTCATGTGGGAGTGCCCCATTTCCTTATAAATGGTATAAATGTAAACCAATGCAAGTTCATGTGGGAGTGCCCATTTCCTTCTAAATGGTATAAATTTAAACAATGCAAGTTTTAAAATCCAAATTTTGGGTGTCCGAAGAAATCTTTTTTTAAACATTACATGACTACATGCACACATACATAATAGGCTCTTCACATTGATCATAGAATCGAGTAAAATAAACATTTGCATTGGTAATCACTTTATGACTTGATTGCTTTTGGATACACATAAAATATACATTAATCCAACAATACATACACAAAAGATCATGCTCAGGATTGTAAAAGTGGTATTATCTCATGTGAGGTTGATATGAGAGAAATGCTTGTATGTAAAGTTAGATACTATATTTAAGCATATTTTTAAAAGGGAAAATGATAATGGGACATGTATCAAATGAATTCAAAGAATAAGATGCTAGGAATAATGATATGTTAGAATTGACTTTATCTTCTAGAGACCACTCCTATATCTCAAAACATTTTCTTTTATTTGGGCCTTTCACGACACTTGTTTTCTTTGTTTTGGGCTTATCACCACTCTTATACATTATATCTCATATTGTTTTGGGCTTATCACCACTCTTATACATTGTTTTCTTTGTTTTGGGCTTATCACCACTCTTATACATTATATCTCATATTGTTTTCTTTAAAGAATATAAATTAAAACATTAAATATGTCACACACATGCCAAGTACTTATTGTTGCTAGGTAGATATTATTGCTTGGAAGCAATGCTATAAATGTTAACTATTATATTTTTCATATCTAAACAAGTAAAAGCTCCTTGTTCTCTTAAGGACTTCTCTTCCTTGAAGGTCCCTTAAAATATTTTGTAAGGAAAATCTTGCTCCAAACTCATACTCCCCTTCTTCTTGCTTCTCCTCCCTTCTTCTTACTTCTCCTCCCTTCTTCTCCTCCCTTCTTCTTACTTCTCCTCCCTTCTTCTTTCTTCTCCTCCCTCTTCTTTCTTCTCCTCTCTCTTCTTACTTCTGGCTTCTTCTCCCCCTTTTTGTACTTCTCCTATAATGTGAGGTTTTTAGGACCCAAAAAAGAAGGATTTACTTCATAGAAGCCTTAGTCTTCTAGCATCTTGACATCTTGACAAGGATTCAGTGGGGCTTAGGTTGTGGTTAAAAATTTGTTGCTTGAGGCTTCTGCTTAGCTTATTTGTGCTCATGGGAAGGCTTATCATTATTGGGAAGGCTCATGGCTAAATAGTTCTAGCCTTAGTCTTCTAGAATCTTAACTTCTTGACGAGGATTCAATGGGGCTTAGGTTGTGGGGGTAAAACTTTGTTTCTTGAGGCTTTCGCTTCGCATGTTGCATATTTGTGCTCATAGGAAGGCTCATCATTGGGAAGGCTCATGGCTAAATAGCGA
Organism: Cibotium barometz; assembly: GCF_041138505.1. Classification (NCBI taxonomy): domain Eukaryota; kingdom Viridiplantae; phylum Streptophyta; class Polypodiopsida; order Cyatheales; family Cibotiaceae; genus Cibotium; species Cibotium barometz. The sequence continues at coordinate 11,752,482 of NC_141094.1, read as the reverse complement.
CTACCATATTTTTTGATTAGACATTGTAAAATCTTTGGCTAGCCAAGGTTCTCTTTGGTATCCACTCTTGGTTTATTTCTTTGGGGGGGAGTTATCTCTGAGAGTTTAACCGAGCATGCCGCTTGACGGGTTGTTCTATAAAGGAAAGGGCAAAAATACTTCAAGATTTCTTGGAGAGTGTGGCCTTAACTTGGCATGAGGCTTTGCCAAAGGAGTCCAAGAATGATTGGGAAAGGTTGACCAAAGCAATGAAGGAGAGATTTGGGACAATGGAGTCACCAAATGCTTTACTATTGCAATTGGATCAGATTTTCCAAAAGGAAGGAGAGTCAGTTTCTACCTTTTCAGTGAGGTATGAAGCTTTGTTCATCAAATATCAACAAGCGGCTTTACATGTTATTGCTTCTTCTTTTTCACCTTCTATGGAAGATTCAAAGAGTTCTTTAGCAATGGAGCACCTTAAGATGAGCAAGTTTATCATGGCTTTGGATCCTCGCTTGCATGGAAAAGTTCTTAGCAAAGATCCCACTAATTTTAAAGAGGCTCTTCATATTGCTTTGAAGAAGGAGGCCACTCTTCATATATTGAGTCCACATTCCAATCTTCTCCGAGTGTGCCGACCCCACCATGAGTAGAGATAGCCTCAACATCTCAGGTACAAGCTTCATCCTTGGATCATAACATTGCACAACTTATGGCAAAGTTTGTTGATTTGAAGTTACACTTAGTCAACGCAAGGCCACCTAGGGTTCCAGGAGTTGAGGATAAACTTAGGGATAGAAGTAGTGTCACATGCTATGAATGTCAAGAGAAGGGGCACTATCGCACTGAGTGTCCAAAATTGAGAAAAAGAGAGGATAAAAGTTTAGCACTTTTAGAGGAAACATGCTCAAAAGAAGAAGAGGAAACATTGATGCCATTAATGGAAGGGGTCGTAAAACTAGGAGCCAAGAACAAGAAGAACAAGAAGATATAGGAGAAAAATTGGACAATCTGACTTTCCTCTTGGACAAGGATATCTTAGTTATGACCTCTTAACAGATCTTAGGGAGAATTTAATAGCACAAATCACATTTGGGCAGCTTCTAGCACTCACTCCAAAGCTCAGAAAAGAATGGGGTAAGCTGGCTAGCATAAGGGAATCTAAAAAAAATAAGAAGAGGGATAATGGGACTCCTATGGCTCAAAAGGTGGATATTGATGTAGAAGATGATGTGCCTGTGAATTGATGTCATTATTGAGGGGCAAACAATTTCTAATGCATACATTGATGGAGGTGCGTCAATCAATGTCATGAGTGAAAAAACAATGAAAGATACTGATTTAAAGTTGTCTTCTACTAACTCTCCCTATCGCATCAAACTTGCTGATAATACTAGGATGAAAACCTTAGGAATGTCAAGAATTTGGGAGTGGATGTATGTGGTATTTCTGTGCCTACAACTTTCCAGGTCATTCCTACAAAGCCTGATGCTAGGGCTTACCCATTGATATTGGGTAGGCCATGGCTTCGCCAAGTGAAGGCAATTCAAAAGTGGAAGACAAGTGATCTTATTATACAAGGTGAGAATAAGAAGGTCCACTACAACATCAAAGAGTCGTCACGCAAGAAAGTGGTAAGTAGTGAACCTTCAACTTCCGAAAGTTCAGAGTCAGAGTCATCCGATGAAGAGGAGACAAGTGGTAGCTCCAAGGATTCCATCTCAAAAGAGGAGGTGGAGGGAGTTGCATTTGGTCTTTCCCTGGGAAGGGATCGAGGGGATGCTGAAGACAATGGAACCATGGAAGGGGAAGCTTCTTCAACCATGTTCAAGAAAGGAGATGTGGACCTCACTAGTCTTCACCAAACAGAATGAACTTCTTCTTGATGAGTCCATAGCAGTACTGAAAGGGAGAATTACTAAAAAATGTTGGATGGATTTCCTAACCTTTTTGCAAACAGCTACTCACAAGTATGCCAAGTTACCCTAGTAGAGCACAAGATTGATCTCAAGCCCCAAAGTAAGCCACTGGTACATCGGCTAAGGCGTTTGGGAGTAGTGCAAGCGAAGGTGCTTAAAAATGAGGTAACTAATTTGCTTGAAGCTGGATTTATTTTTTCAGTAGAGAATTCAGAGTGGATTTTCCCAGTCAGCCAGAGCAGTTACGATAGCAGAAGTAGTGGAAGAGGAAAGAGGTTAGATTTATGCCGCAATTGAAAACCAAGGGCCAAATTATCAATTCTCTATCATTCATGCTCCAGCTGAGTATAAGGGTAAGCCATTCAAGCTTTTGATTGATTCAAGCAGTACTCATTCATTTATTTCCAGGATGCTTGCGTAAGCTAGTCTTAGAATAGAAATCAAGGAAACCTATGCAAGTTGAATTGGCCAGTCGGAAGATTCTTTTCACTCACCATGAGACAGATCGTATTCGGTTTAATCTAGATGGGAATGTAACTGACTGCCAGTTTAGAGTCTTACCTTTGGGAGTTTTCGACGGAATCCTTGGAATGGATTGGCTCCACAAAAATCAAGCTGACATTCATTGTCACAATGGAACCATTTCCTTCACGGGAACAAAGTTCAAGGAACTGGAATTTCTGGATCCCTAGATCTGTAATTAGTAAAAGCTTCTAGGTTACTGAAAGGACTTAGAAAGAAGCAGCTCATTTATGTTGTCAAAATGAATCCGGTAGACACAAAGTTAAAGGCTAAAGAACCAGAATTGTTAAGTGAGTATGATGATTTATTCCCAACAGAGCTAACTAAGATGCCTCCGATTCTCGGGAAGTAGATCATGAGATAGAATTGACCCTCGGAGCTCAGCCAGTAGCCCAGCGTAGGTACAAAATGCCAGTCTCTGAAGCCATTGAACTCAAGGAACAGTTTAGGCAGCTGTTAGAACAAGGGTTTGTAAGACCCAGTGTTTCACCTTGGGGAGCGCCAGTTCTCTTTCAAAAAAAGAAGGATGAAATGCTAGGACTCTGTGTGGATTACAGAGTTCTCAATCATGTAAGACCCCTCTTCCCCATCTGTGCACCAGCTGCTAGCACAACAAAAGTAGCTTCCACTTGTGCGGGGCAAGGTTTCCCACTTGGGGCCTCGCCTCAAAGATCCGGACACGAGACTAATCTAGTGGTCATTCCGAAACCAAAACCGGGAAAATTTTCCTTGCCCAAAAAATGGAGATGATTCCACCTTTTTTATTTTTCTAACGAATTTTCTAACGGGTTCACGAGATTAAACTATTCTTCACTTGATTAAACCATATAGAAGAAAAAGTATCACTGACTTAATTTGAAGAAATCAACGCTTTTTTCCAACCGAAATCAGGCACAGCTGTTGATCTAATCATCTGAGGAAATCAATGCTTTTTTCCTAACCAAAATCAGGCACAGCCGTTGATCTACTCATTTGAGAAAATTCTTCAGGGTTTTATTTAACTACTCGAATTCTAAGCGTATTCCTATTATTTCAATTTAATTATTAAAACTCCACTGATTCCAGCCTATCCGGCCCATGGGTTAGCCCCCACCACCCAACCACTCGAATCGGTAGAATCAGATAATTACTCACCCACCCATAATTGAATGCATTTCTTAACTTCTGTGTTCGAATATAGATATGCACACACTCCTCTTTAAAACTTTAACATATAAAATAATCTATTGACAAATAGTTATTGGTTATAGATATCATAACTCAAAATTTCCAGCCAATCCCTTGTTTCTCAAAAAACAGTATCACTCTGGACTCTCCGTTTGAGACCAGCTGGTCAGCAAGAAGATCCAGTAAACAGATTACAATAATCATTTCGTCCATTATACAGATCTTTCCACGACATATGCATGGGTGTCCTAGGCATCACAAGCCCGTGCATCGCCTGGACAGAACCCTCCAAGATCCTCCTTAGGTGTCCTGGCACTTTACTCAGGGACCGCTTCGTCGCCCCTCACCCATTGTACTGAAAGCATACCATTTTTCAACCATACCGAGGCTGGTCAAGACCTGGGTAGGCTTTGCCGCTTGAGCCTTCCTTTGAACACTCCCCACCAGCTGTTTGCAACTGAGCTTCCCTTAGAAACACATATACCAAATGCTCCCTCCAGCATTCTGGTGTAAGACACTCCTTTAAGAAAACAGGGTTTTTATGCAAGTTTTCAGTTTGATTTTCTTTTGAATACAAGGAGTATTTCTTGAATCAGTATCCCCAAAACTTCTTGATCAGTATTCTGAATTTCATACTAGAATTTCTCAAATTCTGTAACCTTGATCCACAGATTAAATCAAAGGGTCTCAAACTTAGTCTCAGATTTGGCGGGAGTTTTGAGTGTATTTTTCTAAACTGGTCATACCTTCTTTCCTCGAAACTAGCAAAACAGTTTGGTCTTGTCATAGTTTGATTCAGGGCTCGAGTCTGATAAGATTTTTCTTGAACTTTCTTGAAAAGGTTTGATAATTCAATTACTATTTTATTGAATTTCTTTCTTTGAATATTCACTTAAATGATTTCTAAATTAGTTGCAAATTTTAATGAGAAATAAAATAATCATTTATTTAAGAATTTCGATCTCGATATAGATTTCTTGAATTTTCTTTTTACAATCCGTGTGAATATAAAACGATAGAAATTTCTCTCTTAGAGTATTTAATTATTCATTTATCAATTACTCATAGAATTTAAGAGAATTCTAATTTTGATATAAAAGTTCTTTATGCATCTATTTATGCATAGAAATCAACTTCAATGGGAATAACACTTTTATATATAAAAAAGAATTTCTTTATGCATCTATTTATGCATAAAATCAAATTTAATAGGAATAACACTTTTAAAATAGAAAGAATTTCTTTATGCATAAAAATCAATTTCAATGGGAATAACACTTTTATTAAAAAATTATTTTATGCATAGATTCAAATTTAATAGGAATAACACTTTTAAAATAAAAAGAATTTCTTTATGCATCTATTTTGCATAAAAACCAAATTTAAAAAGAAAATTCCTTTATGTATCTTTCTATACATAAAAATCAAATTTAATAAGAATAACACTTTTATAATTAAAAAAATCCTTTATGCATCTTTCTATGCATAAAAATCAAATTTAATGAGAATAACACTTTTATTTTAAAAAATCCATTATGCATCTTTCTGTGCATAAAAAATAATTTTAATGAGAATAAAACTTATATAATAAAATAATTTTCATTATGCATAAAAATCAATTTGAATGAGAATAACACTTTTATAATAAAAAATTTCTATTATGCATCTTTCAATGCATAGAAATAAATTTTAATAATTAATATAAGTGATATCCATGCATATTCATAGGTGAATATGTACATGGAGTAATTAGAATATTTCTTTTAGATGCAAAAATGGTGGGAACTACTCTTTTGGAATAACATAATAATAACTTACTTTTCCACAAAATTTTAGAAAATTTTGCCATAACCTCCTATGTATGTGGCTGACCATTTCTCATTTTTATCATTCTTTATTTAACTTAAATTAACCCAAATTAGATTTATAGAACTCTAATCTACACAATTTTCTAAAATCAAGAGAGTAAACAATAAGAAGAGTTCAATTAATCCCTTAGTTAAATCTTTCTAGGATTAAGAAAGGCTGGAATGTAAAGAAGAGAAGGGGGTGGCCTTTTCTTCAAAGGCATAGTATTTGAATTTAATTCAATCAAATGTAAAACAAAAAAATCAAGAAAACCATAGATTTAAAATTTATAAATAAGTAAGAAAATTAGCTTACATGAAGCTTGTAAGCTCTCCTTTGGCTTGAGGGATTGAGGGTTCTACTCTTGTTTGAAGCAAGAGTGGCCACCAATTCACTTTGGAGAGGATTAGGCCAAAAACAATTGAATTATTAAGAAATTTAATGTAGATGGCTCAGGACAAGAGTAGAGTAACAGTGCATAAATACCATTAAGATTTTACAAAGGGGGAGGCTTCTATTTATAGGAAAACGTGAGCCTCAAACCAAGCAAACTGATTTTAGAATTTTCCAGATCAGTTTGGTCAATTTTTGACCATTTTTGGATCAGTTCAGCTTACTTTTTGGATCTGGTTTTGAAATAGGAGAGAGGAGAGATGAAATATCTCATTTTATTGATTAAAAATTGGGGGCAATGATGAGAAAAAAGGCGCCTCCTTCATGAGGGGAGATCCCCACTCTGAGGTGTCAAAATTCAATTTTTTAATTATTTTCTTTAGTCCTTAGCCACTCTTTATCTTATGTGAGCATTTACCCATTTTTGGGGGGTTTTTCTTTTATTCTTCAATTTATCTCCTCCCTACATTTGGATTAATCTTATTGGTTCATAAGAACCTTAATCCAAAATTTTTAGAAAATTTGGACCCTTAGGCTAAGGTCTTTTGTGCACATTATAATTTTTTCTAATGCACCTTAGGAATTTATTTTTAAACTTCTATTTTAGGGGAATTTATTTTAATAAGAAGGGACATTTTTCCATCCAAAGATATCTAGAAACTGAATTATCTCTCTCTAGAATATTTTCTCTCTCTAGGCCAAAACAAGTAGAAACAAGATCTTTTATTATTCTGGAAAAGGGGATTGATTACAGGGGAAGAAACTTGACATCTTGAGGGGCTGGGGAGGAATCTTACATCCTCTCCCACTTGAAAAACGTGAGATGTCCTCATCTTGCAAACTGGAGATAATCCTGCAACACTTCGGCTTCTTTCTCCCAGATGGAGTCTTCAAAAGGATAGAACTTCCATTTGACTAATAATTCGGGTTGAAGAAGTTAAGAGTTCATCATTAAGCACATGCTTCGGGCTCGGTACATACTTCTTAAGTAGGCTGACATGAAATACATTATGTACTTTGAGATGAGGAGGTAGAAGAAGTTCATAGCCTAAGTCACCTACTTTCTTTGTAATCAAATATGGCCCACAGAATCTAGGGGATAACTTCTTGTACTTCCCAAAAGATAGAGAACTTCTTTTGGGACATACTCGAATGAAGACCATATCTGCTTCTTCAAATTTTCTATCTGACCTCTTCTTATATGCATACTGCTTCTATCTATCCTGGGTGGCTTTTATATCCTTGCGGATTGACTGCATCTTGTTGAAATTTGAGCTAAATGATGAGCTATGGTGGATCAAACACTAGAATCAACATAATTAACAAAGTGATTAGCAAGTGATTAAGACGTAATTAGTGAATAATTAGCACATAGATTAATGTAGGCATGGATACTCAAAAAACCAGCAAATTCTCATTAGGGCTATGCCTCAATTTATAGAGTTTACATCAAGCATCAAATCCCATTGATTTCTCCATGATTCACTCCCAGAATATCTCCACCTTTTGCCTGATTCTCTCCACCTCTTCTCTTTTCCCTGAATATCTCCCAGAATATCTCCACACTCCTAAATTCCCTCATGCTACCCATTATTCTCTCCCAGTAGATTCTTCTAACCTTTTCACAGGTTCTTTCACAATTACATCTCCTCTTTTACAGCCTCTAACCAAGAGCTTGTTCCCACACACACCCTATTCACTTGTATATTTCAACACCTCCCCTCAAGTGAATAATCCTAGCACACCTGGACCCTGTATCAAGTTTCCCTCTTACTTGATAGCCCGCGACCAGTGCCTCAAGTCCCTAAACTCCATAGTCCTTGACACTCTCTCTCTCTATGTGTCCAAGGCTACTATAAGTGCCCGCGACCTTGACTAAAGTGCTCACACATACATCTACCACTTGGCCTACATCATCGATGGCTCAGAGGTGGTTTTACTTTGTTGGGGCAGGTTACATTGGGTTGTGGGGTCTCTCTCTCTCTCTCTCTCAGAAAAGATGATCCGACTCCACTTCCCTTGGAGCCTCCATGAAGTTTGCCGATGTCGTTCCTTCTTCACTGGGTTTGCTGTAGCAGTCTCTCGCCATGTGTCCTGGCTTTCCACATTTGTGGCAAGTGAAGGTCCTCCCTCCTACTCTGCCTCTTCCTCGTCCTCGTCCTCGAGAGAATCCTCCTCGGGTGAAGAATGCTTTTTCCTCTCCTGCTGTTGAGTCGAGCCCTTTCTTCTCTTTGCCTTTGCTCTCTTGCTCTAGTAGAGCTGCTTCTATCTCGTGTATCTTCAGTTCAGGTACATTCTTTAGTGTTGCTACAATGTTTTCATAATCTCCTTTGTCCACACTCTTCAAAAGTACAGCTAATGCTTCATCATCTTCTACCTTTTTGCCAATAGCTGCTTAATGCTTTTATATTTGTTCAAGTGTGTGATTAAAGGTTCACTTTCCTTCATGTCCAATTTGTAGAATTGCATTAATAGATTTATCTTGGAATTTTTTGCTTGTGTACCAAATAATTTATTGAGTTCATCCCATGCATCTTTTGCCCACTGTATCCCTGTGATATGATGAATGTTCTCATCATTTAAACTGAGTGCAATAAGTCCCAATGCTTTTTCATTCCTACTCTTCCACTCATTTTCTCCTCTCTCTGGGCATTCATCTATCCTTCAACTTATCCCCACAGATTTTTCCTCATCAGCAAATACATGGTTTTTGTTTGCCATGTATAAAACTGTTCCCCATTAAATTTGGCTATTTCCTGTGCTGAATTCATGGTGAAGTGAAGGGGGTCTTACCTCTTGATCCAAATTCAAGATTCAAGGGCAGTGTCGACCCTTTTACAACTCAATCTGGTGTTTAATAGATGATTACAATAATTTTATCAGCATAAAATCACCAGAAATTACATTAAATTAAGGGTAACCAATTTGTACGGGATGGTTAGAGTATCAAACCAACTCCGATTTGCAATCTGAAGCTTTAGGGATCTGTATCAGATACCTAATGGTTAATTTGAACCCTCAATTGCACCAAAATACAGTGATTAGCATTGATTAATCACTGATTAGCAAACTAATGCTCTGGTTTGTGTGTAGAAAACAGAGTATGCGGGGAGCTCAGATCTGGTGCCTTCCACTTCAAATGAGCTCAAATGCTTTCAAAGGCATCAATAGCAATGAGTCTAGTAGAGGATTAAGCCAAGAAACACAAGATTTGACCAAATAATGAAAGCTTAATCTCTGTTTTACCAGTCACCTGTGCAGATTTGATGAAGAGCTTGGATCTCACTGTAGACTTGATGAAATTGATTTCTGTCTTCACCAGCTTGTAGAGCATGCTTGATTACCCCTTGGGCTAGGAGGAATTGAAGCAATTTGACTTGATGAGCACAAGATCTGCAAAACTGTCAGGAAAAACTGCGCTGGAAAAAACGTCGATTTCTCCTCAACGCTTTCGCGTTTTGCTGCGCCGTTTGATGAGCTGGTAGCCAGGGGTGTTGGCTAGCTTGTACTAGAAGCTTGTGCCCTAATGTTGACTGCGCCGTTTGATGAGCTGGTAGCCAGGGGTGTTGGCTAGCTTGTACTAGAAGCTTGTGCCCTAATGTTGACTGTGCAAGAAGAATGGAGTCCTCCACTGGCTGGGGGTGAAGGGGAAGATGAAAAACTCACTAAAAATTGATTTTTTTTGCTAATTACTTACTAATCCTAATTAATTCACTAATGGGCTCATAAATCTGGTTGATTCTAGGCATGGCTCTGATACCATGTTAAAATTTGAGCTAAATGATGAGCTATGGTGGATCAAACACTAGAATCAACATAATTAACAAAGTGATTAGCAAGTGATTAAGACGTAATTAGTGAATAATTAGCACATAGATTAATGTAGGCATGGATACTCAAAAAACCAGCAAATTCTCATTAGGGCTATGCCTCAATTTATAGAGTTTATATCAAGCATCAAATCCCATTGATTTCTCCATGATTCACTCCCAGAATATCTCCACCTTTTGCCTGATTCTCTCCACCTCTTCTCTTTTCCCTGAATATCTCCCAGAATATCTCCACACTCCTAAATTCCCTCATGCTACCCATTATTCTCTCCCAGTAGATTCTTCTAACCTTTTCACAGGTTCTTTCATAATTACATCTCCTCTTTTACAGCCTCTAACCAAGAGCTTGTTCCCACACACACCCTATTCACTTGTATATTTCAACACATCTGCTGCTCCATGTCGTCAAGCATCTGTCTAGATTCTTCTAACCTTTTCACAGGTTCTTTCACAATTACATCTCCTCTTTTACAGCCAGAGCTTGTTCCCACACACACCCTATTCACTTGTATATTTCAACACATCTGCTGCTCCATGTCGTCAAGCATCTGTCTAGACATCTCGACCCTAATCAATGGGTCGGACCAAGTTAATGGTATTAAGAAGTCTTGTCCATACAGAGCTTTGAAAGGGCTCATCCCGATATTTCGATGATGAGAAGCATTGTAGGCAAATTCGACTAGGTGCAGATAGCTTAGCCACTTCTTGGGTTCCCTGCCATAGCATGATCGAAGTATATCTTCGATTACTTGGTTCACCCTTTTTGTTTGACCATCGGTCTCTGGGTGGGAAGCTGTGCTGAGATCCAAGAAAGTTCCTACTGCTTCCACTTTAAGCTTTGATGATCTGTCATCAAAGTGAATCTTTGACCCAGTAGTAGGTAATGTCTCCACAACTTCAGGACATAGACTACTGAAAGTAGCTCTAGGTCATCGGATAGCATAATTTCTCTCATGCGTTCTGAGTTTTCGAGATTCATAGGCCACTGCATGACCTTCCTGCATGAGCGCACCTCCCAAGGCAAAACCACTAGCATCAATTTACTACCTCAAAGGGTAGAGAGCAATTTGGCAACTTCAGAATAGGATTGGTTACCAAGGCAGTCTTTAGCTTATCAATTTAAATGCTCTGACACCTGACAGGCCATTGAAACGGGGTATTCTTCTTAAGAAGATTAGTCAGGAGGGAAGCTATGAGAGCATACTTAGGTATAAAAATTCTATACCAACTAGTTTATCCCAAGAATCCTCTGACTTCTCTCACTATCTTTGGTTCAGGCTAATCTATGACTGCTTGGACTTTTGCGAAATCTGGAAAAATTTCATCTTTGGATACCAAAAAGCCCAAGTATTCAACATGGTCGACAGAGAAAGTGCATTTGCTCTTTTTTGCAGAGTTGGTGATTCCTTAGAATCTCAAGAACTTTACGGATGTAATCTTCATGGTCAACTGTGTTTCTTTGAGTAAATCAGAATATCATCAAAGAAAACAAGAACAAAATCATCCAAGTATTCTCTAAGAATGTCTTGCATTAGGCGATTGAATGTAACTAGGGCATTTGTCAATCCAAACGGCATGACAGTAATTTCATAGTGCCCATATAGCGAGTAGTATTGATGGCTGTCTTTGGGATATCTTGATCATTAATCCTGATCTGGTAATAACCTGATTTGAGATATATCTTTGTGAAGATCTGGGCTCCATTTAGTTTGTCCAAAAGCTCATCAATTCTGGGGATAGGATACTTATGCTTAACTGTCATAGCTAATTGAGACCTCTGTAATCCACACAGAGTCTTAACGTTCCATCCTTCTTTTTCTGAAAGAGAATTGGCGCTTCCCAAGGTGAAACATTGGGTCTAGGCCTTGGTAAAATCCTTTGCCATCTCCACTGCTTCAGCCATGGAAACTGGCTTAGCATTCTTCTCCAGGATATTCAAAGGTTCATTTAGTCCCCGAATGAACTTCATCCAACGGTGGCAAGTATTTGAGAGGAGAGCAAATGATTGGTGATATATTTCAATAGTTTTGCTCCCCTGGGTTAACTCTAAGAATTTGTTCATCTTTGTTTCCAAAAAGCCGAGAGGACAGAACCTCGTCCTTAGGTCAATTTCGAGATCATTCCATGTCTGGGTATTCTGATCTAGACGGTTTGTCTCGCACTGGTTTCTCCATGCCACTATGGCTGTTTCTACTATCTTCAGCCTTGTAAGAGCCATTTTGCTCTTCTCATTGTACCCAGTGACATCAAAGTACTCTTCCATTGCTTCGATCCACTTCATAGCCTCGCCCAAGTTTTCCCCTTCACCCTTGAAAGGTACAGGCTGCTGCGATCTATGAAGAGTTTTATAAACATCCAAGTCGAGCTCTTCCTCATCATCGAGTTGGGGGTTATCATTTCTACCATGATGACCTTGATCCATGTTCCTATCAATACGGAAATTCTTGTTAAGTCCCTTTATTTATGATTCAAATCTGGTTTTAGACTCAATTGATTATGGGATTCTTTAGATTGGTCAGCTCCTCATAGAATCATGGAATAAAGATATTTATATAGAACTCATTATCAGATAACAATTCATGCAGAACATATCATTCATATCTTTAACATAACACAATAATGGTCCATTAGACCGAGATTTCCATCTGAAGAGTCCTCCATGGGAATTTTAATTATACAGGATTTTAATTTATCATCCCTTAACTTGATCCATTGGGTCAAGTGTTAACAGTAGCAATTTGTCAGCACAATCCACTAATCTCATAGTGATTTGCTGAAGTCACTATCATCATTCTAGTTACGAACATCATCACAGGGACTCATCCCATTCATCCTCATTGTGGTTTTGCTCAGCTTATCGCTTTTCAACCAAAATTTAAGAATCATCATTTTTCAATCAGAATCCAAATCAACTCATCAGTTCTCAACGAGAATTTTAAAATCATATCAACCACATTCGAATTCATCATCTAGATAGCATTTTTGCTTATAATTTCAAGATCTTAGATTTACTCGTATATACTGCCAGTAAAGAGCTACAGTTATACCCTCAGTATATATTGGTAGTCGTGGTGCTTGGAACTATAAGGTAAATACCATCATGTCTCTAGGCCTCAAGCAAGTCCGGGATTCCATAAAATTGTGGTACTTCCATCTGAAGACCCAATTACCAATTTATGAATTTCAATCTCTCAATAACAATTTATATGAATTTTATCACACAATTCTAACCTTTTACTGCTACATAAATTTTTGACATTTTTGGCTTCTCGGTTGATCCACATTAGCCAATTTGCTTTGATACGAGAGCTGAAAGATCCCCGTCCCCTCCGCACAACAAATTCAAGGGTACTAGCAATGGAAGTAGCACTTCTTGCATGGGCAGGGTCCCTTACTCGGGGCGCTGCCCATGGATATTCGGACAAGAGACTAATCCCTCGGTTCTTCCAAAACCAAACCCAAAAAAATTTTCCTCGCTCGAAAAGCACGGGTGATTCCTCCATGATATTTTTACTCTAACGTAGTCAAAAGCCTTAACTAACTGAACTAATCTAACCGAGCGCGTAAGTCCCATAGTCAAATCAAGGAAAAGATTGCACTTGGATCATAGAGACCTATTGCCATATATATATATAGGTAGTGATGTGTGTGAACACACTTAGGACCGTCGGGACACTTTTTCCCTCTTTAGCAGGTTTTTTACCCCGGCTTGTATATACGCCCATCCTTCTAGGGCTAACTTATCTTTTGTACATTGACACAATCTAATACACTTTGTGTTGTGTGCATTCTTGCTTCTTCTTCTCCAAGCTTTGTGTGCTTTCCTGCAACCCTAATTCCAACAATTGGTATCAGAGCAGGCATCGGCTCCCAGGGCTACACTGCCAGCACCCTCCGACTCACGTTCTCCGATTGAGGTGAGCTTTCACGAGCGCTTGCAGATCCCTATACTCTGTAAATCGGCCCGTAGGGCTTTGCGTTCTCAGAAATCGCATCTGAGGTCGTTTCGGGCTCCTTTTTCGCATTTCAAGTTCTGCACAGGTGTTTTCGTCATTTTGTGCAGAAATTTCGATAGTGCAGTTTTCTACAAAACAGGCATACGTATTCTATTGTGGACCATGCTACATAGCACGAGTTGTTATCTATTCAATCTTTGCTTCATTACAGGTAGCTTTTGCATCAGTTTCAGTCAGTGGCCATGGCTCATAATAACAATGATGTATTTCGCATGTTGTCTACTGAAGACAAACTGGATGGAGACAGCAACTATCCACTTTGGGCATACATGATGCAGCATGTTTTGGTTGCAAAAGGAGTGTGGAACATTGTGCAGGGTATGGATGTACGTCCAGGTTCTATGGATGTAGGATCTGTTGAGGATGTTGCAGGTTCTAGCAGCTCTACTATTGCTGCTGTTTTACCCACTGCTGAACAAGCTCGTTTGGGATGGTAAAGATGTGCAGGATCATGCCTTGATTGCACTTTCTGTCAAACGTAACATCACCCCACATATTCGTTCAGCTAAAATAGCAAAACAGGCTTGGGATATCGTAGCTGGTTTGTATGCAGGTCGTAACGAGGTAAAAATCTCTTACTTGCATAAAGAGCTAGAATTGAAGATTATGCAGGAAGATGATGACATGAATGTTTTTCTTGCTGAGATTAAAGATCTCAAAGAACAGTTGATTTCTGCAGGTGAGATTATTCCTGATCATTCTCTTGTGCAGACTGTTCTTGATGCTTTACCTGAGACATATCAGACTTTTGCTTCCACGTGGAGACTTCTTGCTGAGGACATACCTGATGCTGTCAAGTATGATACTTTAGTCAACAAGCTCTTGCAAGAAGCGCAGTCCAGGCAAAACAGGGCCAGGCAGCGTGCAGTTGATTAAGCATTTATTGCTGCCCCCAGCAGCAGAGAAGAAGTGTTAAGATAGCCCCTTCCACTATTTCTTCTCCTATTAATAGGTCTGCAACTTCTTCTCCTTCCACAGGTAGCAACAATAAGTCTGAAAAGGCTCTTGATAAAGGTAAGAAAAAGACCAGGTGCAACTATTGTAAGGCAAATGATCATGTCATTAAGAATTGCCCTAAGCTAAAGGCTAAAGAGGCAAAGAAGAAAGAGTCAAATGCAGCCACAATAGCGGATGCTTCTACAAATGTAGATTCTACAAATGTTGTGCAAGATATAGAATGGGCGTTTAGCGTGTATTGCTAGTATGACCCATCTGTACATGATGCATGTTTGGTAGTTTCTGTTGACTCTCATGTATGGTATTTTGACAGTGGTGCTACAAAGCACATCACCTCGCATCGTGATATGTTCACTTCTCTTGAGGCTGTCCCTAATGGGAATACTGTCACATGTGCTAATAATGCTTCTTACCCAGTGAAGGGCATTGGTAAAATTATGCTTACTGCTGCAAATGGCAGCGCTTTCACACTTTCAGATGCTTTGTATGTGCCAGCGAGATAAAGAAGAATCTATTGTCTGTCTCTGCATTTGTATGTGCCAGCGATAAAGAAGAATCTATTGTCTGTCTCTGCGTTTGCTAGACTTGGACTTGTAGTCAAATTTGTGGGATGACAAATGTACTGTTCATGATTTGACTTCTGGTGATACGATTATTGTATCTGGCACCTTGTTTCGTGGGCTGTATAGGCTCAATTCTTATGACAAGTGTGTGGAAGATTCAGCAAATGCAGTTTCTGATGAAAAGGTAGTTTCAGATGCAAAACTATGGCATGCTCCTTTTGGTCATCTGAACTTTGCTAGTTTGTTGCGTTTGTAGAAATTTGATATGGTTGCTTCATTGCCCCCTCTTGAGGCACCATTGAAACATGTTTGTGAAGGCTGTATTTTGGGCAAAATGCAGCGTTCTGCGTTTCCAAAGGATGGTTCTGTGCGGGCCACTCGCAAATTGCAACTTGTACATAGTGATGTATGTGGGCCTATGCAAACTCCGTCATTTGGTAAACACTTGTACTTCGTGACTTTCATTGATGATTACTCAAGGCATGCATGGGTATATCCACTAAAGGTAAAGTCCGAAGTGTTTTTGTGCTTCAAATAGTTTTTTCTTATGGTTGAAAATGTATCCAATTGTACTGTGGGCACCCTCCGTTCTGATCGAGGGGGGGAGTACATGTCTAAAGAGTTTGATGCATTTCTGGCTAGTCGTGGGATAAAACACCAATGTATAGTGCTGTATACCCCTCAGCAAAATGGTGTTGCTGAGAGGAAAAATAGGTCACTTATGGAGATGGCACGATGTATGGTCAAGAGCCAAGCTTTGCCACATGCGTTTTGGCTTGAGGCTGTCATGTGTGCTGCATATGTACTCAACAGGTGTCCCACTAAGGCCTTGCAATCTATTACTCCATACGAAGCTTGGCATGGCAGGAAGCCTTCTATTGGTCACTTGCATGTCTTTGGTTGCTTGGCCTATGCTTTAGTGCCTGTGCAACAACGCAAAAAATTGGATGATAAGGCTGTCAAATGCATTTTTGTTGGCTACAGTGCTGAGAGCAAGGGTTACAGATTGTATCATCCGCAATCAAAGCGTATCTTGATTAGTCGAGATGTTGTTTTTGTAGAAGATGCTGTGCAGCCTTTGTTATCATGTACCAAAGAGACAGGTGTGAGCTCACGGGATGTATTTGATACATTGTTGCCTCTGTTTACAAGTGGGAATTCAAATGTAAGTCCTAATGAGGCAAATATTCAGCCTATGCAGATTTCAAACGACATCATAGATCAGCCTATTTCTGATGCAGATTTACAGGATGTAATTTCTGAGGATAGGGCTGAAAATGAGCAGGCTAGAGGTATGCCTAAATGGCTGGTGCAAACCTTGCATGATAGCAAAATTGATGCACCTATATCTAGTCGTACTCGTTCAGGTTTTCAGCATGCCTCTTATGCATCAGATTGTTATGCTTTGGCTATGTCTAGTATGTGTGAAGAGGAAGAACCTCTTTCATTTGATGAGGCACAAAAATAAAAAAATTGGTTGGCTGCAATGCAAAGTGAATATGATGCTATAATGAAGAATGGTACATGGTCTTTGTGTGATTTGCCTATTGGTAAAAAGGCCATTGGATGTAAGTGGGTTTTTAAGTTGAAACGAAAGCCAGATGGCAGTGTTGATCGCTATAAGGCTAGACTTGTTGCAAAGGGTTATGCTCAAGAAAAGGGCATTGATTTTGATAATACCTTTGCTCCCACTTGTCGTATGACTACCATTCGTAGCATTTGTGCATTGGCAGCTCATAATGGTTGGAATGTACATCAGTTGGACATAAAGACTGCGTTCTTAAATGGAGATTTGCATTCTTCAAAGAGGGCAGGAAAACAAAGTGTGCAGGTTGAAAAAGGCTTTATATGGTTTAAAGCAAGCTCCACGAGCTTGGTATGAAAAGATACATGCATATTTGACTGCACATGGTTTTCAGAATAGTCCAACAGAAAGCACTTTGTATGTTAAACGTGTGGATGATGTACATCTAATCATTGCTCTCTATGTCGATGACATGCTGCTCACAGGACCAAATGAAAGTCATATTGCTAATTTTAAGGCTGATTTGAATGCCTCTTTTGAGATGTCAGATTTGGGACATTTGCATCATTATTTGGGGATACAATTTAAGCAGTGTGATAGAGGTATTGCTTTGTGTCAGACAAAGTATATTGAGACATTGTTGCGGAGATTTGGCCTTGAAGACTGCAAGCCTATTGCTACTCCAATGGAGACAGGTTTGAAGTTGAGTCTTCATGATGCTGGAGATCACTTTGATGTCACACTCTATCAGACAGCTGTTGGTTGCCTCATTTATGTATGCATTACGAGGCCGAACATTCAGTTTGCAGTCTCACAGGTGAGCAGGTTTATGCATAGCCCAGGGTCTCAGCATTGGAAGGCAGTTAAACGCATCTTTCACTACTTGAGTGGCACCATACATCTTGGGTTGTTTTATCCCAAGGGGGGATCGTTGCCGCCAGATTTACATGCTTTTTCAAACTCAGATTGGGCTGGTTGCTATGACACAAGAGTGTCCACAAGTGGTTTTTGTTTCATGCTCGGTAGCTCATGCATATCTTGGTTGAGCAAGAAGCAACCTACTGTGGCCACTTCTAATTGTGAAGCTAAGTACAGGGAAGCTTTCACAGCTATGGTTGAGTGTGTGTGGCTCAGACGGCTTATGGCTGACTTGGGTGTTGGATAGGAGTCTGCCACTATCTTCATTGACAGTCAAAGCGCATTGGCAGTTGCAAGAAACCCAGTTTTTCATGCTCGCACAAAGCACATTGAGGTGCATTATCACTATGTCAGGGAGAGACTCTCAGCAGGAGAGATCAGCTTGGCCTATGTGCCAACACAGGACAACCTCACTGATCTTTTCACAAAGGCGCTTCCTCGTGAGAAGTTCGAAGCTTTCCGCAAAGCTTTGGGCTTGCTCCCCTTTGTGGGCTGATCTACTTCGAGCATGGCACTCCCCTATACATGAGTGCCAGCTCTCGTTCACACCATCACTCCCAGGGGGGATTTGTTGCCATATATATATATAGGCAGTGATGTGTGTGAACACACTTAGGACCGCCAGGGCACTTTTTCCCTCTTTATTAGCAGGTTTTTTCCCCCGGCTTATATATACACCCATCCTTCTAGGGCTAACTTATCTTTTGTACATTGACATAATCTAATACACTTTGTGTTGTGTGCATTCTTGCTTCTTCTTCTCCAAGCTTTGTGTGCTTTCCTGCAACCCTAATTCCAACAAGACCAATGCTTTTTTCCTCTTTGAGAGGCACAGCCGTTGATTCTTTTCCATAGAACAATTTTTATCCAGGATTTACTTCATCTATCGTACCATAACAGAATTGAGTCTCATTTTCGATCCATCATCCAGTCCCGTGGGTTAGCCAATCGCACAACCACTGTAGTGATGGGATCCAATTAGGAATTTGGTTAGGTTTTGTCCCGGGTACCAGGAAAAAGAGTTCCCAGGCCCCCTAGCCGGATATCCATGCAAACTTAAAACTAGTCACAACACTTACACACCCAATATGAAATTGCCTTTTTCACAGATTTAGCTGTCTTTAAAATAATCATTTAATGAAATCATAGTGTCACTGATCATAATCCTCAAAATCTCCAATTGAATCCTTATTTCCAATCATTCCTTCATCGGTGTACCTATGGCATCATTGGCAACCAGAACGCTCACCACCTGTCCACTCAGGGGCCTTTTCAATGGTTCCTAGCTCATAGTACTCGGCAATATATTCACATATCAAAATGGAATCTCCATTGAAGATCAGCAAGATCAACCAACAGATCCATATAAAAGAGCCATGGACTCATCCGTTTGAGGACGAGCAAGGTCAATCAACCAGATTCATGCCCAAATTCAAAAAACAACTCTTACTCCTTGTTCCAATATCTTCCACGACGCACGTGTGGGTATCTTTGACAACCCAGAGCCCGAGCATCACCCTCTAGGATCCTTCGTGTTGAGATATCGAGCTCATCTAGTAAGGCGGTGGACACTGATGACCCGCCTGGTGGATAGGCCCCACACTTACACCACTGGCATGGTTGGTGAGATCATGGATGATATGTGGCCAGTGGGATGACAGGCTGTGTGACAGCCATTCTAGAGACTAGCATAGCTATAGCGCTAGCTCATTTAGTTGGGTTCACACTATAGAGAACCCTAGTATGTATTTGGTTGAGTACCTTTCATATTGTGTGTACTCTTATCTTTGTATATGTTGTGTTGAGTGTTGTGTGAAGAAGAAGAAGATTTTGAGCCTCTCACCTTGAGTACCTTTCATATTGTGTGTTCTCTTTTAGGGTTTTGTGAGTGTGTGTGTGCTTGCAAGAGCTCAAGCTCTCTTCTCCCCTGCATCTTTTCATGGTACCAGAGCCTGGTTCATGCTAAGGGTTGAGCTGCAAGCAAGAGAAGCATAGGAAGTGGTACGAGGGTAAGAGCTTTATCTACTCTTACCTATTTGTGCTGGCGAGACTACACCCTTGTCGGGAGCTCTACGGGAGGCACCGGGCAAACAATCTTTCACAGGAGTAAAGCTATAGGGCAACTATACTGTCCTATGGGATGAAATTTTTAGGCCGAAAACGCGTTTTGGGTGCATTAGGACCTCCATTTTTTGGAAACAAGGCGATTTTGAGCACTGCGGGTAAGTCATCGATTCTCTACAGAACTCTGTTTTAAGAGCTGCAGGAAGACATATTGGTTGTGCAGACATTGTGTGTGCTACAAGGAGGTCAACAGTTGCCACTGGATGTATGTATGCACATTGAGGTCACTGGTTGTTGTGACATTTGAGTGTAATACAGTACCGCTGCAGAAAATACAGCAGTTTGTGTAGGACAAACCAGAGTGCTGTTTTTGGTAAATCTGTGTGTCTGGCAAGATGTCCGCGTCTCGGCTCCAAAAGTCACTGCCTTAATTACGTACGCTTTAATGGTGCTGCTGTAAGTCTTCTCCTAGGAATAAAGCAGCTAAGAAGTCTAAAAATACGGCAAGAAATTCTAAAATTTTGGGGTGAATGATTATAGAGTTGTACATAATGAACAACTCCTAGCCTTAACAAGATCATGGCTAGCGAGATATTCTGTCTGAGTCTCTGTCGTTGATTGGTATTGACGTTAATACTTTGCCCTCGAGAGAACCACATATGCTGATGTCGCTCTACTAGATTAGGAAAGTATAGATCCTCAAAGTGACAAAAGCGAGTCTCACTCTACTTTCTCGGGTTGTAACGGAGTTGATGAGATTTTCGAAGGCAAAGGCGATCATATCCTCACTCTAGGAGAGTCCAGGAATGCTAGATAGATTTGGGGTATCCATCTAAAAATCCAGTTCAATTTATGAGTTTTTAGTTTATGAAGTTCATTTCAAACATAATCTTAACAAGTGAAAACATTATTCTTTCATATTTACTTTAAAATTTTAGGCAATTTCTGTTACGGTTTCGTAAGTTTACAACAGCGCTCTGATACCAGCTATTGAGACTCCTCTGCCCCCTCCGCGCACCGGATTCCCGGTTGCTACTAGCAGTGGAAGTAGCTTCCTCTTGCGCGAGGCAGGGTTTCCTACTCGAGACCTCACCTCGAATATCCGGACACGAGACTAATCTGGTGGTCATTTCGAAATCGAAACCGGAAAAATTTTCCTTGCCCGAAAAACGGGGACAATTCCACCTTTTTGATTTTTCTTAACGAATTTTCTAACGGGTTCAAGAGATTAAACTATCCTTCACTTGATTAAACCAGATAGAAGGAAAACTATCACTAACTTCATTTGAAGAAATCAATGCTTTTTCCTAACCGAAATCAGGCACAATCGTTGATCTAATCATCTGAGGAAATCAACACTTTTTTCCTAACCGAAATCAGGCACAGCCTTTGATCTACTCATTTGAGAAAATTCTTCAGGGTTTTATTTAACTACTCAAATTTTAAGCGTATTCTTATTATTTCAATTTAATTATTAAAACTCCATTGATTCCGACCTACCCCATCCGGCCCATGGGTTGGTTAACAAACAACTAGAATCGGTAAAACCAGACAATTACTAACCCACCCATAATTCAATGCCTTTCTTAACTTTTGCTTTCGAATACAGATATGCACACACTCCTCTTTAAAACTTTAACATATAAAATAATCCATTGACAAATAGTTATTGGTTATAGATATCATAACTCAAAATTTCCATCTAGTCCCTTGTTTCTCAAAAAACAGTATCACTCTGGACTCTCCGTTAAGACCAGCTGGTCAGCAAACGAGATCCACTAACAGATTACAATAATCATTTCGTCCATCATACATATCTTCCACGATATATGCATGGGTGTCCTACGCACCGCAAGCCCATGTCAGGGACCGCTTCATCGACCCTTGCCCATCGTACCGGAAGCACACCATTTTTCAACCATACAGAGGCTGGTCAAGACCTAGGCAGGCTTTGCCGCGTTAGCCGTCCTTTGAACACTCCCCGCCAGCTGTTGCAACCGAACTTCCCTTAGAAAAACATACACCAACAAATGCTCCCTCCAAACCAACATTCTAGCGTAAGAGAGTCCTTTAAGAAAACAAGGTTTCTATGCAAGTTCTCAGTTTGATTTTCTTTTGAATATAAGGAGTATTTCTTGAATCAGTATCCCCAAAACTTCTTGATCGGTATTCTCAATTTCATACCAGAATTTCTCGAATTCTATAACCTTGATCCACATATCAAATTGAAGGATCTCAAAATTAGTCTCAGATTTGGCGACAGTTTTGAGTGTATTTTTCTAAACTGGTCACACCTTCTTTCCTCGTCGAGAGAGACTGGCGAAAGAGTTTGGTCTTGGTCATAGTTTGATTCAGGGTGGTTCGAGTCTGATAAGATTTTTCCTAAACTATCTTTCTTGAAAAGGTTTGATAATTCGGTTACTATTTTACTGAATTTCTTTCTTTGAATATTCACTTATCTGATTTCTAAATTAGTTACAAATTCTAATGAGGAATAAAATAATCATTTATCTGAGTAGTTCGATCTTAATAGATTTCTTGAATTTTCTTTTTACAATCCGTGTGAATATAAAACGATAGAAATTTCTCTCTTTGAGTATTTAATTATTCATTTATCATTTACCCTCATAGAATTTAAACATAGAATTTAAGAGAATTCTAATTTTGATATAAAAATTCTTTATGCATCTGTTTATGCATAGAAATCAACTTCAATGGGAATAACACTTATATATATATATAGATATATATATATATAGAAAAAAGAATTTCTTTATGCATCTATTTATGCATAAAATTAAATTTAATAGGAATAACACATTTAGAATAAAAATCATTTCTTTATGCATCTATTTATGCATAAAAATCAATTTCAATGGGAATAACACTTTTATAAAAAAATCCTTTTATGCATCTAATTATGCATAAATTCAAATTTAATAGGAACAACACTTTTAAAATAAAAAGAATTTCTTTATGCATCTATTCATGCATAAAAACCAAATTTTATAAGAAAATTTCTTTATGCATCTTTCTATGCTTTAAAATCAAATTTAATAAGAATAACACTTTTATAATAAAAAAATTCCTTTATGCATCTTTTTATGCATAAAAATCAAATTTAATGAGAATAACACCTTTATAATAAAAAAATTTCCATTATGCATCTTTCTATGCATAAAAATCAATTTTAATGAGAATAACATTTTTATAATAAGAAAATTTTCATTATGCATCTTTCTATGCATAAAAATCAATTTTAATGAGAATAACACTTTTATAATAAAAAATTTCAATTATGCATCTTTCTATGCATAAAAATCAATTTTAATAATTAATATTAGTGATATCCATGCATATTCATAGGTGAATATGTACATGGAGTAATTAGAATATTTCTTTTAGATGCAAAATGGTGGGAATTACTCTTTTGGAATAACATAAAAACAACTTTCTTTTCCATAAAATTCTGAAAAATTTTGGGTTTTTCTTTTATTCTTCAATGCTAAGGTCTTTTGTGCACATTATAATTTATTTCTAATGCACCTTAGGAATTTCTTTTTAAACTTCTGTTTCGGGGGAATTTATTTTCATAAGAAGGGATATTTTTCCATCCAAAGATATCTAAAAACTGAATTACCTCTCTCTAGAATATTTTCTCTCTCTAGACCAGGTAGAAACAAGATCTTTTATTATTCTAAAAAGGGGATTGATTATAGGGAAAGAAACGGGACATCTTGAGGGGGCTGGGGAGGAATCTTACATCCTCTCCCACTTGAAAAAGGCGAGATGTCCTCATCTCGCAAAAACTGGGGATAATCCCGCCGCATCAGTTTGGCTTCTTTCTCCCAGGTGGCGTCTTCAAAAGGATAGAACTTCCATTTGACTAATAATTCTCTCAAAATTTTGTTCCTGAGAACCTTCTCCCGAAAATCAAGGATTTCTTTAGGTTGGAGTTCCATATGCCCTTGGGTTAAAGAAGTTAAGAGTTCATCATTAAGCGCATGATTCAGGCTTGGTACATACTTCTTAAGTAGGCTGACATGAAATACATTATGTACTTTGAGATGAGGAGGCAGAAGAATTTCATAGGCTAAGTCACCTACTTTCTTTGTAATCAGATATGGCCCATAATATCTGGGGGATACTTCTTGTAATTCCCAAGAGATAGAGAACTTCTTTTGGGGCATACTCGAATGAAGACCATATCTACTTCTTCGAATTTTCTGTCTGACCTTTTCTTATCTACATATTGCTTCTCTCTATCCTGGGCAGCTTTTATATCCTTGCAGATTCATTGCATCTGCTGCTCCAAGTCATCCAAGCATCTGTCTAGACATCTCGACCCTAGTCAATGGGTCAGACCAAGTTAATGGTGTTAGGCAATCTCGTCCATATAGAGCTTGGAAAGGGCTCATCTCGATACTTCAGTGTGATAAGAAGCATTGTAGGCAAATTTGACTAGGTGCAGATAGCTTAGCCACTTCTTGGGTTCCCTGCCACACAGCATGACCGAAGTATATCTTCGATTACTTGGTTCATCCTTTCTGTTTGACCATCGGTCGGGTGGTAAGCTGTGCTGAGATCTAAGAAAGTTCCTATTGCTTTGAAGAATGTAGTCCAAAATCTTGACATGAATTTGGAATCTAGATCACTTACTACTCTCATGTGGGTAGGCCATGCAATTTGAAGATTTCCTTGAGGAACACTCTAGTCACATTTACTGTAGTGTAGGTTTCTTTTACTGGAATCAGATGGGCAACTTTGGTTAGTCTGTCATCTACCACAAAGATGGAGTTGTAACTTGATTGCATTGAAGGTAGTCCAGTAATAAAATCCATACTGATACATTCTCACTTCATCGGGGGATGTCTAATGGATGTAACTTTCCAAGCATTTTTACTCTCTCGACTTTTACTTTACATGATTAAGTACATCCTTTTTTAGTCCATGCCAAAAGAAGCTTTTCTTTACAAACATGTAGGTCTTGATGAAACTTGGATGTCCTGCTATAAGGCTATCATGGGCTTCATTCACAATTTGACCCTTAGTTCCCTCATCATTGGGAATGCATAGCCTGCTATTATAATACATAATTCCTTCCTCCAGGCTGGACCCTTGAACTCGGTTCAACTCCTGAGGAGTTTTGCTTTCCTGCATAAGTAGGGTAGCAATAGGGCCAAATGATCTATCCTGCATGATCTTCTTTCTTGCTTCATTAATCAATGGATTTGACATCACTGTGATTGCAAGCAAGGAGGCTTTTTTATTGAGGGCATCTGCTACCACATTCTCTTTGCCTGGGCGATACTTGATTTCAAAATCAAATTTCTGTAGGGGCTGCATCCACCTTCTTTGGCGTATGTTGAGATCCTTCTGAGTGAAGATCCACTTTAAGCTCTGATGATCTGTCAATCAAAGTGAATCTTTGACCCAATAGGTAATGTCTCCACAACTTTAGGGCATAGACTACTGAAAGTAGCTCCAGGTTGTGGATAGACTAATTTCTCTCATGCGTTCTAAGTTTTCAGGATTCATAGGCCACTGCATGACCTTCCAGCATGAGCGCACCTCCCACGGCAAAACCACTCGCATCAGTTTATACCTCAAAGGGTAGAGAGAATTTGGCAACTTCAGAATGGGATTGGTTACCAAGGTAAAACGCTCTTGAAACGGGGTATTTTTCTTGAGAAGATTAGTCAGGGAGGGAAGCTATGAGAGCATACTTAGGTATAAAAATTCTATACCAACCAGTTGATCCCAAGAATCCCCTGACTTCTTTCACTGTCTTTGGTTAGGGCCAATCTATGAGACTACATGGACTTTTGTGAAATCTGGAGAAATTCCGTCTTTGGATATCAGAAAGCCCAAGTATTCAACATGGTCGACACAGAAAGTGCATTTGCTCTTTTTTGCAAAGAGTTAGTGCTTCCTTAGAATCTCAAGAACTTTACGGATGTGAGCTTTATGGTCGGTTGCATTCGTTGAGTAAATTAGAATATCATCAAAGAAAACAAGAACAAAATCATACAAGTATTCTTTGAGAATGTCCTGCATTAGGCGATTGAATGTAGCTGGGGCATTTGAATGTCTTGCATTAGGAGATTGAATGTAGCTGGGGTATTTGTCAATCCAAACGGCATGACAGTCAATTCATAGTATCCATATAGCGAGTATTGATGGCTGTCTTTGGGATATCTTGATCATTAATCCTGATCTGGTAATACTCTAATTTGAGATGTATCTTTGTGAAGATCTAGGCTTCATTTAGCCTATCCAGAAGCTCATCAATTCTGGGGATAGGATACTTATTCTTAACTGTCACAACTGAATTGTAAGATTCCTCCCCAGCCCCTCAAGATGTCAAGTTTCTTCCCCTGTAATCAATCCCCTTTTTTAGAATAATAAAAGATCTAGTTTCTACACCTGTTTTGACCTAGAGAGAGAAAATGTTCTAGAGAGATGTAATTCAGTGTTTAGATATCTTTGGATGGAAAAATATCCTTTCTTATTAAAATAAATTCTCCCGAAATAGAAGTTTAAAAAGAAATTCCTAAGGTGGTGCATTAGAAATAAATTATAATGTGCACAAAAGACCTTAGCCTAAGGGTCCAGATTTTTTAAAAATTTTGGATTAAGGTTCTTATGGACCAATAAGATTAATCCAAATGTAGGGAGGAGATGAATTGAAGAATAAAAGAAAAACCCCCCAAAAATGAGTAAATGCTCACATAAGACGAAGACTGGACTATGGACCAAAGAAAACAATTAAAAAACTTAATTTTGACACCTCAGAGTGGGGATCTCCCCTCATGAAGGAGGTGCCTTTTTTCTCATCATTGCCCCTAATTTTTAGTCCAATAAAATGAGATATTTCATCTCTCCTCTCTCCTATTTCAAAGCTAGATCCAAAAAGTAAGCTAAACTGACCCAAAAATGGTCAAAAATTGACCAAACTTATTTGGAAAATTTTAGAATCATTTTGCTTGGTTTGAGGCTCCTTTTTCCTATAAATAGAAGCCTCCCCCTTTGTAAAAGCTTAATGGTGTTTATGCACTGTTACTCTACTCCTGTCCTGAGCCATCTACATTGAATTTCTTAATAATTCAATTATTTTTGGCCTAATCCTCTCCAAAGTGAATTAGTGGCCACTCTTGCTTCAAACAAGAGTAGAACCCTCAATCCCTCAAGACAAAGGAGTCAGAGCTTACAAGCTTCATGTAAGGTAATTTTCTTACTTATTTATAAATTTTAAATCTATGGTTTTCTTGATTTTTTTGTTTTACAGTTGATTGAATTAAATTCAAATGCTATGCATATGAGGAAAAGGTCACCCCCTTCTCTTCTTAGATATCAGTGGTACCCAGTGTTGCATAAAAATGTGTTTTATACAGGTTTTACAGGTTTGAAACGTACGAAACATTTCCCCCCACAAATGAGTAAATACTCACATAGGATGAAGAGTGGACTAAGGACCAAAGAAAAGAATTAAAAAACTAAATTTTAACACCTCAGTGTGGGGATCTCCCCTCATGAAGTAGGTGCCTTTTTCTCATCATTACTCCCAATTTTTAATCAATAAAATGAGATATTTTCATCTCTCCTCTCTCTTGTTTCAAATCTAGATCCAAAAGTAAGCTGAACTGAACCAAAAATGGTCAAAAATTGACCAAACTAATTTGGAAAATTCTAGAATCTGTTTGCTTGGAGCCTGGCTCACTTTTTCCTATAAATAGAAGCCTCCCCCTTTTGTAAAAGCTTAATGGTGTTTATGCACTGTTAGTCTACTCCTGTCCTGAGCTATATTGAATTTTTTAATAATTTAATTATTTTTGGCCTAATCCTCTCCTGTTGGAATATGTGATCAATGTCATGGCCTAAGGTTAAGGCACACAATGAAATGTAAAAGGACCATGTAATATGAAGAGAATCTAGGTGAATGAAGGGTAAACCCCCACTTGGAAGAGGCGAGTTTCAGAAGATGCTCTGGAGGCTATATTCTAGGGAGCCATGTGGGGGGAGATGGCCTTGGATGCCCTTGATGATATGTAAGCAATGATGTCGCTCAACCTTGTACACTTTGGCTATAAAATGATGGCCCTCCTAATGAGAAAAATACGAATTTCTATGCTATGTGAAGCTCCTCATTATGCTGCCATTTTGTTCCCTTAATCCTTGATTAAGTGCTAGTAGTTAATTACCTTTTTGCTCATGTGACCACCATGGCTTATCTTGAACCACCATAGCTCATTTATCATCCCTTACTCACATTAAGCTTGCATTATCACTCATTATGCTTTTACCAACATGGTATCAGAACGAGGTTATCCTTAGGCATAGTAATTAACCACATTAATCATATTTCTCACTTTTGCAAGCTTTCCATTAAAGCTCCAACTCACCCCTTGCTGGTTTTTTGCTTCATACGGGCTCTATAATCCATCAAATCACAAGATTCTTGATTCAAAAGAAAGCTTGCAGCCGGCTCCATCGACGCCTAGCTCCATGTGAGCTCCCACGCAGTCTACACGGCGCAATCGACTCTGCAAAACAGCACGCTGTTTTCTGGCGAAATTCGTCTAATTCGTGCTGTATGGTGAATGGTTTGCTAATTCCTCTTGTGAGCATAATGTTGATGCTATGAAGCCCCCACGTGTTGATTTTCATGAGCAATGGTCCACTGTAGCTGCTATTTGAACTAATTTATCAGTATAGCAGTACATGCTGTGTTGCAGAGAAGATTTCCAGAGATTGAAGCAGCATCTTGACATGTTTGAGTGCTGAGTTTAAAGCCAACACCTTGGTTTTCACTTGGTTTAAAGCATTTTATGTTTCTCATTTGGGAAGAGCTTCATTTGGGAAGAGCTTCATTCAATTGCTCAAAGCTCACTCTATTTTTTTGGGGCAGTTTTCCCTCTTTGAATTAATCACCTCCACCACTAATCATCATGTACTTAATAGTAATTATCTATTGTGATGACATTTTAAATATGCATATTGAGTTGAATACCTCTTTGCAATCATGCCTTCGGATGTGGAATCATCTAATGAAGCTTATATCAAGAAATCATTGAAACCCAAAAGCAAAATTAGAAAACCTAGGATGAAAATCAAGTCTAGGCCCAGTTATTATTACTATGCAAAGGCTTATGGGTTTGGGGAATTCTTGAGTAATAACATGCATCTATATGGTGAAGGGGGATTCTAGCTTTTAATACTTTGCATTGTTCAATTCCAATCATGGAGTCATCATCCTCTTTCATCAAGAAATTCAACGGTCATGACTCAACACTTGGCAAGTCAAAATGAGGTTCTTACTAATGAAAGAAGGAGTTTGGGGCATAGTCAATGGTACTATACCTAAACCTGCCACACGAGAAGGAGAAGTCTCTTGGCAAACCAAGGATGAGAAAGCATTAGCTCTCATTGCCCTTGGAGTTGAAGATAGTTATATACATTGGTAATGGAACATCTTCACAAATTGCTTGGAATTCATTGGATAAATCCTTTGGTGCTCAAGGCCTCCACAGCAAAATCAGTCTCAAAGTAGACTTTTACATTGGTAATGGAACATCTTCACAAATTGCTTGGAATTCATTGGATAAATCCTTTGGTGCTCAAGGCCTCCACAGCAAAATCAGTCTCAAAGTAGACTTTTACAGTCTAGAGTTCAAGGTTGATGAGACACTTGCGTCTCACATCAACACCATGAAGAGCTTGATGGCCCAGCTCGAAGCCATCAATGAACCAGTCCAGGAGAGTGATGCCATAGCCATCCTCCTAAAGTCAATGCCATCCGAGTATGATACACTCATGCCGACCTTAAAGTACATGTAGGATCCCACTTTGGAGGGGATAGAGAGTGTTCTCTTGGAAGAAGAGAAGAAGTTGAAAGGTAGGGCCATTGATCTTGTCTCAACCCAGGCATACCTTGTTCCAAAGCAAGCCGGCAAACCACTCCAATGTACACATTGTGGAAGGATAGGCCATCTTCTCAAGAATTGCTACTACAAAGACAAGCCAAAGCGACGAATGTGCACCAAATGTGGAAAGCCAGGTCACCTCGTCTACTTTTGGCAAGGTTGACCATACTCTATATCCATGTGCTCATGATGCGCCTGATGTTTCATGCAAGGGGAGAATGACTTCACTTCCCAGCCTTGAGTGGGATCGGTGCTCCCAGCCTCGTGTAGGAGTGGGTTCTCTTCCCCTTCCTCCTGGGGGATTCCAAATGTAGAGATCACGTAGATACCGTGGTATGGCCTCACCAAGGAATGAGACAACAAGGGAGTGCCTTGCTGCCTCGCCCCTCAAGTGTGGATGAGGAGTTACCCAAAAGGGCAACCCCACCCCGCGAGCCTCCCCACCAAGGAGGATAGTGATCAATTCCGAATCGGTCCCCAATAGGCCTAATACTTCACGGCGGGCATCAAAGAGAATGTTTTGGATCCGAATTCTGGGCTCATCCAAATGGGAGCAATGTAACAAAATGTGGTGAAGGGACAGACCCATCTCCACTTCGTCACACAGAGGGCAAATGGGGGGGTTGGGTCGGTTCCTATCCGTCAACACCAGACCTCCAATGCGAGCTAGCAACAAATATTTCTCTGTCCCTGAAATGACATCTATAGAAAGGTTCGATCAAAAAAGGTACGCTTTGGTGGTGACCAACTTTTGGGCTTTATATGGGTCCAATGAGAGGCACTTATGCTGATCATCCCACTTATCCCAAATACTGAGACGGGCAGTTTTACAAGATGCATTGGGCAGATATTGTTTGGCCCAGTTTAAGGTTCTCGTGCACCATGTCCACTTCCGGAATACTTTGAACTTGGGGATATGGTTCACAAGGTTGCCGACCCAGATTCGTGCCAATCGATATTTGACGATGAACGCCCTTACTACTCGCTGTCCGTCGCCGCAGCAGTAAGCTAGAACAAGGGGAATGTTGAGCTCGCGATGTAAGGTGGCTACTCCCATAGAGGTGGAACTAGCCCCCTTTCCCACAATCCATTTCATCCCAGTGGCCACCTGTGAGACCCCTCTTCCCCCTCCGTGCATCAGTAGAAGTAGCTTCCTCTTGCGCGGGGGCAGAGTTTCCCACTCGGGGCCTCGCCCTCGAATGTCTGGACATGAGACTAATTTGGTGGTCATTCCGAAACCGAAACTGGAAAAATTTTCCTTGCCTGAAAAATGGGGACGACTCCACCTTTTTTTTTTCTTAACGAATTTTCTAACGGGGTCCTAACTAAAATTAGGCACAGCCGTTGATCTAATCATTTGAGGAAATCAAAGCCTTTTTCCTAACTGAAGTAGGCCGCACAGCCATTGATCTACTCATTTGAGAAATTCTTCAGGTTTTTATTTAACTACTCGAATTCTAAGCATATTCCTATTATTTCAATTTAATTATTAAAACTCCACTGATTCCAGCCTACCCCATCTCGCCCATGGGTTCCGCCACCCATTAGCACCACCACCCAACCACTGGAATTGATAGAACCAGACAATTACTCACCCACCCATAATTGAATGCCTTTCTTAACTTTTACTTTCGAATATAGATACGCACACACTCCTCTTTAAAACTTTAACATATAAAATAATCCGTTGATAAACAATTATTGGTTACAGATGTCATAACTCAAAAATTCCATCCAGTCCCTTGTTTCTCAAAAAATAGTATCACTCTAGACTCTCCGTTGTTGTGAGACCAACTGGTCAGCAGTAGCAAGATCCAATAACAGATTACAATAATCATTTCGTCCATCATACATATCTTTCACAACATACGCATGGGTGTCCTAGGCACCACGAGCCCATGCTTCTCCTAGTCAAAACCCTCCAGGATCCTTCTTAGGTGTCTTGGCACTTCACTCAAGGACCGCCTTATCAGCCCTCACCCATCGTACCGAAAGCGCACCATTTTTCAACCATACTGAGACTGGTCAAGACCTCAGCAGGCTTTGCTGCATGAGCCATCCTTTTTGAACACTCCCGCCAGTTGTTGCAACCGAACTTCCCTTAGAAAAACATATACCAAATGCTCCCTCCCCAGCATTTTGGCGTAAGACAGTCCTTTAAGAAAACAGGGTTTCTAAGAAAGTTTTCAGTTTGATTTTCTTTTGAATACAAGGAGTATTTCTTGAATCATTATCTCTAAAACTTCTTGATCGGAATTCTAAATTTCATACCAGAATTCCTCGAATTCTATAACCTTGATCCATAGATCAATTCGAAGGGTCTCAAACTTAGTTTCAGATTTGGTGGGAGTTTTGAGTGTATTTTTCTAAAGTGGTCACACCTTCTTTCCTCAAAAAAACTGACGAAAGAGTTTGGTCTTGGTCATAGTCTGATTCAAGGTTCGAGTCGGATAAGATTTTTCTTGAACTATCTTTCTCGAAAAGGTTTGATAATTCAGCTACTATTTTACTGAATTTCTTTCTTTGAATATTCACTTAACTGATTTCTAAATTAGTTTACGAATTCCAATGAGGAATAAATTAATCATTTATCTGAATATTTTGATCTCGATAGATTTCCTGAATTTTCTTTTTTACAATCCGTGTGAATATAAAATGATAGAAATTTCTCTCTTAGAGTATTTAATTATTCATTTATCAAATACTCATAGAATTTAAACATAGAATTTAAGAGAATTCTAATTTTGATATAAAAATTCTTCATGCATCTATTTATGCATAAAAATCAACTTCAATGGGAATAACACTTTTACATTTAAAAAATTTTCCTTTATGCATCTATTTATGCATAAAATCAAATTTAATAGGAATAACACTTTTGTAATTAAAAAAATATCTTTATGCATCTTTCTATGCATAGAAATCAAATTTAATAAGAATAACACTTTTATAATTAAAAAAATTTCCTTTATGCATCTTTCTATACATAGAAATCAAATTTAATAAGAATAACACTTTTATTTAAAAAATTCCATTATGCATCTTTTTATGCATAGAAATCAAATTTAATAAAAATAACACTTTTATTAAAAAATTCCATTATGCATCTTTCTATGAATAGAAATCAATTTTAATAAGAATAACACTTTTATAATAAAAAAATTCCATTATGCATCTTTCTATGCATAGAAATCAATTTTAATAAGAATAACACTTTTATAATAAAAAATTTCTTTATGCATTTTTCTATGCATAGAAATCAAATTTAATAAGAATAACACTTTTGTAATAAAGAAAAAATTCCTTTATGCATCTTTCTATGCATAGAAATCAAATTTAATAAGAATAACACTTTTGTAATAATAAAGAAAAAATTCCTTTATGCATCTTTCTATGCATAGAAATCAAATTTGATAATTAATATCAGTGATATCCATGCATATTCATAGGTGAATATGTACATGGAGTAATTTATATTTCATTTAGATGCAAAAAATGGTGGGAATTACTCTTTTGGAATAAAATAAAAACAAACTTTGTTTTTCACAAAATTCTGGAAATTTTTGCCATATCCTCCTTTGTATGGCTGAACATTTCTCATTTTTATCTATCTTCACTTAACTGAATTAACCCAATTTAGAATTATAGAACTCTAATCTACACAATTTTCTAAATTCAAGAGAGTAAACAATAAGAAGAGTTTAATTAATCACTTAGTTAATCTTTCTAGGATTAAGAAAGGTTGGAATGTAAAGAAGAGAAGGGGGTGGCCTTTTCATCAAAGGCATAACATTTGAATTTAATTCAATCATTTACAAAACATAAAAATCAAGAAAACCATAGATTTTTCATTAAAATTCGTAAACAAAGTACAGAAATTAGCTTACATGGAGCTTGTAAGCTCTCCTTTGGCTTGAGGGATTGAGGGTTCTACTCTTGTTTGTAGCAATAGTGGCCACCAATTCACTTTGGAGATGTTGGTAAAAGCATAATGAGTGATAATGCAAGCTTAATGTGAGCAAGGGATGATAAATGAGCTATGGTGGTTCAAGATAAGCCATGGTGGTCACATGAGCAAAAAGGTAATTAACTAGCACTTAATCAAGGATTAAGGGAACAAACTGGCAGCATAATGAGGAGCTTCACATAGCATAGAAATTCATATTTTTCTCATTAGGAGGGCCATCATTTTATAGCCAAAGTGTACAAGGTTGAGTGACATCATTGCTTACATATCATCAAGGGCATCCAAGGCCATCTCCCCCCACATGGCTCCCTAGAATATAGCCTCCAAAGCATCTTCTGAAACTCGCCTCTTCCAAGTGGGGGTTTACCCTTCATTCACCTAGATTCTCTTCATATTACATGGTCCTTTTACATTTCATTGTGTGCCTTAACCTTAGGCCATGACATTGATCACATATTCCAACACCCTCCCTTGATCATGGCATGGTATATTGCCCTCCCTTGATCCAAACATTACATGAAAGAAAAGAAGCTTAACTCATAAGGAGTATAGCTCTACAGTACATAAAAGAAGTTAGCATAGCTCATAGGGAGCATGGCTTCTACATTGCGAAAAGAAAATAGCATGACATGAAAACATTCCTCTCCCATACCCCATCATCATCATAGCATCATCATCATCATATCCATGGGCATCGTCATCATTTGTTGGTCATGGAGACCCAACTCCCCATCAATCCCCCCTTGAGGGCTACATGGCCTACTGAGAGATATAGTGGGCATCATAAAAATAACACATAATCTACATCATCGGTGGTTAGAGGTGTCCATACATAAACATTTGGGTAAGAGAGGGCATAAACATTGTTGGCTTTAGAAAGCCCAATCTGCATCTACCGCTTCATCAAAAGAGGTAGTAACATTGTTACATGCTTGAATTGCTTCTTCGGAATCATTCGAAGTGTTTGCCATATTTGCCTGGTTGGTGTAGCATTTGACATGAAGAGCATTCTTGGGGAGACTCTAAATGTTTACATGATGGGGATGCCACCTTCGAGTCGATGCCCATTGTGGGTAGGGCAATTCCTCAGCGAAAACCCGCCGGGTTTGTAGAATTTTTAGTGGGTGAGCCTAATGGCAAGTCCCACAGTACCTGGGCTCCTTAGGGAGTTCTTGGTCGCTGTCGTGCCCTTAAGGAAGTAGCGAAACCGTCCTCACGACCGAGACGACAAAGCTAATGACAAAAGCGTTTCTCTGCTTGAGTCTTAGAGATGAGCATGCTTGTCTCTAACCCCGGCTTGAAAAACAAAAACAAAAAAAAAAGCGGGGTTTTCTGGAAACTGGGCACCAAACCCCTCCTGTGCGTGGAATAGGATTTTGGCTGGGATCTCTATCCAGGGAACCTTGGTGATTTCACCGCGGTGCCGGCCCATTTCTTGAAAACGCTACTATAAGGGGGTGTGGTGCTCCTCAAGCGTGCGCTCCATGTGGTGAGGCTGCCTAGGTGAAGGATGGCGCTTGGAGGGAGCCATCTTGTGAGTGAGCCGACCTAGGTACTTGACCATAGTCCCCATAGTGGGTGAAGCAAACTAGTGGGTGCAAGTTGGATCGTCAGTTTTGGTGCTACCTAGTCGGCAAGTGAAAAATAGTGGACTGTCAAGGCTGGGGCCTCACACACGGAACTGCAGATTTGAGAGTGAGACCTAAGGTAACATCACTAGCCTGTGAGTTCTGGACGGTCAAGGCTGGGGCCTCACACACGGAACTGCAGATTTGAGAGTGAGACCTAAGGTAACATCACTAGCCTGTGAGTTCTGGACGGTGGAGCCATTTTGGTTGGTTCTCTCAAGTGTGAAGAAGACAACCTCACTTGGAGCCACAAAGCAAAGCGGGTTGCCGGTTTCCATGGATCGACCGGCTTGATCCACCTACATCTGGAATATCTTAGAACTGAGCTTTCAATACATGTAACAATCTAATGCTTGGTAGAACTATAAAGTGAGGTTTTATCTGTGTGAACTATCCTATGTGTGTTGGAGTCTTATGATTATGTGATTGGAGTTGTTGTGTATTTCTATTATGTTGAGGTATCTCTTGATGAACACTTAACTAAAAGTGTTAACCCATGGCGGACATTGAGACGTACTATATTTTACGTCATTAATTTAAATATTCTGAGTCATGGGCCGGGCTTGTCGGCACCATATGTTAAGGATGAAGGGATTGGGTGATCGCCGATGAGAGGCGCACCTTGGATATCAGTAGGATAAGGGTTAGGGTCGGCCGGCCATGTATGGGCGCCCAAGTGTGAACGACCAAGTCACCTATAAGAGTCAAATGTAACCCTAAAATCCTCATTCTCATGTGTTGTGAATACAAGAGTGCTCTTGCCTTATCTCTTTGGTTTCCTTCTCCTGCGTGTGAGAGAGAGAGAGAGAGAGAGTGAGAGAGCGATCGAGCACTGTGTAGCGGCACGGCGGGGCGGAGAGGCGGTAGAGGGGCGACGGCGGCTCCTTCTTCACGGCTGCGACGCGGGAATCCTTCAAGGCGACGGTTGAGCGGTGAGTGACACACCCTTTGCATTCTGTTTGAGCTTCCTTCCCTGGTTGTATGCTTGCAGCCATTCGTGGCTCGCATACGGTGTCCGGCAAGTCCCCAGCTACGACCTGTGCGGCAAAAGCGCACAAAAAGGAACGCAGCACCGCAACACCTATCTTGTGGATACGTCGTGTGATGCTTTATCTCTCTTATACTAAAAGGAATCCGTGTGAGTGAGTAAAGACATCATGGTGGTTTACATAACTGTGCTGCAACATCATAACATAAGACTCACATATTTGGATACACATAGTAAACGGCATTATGCCTTGTGCTTCTACGTGACGGACTTATCATTGGATCGGTTGGTTGAGAGATGGTTGTTTATATGTAGCAAAACATGAAAAGTTACAAAACGAAAAAATGACTTGTGACACACACCAACCCCTCACTCCATCACCCCACGGACAAACCTCCTCTTACCTCACACCTATCTCTTTTCCACATCCCCACCCCCACGCCCACCCCCTCGTCTCTCTCTCTCTCTCTCTCTCTCTCTCTCTCTCTCTCTCTCTCTCTCTCTCTCTGTCTCCCACCGACTAGGCCCCCCTCACTGTCATCGTCCCCTCTCTCTTTCTTGACCGGACCCCACCCTCGCTCCCCTGCGCACCCACCTCTCCCCCTCTCACTCACCGTCTCACTAGCCCCCTCTCCTCGCCAGCCCACCGGCCAGCCCCCCCTCTCACCGTTACCAACCCCCCTCACTGACCACGCACCAAGTCCCTCTCTCTCACTTGACATTGCCCCACCCTCACTTCCTTTTGCACCCCCCTCTCCCTCTCTCTCAAGTGCAGTCCTCGATGCATAGCTACCCCCCTCACGTCACTCACCCAACCACCATCCTCCCCAAGAGAGTGAGTCACACTACTTTTGTGCACAACATTGTGGCTTGCAAAGGCCCTCGTTTTCAATTGAGTGTCGATGATTCTGTCCTCGGCCTTTGCCACCACCACAACCACATCAATTTATTCAAGTGATGAGAGGTTGAGAAAGAATGTCCCCCCCCACCCCCCCTCTCCATTTATGCAAACCCCTAGTACAATCAAGAAATAAAGCATAAATTGAGGTAAATAAAAGGACTCTTAAGTTTCTTGTTGAATAAGAGATTCTTCCATCCGGTCCTAGTGCCCCCCCTTACCGACACAAGAGATTCAATATCTTTCAATGTTTTAAGAGAGAGGGTCAAAAAAAATAACATGGTGGATCCTTTGCCCATAAGTATGATTAAGCGTCCACTAGTGGATCCGCAAATAGGAAGAAGACCCTTAGTTGTTCGCGTTGTTGTCAATCATCATGTTCATTATCTAGAGTATAAAATGAAAAACAAGCCAAATGCCATTGTGTTACCCTTTCTTGTTTTAATGGATAGACAATAGTGTTCTAATAAGGAATCTTGGGTGAAGGCCAATGCTAAGTCTTACATGTATTGGGTTCTTGGGGGCACTCATTTTTTGCTTGCCAAGAAAGAGCTTACTTCTGCTAAATATGAGCATATTGACACTTACAAAATGGTTCTATGTGTTGGGTTTATGTTGGTTTAACAAATGAGGATACAAAGATACTTAGCCTTTACCATAATATTGACTCAAAATTTCGAATGGAAATGACTTTCATGAGGTTCTTTCATAATGAGTGGATTGATACCTTGAAGAATGGTGAGAAAATTGATGAGAAGTTTTGAGTTACATTTTGTGAAAAGTGTAGTCTTGAAGTGAAAAAGAATGGTGGCCTCATGGAGCAAGTAAGAAGCCCAATGGGAAACAATATGATAACTATTTTCAACTTGCCTCTCGTGATGGAGAAATTTGGGATCTACAAGACGATATTTTTAAGCTACATAAGCAAAGAAAGTTAAAAGGTCAAAAGTTAAGCAAGCTGCCTATAGCTTTTAAAGGTAAAGTTGCCTCATTCTCAAAGAAATGAAGACAGCAGTGTAGAGACATTTGCAAGGAGTTTGTAAGAAATCATCGATCATTATAGTTCTCTCACGCGTGAAGGGTGCATCTCTCTACAGAAAATGGGAGAAGAATTTGAAAGGTTTGTTTGTTAAATTGACTCTTTTATTTTTTAAAGTTTTACTTGTTTTGTCATCTCTAATTTCTTTGGTTGTCTATTAGGAAAAAAACCATGCTTCACATACAAAGAATAATGATTGAAAAGTTGAATTTCTCTAATTAGGATGAGGTAGTGCAAACCCCAAGTGTTGTTATTTGGTATTACGGTGAGTTGCTCATCTTGCCTTCTCTTTCTCTTTTCTAGTAGCATGTCTCAAATTCAAGTGCATTCACCATGGTCTTTGAGGAAAGATGACTTTTGATGTCTTTTAGGTTCACTTAAAAGAATCTCAATACTTCAAGTCTAATTTATACATACATCCGGTTTTGTTCTGTTTATGATTGCAGTATATATTGTGTAATTACACACCATACTTTAGAGTTGATTTGCATTGGGAGGAAATGGGCTTGATGAGGAGGTGGGCTTCATCTTCTTCAGTGGTCTTCCTTCTCCTTCGTCTTCTTCTTGAGTGTCATCTGCTGGGAGATCTATTCTTGGCAGTTGCACCTGTAGAGGCAACGGTTCTGGAGGAACACACCATCTCTTTCTTATACTCATTAGATATCTTTTCCCATAAGGAGGAAATGAGTTTGGTTCATTTATTCCTACCACTGCAAGAGCGTGGGTTGTGTATGACACAGGTAGTAGGGGCATCTTAGCGCTTGACACCCATGCCCCTGACCAAACACCCGTCGCAAAGCAAACTGTTTCTCCACCAACACCACTTTCTCAGCATTCAATGGCACATCATATCCACCATAAAACGTGGAGATTACTTTCAATGCGAATAAAGAAAATTTCGCATTTTCTTTTGATAATTCTTTATGAAATATAATGATCTACGCATCAAAATTATAAGCATCATATCAAGACTTCAACTTACTATCAATTATAAGAAAGTGTCATAAAATGTGCGCACCTTTTGATGATGCAACCTATATATTCAGCGAGACCAACATCCTTTTGATAACCTGTTGATTTTGAACTGCTAGCACACACCAGATGATCTTGAGCCTCCTGCTCTCTTCAGGAAATCATCATTATATACAAAAACTTGCAAGAAATATAATACGTTTAGTCGACAAAATACACAAATGAATACTAATAGCTTGAGAAGTTTTTGGTGCTGTTACCTGCTGATTTTTATCACCTTCAAGAATTTTTCTAGTCCACAAAGGGATCTGTATTTATTGTCTTCATGTACGGTAGCTGCTATATATTTTTCCATATCTGCCAAACTAAGACCGGCGGTCTGCAATTACTACAGCCTCCTCCTTAGAAGGCAATCGGCTTTTATATGCCCTAACTTCATTGAACATGTCTCTTAATATATACTTGCCAGGCAGATACTCAAGAGTCCTGGACTGCAGAATCAACTAGGAGGTGTTTGTCAACTCTTTTCTCTACCCACCCCATGTTTGCTTCACTGTAATTTGCTAAAGCAGCCAAGCAATAGTCACGAATATTAAAATGATGCATAATGTCTATCAATAATACATAATCACACTGGTATGCCATAGTAAAGCTAGGCAAATGAGGAAGTGACAAGTCCTCCTAGTGGACTGGCTTCTTGTTATGTGCACATTATATGTGCATATACTAGGAGGCTAATCCACATTAGGCTTGTGAGCATGGGAGCATGGGAACAAGCTCTAGTGGAGCATGGGTTAGGGACTAACCTTAAGGGTTAAGGTTAGGGTCAGGCATCCAAGGGTCACACATGGGAAATGGAGAGTCAAGAGTCACTTGAGGGCCCTCTTATATAATAGGGGCATGGGGCACACTCAAGGGACGTTCTCTTGTGTAGAGGATTGTATCTACATTCTTTCCATTTCACAATAGAGCTGAGTGCTATTGGATTAGAGTCATACCTCTTGGTGGTATGGGACACCAAGGTTAAGGTATGTGGTACTTCATTATAATTCATGTGTTCAACCCTTGGGATCGGGGGTGGTTGGGTGGTAGAGTTTATGCCTAATTTATGCATGTTTATGCATGTTGATTATCTAGAGAGATCTTAGGGTTTTAACAGTGGTATCAGAGCAATCTCTAGTCAATTGTTGTTGTTTTTTCTTTCTTATTCTAATTTTTGGTATTTTTAAAGTAAATTTTAATATTTACTAAATAAAAATATTATTTTGTTGGTTTGTTGTGGTGATTTTGCACATGGATCATCAATATGGCAATTGGAACGTGCGTTTCTTCTTTACAAGGGATGAATAGACATTGCGGGGAGATTCCATGAGTTTAATGCTATTTTTTCCTATTTTTTGTGCTTTAAAATAAGCATTAATGGAAATTTTTTGTGCTTTAAAATAAGCATATTTAATTGTGGATATTTTTGGTGAAATGAATTCCCTGATTTTTTACAATTTTTAGGAAAATTTTCCTAATTATTTAGAAATTTTTAGAGCATTTTTATGGTTAAAAATGTATTTTTATACATTTTTGCGGGTTTCTCGCGGAATCAATTTTTTTTTTGTCAAAATTCTGCTGAAATGCAGAATGGGGCAATCAATTGATACATTAGGTTCTCTCCCATGTGCGTAAATTTCATTTCTTCCCTTAAATTCCAGATATTCTTGCTATTTCACTCTCCTCCTGTGTGAATACCCCTTGGATGGCTTTATTTGCTTAAAATTTAATTATAATTAAATTTTGATTATGATTAAGTTTTTTTAAAATCATAGATTAATTCTCTGATTAACACAGAAAAGAGGAGGAATGGTGGAGTGGTAAGCTTGTTGTGGATGGGAGAGTAGAAGGGGAGAAGAAATAAGAGAGGAGGGACCTCCTCCTCTCTAGTTGGATAATCGCGCAGGGGGGGTGCTGCTCGTCGGGCAAAATTTGCCCTCCCCTTTATATTTTTTTTAAAAGTTTTATACCAAAGCTTAAAAGCTTTTTTTAAAGCTTTAAAAAAATATTTAAAAGAGATTTATTTGTTTTCAAGATATTTAAAAAAAAGCTTGGAAAAGGGAGAAGAAATTTGGAAAAAAAATTTACTTCTCTGAAAATTTTATTTTCCCCTCTGGAATTTTTTTTCCTTGAACCTTTTGGCTTCTCGCATTCTCGGGAAATATATTGACCTTCCGAATTCCGAGGATTTTTTTACCTTTCAGATTCTGGAAACTTTTGACCTTTTATATTCTGATTTTTTTTTTCTTTTCATTTTCCCGAAACTGTTGGCTTTCCATATTTTGGGAAGACCGTTGGGATTATAAAAAATTTTGGTCTGTTCGTATTCTAAATGTGTTCGGGGTAAATTAAAATTTTCAAAAAATTCTTGACAAAGGTTATTTTAAATTTTTGGAATATTTGGGATTGGTGATTGGCATGTGGTGTGTCCATTCGGGCACCCGCGACCATTCAAATTCTTTTAAAAATCTATTTTTGGCCCAGAAATTTAAGAAATCCATTAAAATTTTTAAATTTTCATTGGATTTGAGAATTGTCACGTAAAATTAGAAATTTCATGATGATGGGATTCTCATAAGAAATTAGGAATATTCTAGACAAGTTAATATAAGCAGACCAACAAGAGACTGGTCCGCTCCAAACCCAAGGCCACACCCTGGGCAACTTTCTATCACAATCGACATACTATCCTCATGAAAAAGAATCTTTGGCTGTTGTGGAATGATCATCATACTAGAGTTCTCTAACTTCACACCCATCATGAAAGCTGTACTAGCATCTGCTTTCTCCATAGCCTCATTCTTGTGGTCTAAATTGGCCTATAAACACAGACAAAGAGGCAATGAACATGGCATGGACTTTCTTTATATACAGAAAACAAATATACATACCTTTGCTTTTTCTAGATCTTCTTTAGTGACGCAAAGTTTACTTGAAGCTTCCTCTTTGCTTGTTCTTGTGCATCAGGGGGCATGTTATTTGATGAATGCATCATGGTGTGGTATTCAATTTGTTGAGAAAATGTGGTGCTCATGCTAGATCAAGTGTGTGGAGAGGAGAGACACAAAAATACAAGAAAACTATCTTGCTTATTAAGTTGTTTATGAATACAACTAGGCCTTGCTCAATACAAAATGCCTCCTAGCTCCACCTTTAAATAGATGAGCTAGTGGACCTTAAGTCCCTTCACTCTCACACCCTTCTCTTCCCCTTTTACATAACCTTAGTCTCTTAATACCCCCCCCCTCAATACCAACTATGAAAGAATGGATTAGGTGGTACTGGACATAGGATGCCTTTATAACATTAGGCGTACAAGGTTTGGAATACAGGTGTGGTTACATTGAGAATTAAAACAATTTCTCAGTAGAGCGGAGTTAGAGGCTGATACAAAGTTAGCCTCTGACTCTTTGTTAGGACATTTAGAAGTGATATGTCCCGTTTGTTTGCACTTGTTACATTTCATTTTGTTGGGATATTTGATCCAACAACTATTTGCCAAATGACCCACCTTTTTGCAATGGGCACATCCTACTTTGACCACTTAATGTGACAAAGCTTGTTCGATATTTGATGAAGTGGTTGCATTTGAAGATTCAGCTCCTCCCTTTGGCCTCTTTTCTTCATCAAGACAAGATTGAATGACTCCTTCGAGGGTGGGATTAGGAATGTTCTTCAGGGTGGTGACTAAGGTGGGGTACACCTTCTTGACTGCTTTTAGCAAAATAGCCACCGCATCATCTTCATCCATTCTCGCATTCATTGATGCAAGTTGAGTCATAAGGCCCTTCAAGTGAGAGATGAAGGCTCCAATGCTGTCTCCCTCTTTGAGTTCCAAG
Organism: Cibotium barometz; assembly: GCF_041138505.1. Lineage (NCBI taxonomy): Eukaryota > Viridiplantae > Streptophyta > Polypodiopsida > Cyatheales > Cibotiaceae > Cibotium > Cibotium barometz. The sequence goes on along the minus strand of NC_141094.1, from coordinate 11,709,482 downwards.
CTGAAAAACTCAATTTTGAGTGAGATCTTGGAATTCTTACCACCACGAGCTCCATAGAGCTTATCAAGCTCATCCCATTTCTCCTTTGCAGTCGAAAGCTGGTCCACATGGTGAATGAGAGCCTCATCAAGATGAAGCATGATGATGGCTTGTGCCCTCTCATCATCTTCAATATTTTCAGCCTTAGTTCGATCAATAACCTTAGTGTCGGAGATGAATGGCCAAAAACCTTTGGACATCATCTTGTACTTGACAAGGACTTGCCAAGTGTGGAAGCCCTCTCCCAAGAACTTCTTGATTTGGGTGTTGTCCTTTGACTTGGTTATTGAAGGAGAATATTAGAGAGTAACGAGGTGATTTATAAAGAAGAAAAAACCAAAAATTTATGATATTTAGGCTTAATTAGAAAGAGAAAGGCTTATGAGAGTGCAACCCTAATCAAGTCAAGGATGTTGCATAAATAGGAGATTAAAATAGTAATTTTTATGGTTTAGCACTTAGGGTTTGTGCCCAATTACTAATTTTGATAGGGATTAGCTTCATTAGTGTTAAAGAACACTTTGTTTGGTGATTAAGATCACCATTAGTGTTTAAAAATATGATTAGTGCTTAAGAGCACATTTCTAGCATCTAATGACACTTGTAGTGGTGATTAGATTCACCATTAGTGTGTAATAACACTCTTAGAATTTAAAAACACTTTGAAATAACTCTCCTTTGTTGGATTAGAAACTTTATTAGTGTTAATCAACACTATTAGTGCTCATAAGCACACTTTGAAGAGCTTTGAGAACTTGAAGATGATGAGGAAGCTTGATGACGTTTTGAATGAGACTTATGAATGCCTCATGTGGTTGGCCACTACTTCAAAATCAAGAGAAGAATCAGCAACAAGCTCTCACAACATCACTTGGGTGATTAGAGCAAAGAGGGAAGGATTAGAGGAAGAAAAAAAGAGATTTTGGAGCTTTAATGGAGAGCTTCCATGGAGAAAACTACAGCCGCCTGGTTTTTTGCTTCCCATGGCGGATTCACGCCTCCATTGCAGCTGTAGACTCATGAGACATTGGGCTTCAAAAGCCCTAAAGATATGAAGCTTGTGATCAATTGTAGGTGGCATATTTATGTACGACCACGCCTACAGCCAGGATATGTGCCGGCCTGCATAGGCAGCAATTTCGTGGCAAAAGGAGCAGATGAATCCACCAATCGGCCGTATGAATATGTGCGCCTATGCCTCTACTTCACTTCCCTAGTTGAAAACTCCTCAAGATATGGCCTCTACGAATGGCTAGAAGTCCTCCACCAGCAGGGGGTTGAGCTCCACACAAGAGAAGATAAGGAAAAATGAAGATTTTGACCTATTCTACACCACAAATGTGACCTACTCAACCAAAGCTCTAGATACCATGTTGAGAAAACGTGGTGCTCGTGCTAGATCGAGTGTGTGGAGAGGAGAGACTCACAAAAATACAAGAAGACTATCTTGCTTATTAAGTTGTTTATGAATACTAGGCCTTGCTCAATACAAAATGCCTCCTAGCTCCACCTTTAAATAGATGAGCTAGTGGACCTTAAGTCCCTTCACACTCACATTCTCTTCCCCTTTTACATAACCTTAGTCTCTTAATACAATTGCACCTTCAATAAATCCAAAATTTGCAGCTATGCCAAGAGGAAGGTCATGCAAGATTGTGGATGTGACTCAAGAGATGTTGGAGCTTGATCAAGGGGCACTTTTGGAATACATTGATGGTGTATTTGACATTTGGGATGAGGCACATGCTGAGAAAATGCTATTACATGGGTTGGTTAATGACAAAATGCTTGGAGACGACAAAGGACAGAATGCATGTGAGGAGGTCACCTATGCAAACATGTGAGGAGGTCACCTATGCAAACATGGTTGCATCAAAGGGCAAAGGATCATGTGATGATGTCACTAATGCAAAAGTAACACCTCCTAAAGACACAATTACATGTATGAGATGATATGCATGATGAGGGAAATGTTGGATAGTCTCAATGATAAGCAATCTCAATTTCAGAACCAACTCATCAACTTCTCAACACTTTCAAATTTGAGATGGCCTTGTTGAGAAGTGAGTCAAGGAATGTTGTTGTGCATCCATCTTTTCAAGATGCAAGGATGTATGGTCATGATGGTACACCTTTTCAAGGTACTAATATGGATAAAATTCCTCATAGAAATGTAATGCAAAAACACTTCTCTTTTGTTGATGGGATGCCAAGGCCTATAAAAGGAGTAAGAATTAGAGATGGGAATGAAATTTATTTTGACAATAAGGAGAATATTCCTTCTTCTCAAGGGAATATGCATCATACTATGCCGAATACATCTCATGGTTTTGCTTCTCCTGCATCTACAAAGGGAAAGGATTAGCACATTGTTCTACTCATCATTTGGGTTAAAATCATGTTGGAAAATCTCAAAGGATGTAAAGGAAAGAGTTGTATGATGATGATTGGCACATGCAAAATTATTTACATGATGGTTGGCATGGGGATTTTGGTCATGGGTATGCAAAAAGTCATGATGCATTCAAAGGTATTAAAGACAAAATAGTGTTACCAAAGTTCAATCGAGAGAATACTTCCAATGAAGATTTTGAACAGTGGCTCATCAAGATGAACTTCTACTTTGAGATGAACCCTAGAAGTGAGAAGGCTATGGTTTACTTTTTGCAACATTTCATTTATAAGGGTATGCACATTCTTTGTAGAGACATTTACAATATCCATCTTATGAAGTTACCACGTGGAATGCTTTCAAGGAAGAAATGAGCCACTTTTATCTCTCAATTGCATCGAGACAAGCTTATGTGCGAATGGGATGACTTGCAACAAAGGCAAAGTAGTTCATGAAGTTTATGCTACATGTGAATGGGTTTAGTAAAGAATTCAAGAAGACAAAGTACATCAAGGGTTTGAGAACCAACATTGGTGTGGATGTGAAGGCTCAAAGGCCAACTACACTCAAGGAAGCCATAGTCAAATTGAGATAGTTTCTGTAATGATTTAGCTCCTAAGACTTATGGGAAGTCTATGAGAGATGCCAAATCTACTTTTTTGCCGAAGTTTCCAACAGTGTACGGAAGTGGAGGAAGGTCAAATTATGGGTTTGGAAATTCTTTTCACTCTCCTCAAAAGTCTATAAATGTTGATGGGAAGCCTCCCAATGTTTCTAACAAAAGGAAAAGTATATAAAGGAGGACCACATGTAAAATTTGAGGAGAATAGACTTGTGCTTCAAATGTGGAGAGAAGTGGAACAAGGAGCATTACAAAGTTTGCAAAGCAAGGAATGTTAAACTCAATGTGGTGTACTCCAAAGTCTTGGAAGATGACAATGAGAAAGAGACAGATTTAGCCTTGCTGATGATTGTCAGACTTTGAGGAGAGTGACCATCATTTTTTATGAGCCGGATGGTGAATTTACTTTTGACCCCTGTGGTGCAAAACATTGGTCACAAGAGGTTTATGATGATGGCTAACCTATGTGTACTTTTGAGGATTCTTGTTTGGAACTAACGTTATGTACATTGTCCCATGATTCATACGTTGAGTGCAAAGGTGCAAACACTTTGAGGGTTAAGGCATACATTAATGGAACCAGCGTTATATACATTGTCCCATGATTCGTATGCTGGGTGCATCGTCACGACCTTGCTAGATGGGCGTCCTCATCACAGAGTGGGTTGAGGGAGGGAGAGAAGAGAGGGCCCGTGAGAAGAGATAGGTGTGAGCTAAGGGGGGTTGGTCGGTGGGGTGAGGGGGGGGACTCGGGGAGTGAAGAGAGGGGTGTGGGGGGGAGGCGGGGGGGGGGGGAGGGTCGGTGGAGGAGGGGGCGGAAGAGAGGCAAAGAGAACCGAAGTTAGAAGGAAAGATGGTGAACACATGTGAGAATGTAAGAGAACTTGTGACTGAGCAAGAAATGGAGAAACCATGTGCTAATAAGAGAGTGGTGATCGAGCACCATCCGGGTTTGCTCACTCTCTACAACGATGACACCTTCGAGCACCCAACCGATTTGAACCGCCCCTCCTACCGAGACTTTACACAAGATGTGGCGGACGTGGCCATAGATGCCTCTAAGGGCGTCTGGGCTCGCATCTTCTTACCCTAGTCTGTCGCGCAGAGAAAGCCAAACAAAGCAAAGTGCCTGTCATGCTTTGCTGCATTTCCATGGCGGAGGTTGCTGCCCCTCTTCGGCGCATGTTCACAGCTTCTGCACCCGTACGGCCATCAAATCTTCATGCATGTGGGTCTCTATGAACTACCATCTGGCTCCAGAGCACCCCCTGCCTGCAGCTTAATGCAGCAGCTAAAAAATGCACTATGGTGCCTCTTGCACTCCCTCCCGCAATTAAGAAAGTGGAGAGATCGGCGCTAGGTAGATTTCGGGGTGTTTGTGTATGTGGCACCCCGCAGGTCCCAACATGAGCGGTCACCTAGCCGGTGATCGCCTCGATCTAGACAATGGTGCAGATAGTGGTGCAAAAGAGTTATGAAAACACGTCCGTATGTCGATGCATTTGCTGGGATTCGAACCCAAGTTCTTGCCAACGGAGGCAAACCTCCTATCCACTACACCGCACGCACACTTGTGATATACACACATGTCCATAACACCTTATGGACATATGTCTACAAATGGGCCCATCATCGGCCATTGACCAGGTGATCGGGCCCGCGGGCCGGTGCCACGTACATAGGCTCCCTGAAATCTACCTAGAGCCCTCAAGCACAACCTTGCCTCCTGTGCTTGCTGTTGTTTGTTGAAATAGATCCCCTCTGCCCAAGAGATCTTTCCTACTACCATGCCTTTAGAATTGTGGCAAAAACGCGTAGCTCTTTGAATCTCATGGTGTTGGCCATTGTTTCCACATGCGTCTCGAACAGTCTCCTTCTATAGAGCGAAGATGCTAGAGAACACCATGATGGAGTTCATTAGCAACTCACTCGAGCTTCAAAGGGCACAGCCTAATTACACATCAATGTCACAGCCAGACAGTTGTCGCCCACACAGCATTCCCCCTGTATGCCATGCCCGAACATGTACGTGACTAGTCAAAGTGTGCCCGGGGAGTGAGAAAGAGGGAGAGACTGAGGGGGTGGTCGGTGGGGTGAGGGAGAGAGGGGGTGGCCGGTGGGGCGGGGGAGAGAGGGGGTGGCTGGTGGGGTGGGGGGGGCGGGGTTGAGAGACAGAGGGTGAGAGGTTGGTCGGTGGGGAAGACAGATAAAGGGGGGGGTGAGTGGTCGGTGAGGGGAAAAGATAAGGGGGGAAAGAAAGAGAGAACAAGAGAGAGAGTCGTGAGTGTCAGCTCATGTTGAGTTTGACATCTCAACACTCCCCTTCAAGCTCAACTCCAGCTCATGAACTCCAAGCATATCTTGAAATCTGTGAAGCTTCTGAGCTCCCAAGGCCTTCGTGAAGATGTCAGCGACCTGATCCTGTGTGTTGACGTAGGCCAAGTCGATGTGGCCTGCTGCTGCTGCTGCTGCTGCTGCCAAGACTCTCTCCCTAATGAAGTGGTAATGTACCTCGATGTGTTCCGTCCGGGCATGGAAAACTGGATTCGTGGCCAACTGTAGTGACTACTAAGATTATATATGATAATCTTTCTCTCCACACATACAACTCCAAATCAGTATAAGTAACTTGCATAACCAAGCTACCTCACATGTGCCATCGCAGCTCCTCTATACTTTGCTTCTGTACTCAACAAGGCAACTATGGACTGCTTCTTGTTGCTCCATGTCATAGCAGCACTCCCTAATGAAAACATAAATCCACTGGTAGATCTCCTGTCTGAGATGCTACCTTCTCAATCTGCATCTGTGTACCCAATCTGCATCTGTGTACCCATATAGCACCAATGGTACACCTGCTGCATGAAACAATGCATAATCAACAGTGGCCCTCAAATACTGAAGTGTGTGTCGCACACAGTCAAGATGTGTTTTGCGCAAAGCCTGCATAAACTGGCTCTCTAAGTCAACACTGTAACTCAAATCTGACCTCCTGATCGTGACATAGATCAAACTCCCCACAATCTTCCTGTGTACATAGTGGGATCCTCCAACACATAACCTGCATTTGCACTAAGCTTGCCATTTTGATCTAACGGCACCGAGATTGACTTACAATCAGCCATCCCATACTTGGACAACATGTCCAATACATACTATCTCTATGATAGCCAAATACCCTCAGGTGTGAGAATGACCTCAATTCCCAAAAATTAGTGCAGATCTCCCAAATCCTTTATCTCAAACTTGCTTTTGAGAAGACTTTTCACATGCTCAATCTCATCCAAGTTGTCACCCCTAACAATAAGATCATCTACATATATGGTGATCACAATACCCTTATCACTCTTGCACACATACAAAGAGCGATCTACATTTGCCATATGAAAACCAATAGTAACAAGATACTCAACAATCTTGTCATGCCATGCTTGTGGAGCTTGCTTCAACCCATACAAAGACTTACAAAGCTTACATACATACTATGGGTGACCTGTATCCTCAAAACCAGGTGGCTGATCCATATACACTTCTTCTTGCAAGTCGCCATGCAAGAACACATTTTTTACATCCATCTGATGTAAAAACCAGCCTTTAGCTGTAGCCATTGCATAACTCTCATAGTTGCCATCTTTGTAACCAGGGCAAATGTCTCCTCATAATCAATCCTATGTGTCTGCGCATATCCTTTGGTTACCAATCTAGCCTTGTACCTACTTATGCTACCATCACTATTATGTTTCACCTTATACACCCACTGACAGCCAATAGCTTTCTTGCCTTCAGGCAATGGCACTAGATCCCAAGTCTCATTTCCATACAATGCATCCATCTCCTCATCCATAGCTTTCTCGCTCGCGACACACATTTCCAATAGCCTCATCAAAACATGTGGGTTCTACAACTTGCACAACTTTTGCCATATAAGCATAGTGATGTGCCACATAACCATCATAAGTCAACCTCTACACAGGGTTTTGGACTCTTCTAGATCTTCGTAACTTTGCATTCATGGCTTCGATAGCCTTCTTCACACTAGGTGTCCTCATTGATGGAATCCCAAGCTCCTCCATCAAGGTTCATCTCCGAGCCACTAGACTCTCCTTCAACAAGAGAATGCCCTGCAGAAATATCAGGCATACCAAGGGGCTAGACCACTTTCTCTTTACCTTTATATGATGTGCCAATAACATTTCCAAGACTAGTATTATGACACAACCTGCCAACCACTCCATGGTCTATCAACACAGAACCGCTGGATGAGGACTCTCCTGGTCTACTCAATGACTGTGATTGCTGACTTACATTCTGTGCAACCACATTTCCATTTACATTAGCCCAACAACATCTTTTTCAGTAGCATATGTTAATCCCATTTGGATTAACAACATGATCCCATTTGGATTAACAACATGATCCCATTTAGATTAGCATATATTAATCCCATTTAGATTAACAACATGATCCTCAATTGAGGACATTAATAAGTGTCATGCAAAGGCATGATAAAGGTTGTACATTATGAGATATTAGCCACCCAAGGCCTAGTTAGTAAGTTTTGGGCGCCCAAGTGTGAATAAGGGCCAATTGTATATAAGGCATTTTCGTGTAATGAAAAGGACACAATCCCCTTTGTGCTATTGAGAGTTCTCCCCTTATGCTATGTGAGAGAGTGAGGAGTGAGAGCATTCTAGCATTGTGCATCTTTCATGCTTGTATGAGAGAGTGTGATTGGTCTATGTGATGGTGTGAGGCACTCCACGGTGACAGAGTGGAGGTGGAGCTTTATAAGCGAGCTTGGAGGCCTCAAGGGACTCAAGATCAAAGCATTGGTAAGTACCTCACAACGGTTGTGTTCTATTGCTCATCCATTAGGTGAATGTGTAGAGTTCCCTCTTGGAGGTGAGGTAGCCCATAACATTTTTGGCGCTGCTGCCGTGGAAACACCTTTGTTTCTTCCATACTCTTTGAGTTTTAGCTCCCATTGCATAGTATTCATTATTGCCTTTGCATTTTGGTAGTGCATTGTGTGGAAATGAAGGGATAAGGTGTGTGTGGTTGAGAAAAAAAATAATAGTTTATAACTATTGAAGCTGTGAATGTTGTGGAGAGTAGTTTAGGAAAGGATTCATTGGTTACTCTCGTTAATTTTGAAGTTAGTATCACAAAAAACACCAACGTGAAGACGCAGGTTTGGTGTTGTTTTCATAAAAATCAAAAACATAAGGGACCATTGATTGAGCCAGGAACTTGCATTTCACTCCTTAGCATTGACACAATTTAATTTTTATCATTTGGATAAGTATTATGCACCCAAAACCACAAATTGCCGATACGAAAAACTCCACGTGAAAGTGCAGGAAAGTTGTTCACGATGTGAACCATTTTCCTGCAGTTTCATGCTGCGAATCGCTCAGGAAATCAGTGTCGAGATCACGAGATTACATTCCAAAAATAGAAACCCTTATCCTGACACGATGCAACCCATCGAAAATTGGATCACGTGAAAGTGCAATGAACCTTCACGGTGTGAACCATTTCTAAAGCGGTTCACGACGTGAAACACTTACTGTTTCATGACATGAAAGGAATCCTATTGTTTCATGTAAAAGCCAAACTAACAGATTGATAATACTAAGGCTGTGAGGGTCAGCTAAGGAAAGGGAATTTGACTAAAAGAAGGAATTTAATCTAAGGAGGAAAATTGTTGAGCACGTGAAAGTGTAAGAAAACCAGTCACGATGTGAACCATTTTCCTACAGTTTCATGACGTGAACCGAGTCCTATTGTTTCACAATGTGAAACATTCTCTACTAATTCACACCTCCTGAATAGAGCTATAGAATCAGAAATTGAATCAATTTAGGTTGCTTAATAGCTTACCAAATCATACATACATGCACTTAAGATCTGGAAAACTCATCGGTGATCTTACGCGTGATGATAGTGCATCAAATCATCGAGGAACTTCCTACCAAAGAAGTGTGGGATCAGGACATTCCGGGTACAATGGAAGGGAAAGGAAATAAACTCAAATCTGAGAAGAGGACTTTTACAATGCTACACATCGAGTAGCTGAGTACCCAAACAAGAATATGAATCATACACACCAACCACAACAAGTGGCGATGACAACCACGCCCAATGACATGCCAGTGCTCACCTGCACTAAATGTGGAATTGATCATTTGATCAAAGATCGTCCCTACGGAGAAAGTGGTTCTACTTCTACTGCTAATCAGGCCACCATCCATACCATTAGTGTACAATCTGGGAAGATCACACCGCTCAATGTCCTAACACGAGAGCTCAAGCTCAATCGGGATACAAGGGAAGGAACCGGGCAGATGTGACTATTTCTAGATCGCAGGAGAAGAGTGAAGAAATTAGGAAAGAGGGACACACTGGTTACAATCCAAGACGGATCCAAAGAAGATACAATTGATACCCGATCCACACAATCAAAGGAAGGAGGTCAAGGTATCAATCTTAGAGGATTAGACCTTGGAAAGCAAGGAGAACAACAAGAAACTCCAAAGGGGGTTGGGGAATATCCCAATGCTGACGAAGAAATAAGGATTTTAGAAGATGCCAAGGCCTTAGTTGAAGAGTACCACAACTTCATGAAACTAAGCCAAGGACCAATCGAGTAAGGGATACCATCTATCCACAAGATGAACTACCTTGTAATCGGGTCTTGAACATGCCAACCCCAATTCCGGAGGGGACAGAAGAGGACTCCCAAACAAATACAATGTCTAGAATGTTTGAGGAAAATGAGTTGGGGGGTCCATCCACTCCTCCCCCATGGAAGAATACGAGACACCTACATGGGAAGAACCCTCTATATCCAAGGAACCCATGGATATGGGAAGAACCCTCTATATCCAAGGAACCCATGGATATGGGAAGCCTCGCAATCGTACTATCCACACCTGTCTAGATGCCCTTGGGGCAACTGTTACGCAATTCACCCACCTTATGGTGGACAGATTTAAAAGAATGGGTCGAGGAAGGTCTAAGGCCAGTCATATTGAGGAGACTCTGCCACCCTTGGTAGAAAGACCCTTCAAGCATACCAAGGAAATGCGAGTCATTTTAAGATACCAGTTAACCAACTGGGATGCTACTATGAAAGTGACGACACGAATGCTACCATCCCGATTCATCGTATAATGGATACCAGGCATTGGCTATCCTGGATGGTGGAGCAGGTGTGTCAGCATCATTACCAAACGTTGCTAGGAAAACTAGGGGAAACCTGATCTAAAACAAGTAGATCTAATCATTAAGATGGCTGATGGAACATCTTCGAGACCCATTGGGCTCTTAGAAAATGTTAAATTCATACTTTTTATGTTTCGCTATTGTCATACATTTGTAGTCATGGACTTTGATGAAAAATAGGTAGAGGGAGAGGAGACACACACATAGGAGCAAACCCTAATGTATTAGTCAAACCCTAACCATAGAGGGAAGCAATGTCTCTACTCACACAATGCATAAAGCCATAATCCAAAAGCTACAACACACTACTTGTGTTGTGTCCACACACAGCTAACCCTAGCTACTGTACCAGCTGGACGCGGTCATTTATGTCTCACACATGCTACTACCTAACACGCCAGCACATAGTACAACTGGCACAAGCTGACATCGAGCTTGAATCTCAATAGCCCCTCTCAAACTCATGATGTACTACCATAGATGAAGATGTAGATGAGCTTGGGCTATCAAAGCTCTCAACACTCTCCCTCAAGCTCATCCCATGTACTCCCAACATAGTACGGAAGTACTCAAACTTCTCCCTACGTGGCTTTGTAAAGATATCGGCTCTTGAGTCTTCACATATTGCAAATCCACTTTACCATCCCCCAACACTTTTTCTCTGACAAAGTTTTAGTGTCCACATAGTTCCTATCATAATTATGTAATGTGGTCTCAAAAAACAAAATTCACAATGTCAAACCGCAAATCTAGCTAAATCAATGTCCACCCGATGATTCTTCCACTTACCTTGGACATGAAGGGATTCATGGTGGAGAAGAGACTCTAGAGAATATATTCTGCATGTATCATCTATCTCCATCCACAGGAGTGTGAGTCTCTTGATTGGGCACTTGAACAGGCTTGACCTCTGATTTGTACACTTCCTAGTCTCCATATAGGGAACCAAGAACATGAAGAAGCCTTTTTATACACCTGCATAATAAATAATCTTTCAAAATAAGATACATTGCCAACTTCAAGGAGTCATAGATACTAGAGAAAGGTGCTTTGAATGTTTACTCAGAGGCCTAACTCAGGATGTGATCTTGGTACTGAATTAAGAGTCCACACAATTCTCTTATCCAATTCTGTAATGAAAAGGCTCCAATGGTTCTTGCAAAAGTAGAAATATCTAAAACTAAGGCATCCCCTATCTATTAGATGAACATAACTAACAAGATAGATAAGTAACATACCCTGATTCGTATGGAAAAATTAATAATAATGGTAACCTCCAAGCATGTTCAAATAGGTGAACCACTTTTGAATCTCTTGCTGAAGTACTCGTTCTTCTTAGCAGTGGTGCCAGCTGTGCTGAGAGTTAAGAATAAACACCTCAGAGTGGCCCTCACGTGGAAGTTGAAACTTTATTAAACTACAAAAACAAGGGTAACTCATTGAGGAAAAAGGGAAAAACTAAAGACGCAAGGATCATATCATTAGAAAATGCAATTCGCATACCTACTTTAAACAAATGTATAGGATAGTATCTGTGATCTGTGATGTCCTATCCATCAAAGTTCTGACATCCAAGATGTCAAGAGAGAGCTGTCGCTCACCATCTTCATATTCACGAGACGAAGACAAAAATGCCCCTCTGCAAGCTCCTTAGTATCTCCAGGTTGACTGACTCCAACTCTTCTATTTCTTTGATGTATTGTTCTTGGAGATTATTTGGGTTCGTTTTTACTTCTTGATCCTTGTCTTTTCTTGCCTTCTGCTCTTCCTCCTGTCTGGTCTCCTGTTCTTCCCTGGCTCTTGTTGAGATATCGAGCTCATCTAGTGAGGCGGTGGACACTGATGACTCACCTAGGGGATAGGCCCCACACTTACACCACTGGCATGGTTGGTGAGATCATGGGTGATATGCGGCCAGTGGGATGACTAGCTATGTGGCAGCCATTCTAGAGACTGGCATAGTTATAGTGCCAGCTCTTTAGTTGGGTGGTTCACACTATAGAGAATCCTAGTATGTATTTGGTTGAGTACCTTTTCATATAATGTGTACTCTTATCTTTGTATATGGTGTGTTGAGTGTTGAGTGAAGAAGAAGAAGATTTTCAGCCTCTCACCTTGTGAGTTCTCTTTTAGGGTTTTGTGAGTGTGTATGTACTTGCAAGAGCTCAAGCTCTCTTCCCCCTGTATCTTTTCATAGTATCAGAGCCTGGTTCATGCTAAGGGCTGAGCTACAAGCAAGAGAAGCACAGGAAGTGGTATGAGGGTAAGAGCTTCATCTACTCTTCCCTATTTGTGTTGGCGACTACACCCTTGTCGGGAGCTCTATGGGAGGCACTGGCAAACAATCTCTGATTGAGGAGCTTTCTTCGTAGTAATAAAGCTATAGGGCAACTATATCATCCTATAGAACAGAAGTTTTCATGCCAAAAACGCGTTTTGGGCACGTTAGGACCTCCGTTTTTTAAAAAGTAGGCGATTTCGAGCACTGCAGAGGTAAGTCATCGATTCTATGCAGAACTCTGTTTTAAGAACTGCAGGAAGACAGATTGGTTGTGCAGACATTGTGTGTGCTTCAAGGAGGTCAACAGTTGCCATTGGGTGTATGTATGCACATTGAGGTCACTGGGTGGTATGACATTTGAGTGTAGTACAGTACCGCTGTAGAAAATACAGCAGTTTGTGCAGGACAAACCAGAGTCCTGTTTCTGGTAAATTTGTGTGTCTAGCAAGATATCAAATGATGGCATAAACCAAATTGTTGCTGAGAAGCTTGACAAGAACAACTTCCATGCTTGGAGGTTCAGGTTGACAAATTTCCTGATGGGAAAGGGTTACTGGTGGGACTACATAGAAGGTGAGCATGAAGAGGCACCGGAGATACTGGAGATCAATCCGACTGCTGAAGATGTGAAAGAGTTCAAGGATTGGAACCAAGGAGCCAAAAAAGTTATGTATTGGCTCTCTATCAAGATACAAGGCACCATGATTGGGCACATACAGGATGCTAAGTCCCCCAAGGAGGCATGGGACACCTTGGTAAAACTCTATGAAACGAATACCAAGGCACAAAAGATACAGTTGAAGAATGAACTTCATACTGTGGAGAAAAAGAGTATGTTTGTGAATGACTATGCATTGAAGATCAAGGTTATTGTGGAATCCCTTGCATCTATTAGCATTCAGTAGATGATGATGATAAGGTGGAAGTCTATCTACATGGTCTCGGGCCACAATACAAGGTGTTCAAGACATCCATTTTGACTCGGGAAAACATTCCCAATTTCACTGATTTGGTGTCTATGTTGATTATAGAAGAGAAGAGCTTGGGTGAAGACCAACAGTCTTCACAAAACAAAAACAGTTCAGAGCAACGTGCTTTCTACACACAAGTTCAGGAAGAGGATGAGGTAGAGGAGGCGGTGGACGCGGCCAAGGAGGTGGCCGAACAGGTAATCAGAATTATGGCCAACAGCAGTAACAACAACAATAGTCCCAAAATTCACAACAACAACAACAACAACAACACGCAGGTGGAAGAGGCCAATTTAGAGGCAGAGGGAGTCAAAGAAGTCATGGAAATCGGCAAAGGCAGTATAATGATACACGTGGATGCTTTTATTGTGGTAAGCCTAGACATGTGCAGGCAGATTATCATAAGAAGTAGGCTGATATGCAAAATGGGAAACTGCAGCAAAACAACTATGCATCCTCGAGCAGAAACAATGAGGATAATGAAATGTTGTTTGTTATGCAGCATATCGTTAATGCCATGTCTGGAAATGTTAAAGGAGCACATAAAGATGATGTATGGTACGTTGATTCAGGTGCTTCGAACCACATGACAAGTCATGGTGGGGAGTGGCTCAAGGAGATGAAAAACCTTGAAAGACCAGGTTTTGTGGAAACAGGGGATGACACTGCTCATCCAATTGCCCATGTTGGAGATGTGCCATTGTCTATGTAGGATGGCAAAGTGAAGTACCTTGCAGATGTACTTCATGTTTCGAACATAGCAAAGAATCTGGTTTCAGTTGGCCAGATGATTAAGTAGGGTTTACAAGTTCAATTTAACCCTGATGGTTGTTATGTTGAAGACTTTAAAGACAAGTGCAGGTTGGCTGTTGCAAAAGGCAACAGAGTGGGCAGAATGTTTACATTGAATGTAAACATGCCTGAAGTGAGTGCTGTGATGTTTGCAAATGGTTCAGGAATTGTTGCAGACACAAACATTTGGCATAAAAGAATTGGACATGTGAATGTGCAGAGAATGAAGTCTATGCAGAGACTAAAGAAATTGTGACAGGGCTGCCAAAGTTTAAAGTTGAAGGTATGCAGAAAATATGTGAAGCATGCCAATTTGGAAAGCAAACAAAGCATGCATTTCCACATGACAAAAATGTGAGCAAAAATGCACTAGATGTTGTGCATTCAGATGTATGGGGTCCTACAAAGACTATGTCTATGGGAGGCTATAGGTATTATGTGACATTTATTGATGACCCCACAAGGAAAGTGTGGGTATACTTCATGAAGGAGAAGAGTGAGGTGTTCACTCATTTTCAAAATTTCAAAGTTATGGTTGAAAAGCAAACAAGGAAACATGTAAAGTGCCTGAGGTCAGATGGAGGGGGAGAGTACTTCTCCAATGAGTTCTCTGAATTTTTGAAGAAGAATGGTATTCAGAGACAGTTTACATACAGATATACTCCGCAACAAAATGGAATTGCTGAGCAAAAAAACAGGCACATTGCTGAGATTGCGCGAGCATTGATGGGAGAGAAGAATATGCCGCATAACTATTGGGTTGAGGCTGTCTCTACAACAGTTTATTTCATGAACAGGACTCCAACTATAGCCATACATGAGGAGAGGTTTACTGGCTGAAAACCTGATTTGTCTCATCTAAAAGTCTTTGGATGCATTGCATATGTGCATGTGCCAGATGAGCTGAGAACTAAGTTAGATCCAAAAGCTGAAAAATGTGTGTCGATTAGGTATTCCCTTGAGCAAAAGGGATACATGTGTTATAACCCTGTTACACGTGATTTGAGGGTATTCCCTTGAGCAAAAGGGATACATGTGTTATAACCCTGCTACACGTGAGTTGAGGGTAAGCAGGGATGTTGTTTTTGATGAGATGAGCAGCTGGTATGCTGCTGAAAAAGAAGTTGTTGGGGTTGATGAGAGTGGAAATGTGGTTGGACAGAATGCAAGTTAGCAATCACAGTCTTTGAGTGGATAGGAGAGTCCTCATCTAGTGGTTTAGTTGTTGATAGACCATGGAGTGGCAGGCTGCATCATAATACCAGTCCTGCAAATGTGATTAGTACATCACATAAAGGCAAAGAGAAAGTGGTTGAGCCCCTTAGTATGCTTGACATTTTTACAGGGCATTCTCATGTTGATGGAGAGTCTAGTGGCTCTCAGAGATGAGCCTTGATGAGGATCTTGGGATACCAACTATGAGAACACCTCATGTAAAGAAGGCTATGGAAGCCATGAATGCAAAGCTACGAAGATCTGGGAGAGTGAAGAATCCTGTGCACACGTTTACCTATGATGGTTATGTGGCACATCACTATGCATACATAGCAAAAGTTGTGCAGGCAGAGCCCACATGCATTGATGAGGCTGTTGGAAATGTGTGTTGGGAGAAAGCTATGGATGAGGAGATGGATGCACTATATGGAAATGAGACTTGGGATTTAGTGCAATTGCCTGAAGGCAAGAAAGCCATTGGATGCAAGTGGGTGTACAAAGTAAAACATAACAGTGATGGAAGCATAAGCAGGTACAAGGCTAGATTGGTAGCCAAAGGATATGCGCAGACATATGGCATTGATTATGAGAAAACTTTCAGCCCAGTTGCCAAGATGGCAACAATGAGAGTTGTGAAGCAGTGGCTGCGTCAAAGCAATGGTCTTTACATCAGATGGATGTAAAGAATGCATTCTTGCATGGGGATTTGCAGGAAGAGGTGTATATGTTGCAGCCACTTGGTTATAAGGATGTGAGTCACCCCGAGCATGTTTGCAAGTTGAAGAAAGCCTTGTATGGCTTAAAACAAGCACCAAGAGCATGGTCTAACAAGATTTTTGAATATCTTGTCACTATTGGCTTTCATGTAGCCAATGCAGATTTCTCGTTGTATGTGAGACACAGTGATAGAGGGGTTGTGCTTGTTGTCATCTATGTAGATGACCTGATCATTACGGGGGACCATGATGCAGAGATCCTTGATGTAAAGATCTTGCTTAGACAAAAGTTTGAGATGAAGGATCTGGGGGAGCTCAGATATTTCTTGGGCATTGAGGTGATTAGGTCACCACATGGTATTGGATTACTGCAGAGACAGTATGGCTTGGACATGTTGTCCAAGTATGGTATGACAGGCTGTAAGCCTATCTCGGTGCCATTGGATCAGAATGGCAAGTTGAGTGCAGATTTAGGAGAGATTTTGGAGGATCCTACTATGTATAAGCGCATAGTAGGAAGCTTATCTACATGATGATCACCAGGCCAGATTTGAGCTATGCTGTTGGGTTGGTGAGTCAGTTTATGTAGGTTCCTCGAAAGCCGCATTTGGATGCATTGAGACCCATACTGAGGTATGTGAGGTCTACTTTGCATTGTGGACTATTTTATGAAACTGGGACAGAGATATGTGTACTGATTGGACTAGTAGTATCTCAGATAGAAGATCTACTAGTGGCTTCATGTTTTCTTTGGGGAGTGCTGCTGTGACTTGGAGTAGCAAGAAGTAGCATCCTACGGCTGCTCTATCCAGTAAAGAGGCCAAGTACAGAGGTGCTGCTATGGCAGCATGTGAGGTAGCTTGGTTGAGAAAGCTACTTGCAGAGTGGATAGACAAGTTGTCATTTTCTGTGACGACATTAGCAGTATACAGTTAGCCACGAACCCAGTTTTTCATGTTGCTCGCACGAAGCATATAGAGGTCCACTACCATTTTGTCAGAGAGAAGGTTTTGGCAGGAGACATTGACCTTGTTTATGTCAGCACACAGGATTAGGTCGCTGACATCTTCACCAAAGCATTGGGTACATAGAAGCTCCACAGATTCAGGGCTTCACTTGGTGTACATGAGATGGAGTTGAGCTCGAGGATTTTCAGCCTCTCACCTTGTGTGTTCTCTTTTAGGGTTTTGTGAGTGTGTGTGTGCTTGCAAGAGCTCAAGCTCTCTTCCCCCCTCCATCTTTTCAGCTCTTGTGTTAATATCATGTGTAATATCTACAATTTGTATTTTATCCTAAGGAGATCTTGCTAGTGGAATCATGAGGATGTTTTTCATCTTTGGGTCTATAAGCTTTGTAGGGTGTAGAAGCTTCTCATACCTCCACCTAAGCCTCTTCAGTGTCTCACTATCCTTGGGCATTATAGTCATCCTATGTACGTGGGCACAGACAACACACAGGTCATTGAAGAACTCTATGAGAAAGTCTTCAGCAGCCTCCTGTAGACAGAGCAAGGCTGTCCTCATCCACCTTATGGATAGGCTCCAATTCTCACATATAGACCTACACACCCTCTGGAAAGGGAGCTTGGGAGCACATAACTCTACACAATTATGCGTCTTCCTAATCTCCCTCAAAATGTAGAAGTTCTGTGAAAATCTCCTTGTTCTGGCCTGCTTCAGAATATGGATAGGTTTTCTTTTCCTTGGCTTCTTCTGAGAGGCAGCCTTTGCGGCCAATCCAAGCCCCTTACCCTGTCTCCTTGTAGTGGCCTTTGTTCTAGCCATGATCTACTAATTTGCCTGGTAGAAAGAGACATAACACCATCTCTCTCTGTGTGTGTGTGTGCGTGCGTGTGTGTGTGTGCATGTGTGTGTGTGAGTGTGTGCTTCTGTATGTCCTGTGTTAGACCGCACCAGTGAGGCCTCTATAATAATAAGTGCAGTATGGCGCGATATCAAACTTGCGTTTGACATGCAAGCGGCATATCGCACCGCTAAACCGCAAAATTACATCTCTCTCTCTCTCTCTCTTCCTCCCTCCCACTCCCTCTATCTCCCTCTATGTGTGTATGTGGATGTCATCTAAGTGTATATGTGTGTGCGGTTTGGCAGCACAATAGAGCTCTTCAGTTTGGTTTCAAAGCACCTTATCACGCCAAATCGCAAACCATGCACTCTCTCTCTCTCTCTGTCTAGCATTACTGGTTGTGTATGTCTATGTTGTATGTGTTTCTCCTTGTGTGTGTGTGTGTGTCTCATTGTGTACGTGCATGAGTGTGTGTGTGTCTCTGTGTGTTCCTGCATGAGTGAGTGAGTGAGTGTGTGTGTGTGCATGCGTGCATGAGTGTGTGCAAGAGAAACACATACCAAAGCTATCGGTGGCTCGATGGATCGCTGTTGTGGTAGTCAATGGATTGCTGTCATGCTGCTCGATGGATCTGTCTCTATCTCTCTCAGGCACACCATTACAAATAGAATAAAAAAAGAGTCGTTTTTAATATTCACAAACCCCACGTGTCAATTGTCAACATCACACGTGTCTGTTTATTACTACACATGTGGGCTCGTATAAAGTTATTTAATCCTCATGCCACTATTAACGGTTCTCGTATTTGAGAGAGAGAGAGAGAGAGAGAGAGAGAGAGAGAGAGAGAGAGAGAGAGAGAGAGAGAGAGAGAGAGAGAGAGAGAGAGAGAATCCAGTGTTTTTAGGAACCCACAGATAGAGAGAGAATCCAGCGAGACAGATAGAGAGAGAATCCAGCATCCACGCCCACGTAACCAGAAAGCAATGGCAATAGGTAAGTTTGCTTGCTCCTCTCTCTCTCTCTCTCTCTCTCTCTCTCTCTCTCTCACACACACACACACACACACACACACACACACACGGACACATAGACATGGCAATGGCAACAGGTAAGTTTGCTTGCTCCTCTCTCTCTCTCTCTCTCTCTCTCTCTCTCACACACACACACACACACACACACACACACACACACACACACGGACACATAGACATGCAGGAACAGACAGACACAATCTATTTTTGTCTCTCTCTCTCTCTCTCACACACACACACACACACACACACACACACACAAATCACCCAGACACACACACATACACATACACACACACACACACACACACACACACACACACACACACACACATAGAGAGAGTACATATACAACACAGACACACACATACAGTACACTCACAAAGAGAGAGAGAGAGAGAGAGAGAGAGAGAGAGAGAGAGAGAGAGAGAGACGTTTGTGCAGTTTGGCGCACGATATGGCTCTTGTAAGGGTAATGGAGGTGTTTTATCGCTCCAAATTGCACACATATACAAACACATACATATACACTTGTATCACATCCACACACACACACACACACACAGAACCATATATAACACATACACACACATACAATACACCCACAACGAGAGAGAGAGAGAGAGGGGGAGAGAGAGAGAGAGAGAGAGAGAGAGAGAGAGAGAGAGAGAAGTTTGTGCATTTTGGTGCAATATGGCTCTTGTAAGGGTAATGGAGGTGCTTTATTGTGCGAGAGAGAGAGAGAGAGAGAGAGAGAGAGAGAGAGAGAGAGAGAGAGAGAGAGAGAGAAGTTTGTGCATTTTGGTGCAATATGGCTCTTGTAAGGGTAATGGAGGTGCTTTATTGTGCCAAATTGCACACACATACACACACATACATATACACTTATATCACATCCACACACACACACACACACACACACACACCAACACATACAAAGAACCATATAAAACACAAACACACACATATAATACACCCACAAAGAGAGAGAGAGAGAGAGAGAGAGAGAGAGAGAGAGAGAGAGAGAGAGAGAGAGAAATTCGTTCAGTTTGGCGCACGATATAGCTCTTGTAGAGGTAATGGAGTTGCTTTATCGTGCCAAATTGCACAAATACAAGAAGGGGTTTCTCTCCTTTTCTAATTCATGCAGTGTCTTACTTATCAGAAAAAAGAAAGCTTAAGCGGGGAGTCACTGCCTGGATCCTGAGTTTAGTGCTGCGGGTAGGAGTGACATGCAGATGAAGTCTGCAAAGTTGTTGATGAGCACAGAGAAAAGATCTATTGACTTCACTACTACTGATGACCATGCAAAGGTTATGACAAGGATAGATGAGCCACAGCTTGTGAGAGGACAGACAGAAGATCAAGGGTTTCCAACTGTGGAGCCAGAAGAATCAAATTACCCTCTTTACTTTGTAAAGGATCATAGTGATGAGGAATCACATTCGGAAGACCAAGACATGGAGGCAGATGAATAGGAGAAAGCAGGTGTTCTTAGTCTGGTGTCCCTTTCTAAGCGACATGTGCCAGAGTCTCTCTGTTAAGAGGGATTTTGATTTCTCAATGGAGGCTAAGGAAGAGATGTCGAAGAGGAAGAAGAAGAAGAAGAAGAAGAAGGAGCAATATCTTAGCACTGGCATGAAGGAAAAGAAGGAGGAAATTTTTGAGAGCAATGATATTGCTCTAATTGATGCTTCACTTTTCAATTTTGTCTGTAACGTGAGAGCTGCTGAAGACTTTCACATTATTGCTGAGATGTTTAATAAGCCTTTGCAAGTAGAGTCAATTTTGGATCAGCATGTAGAGTACCTGTCAAAACACAAGGACGGTTTTGAAAAATTATTATCCAAAGGAAGGCTGCTGCTCTACTAAATAATCAAGCTTATGTGCACTTGCTGGATTGTGCACTAAGCAAGAAGGCAATCAATTTTCTATACAAGAAGTACCTAAACTCTCATCTTCCTACAAGCCTTCTTTGGTGTACCTTGCACTTAAGTTGCTGCTGCAGGTTGTTGTATGAGCCATTTGGATTCCTCTGCTACCTACAGTGCCTCTATAAATAGCTTCCTGAAAGGGGTGAAGAACTACTATATGAAGGTACTATTCAAGATGAAATTCCCCTAGAAGATAAGCTACCTTTTGAGGAGACAGAACTTGAGGAAAAGATTGAGTTAGTATAGGAGAAAGAGAAGGTGAAGTCAATGGATATTGTTGCTCTTGAGACGTCAACAATATAGACACCTCTGGATGTAGATCTCTTCAAAGTAGACCAGTGTGGTCTAGTATTGCCAGTGCTACTAGAATTTGTTGTTTGATAATAAACGTGTTGTCTGACATTCAGAATATTTTCAGCCTTAGGGAAGATTTTGCTTTATGTGCTATTGCCAATTTTCAGGAAGAGGGTAGTGGTTTTGTCTCGGAAGATGATAGCGATGACTTAGCATTGGAGGAAAATTATAATAGTAAAGAGTGTCTTAGTATATGTTTGGGCAAAGAACAGAAGTTCAAAGAGGATGGATTTGTGCCAGACGATAAAACCTTCATGGAGCTGCAGGCCGAATATGGCTTTGATAAGCTGAATGACTCCACAAAGGAGTGGATGAACAGAGTAGGAGAAGATACTAAAAGTTCTATTAACCTTTGGCAAGACCAACTGTTCGTTGACAGATGAGACTCAGGTTCTCTCTCTCTCTCTCTCTCTCTCTCTCTCTCTCTCTCTCTCTCTCTCTCTTTGTGTATGTGTGTGTTGTGTGTTTGTGTGTGTGTGAATGTGATATGTAGATTTATGTTTCCTTAATTATTTTGTTTTGCAGAGTACATTTGAAGTCAAAGATGAATTCTTGCAGTGGCATAAAATGGAGTATTGTGGCCGAGACGCAGCTCTCTCTCACTACCTAAGCAAATTGTCTAAGGCAAAGATTATAATCTACCACAATGCCATGAGCCAGGAAGGGAAAGTTCCAAATTTTGTGTTCAAGACATTGTCCCTATTCCAAGGTGCAATGATTATTCCTAAAAGTTATGAGAAGATTATTTTGATAAAGAACTATACTGCCTTAGAAATTTTTGGATGCTACCCCGGTTATGCCAACAACCGAAGGGGTTACTTTCATACATATGTTGCAGTAGCATTATCTCTAGGCATAGAGAACCCAGAGGAACTAGAAGAGTATGGAAAACACCGTTTGCTAAGGTATAAACGAAAGCCAGATTCACTAGAATTGCCAAAGTCATTAGAATGGAAAGATACATTGTGAAAGACTTATGTGTGAAGATTATTTTGATAAAGAAGTATACTGCCTTAGAAATTTTTAGATGCTACCCTAGTTATGCCACCAAGCAAAGGGGTTACTTTCATACATATGTTGTAGTAGCATTATCTCTAGGCATAGAGAACCCAGAGGAACTAGAAAGGTATGGCAAACACCGTTTGCTACGGTATAAACAAAATCCAGATTCACTAGAATTGCCAGTCATTAGAATGGAAAGATACATTGTGAAAGACTTATGTGTTACATCTATCTGTCCAATGATGATTAACAAAAATCTTTTGTTCTCTCCATTTGTTTTGTGCTTCTATGGCATCTAAGTTTTTAAATGCTTCGGAATGCTTCAATCTCTTCCTTTCCATATGTCTGAGTGTTTGCATCAGTTGCACGACCTCAATGTTTCTTTTTTATGTAGTTGTTGTAGTATCCTTCTATAGAACCATTGGAACACTTCTTGTAGGCTATTTGCCTTACTTTTTCCACCACCATGTTGTGTGTGCCTAAAATATGCATTTCGAGCCATATAGTGTGATTTCTGGAGTCCTTGTGTGTTCCAAATGCTAGGATCTCCATACTTGTTGATAAAGTAAGGCATGTGGTTGTAGAGAATATGTTGCATAAGAAAACATACAATGTAAGTTAGTATCGAGGGCTAGGAAACAACAGTAAGCTAGAAACATACCATGTAATGTATAATGTTGGTGTAATTCCAAGCAGCTCTGAATGATTTTTTGAACGCTTGTAAGTTGTCTTGAAAGCTCTTTTTGTCTTGCTGGGAGTAGTTGACTTTATCACACATTTGGAACAGAGTATCAATTGAACGCCAAACATCTGCTTTGACATTCCTTGAAGCACCTTCATGGTCTTTCACTGCATTATAAAGCTTTTTCCACTATTGGTATTCGATTCGACTTGTGTAAGTTGTTGTATATTGCTTTCCTAACTTTGTAGGTTTGCGTTGCTGATTATTCATTGGCTTGGAAAGAAATCTTCTTGCCTTAAAACCTCCAATGGAGGGCTTCATTGGAACTTCCTTTTCATTTGATGACTTTTTAGTGTCCTTCAGAATTTGGACATTACCTCCATGTAGTCCAATTTTTTATAGCACCTTCTCCAATGCACAGATGGCTTCTTTCCTCTCTGCTACATTCTTGATCTTCCAAGCAAAGCCAATGTGGAGATATACCAGTTTCTCTATGATACAACATAAATCATGAAGCATGCATATATGCACATTGGAAAGAGGAACAAACACTGGTTGAAAGTTCTCATCCAAAATTTGTCTGTTCGGTGGTCGTCTCCACCACTTAGAGTCCATCACCCTTGCGGAGTCCATGCAGTAAAGGCATGGAGACTTTGCATTGGTCCCTTTGCTACAATTAAATAAGCACTTGAGAGTCTTCAAGTCACTCGCAAGATGCCATTGGACTTGAAATTCCCCCCTTTTCTCTACATGGAGCATCTTGGTTGCATTCATCTATTCTTTGATGAGCTTGGGGATATGTGTCTGATGAGATACCCAAAACAAGGATTCATGGTCCTCTTTCTTGACCTCAAATGAACCTAGCCACCAGATGTTCGTCTCGGACTGCACACTAAAATACTTTGGATCATCCCTACTGCAATTACAAAGAGCCCTATTCATAAGTGTTATTGTGACCCTTTCCATCTTTTTCTCCTTGATAATCTTGCATTCATCAAGCTTGATGACAAACTGAAGTACACCTCCTATCTCCTCAAATGTAATATCATAGAACTCCACCATTCTCTTTTGCAAGAGCTCCGAGTCCATGAATATATTGTTGTGTTCATTGTAGAATATGCTGCCACCTTCTCCCTTAAACTCTCCTACAATGTGGTATAAGTGACAAATGTAGTGAAGCTGTTCTGTGTTTAATTCCCCCCTATGTCTCCAAACTTTTGTAGCTATTGGAAGTAGCTTTGTTTTAATTCCTTTGGCCTCAAGGAGGGATAACACTGACTTCTGGATGGCACTATAACCCTTACGACGACTGACTCCACTTGAATCCATGGCGGATTGAATATCCATAGCTGAAACTGTATTGTTGGTTACAAATTCATCCACTACATCTCGTTGAACCACCTTGAACTTCTTCTCTTTTATCATTTCTCTTTCCATTCTTGATATCACGAATGGTTTTAGTTGCTTTGCTGGATTAAGATTGGGATTGATATTCTCTTTGTCCAGGATGTATCACAACCCTACCAATACAACACTACTCATTACTAACATAGAGAACATGTAAATCCCAAAGAAGCCTAGAAAATAAAATAATATTAACTGCTAACACAAAAGACATGTGAATGGGAATGTATTCAGTGCAATCTTACCTTATGGCTTGGATTCTCTTCTTCAGGCCTCTAGAACCGAGCCTCGAGTTCTCGAGGTTTTGAGCTTTCTTTTTCGTATGCGTTGTCCAATGATTGTGTCTTTTTCTCTATATTTGCGGAGGTCACTTCTTAGTTTATTGATTTGACATTCTTGTTCTTCCAATCTAATTTTTTGTGTCTTGCATTCACTAGTAGACAAGCCAAGAAGCTCATTTGCTAAGTGTTGTTGCAAGATTCCTCCCTCCGACTTTTGAGGTGTGCAGGTGTAAAAACCTCCCCTTCTGATCTTATAATTATTCCCCTCTCTGAAATAAAAGAAAGATCCTGTTTTACACTATTTTGGCCTAGAGAGAGAAAATGTCTAGAGGGAGGTAACTTAAAATTGAGATATTTTTGGATATAAAAACACTCCTAGTGTCTAAAATGGGTTCCCTTGAAACAAATATTCAAAAAGAAATTTCCAATGTGCAATTGGAATAAATTAAAATCAGGTAAAAAGGACCTTAGCCTAAGGGTCCAGATTTTCTGAAATTTTTGAATTAAGGTTCCTATGGACCAATTAGATTAATCCAAATGTAGGGAGGAGATAAATTGAAGAATAAAAGGCAATCCCCCAAAAAATGAGTAAATACTCACATAAGATGAAGAGTTGACTCAGGACAAGGTTATTAGTTAAAAAAGAAGAGATATTTAGAAGAAATGATGCATTTTTGACACCTCAGTGTGGGGGAATTCCCTCATGAAGGAGGTGCCTATTTTACATGTGTGGTTGAGTTTTAAACTCACAAATAATGAGATATTTTCATCTCTCCTCTCTCCTGCTTTAACTAGATCCAAAAAGTAAGCTAAACTAACCTAAAAGTGGTCAAAAATTGACCAAACTGATCTGGAAAATTCTAGAATCAGTTTGCTTGGTTAGAGGCTCACTTTTTCCTATAGATGAAGCCTCCCCCTTTGTAAATTGTTAATAGTGTTTTATGCACTGTTACTCTACTCCTCCCCAGAGCCAAAAATAGTGAATTTATTGATAATTCATTAGTTTTTGACCATTTCCTCTTCAAAAGAATTGGTGGCCACTCTTGTTGCAAACAAGAGTAGACCCCTCAAACCATTAAGCCAAAGGAAAGCTCACAAAAATTCATGTAAGCTAGAAATCCTACTTTTTCTTTATTCCATTTAATGGTTTTCTGATTTTCGTTTTCTTTAAAAGGAAAAATGATGCTATGCCTTGTTGGAAAGGCTTTCCCCCTATCTTCATTCTTGAATTCAGCCTTTCTTTATCCTAGATGTGTAATCAAATTGTTAGAATTAAACTTTTCATATTGTTTCTCTTTAAAAAGTGAAATTTGATTAGTTTAGAATGCTTTAAACCATTTGGGATAATTTCTAAGTAACTTGAAAATGAAAAAAATTAAAAAATGGTAAGCCATACAAAGGAGGTTATGGCAAAACTTTCTTAAATTTTGTGAAATAAGTTTTATCTTTTATTATTCAAAAAGAGTAATCCCCACCGCTTGTGTATTGTAAATGTTTTTTTTATCTATGTATAGAAAAATGCATATTAGAAATATTTTTATAATAAAAGTGTTAATTTCATTAGAATAAATTTCTATGCATAGAAAGAGGCATATTGGGAATATTTTGATTATAAAAGTGTTACTTTCATCAAAATTGATTTTTATGCATAAATAGATGCATAAAAGAATTTTATAATTATAAAAAAGTTACTTTCATTAAAAATCAATTTTTGCATAAATAGATGCATAAAAGTTTTTTTTTTATAAAAGCGTTACTTTCATCAAATTTTGATTTTATGCATAGAAATATGCATAAAGAAATTTATTTTTATTTCAAAAGAGTTATTCTCATCAATTTTGATTTTATGCATAGAAAGATGCATAAAGAAATTTAATTTATTTCAAAAGGGTTATTCTCATCAATTTTGATTTTATGCATAGAAAGATGCATAAAGAAATTTATTTTTATTTCAAAAGAGTTATTCTCATTAAAATTGAATTTATGCATAGAAAGAGGCATAAAAGATTCATTTTTATTTTGAAAGTGTTATTCTCCTTAAAATTGAATTTATGCATAAATAGATGCATAAACGGATTTTAATAAAAGTGTTATTTCCCACTGAAGTTGTTCTTATGCATAAATAGATGCGTAAAGAATATTCATATCAAAAATAGGAATTCTCTTACATTCTATAAATAAATGTGATAAGATGTGATATGAATCAGATAGATGAGAATGAATAGAGGATGGATGTGATGAGAATAGAAGTGATGAGAATGAAAGGTAAATAGATGTGATAAGATGGGATGCAAATCAGATAGATGGGATTGAATGGATGGATGGATGTGATGAGGATAGAAGTGATGAGAATGAGAGGTAAATAGATGTGATGAGATGGGATGCAAATCAGATAGATGGGAATGAATGGATGGATGGATGCGATAAGAATAGGAGTGACCAGAACGTGAGGTGAATAGATGTGATGAGATGTAATGCGAATTAAATAGATAGGAATGAATGGATGGATGGATGCGATAAGAATAGGAGTGACGAGAATGTGAGGTGAATAGATGTGATGAGATGTAATGCGAATCATATAGATGGGAATAAATGGATGGATGGATGCGATAAGAATAGGAGTGACGAGAATGTGAGGTGAATAGATGTGATGAGATGTAATGCGAATCAGATAGATGGGAATGAATTGATGGATGGATGCGATGAGAATAGGAGTGACGAGAATGTGAGGTGAATAGATGTGATGAGATGTAATGCGAATCAGATAGATGGGAAAGAATGGATGGATGGAAGTGATGAGATTAGAAGTGATAAGAATGAAAGGTAAATAGATGTGATGATATGTGATGCGAATCAGATAAATGTAAATGAATAGATGAGATGTGATGTCATGTGAATCAGGATGTAAATGAATGATATAGGATGTAAATGAATATGATAACATGTGAATCAAGATGTGAATGAATGTGATAACATGTGAATCGGGATGTGAATGAACGATAAGGGACGTGAATGAATGTGTTAGCATGTGAATCAGGATGTGAATGAATGAGATGTGATGTGAAATGGATGTGATAAGATGCAATGTAAACTAGATAGATGCTAATGTATGTGATAAGATGCAATGTAAGCTAGATAGATGCTAATGTATGTGAAGTGATGAGATGTATGGGTAGATGCAAGTAGATATGATCTGATGAGGATAAATGAGGAAATAAGTGATGAGATAGAAGAAGATGTGATTAGGTGAGGATGGGAATACTTATGAAATGAATGTGGATTGATGTGTGGATAATGTGGATTGGTGTGGATGATGTGGATGGATGTATGAATGGTATGGATTGACATGTGGATGATGTGGATGATGTGGATGTATGTATGGATGATATGGATTGATGTATGGGTAATGTGGATTGATGTGGATGGATGAGTGGATAATGTGGATTGATGTGGATGGATGTATGGATGATATGGATTGATGTGTGGGTAATCTGGATTGATGTGGATGGATGAGTGGATAATGTGGATTGATGTGGATGATGTGGATGGATGTATGGATGATGTGGATTGGTGTGGATGATGTGGATAAATGTATGGATGATGTGGATTGATGTGTGGATGATGCGATTGGATGTGATTTGATGTGGGAATGATGTGATGTGATGGGGATCGATGAAGAAGAAAAAATGTGGGAAGATGAGAAAAGATGGGGACTAATGTGAAAGAATGTGGAGTGATGAGAAAAAATGAAAATATTGTTGGAACTGTATTTGTATGTGAAGTCTATTTTTAAATGACTGTTTTATGTCAAGAATGCTGGGGAAGCATTCTGCCGGTCTTGTGAAGGAGGTCGTGGAGACCTATCTGTTAAAGTTGTAATTGCTGAGACGGAGAGTCAACGGAGGGCGTCTCGCGTAGCAAGGTCGATCGAGGTCTTGACCAGCCTCAGTTTGATTTAAATGGTGAGCTTTCGGTACAGTGGATAAGGGACCAAGGAAGCGGCCTATGGTGGCTGAAGCGCTAGGTGACTTGCGAAGGATCCCAGAGGATGCTAACCATAGATACCCACACGTACGTCGAGGAAGATATTGGAACAAGGAGTAAGAGTTATTTTCTGAATTCGAGCATGGATCTGGTTGGTTGACCTTGTTGGTCCAACGGATGAGTCCATGGCTCTTTTATATGGATCCGTACGTTGATCTTGCTGATCTTCAATGGAGATTCCATTTTGATATGTGAATATATTACCGGTTACTATGAGGTAAGAACTTTGGAAAAGGCCCCTGAGTGAACTGGTGGTGAGCATTCTGGTTACCAATGATGCCATCGGTACACCGATGAAGGAATGATTGGAAATAAGGATTCAACCAAAGATTTTGAGGATTGTGATCAGTGACAATGTTTTCATTAAATAATTGTTTTAAAGATAGCTGATGCTGAGAAAAAGGCAATTTCATATTGGGTGTGACTAGTTTTAAGTTTGCATGAATATCCAGCTTGGGGGCCTGGGAACACTTTTCCCTGGTACCCGGGATAAAACCTAACCAAATTCTTCATTGGATCCCATCACTACAAAGGTTGGGCGGTTGGCTAACCCACGGGACTGGATGGGGTTAGGCTGGACTGATGGATCCTTAAATTGAGACTCAATTCTGTTATAGTACGATAGATGAAGTAAATCCCGGATAAAAATTATTCTATGGAAAAGAATCAACGGCTGTGCCTCTCAATGAGGAAACAAACGTTGGTCTCTATGATAAATGTGAACGAATAGATGAGATGTGATGTCATGTGAATCAGGATGTAAATGAACGAATAGATGTGATGTCATGTGAATCAGGATGTAAATGAATATGATAACATGTGAATCGGGATGTGAATGAATGTGATAACATGTGAATCGGGATGTGAATGAACAATAAGGAACGTGAATGAATGTGCTAGCATGTGAATGGGGATGTAAATGAATGAGATGTGATAAGATGCGATGTAAAATTGATAGATGTTAATGTATGTGAAGTGATGAGATGTATGGGTAGATGTAAGTAGATGTGATCTGATGAGGATAAATGAGAAAATAAGTGATGAGATAGAAAAAGATGTGATTAGGTGAGAATGGGAATACTTATGAAATGAATGTGGATTGATGTGTGGATAATGTGGATTGGTGTGGATGATATGGATGGATGTATGGATGATATGGATTGACGTGTGGATGATGTGGATGTATGTATGGATGATATGGATTGATGTGTGGGTAATGTGGATTGATGTGGATGGATGAGTGGATAATGTGTGGATTGATGTGGATGATGTGGATGGATGTATGGATGATATGGATTGATGTGTGGGTAATGTGGATTGATGTGTGGGTAATATGGATTGATGTGTGGGTAATGTGGATTGATGTGGATGGATGAGTGGATAATGTGGATTGATGTGGATGGATGAGTGGATGATGTGGATGGATGTATGGATGATGTGGATTGGTGTAGATGATGTGGATTGGTGTAGATGATGTGGATGGATGTATGGATGATGTGGATTGATATGTGGATGTGATTTGATGTGGGAATGATGTGATGTGATAGGGATCGATGAAGAAAAAAAAATTGTGGGAAGATGAGAAAAGATGGGGACTAATGTGAAAGGATGTGGAGTGATGAGAAAAAATGAAAATATTGTTGGAACTGTATTTGTATGTGAAATCTATTTTTAAATGACTGTTTTATGTCAAGAATGCTGGGAAAGCATTCTGACCGTCTTGTGAAGGAGGTCATGGAGACCTATGTGTTAAAGTTGCAACTACTGATGGAGAGTCAACGGAGGGCGTCTCACGTAGCAAGGTCGGTCGAGGTCTTGACCAGCCTCGGTTTGATTTAAATGGTGAGCTTTCGGTACAGTGGATGAGGGACCAAGGAAGCGGCCTATGAGTGAAGCGCTAGGTGACTTGCAAAGGATCCTAGAGGGTGCTGACCATATGGTGCTCGGGCTTTGGGTCACCAAAGATACCCACACATACGTCGGGGAAGATATTGGAACAAGGAGTAAGAGTTGTTTCTGAATTCGAGCATGGATCTGGTTGGTTGACCTTGCTAGTCCTCAACGGATGAGTCCATGGCTCTTTTATATGGATCCGTTGGTTGCTGATCTTCAACGGAGACTCCATTTTGATATGTGAATATATTGCCGGTTACTATGAGCTAGGAACTTTCGAAAAGGAGGCCCCTGAGTGAACTGGTGGTGAGCGTTCTGGTTGCCAATGATGCCATCTGTACACCGATGAAGGAATGATTGGAAATAAGGATTCAACCGTAGATTTTGAGGATTGTGATCAGTGACAATGTTTTCATTAAATGATTGTTTTAAAGATAGCTGATGCTGAGAAAAAGGCAATTTCATATTGGGTGTGTAAGTGGTGTGACTAGTTTTAAGTTTGTATGAATATCTAGCTAGGGGGCTTGGGAACTCTTTTCCCTGGTACCCGGGACAAAACCTAACCAAATTCTTCATTGGATCCCATCACTACAAAGGTTTGGCTAACCCACAGTACTGGATGGGGTGATGGATCCTGAAATTGAGACTCAATTCTATTTTGGTACGATAGATGAAGTAAGTCCCGAACAAAAATTGTTCTATAGACAAGAATCAACGGTTGTGCCTCTCAATGAGGAAAAAAAACGTTGGTCTCTATGATCCAAGTGCAATCTTTTCCCTGATTTGATTTGGGACCTACGGGTTTGGTCAGATCAGTTCAGTTAGTTAAGGCTTTTGACTACGTTAGAGAAAAGTTATCTTGGAGGCATCGCTCGTGCTTTCCGGGGGCAAGGGAAGTTTTTCCGAGATCAGTTTTGGAAGAACCGATGGATTAGCCTCTTGTCCAGGTATCCGTAGGCGAGGCCCCGAGTGTGAGACCCTGCCCCATGCAAGAAGTGCTACTTCCGCTACTACTAGAACCCCCTCAACTCATTGTACGATGGGGATAAGGACCTCTCACAGCTGGTATCAGAGCAAATTAGCTAATGAGGATCAACCGAGAAGCCAAAAATGTCAAAAATTTATGAAGAAGCAGTAAAAGGTTGTAATTGTGTGAAAAAATTCATACGAATTGATATTCAAACTGAAATTCGTAAGTTGGTAATTAGGTCTTCAGATGGAAGTACCGCAATTGTATGGAATCCCTGACTTGCTTGAGGCCTAGACATGATGGTATTTACCTTATAGTTCCAAGGACCGTGACTACCCGTATATACTGAGGGTATAACTGAAGGACCGTGACTACCCGTATATACCGAGGGTATAACTGAAGCTCTTTACAGGCAGTATGTACGAGTAAATCTAAGACTTGAAATTATAAGCATTAATACTATCCACATGATGAATTCGAATGTGGTTCATATGATTTTAAATTTTGGTTAAGAACTGATGAGTTGAATTGGATTCTGATTGAAAAATGAAGATTTAAGTCAATATTAGGTAATTTGGGAAAAATCTCACATTTTGGGAATCAATTACTCCATATAGTTTTGGACATATCTTAAACATACTAACTCCAAATTTGTCGGAGATCATAGATTTAGATTCTACTCTTCATCTTTCCGATGATATGTCACATGAGGGGGTTTTGACAAACTTTTGGACAAGTTCACCATGCTCCCATTTTTCAAATGGGAATGGGATTTTTTCCAAATTATCTAATATGGTATTATTCTTGAATTTTGGTTGAAATGTAATAAACTAAGCAAAACCACAATGAAGATGAATGGGACGAGTCCTTGTGGTGATGATGTTCGTAGTAGCTGGAATGACGTTAATGACTTCAGCAAATCACTATGAGATTAGTGGATTGTGCTATGGCAGATTGCTGCTGTTAACACTTGACCTACTAGATCAAGTTAAGGGATGTCAAATTAAAAATCTATATAATTGAAAATTTCCATGAAGGACTGTTCAGATAGAAAATTCGGTCTAATGGACCATTATTGTGATAAGGATTTTCATGATACGATCTAAGTGAATTATTATCTAATGATGAGTTTTATATAAGGGATCTTTATCCCATGATTCTGTTGGGTTCACCAGACTATAAGGAACCAGAGAATCAGTTGGATCTTAAGGAAAAGAGTTCTCCTCTAATTTTGCGAGATGAGGACATCTCGCGTTTTTTAAGTGGGGTAGGATGTAAGATTCCTCCCTTCGACTTTTGAGGTGTGCAGGTGTAAAAACCTCCCCTTTTGATCTTATAATTATTCCCCTCTCTGAAATAAAAGAAAGATCCTGTTTTACCCTGTTTTGACCTAGAGAGAGAAAATATCTAGAGGGAGGTAATTAAAAATTGAGATATTTTTGGATATAAAAATCCTCCTAGTGTCTAAAATGGGTTCCCGTGAAATAGATATTCAAAAAGAAATTTCCAATGTGCAATTGAAAATAAATTGAAATCAGGTAAAAAGGACCTTAGCCTAAGGGTCCAGATTTTTTATAATTTTTGAATTAAGGTTCCTATGGACCAATTAGATTAATCCAAATGTAGGGCGGAGATAAATTGAACAATAAAAGGCAATCCCCCAAAAAATGAGTAAATACTCACATAAGATGAAGAGTAGACTAAGAACAAGGTTATTAGTTAAAAAAGAAGAGATATTTAGAAGAAATGATGCATTTTTGACACCTCAGTGTGTGGGGGAATTACCCTCATGAAGGAGGCACCTATTTTACATGTGTGGTTGAGTTTTAAACTCACAAATAATGAGATATTTTCATCTCTCCTCTCTCTTGCTTCAACTAGATCCAAAAAGTAAGCTAAAGTGACCTAAAAATGGTCAAAAATTGACCAAATTGATTTGGAAACTTCTAGAATCAGTTTGCTTGGTTAGAGGCTCACTTTTTCTTATAAATGAAGCCTCCCCCTTTGTAAATAGTTAATAGTGTTTTATGCACTGTTACTCTACTCCTCTCCCTAGAGCCAAAAACACTGAATTTATTGATAATTCATTAGTTTTTGACCATTTCCTCTTGAAAAGAATTGGTGGCCACTCTTGTTGCAAACAAGAGTAAATCCCTCAAACCATCAAGCCAAAGGAAAGCTCACAAAAATTCATGTAAGCTAGAAATCCTACTTTTTCTTTATTCTATTTAATGGTTTTCTCATTTTTGTTTTCTTTAAAATGAAAAATGATGCTATGCCTTGTTGGAAAGGCTTTCCCCCTCTCTTCATTCTTGAACTCAGCCTTTCTTTTTCCTAGATGTGTAATCAAATTGTTACAACTAAACTTTTCATATTGTTTCTCTTTAAAAAGCGAATTTTGATTAGTTTAGAATGCTTTAAACCATTTGGGATAATTTCTAAGTAACTTGAAAATGAAAAAATTTGAAAAATGGTCAGCCATACAAAGGAGGTTATGGCAAAATTTTCTTAAATTTTGTGAAATAAGTTTTATCTTTTATTATTCAAAAAGAGTACTCCCCATCGCTTGTGTATTGTAAAAGTGTTATTTTTGTTCTATGCATAGAAAAATGTATATTAGAAATATTTTTATAATAAAAGTGTTATTTTCATTAGAATTAATTTCTATGCATAGAAAGATGCATATTGGAAATATTTTGATTATAAAAGTGTTACTTTCATCAAAATTGATTTTTATGCATAAATAGATGCATAAAAGAATTTTTTTATTATAAAAGTATTACTTTCATTAAATTTGAATTTATGCATGAATAGATGCATAAAAGGATTTTTTTTTATAAAAGCGTTACTTTCATCAAATTTTGATTTTATGCATAGAAAGATACATAAGAAATTTTTTTTAATTTCAAAAGAGTTATTCTCATCAATTTTGATTTTATGCATAGAAAGATGCATAAAGAAATTTATTTTTATTTCAAAAGAGTTATTCTCATCAATTTTGATTTTATGCATAGAAAGATGCATAAAAGATTTATTTTTATTTCGAAAGTGTTATTCTCCTTAAAATTGAATTTATGTATAAATAGATGCATAAACGAATTTTTATAAAAGTGTTATTTTCCACTGAAGTTGTTCTTATGCATAAATAGATGCGTAAAGAATCTTTATATCAAAAATAAGAATTCTCTTACATTCTATAAATAAATGTGATAAGATGTGATATGAATCAGATAGATGAGAATGAATAGAGGATGGATGTGATGAGAATAGAAGTGATGAGAATGAAAGGTAAATAGATGTGATAAGATGGGATGCGAAACAGATAGATGGGAATGAATGGATGGATGGATGTGATGAGGATAGAAGTGATGAGAATGAGAGATAAATAGATGTGATGAGATGGGATGCGAATTAGATAGATGGGAATGGATGGATGGATGGATGCGATGAGAATAGGAGTGACGAGAATGTGAGGTGAATAGATGTGATGAGATGTAATGCGAATCAGATAGATGGGAATGAATGGATGGATGGATGCGATGAGAATAGGAGTGACGAGAATGTGAGGTGAATAGATGTGATGAGATGTAATGTGAATCAGATAGATGGGAATGAATGGATAGATCGATGCGATGAGAATAGGAGTGACGAGATGTGAGGTGAATAGATGTGATGAGATGTAATGCGAATCAGATAGATGGGAAAGAATGGATGGATGGAAGTGATGAGAATAGAAGTGATGAGATTGAAAGGTAAATAGATGTGATGATATGTGATGCGAATCAGATAAATATAAATGAATAGATGTGATGTGATGTCATGTGAATCAGGATATAAATGAATGATATAGGATGTGAATGAATGTGATAACTATTGAGAGATGTAATCGCAGTGTTGTGTATGTGGGAAAGCACCCTAGAGGTGCAAGATATTGTGGTAAGATAGGAATGCCACATGTAATATTGTATGGTGTGTGAGTGTTGACCAAAAGAGTGGAAAAGGGAGTGCCACATGGATGATGACATGTAAAGTGGGATAAGGCTAGAAAGCCTATATCATTGTATGGTTCATTGTGATATGCAAGTGAATAGAATTGAGTGTTGAGTGTGCAATCTCTCTCTCTCTCATGGAGTTTTTAGTGTGGTTTAATCCACCTTAATTATATTGCTTAATCTGTGTTTATCACCGTGATCAATCCCATTTGTAGATTGTTAACATGAAACAAAGCCGTGGATGATTTTTTTTACATTGGGTCCGTTGTCTAGCCTCGGCCAAAATGATTGTATTTGTTTTCACCCATGGTATGAGGATAACCATGCCCGAGCTCACCGAGAAGATCAAAATGGTTGTTATGATGTGTTCATGAGCGATGCATGTGTGAGGTGCATACGCATGGGTTGGTTCCTACCTGAACTTCTATGTTCAAATCGGACTCAGTGGTTCCGCTGTGAGCGAGTCAGCTCAAAATGGACTAGGTGTCTAAGATGGTAGACACAGGCACACATGTTTGGTTGATGGACACTCCAATGTATCATTGAGGGGGAGTGTTGAGAAGTAGCGATTGCGTTTGTGCAATGCTACATTGATATGGGTGATGGATGATAAGTGAGTTGTGGAACACCTCGATTAAGAGGGGGTATTGAGAGATGTAATCGCGGTGTTGTGTATGTGGGAAAGCACCCTAGAGGTGCAAGATATTGTGGTAAGATAGGAATGCCACATGTAATATTGTATGGTGTGTGAGTGTTGACCAAAAGAGTGGAAAAGGGAGTGCCACATGGATCATGACATGTAAAGTGGGATAAGGCTAGAAAGCCTATATCATTGTATGGTTCATTGTGATATGCAAGTGAATAGAATTGAGTGTTGAGTGTGCAATCTCTCTCTCTCTCATGGAGTTTTTAGTGTGGTTTAATCCACTTAATTATATTTCTTAATCTATGTTTATCACCGTGATCAATCCCATTTGTAGATTGTTAACAATAACATGTGAATCGGGATGTGAATGAATGTGATAACATGTGAATCGGGATGTGAATGAATGATAAGGGACATGAATGAATGTGTTAGCATGTGAATCGGGATGTGAATGAATGAGATGTGATGTGATAAGATGCGATGTAAACTAGATAGATGTTAATGTATGTGAAGTGATGAGATGTATGGGTAGATGCAAGTAGATGTGATCTGATGAGGATAAATGAGGAAATAAGTGATGAGATAGAAAAAGATGTGATTAGGTGAGAATGGGAATACTTATGAAATGAATGTGGATTGATGTGGATTGGTGTTGTGGATAATGTGGATTGGTGTTGATGATGTGGATGGATGTATGGATGATATGGATTGACGTGTGGATGTATGTATGGATGATATGGATTGATGTGTGGGTAATGTGGATTGATGTGGATGGATGAGTGGATAATGTGGATGATGTGGATGGATGTATGGAGATGATATGGATTGATGTGTGGGTAATGTGGATTGATGTGGATGGATGAGTGGATAATGTGGATTGATGTGGACGATGTGGATGGATGTATGGATGATGTGGATTGGTGTGGATGATGTGGATGGATGTATGGATGATGTGGATTGATGTGTGGATGATGCGATTGGATGTGATTTGATGTGGGAATGATGTGAAGTCATAGGGATCGATGAAGAAAAAAAAATTTGTGAGAAGATGAGAAAAGATGGGGACTAATGTGAAAGGATGTGGGGTGATGAGAAAAAATGAAAATATTGTTGGAACTGTATTTGTATATGAAATCTATTTTTAAATGATTGTTTTATGTCAAGAATGCTGGTGGGGAGGCATTCTGACGGTCTTGTGAATGAGGTCGTGAGACCTATCTGTTAAAGTTGCAACTGCTGATGGAGAGTCAACAGAGGACGTCTCGCATGTAGCAAGGTTGGCCGAGGTCTTGACCAGCCTCGGTTTGATTTAAATGGTGAGCTTCTGGTGTACAGTGGATGAGGGACAAGGGAAGCGGCCTATGAGTGAAGCGCTAGGTGACCTACGAAGGATCCTAGAGGGTGCTGACCATACGGTGCTCGGGCTCTGGGTCGCCGAAGATACCTACACGTACGTCGGGGAAGATATTGGAACAAGGAGTAAGAGTTGTTTTCAGAATTTGGGCATGGATCTGGTTGGTTGACCTTGCTGGTCCTTAACGGATGAGTCCATGGATCTTTTATATGGATCCGTTGGTTGATCTTGCTGATCTTCAACAGAGCATTAGGAACTCAATGGAGTCTTTTTGGGCCCTTTTATTTGCCATTGCCTAATGGAGGTGATTAGACAAATAGGGAGATTACATGTGGACTGAAACCATTGGTTTGTAAGAGCCTAGAAGGTAGTGGTCAAACTTAGAATAATAGGCTAAATAGGCTCTTTTTTAATTTTTAAAATCACCTAAAACTCAAAAAATTTATACATATATGAATTTTTCCTCTATTTTTTATAGAAAAGGATAGCTGCAGCCATCATTAAGTAAGGTCTCTAAAGTGATAGAGGCCCAAAAACGAGCTCCCATCATTATCTTGCATTCAATGCACATTCCCCTTCACTTTCCACTATCCCTCTCTCCCATCTTCCCTCCAAAACGCTCTCTCTTCCCCCTTTCTCATAGTAGGGCGTTTTTCACTCTCTAGACTACTTCTTTTAGCTATCTACCTCTTGATCTACCTCTCTCTTCACTCACAAACCTAGATCTATAGCTATGGAAGCTTGATCTGCAACCTCCTCTCAAAAGCTATGGAAGTTTGATCCTCACTTACATTTCCTTACTTCATCCTTCTACCTTGTCCAACCTCCTTTTACAGAGTGTAACAGCAGAGCCAAGCTATGGAAGCTTGATCTGCAACCTCCTCTCAGAAGCTATGGAAGTTTGATCCTCACTTACATTTCCTTACTTCATCCTTCTACCTTGTCCAACCTCCTTTTACAAAGTGTAACAGCAGAGCCAAGCTATGGAAGCTTGAGTTGCAAATGCTTCGGCTCTTATAATCTTACTCATTGTCTCCTCTCACCCCCTCTAATATCCTCTTTCAAAGTGCAGTAATAGCACAGCCAAGCCCTTGGAACTTACTCTACAACTCCTTCTCTTATGTACATCTCCCTAGTCTAAGTTTTTTCCTCACCATTCTATTTTCCTTTGCCATCAAGGTTTATAATCTCCCTAATATATACATCTGATGTCTTCTTCTAAAGCTCGAAGGCCTCTGATCAGTATTCAATCTCTCTCTTGTAGCAGTGGTCAAGATGAGGATGGGCACTGGAACATCAAACAGTACGAGAAGTGGAATTGGAGTACGATGCAGCCTAGTACAAGAGGAACCCACAAGGTGTCAAAGCGATACATTGATATACAAATTCACCATTGGAAAGGGCGGATATTGGAGATCAAACAAGATCGTGATGGAAAAAAGCTAGCCAAGGTCCAACACTAGCAGACCATGACCAATGTCAACGATTTCCTACAAATTGTAAGTCATTTCACCACTTTATATTCTTGTTTTTAAATAAATTGTGTGCTAATAATGGTATACTGAGCACTGCTTTGATTGTTCTTGGGTTCCTCTGCGTAGATATTTTTCCCTCAAACTATAGTGAGTGGGAGCCTATGGAGGCAATTTCAGGAACCTTTGAAGCATACCATGTGGAGCTTGGTAGTTTAATCTTTGGAGGGTGTCCAGCTGCACAACTTCTTGCACGAAACATCTTCTTCTATGACGATACATATGTGGTTCCCATGACAGCAAATGGTACTGGGAAATTAGTTCCAGAACCTACACCAACTCTCACATCTATTGAATGGCCAATTCCAGACAATGCTTCAGTGGCCATGGCTTGTTTGCAGATCGAAAGCAAGGTGCAAAATGCTATGAAGTGCACATATGGATCTCACAAAGCAACCATAACCTGCTTCATACCTCTACACCTCTTTGTGTACCTGTTCCATACAAGTGACACACATCGCACCCCAACTTTATGGATTACAAAGGGGGAGAGAGCTCTCACTTGTTTCTTATCACCTGCATGGGATAAAAAAGTTGTTCAACACAATGGAGACACCATCAGATGCGGAGTAATAGTTGAGAAGGTTGTGATGCGCTACCATATTGCCAAGCAACAGTTGTCCATTGCGTTTCCTTACAGGCGATGGAAGCTTACAAATGGAGAATGGGAGGCATTAGACTCCGACACAAGCTCTACAGAACAGGGTGTGCTACATATATCCATGCAAGGTGGGGATGTAGAAGATGTTGCTGTGAATGATGACTGGTCCCTTGCCAACTTACGTGACTACTTAGTTCTTCGATTCCCACTGAGTGGTGATTTTGCTTTGATAATCAATGGAAGAGTAGTGTGCAAAAGGCAGGAACGATCTTTTCTTTGTAGAGAAATTACTTTCCCTGGCTGTGTAGCTATCAAACAACCACTGGATATGTAATCTTGGATTGAAGTAAATACAATTTTAATTTTTTTGCCTCACTGTCTTATTAAGGTTTTTCAATTGTCTTGTGCAAGTTTTATTTTTTTGTGATAGTGTAAGGTTGGTCACACAAGCATCTGTGGCTTGAGCCACTAGTAAATTAGAAATGACCTTGTGTGATGGAAGGATATGTTCTTGCTTTCGCATACCATTTTTTTAAATTTTTTTTGTATTTAAAAATTTTATAACAAGGTCGCCCATTTATAAACGATACTTTACTCATTTTCATCACAATTACCGTTCTCTCCTAACACTTGCTCTCAATTTCGCACACCTTTCTGTATCACACACTCTCTCTTTCTTGCAATCACTCATAGTCATGGCACCTCTACTTGACGCACTTATTGCACAGCTAGGAAAGCTTGAGCTACTTCATAGGGTTGACAAGATCGTCCCTATGTTTGAGGGAGCAATTGATGTGCGTGCAACAATGCATCTACACGCGGATGCTTTTACAGATGTCAATTAGTATATGGATCAACACATCAGCACGTACTCCATCATGTTTGAGGGTGATGAGGGCCTATGGGTTCCGGTTGACCTCATCAACATATTCAGGGAAGACAAGAATTTTAGATTTCGCCTATCAAGGTTTTTAAAATCCCTCACAGAAAAGGACTACAGGAATGAGGAGGAAGACTTGCTCTTGGATCTACAAATGGGCAACATCGGCACTTCTTTCATGAGCTGGGACATGGTTTTGGTCCTTCTGTTACAAGAGGGTGTGGCGAAAGAACGTGGCAAGGAAAAAGAAAAGGGCAAAGCAAAGCTAATGGAGCAGGTCCAAGAGGCCCATGCTGAGGAAGAGAATGTTACAGAACAGTGGGAGGCCTCAATGGCATTGGTGACTCTACAAGAGAATGTCCCCGAGGAGGTTCCGGACCTACTTCTAGAGGGCGATGAAGTACTTGAGGAGGTTCCGGACCTTGTTGTCATGTCTTTGCATCCAATCATTATTGATGGGAAAGAATTTTTGTTTCTGGATGACATGGCCAAGACACTCGGGTTTCGCGAGGATGAGGCACTATCTATTATTGCCATGAATGCTAGGGGTTAAGATAAAGGGAAAGTGAAAATCTCTTTTGAAGATGACAACCTCACAAAAGCACTTGCATACGATATTGGTAGCAGTTCCTTGGAAGATGTAGTGGCCAAAGCGCTCGTTGAAATAAAGCAAGACGTGCAATTCTATGAGAGCGTAGCTGCCTTTGAACCACACATGCCCTTGATTGCTGGCGATGCTCAAGACCAAGGAAGCATAAACTTGACAAATGAGCAACTAGTTGCAAGTGACGATGCAACTGAGGTATGTCCTAACTTCTTAGTTGTAAAGCAAATTATTTTTAGTTGTATCATTTCATGCTTCCTAACTTCTATATTGACATGTTGATAGACTGCTTTTGAAGTGGACAAGTTTGCTATGCGCATAGGAGGAACGCAGCCAAAGTCAGAGGGTCGAGATGCATCTCTTTGGCACTACATACCTGCCCTCAGAGCCGACATAGTGCGGGTTTTTCATTTAGACTATTCAGAGATCGCCTATACCAAGCTCCTAAAATGTAAAGCACTTAGTGTAGTCTTGTCGGAGGACCCCTTAGCCTCAAACATAAATAAATGTATTTTGGTAGCTAGGGAAGCTGCCTTGTATTGCTTTACGGGCAAGCATCCCGGCTCAGTTTTAAGCCATTGTGCCCTTTCTCAGGCTCGAGGAATCAACAAGCCGAGTGATATATTCCAAGGCTTAGGCCAGAAACCAACCTCTAGAACTCTCTCTCCTGAGCTCTTCCAAGAGCTTATTAAAAAGATGTAATGCAAACTTCTCTTCCAAGTTTAATAATTTTTTTTTGTTGTGCATTGTAAGTTGTGATTTTTCTTGGCGTACTTGTGATATACCATTTCAAGCCTCGCAATTTCAAGCTTTTGTTCATGTGTTAATAGAAAATATTGTTTAGGATTCATTTTAAATGTGATCGTGATTAAAAAAAGTATTCGGGATTGGGTTAGAGCGGTACGAAAAAATGTTGTATTTATAGATGTATGCACACTCACATATATGTATATATATGTACATATATGTATATATATATACACATATATATATGTGTGTGTGTGTGTGCGCGCATATATATATATACATATATATATGTGTGTGTGTGTGTGTGTGTGTGTGTGTGTGTGTGTACCTATATATATATATATATATATAAGATATATATATATATAATATATATATATATAAGACATATAAGATATGATAAGATTTTGGGGCTATTATAAGATATATATATATAATATCTTATATAAATATATAAGATTTTGGGGCTATTAGGGCACCTAAAGGGCCCTATAGGCATCCCAAGACCAAAAAAATATATCAAAAAATTTAAAAAAATAGCCATGTGCGCTACGGCACGAAAATCTGCATTTTGACAGGCTGGTCAAACAGGTGATTACCGCGCCGTAGCGCACATGGCATTTTTTTTATTTTTATTTTTTGATTTTTTTTGGTCTTGTGAGGCTCATAAGGCCCTCAATAAGGGTCTCTAGGTGACTTTATAGACTCTACCTTTTTTGTATATATATAT
The DNA here is from genome assembly GCF_041138505.1 of Cibotium barometz. Lineage (NCBI taxonomy): Eukaryota > Viridiplantae > Streptophyta > Polypodiopsida > Cyatheales > Cibotiaceae > Cibotium > Cibotium barometz. Next base: position 11,666,740 of record NC_141094.1, on the reverse strand, counting down.
GTGTGTGTGTGTGTGTGTGTGTGTGTGTGTATAGATATATATATATATATATATGTGTATATATATATATGTGTGTGAGTGTGTGTGTGTGTGCGTGTGTGTGTGTGTGTGTTTTCCTATGTGTATAGTGCTTTTATATTTTTTTTAATGAAATGTTCATTGGCACTGAGCATACAAAAAAAATTAGACTCAATAAAGAATTTAACACAACTCAAAAAGCTTCCATTAATGTTTGAAAATGTTACAAAGGATTTTGGGAACATTACAAAAGTTTGTAGGGAGAATTACAAAGTGGGTTAGCCTATTGAGGTGAAAGGCTATGCTCTAAACGTAGGCGTAGGGCTAGGGCCATATCTGCAGGCTTCAAAGTGACTCTCTTGGCATGTACCATACACAGCACTGAGTCTTCAAAAACGGAAACTATAATATCTTTAGCAGCTTCTTGAAGAGCTTCAAGAGCAGTGTCTGTATGCGGTGGTCAACCCTGTCAGTAAATTTTTCCATTGTTTCTCTCACCAGTCTCGAGAGAATGGTGCCTTGGGGATGAGAAGATCTGTGCTTTTCTGATATTTCCTAATCTCTCACAGCGCGACTGTCCCTGGCCTCCATTTTCTCTTCTTCTTTGTAACCGGTGGAGGCAGTGGTGGTCTTTGATTCTCCCACAGTGGTTGTTCAGACCTGAACTTCTTTTTCTTTTGTGCACGCTCTTCCTCTTCTAGCTGGTCTCAAAACTTGCCCTCCATTCTTTTGCCACACGTCTTGACTGGACGTCTGGATGTTGTGGCTGCTTGCGGCTGTGCTTGGCTTGCCCTCCTTGTGTCCTCTTTGGGCTGCTGTCTCTTTTGCATTTCTTTCTCCCAAGCCGCCCTCACAAGAGCAAACTCTTTGTCAATGGTATCTTTCATGATGCCATAGGACAAGAGCTCGACCTCCCTGTTCTGTAGGATAACCTCTAGCTGCTCTAGGGTGTCGGCCTCAATAACAATCTTGGGTGGTTGCCCTTAACCTTCCTCGGCTTCTTTTCGATGTCGCTCTTCTTCCGCTTCTCTACTACGCTCTGCTTCTTCAGCTTCCTTCCTGTGCTGCGCTTCTTCGGCCTCCTTCCTGCGCTCTTCTTCTCTCATCTCCTTTGCCTCTTGCTCTGTTACTATAGGTAGATTTGTCCTTTTTGCTGTAGCAGGTAGTGGGCCGAGTTGATCGAAAAACCGCTCGTGTTGCTCCTGTTCTTCTGGCATGGCCTAGGTATGTACGTGTGCGAGAGATAGTGGGAGAGCAAGAGAGAGTAGAGCACAAAGAAGAAAATGAAATGTGGTGGTTATAAATGAAAAATGACTTAAATATGTCTATAAATATATTTTTTAAAACTTTTAGAAAATTTAAAAACACAAAAAGATTATAATCAGAGAGTTTAAGCCCATGAGGAACCACACGGACGCTTGCTTGCTACCCACTGTCGTAGTCTCTCCCTCCCTAGCATTTGATCGGTTGTATCCTTCAATTCTTCTTGCATTAACAGTTTTCATTATTTGATGCCTAAGAGATAAATCCGCAAGATTTTTACCTTTTTTTGCCAACCTGAATGCGATAGAACCAGTTGAACATTTCATGGAGTGCATTACTCTTGACTTTTCCCCATCACCATGGCATGTGCCCTTACAATACACGGCCTTTGCTTGGTAATGTGATTTCTCCATGCCTTGATTTCTCCATGCCTTGATTGCTCCAAAGTGCTAAAGAGCCATATCTATCGAGAAAGTATGGCCCATGTGCATACAATATATGCTGCATAGAAAATTACAAAAAGTCAACAAACAGTATGAAGAACATACTACAAGGACACAAGAAATATAACATTACCATGTAGTGAGAGTAATGTGTGTTTCTCCCCATGCCTCGACCATTTCTTCTGTAAATCTATAAGTGGCTTGTTTAAGTGCCTCAATACCATGGTCATCCAGGTGAGGTCACTCTAGAAGATACAACCATTTTATCACACGCCTCCCATACACGTGCACGTTTTAGGCCAAGCCTGGCATCATTTCCTCGATATGTTGTAACATCACATATCTTCTTCCAAATTTCAAAGTTAGTGTGGCTATGAGAACCCAAGTGGTTTGATAGCAAGTGTCTTGCCTTTGATCCACCCATGCAAATTTTATTAGGGTTGTCTTGTGTAGGGTTTGATTTTCTGTCCTTTGTCAATACCACTGCTCCAGCATGTAGTCCAATAGAGGAAAGTACACCCTCTAGTGCACTACAGTGCACGTATTGAATCTTCTCGTCGATCTTCGGGCTCCATGTTCCAGACATAGTTTATGTGGAGCATCAATAGCTTATTCGAAATCCTGAGTCTTGCATGTAATGTGCACACATGCACTGCACTTGACATAGTGGAATGTCCAAGATTGGGTTCCAAGCATTGTCCTCCTGGTCACAACTAAGTGGCTTGCTCTGGTCACAACTTAATATGCCATTATGCCATACCTTTGATCCTTTCCTCTGTTCAGCATAAAAAATGATTGCTTTTTTTGCACCCACCTGTTTTTTACTTTTGCCTTTGCTAGGTTGTTTCCCTTTTACTCTTGAGTCTACTGCTGTCTTGGAATGACAACAGTAAACACATGAGAATATAGTATTCGCACCTGCTTTACAACCCAACATACACTTTAAGGTTTTTTGATCGCCACCCAAGTGCCATTCAACGTTAAAGCAGCCTATCCCGGGAACATCAAGCTTTTGACCATTGACCTGACAAGAGACGACATGTTGAATGCCAGACCGTTCAAAATACCACCTCAAGGTATCATGGTTCTCTTTTGGGAGGACCCATGCTGCTTGCCACCAGATGTTCTTCTCTGATTGAATGCCGTAGTAGTCTTTCTTATGCCCTTGACCCCTATTATTACTGTCTTGACTTGCATCCAACTCTTGGGTCTCTAAAGGCTTTCCTCTGAGTGCTCGGCTCATCAAGGTTAAACTAACATGCTCCAGTCTTTGACCTTTAACCACTTGACATTCATCTAGCTTCAAGATAAACACCGCATTTCCACCTATCTCTTCAAGTGTGAGGCCATAGTACTGAATCATTGCTTTTTGTAGCACTTCCATGTCAATGTAGACATTGTTATATGCATTGTATTCAAAGGGTTTGTTTGTTGGCATTGGCATAATATCCTCCACCCACTTATACCCATTAAACATGGATGCAATATCACCATTAGCACACTTCTTTGCCATCTGCTGTAAGCTATAAAGTGTTGGAAGCAAGGATTGTGTAACTCCCTTTGCTCGCAACCCTAAAGTGATTGACCTGTACATTGCTCTATAACCTTTCTGGCTAATACCTGCTGAGTCACATATATCAAGCATCTCTTTGGGTGTGACAATTTCTTTGATTTCCTTCAAGAAATGTCGACAAAGGGTCTCCCGCAGCTTATCATTACCAGAACCTGTTATCATTTCCATGATATCCTTCTCCTGAAGGACATATTGAAGAAGGGAGACATTAACATTGTCCTCAGCGTTGTTACATCCTAGTATAGCTGTTGCACATGCCCTACAATCGCAAGAGTCACCCATGAGAGATGCTTTATTCATTAATTGCTTCTCAAAGTTGCTATAATTCCTACAAAAATTTTTACTTGGTTGTTTGAATACGCCTCTTGCATGCGCCTGCTGTCTTAGAAAGTAACCCAACAGCTTTACGTTTTCTTTGCCTTGCGTGATATCCAATGGGAAGGTGAGTGAAATGGTGAACATGACGTCGAAGATTACGAGTGGAGTGTTGAAGACGAACATAATTATCGGTAAATTGATTTATTGTGCACACACGATCCGCTAAATTATTCTTCTGCACCTCAAGCTCCTCTGAGAGCTCTTTAATCCTCTGCATCAAACTATTGATCTACTTAGTCGACGCCGTTTGAAGCTGGTCGAAGGCAAATTGTGTTTGCCTCTTTCGAGCTGCCTCATCTAGCCATAACATGTGTAATCTCCTACAATAGCCAAGAAGCCCATTGAAACCATCACCAACAAACTTTAAAAAACTTGTAATGCTTTTAAATGGTGGAGGGGCACCAGATATTGGATCTGGTGGATAAAGATTTCTATCAATCCAAAGATCAATGGCCTTTGCTCCTTGCATTCGAAGCTGATCGTATGAAATATTGGGTGCAATATGCCTACTGCGTAGGATTGCGTATTCTGTCTCCAAATCAACCTGAAGGCGGATCTTAGAAGGCTTATTGGTGATGTCTTGTAGTGCCATCTACAAGAAAGTAGGCTTGTAAGCTTGGGTTGAATAGGAGTGGAAGGAGCAGGATATGGAATCAAAAAATAATGGGAAGAATGGAGATGAGGGTTGCTTCTCTAGAGCTGCATTGTGGATAGAGAAAGAAGCCGCAAAGGGAGCCAAAGAAACATAGAGAGGGTTGGCAATGGTGAGAAGGAAATGCAAAGGAGACACTGCATCATGGGAAGCTTCTTTAGTGCAAGCTATGGCTGCTAAGCAATATAGAGAGAGAATACATCATGGAAAGGTTCTTCTGTGCAAGTCATGGCTACTATTGTGGGTTTGGAGAGAGAGAGGACCAAGTATTGTAGAGAGAATGCTCTTGGTAAGCTTCTTCCTTGCAAGCCATGGCTACTACTGTGGGTTTGGAGAGAGAAGGCTCATTTAGGAGTACAGATCTGCTAGCTATGGAGAGAGGACCAAGTATTGTAGAGAGAATGCTCATGGTAAGCTTCTTCCTTGCAAGCCATGGCTACTACTATGGGTTTGGAGAGAGAAGGCTCATTTAGGAGTACAGATCTGCTAGCTATGGCTTTTGGAGTAGAGAAAGACGCTTTTTTCCATGGAGAAGGAGTGCAGGGCATTTTAGAGAGAGGATGTAGAGAGAGAAAGAGATCTGGTGCACACACAAAAATGGGGGGAAGAAAGTGATGAATTTTTGGAATGTTTGGAGTTCGAAAAGGTAGAGAGAGGCTATGATAACTGACTGACAGCCCAAAAGTAACCTTTAAAGTCACCTAGGTGGCCAGATCTAAGATCTCCTTTTTTTCATTTTTCTTATTTTTTGTGAAAAATCAAATATATACTATTAGGACTAGCCCTCTAGGCTTGGTCAAAGATGGATTAGCATTTTAAGCATTTCACTAAACGTCCAAATTAAAGGGCCAAAGAAGACTCCATTGAGTTCCTAATGATTCCATTTTGATATGTGAATATATTGCAGGTTACTATGAGCTAGGAACTATCGAAAAGGCCCCTGAGTGAACTAGTGGTGAGCGTTCTGGTTGTTGCCAATGATGCCATAGGTACACTAATGAAGGAATGATTGGAATAAGGATTCAACCAGAGATTTTGAGGATTGTTATCAGTGACAATGGTTTCATTAAATGATTGTTTTAAAGATAACTGGTAATGAGAAAAAGGCAATTTCATATTGGGTGTGTAAGTGGTGTGACTAGTTTTTAGTTTGCATGAATATCCGGCTAGGGGGCCCGGGAACTCTTTTCCCTGGTACTCGGGACAAAACCTAACCAAATTCTTAATTGGATCCCATCACTATAGTGGTTGAGCGGTTGGCTAGCCCACGGGATTAGGCTAGACTGATGGATCCTTAAATTGAGACTCAATTCTGTTATGGTACGATAGATGAAGTAAATCCCGGACAAAAATTATTCTATGCAAAAGAATCAATGGCTGTGCCTCTCAATGTGAGGAAAAAAGAGTTGGTCTCTATGATCCAAGTGCAATCTTTTCCCCTGATCTAATTTGGGATTTACGGGTTCGATCAAATCAGTTCAGTTAGTTAAGGCTTTTGACTACATTAGAGAAAAGTTATCCCGGTGGAATCGCCCGTGCTTTTTGGACAAGGGAAGTTTTTTCGGGATCGGTTTTGGAAGAACCGATAGATTAGTCTCTTGTTCGGATATTCATGGGCGAGGCCCCGAGTGTGAGACCCTGCCCCACACAAGAAGTGCTACTTCTGCTATTGCTAGAACCCCCTGAATTCGTTGCATGGTGGGGATAGGGACCTCACAGTTGGTATCAGAGCAAATTGGCTAATGAGGATCAACCGAGAAGCCAAAAATGTCAAAAATTTATGAAGAAGTAGTAAAAGGCTGTAATTGTGTGAAAAAATTCATACGAATTGATATTCAAACTAAAATTCGTAAATTGGTAATTGGGTCTTCAGATGGAAGTACCGCAATTGTATGGAATCCCTGACTTGCTTGAGGCCTAGACATGATGGTATTTATCTTCTTATAGTTCCAAGGGCCGTGGCTACCCGTATATACCGAGGGTATAGCTGCAGCTCTTTGGCAGTATATGCGAGTAAATCTAAGACTTGAAATTATAAGCATTAATACTATCCAGATGATGAATTCAAATGTGGTTGATATGATTTTAAATTATGGATGAGTTGAATTGGATTCTGATTGAAAAATGAAGATTCTTGAATTTTGGTTGAAATGTAATAAACTAAGCAAAACCACAATGAGGATGAATGGGACGAGTCCCTGTGATGATGTTCGTAAGCCGGAATGACGTTAATGACCATCAAATCACTATAAGATTAGTGGATTGTGCTCGCAGATTGCTGCTATTAACACTTGACCCAGTGGATCAAGCTAAGGGATGTCAAATTAAAAATCTGTATAATTGAAAATTTCCATGGACTGTTCGTAAGCTGGAATGACGTTAATGACTTCATCAAATCACTATAAGATTAGTGGATTGTGCTCGTAGATTGCTGCTATTAACACTTGACCCAGTGGATCAAGTTAAGAGATGTCAAATTAAAAATCTGTATAATTGAAAATTTCCATGAAGGACTGTGCAGATAGAAAATTTGGATAGAAAATTCGGTCTAATGGACCATTATTGTGATAAGGATTTGAATGATATGATCTAAGTAAATTATTATCTGATGATGAGTTTTATATAAGGGATCTTTATCCCACGATTCTGTTGGGTTTACCAGACTATAAGGGGGTTGTTGCAAGATCAGGGTGTCCAGTTTTATCCAGTTTCTGCTGGACTGGGACAATGCTTGGAGAGCAAATTTTAGGGGTAAGGTACTTAAAATGAGATCAAGCAAATAATAGAAAATATGCTTGTCCTTAAATTAACCCAGTATAACTTAAATTAATATAAATTAGTCTAATTAATTAAAATTAATTAAAAATATGATGAAATGATAAACAAATGATCTTTCCATACTTAGAGTGATCCAATTTGTTTTTCCATAGATGCACCATTACAAGTACACTAGTCCCTATAGGTTTTAGATGATTCACATCAAAAATGTAATTTTACTAATTAGATTATTAGTATTTGCAGGCCTTCTGATAGTCTGGAAGAATTTTGAAAAAGAGATCATTAAAAATCCAACCATTGGATTTGCAATTTTCACTAACCACCACATTCTACTAATGTCTCAATATCTACCCACTCTTTTGATCTACAAGATTGAGGACTTTAAGTGGTACCTATTGTGGGTATAAAAAGTGGCGTATATTATAACACTTTAAAGACCTTGAAATATTTAAAGAAAATAGACAAATATCTTAAAATTTTCTCAAAAAATCAAGTTAAGCTCCATATTATGTGAAGATCTAAGGTACAAAGTGGGAATCTCATATGAGTTTATATGTAAAAGATATTAGCATTTTATGGAATCAGCTCAAATTTGGGACAGGGTGTATACATTGACTTTGTACCTAAGAAATAGAGGACTTTTGACTATCTAATGCTTAATCAAATTATGCAACTATATTTCCAACTTTGAATATGATGTTCCAACAAAAGAACTTGAAACGAAATTCCTTCATTTACTAGGAGAGATCAGCCACCTAAAGGTAAACAAATGCCTGTTTTTTTACTGTTTATAGGGTGCCTGAGTGGACAAAACTGGGCACCCTGATCTTGCAACCACCCAAGGAACCCGAGAATCAGTTGGATCTTAAGGAAAAGAGTTCTCCTCTAATTTTGCGAGATGAGGACATCTCGCGTTTTTTAAGTGGGGTATGATGTAAGATTCTTCCCTCCGGCTTTTGAGGTGTGCAGGTATAAAAACCTCCCCTTTTGATCTTATAATTATTCCCCTCTCTGAAATAAAAGAAAGATCCTGTTGTACCCTGTTTTGGCCTAGAGAGAGAAAAAGTCTAGAGGGAGGTAATTAAAAATTGAGATATTTTTGGATATAAAAATTCTCCTAGTGTCTAAAATGCTTTCCCTGAAACAGATATTCAAAAAGAAATTTCCAATGTACAATTGGAATAAATTGAAATCAGGTAAAAAGGACCTTAGCCTATGGGTCTAGATTTTCTAAAATTTTTGAATTAAGGTTCCTATGGACCAATTAGATTACTCCAAATGTAGGGAGGAGATAAATTGAACAATAAAAGGCAATCCTCTCAAAAATGAGTAAATACTCACATAAGATGAAGAGTTGACTAAGGAGGACAAGGTTATTAGTTAAAAAAGAAGAGATATTTAGAAGAAATGATGCATTTTTGACACCTCAGTGTGGGGGAATTCCCCTCATGAAGGAGGCACCTATTTCACATGTGTGGTTGAGTTTTAAACTCACAAATAATGAGATATTCTCGTGCTTCAACTAGATCCAAAAAGTAAGCTAAACTGACCTAAAAATGGTCAAAATGTACCAAACTGATCTGGAAAATTCTAGAATCAGTTTGCTTGGTTAGAGGCTCACTTTTTCCTATAAATGAAGCCTCCCCCTTTGTAAATGGTTAATAGTGTTTATGCACTGTTACTCTACTCCTCTCCCTAGAGCCAAAAACAGTGAATTTATTGATAGTTCATTAGTGTTTGACCATTTCCTCTTCAAAAGAATTGGTGGCCACTCTTGTTGCAAACAAGAGTAGATCCCTCAAACCATTAAGCCAAAGGAAAGCTCACAAAAATTCATGTAAGCTAGAAATCCTACTTTTTCTTTATTCTATTTAATGGTTTTCTCATTTTTGTTTTCTTTAAAATGAAAAATGATGCTATGCCTTGTTGGAAAGGCTTTCCCCCTCTCTTCATTCTTGAACTCAGCCTTTCTTTATCCTAGATGTGTAATCAAATTGTTAGAATTAAACTTTTTATATTGTTTCTCTTTAAAAGTGGAATTTGATTAGTTTAGAATGCTTTAAACCATTTGGGATAATTTCTAACTAACTTGAAAATGAAAAAAATTGAAAAATGGTTAGCCATACAAAGGAGATTATGGCAGAATTTTCTTAAATTTTATGAAATAAGTTTTATCTTTTATTATTCAAAAAGAGTAATCCCCACCGCTTGTGTTTTCTAAAAGTGTTTTTTTATTCTATGCATAGAAAAATGCATATTAGAAATATTTCATAATAAAAGTGTTATTTTCATTAGAATTAATTTCTATGCATAGAAAGATGCATATTGGGAATTTTTTGATTATAAAAGTGTTACTTTCATCAAAATTGATTTTCATGCATAAATAGATACATAAAAGAAATTTTTTATTATAAAAGTGTTACTTTCATTAAAATTGAATTTATGCATAAATAGATGCATAAAAGAATTTTTTTTATAAAAGTGTTACTTTCATCAAATTTTGATTTTATGCATAGAAAGATGCATAAAGAAATTTATTTTTATTTCAAAAGAATTCTCATCAATTTTGATTTTATGCATAGAAAGATGCATAAAGAAATTTATTTTATTTCAAAAGAGTTATTCTCATCAATTTTGATTTTATGCATAGAAAGATGCATAAAGAAATTTATTTTTATTTCAAATTAGTTATTCTCATCAATTTTGATTTTATGCATAGAAAGATGTATAAAGAAATTTATTTTTAGTTCAAAAGAGTTATTCTCATTAAAATTAAATCTATGCATAGAAAGATGCATAAAAGATTTATTTTTATTTCGAAAGTATTATTCTCCTTAAAATTAAATTTATGCATAAATAGATACATAAATGGATTTTTATAAAAGTGTTATTTCCCACTAAAGTTGTTCTTATGCATAAATAGATGTGTAAAGAATCTTTATATCAAAAATAAGAATTCTCTTACATTCTATAAATAAATGTGATATGAATCAGATAGATGGGAATGAATAGAGGATGGATGTGATGAGAATAGAAGTGATGAGAATGAAAAGAAAGGTAAATAGATGTGATAAGATGGGATGCGAATCAAATAAATGGGAATGAATGGATGGATGGATGTGATGAGGATAGAAGTGATGAGAATGAGAGGTAAATAGATGTGATGTGAATAAGATAGATGGGAATGAATGGATGGATGGATGGATGGGATGAGAATAGGAGTGACGAGAATGTGAGGTGAATAGATGTGATGAGATGTAATGCGAATCAGATAGATGGGAATGAATGGATGGATGGATGCGATGAGCATAGGAGTGACAAGAATGTGAGGTGAATAGATGTGATGAGATGTAATGCGAATCAGATAGATGGGAATGAATGGATGGATGGATGCGATGAGAATAGGAGTGACGAGAATGTAAGGTGAATAGATGTGATGAGATGTAATGCAAATCAGATAGATCGAAAAGAATGGATGAATGGAAGTGATGAGAATGAAAGGTAAATAGATGTGATGATATGTGATGCAAATCAGATAAATGTGAATGAATAGATGAGATGTGATGTCATGTGAATTAGGATGTAAATGAATGATATAGGATGTGAATAAATGTGATAACATGTGATTCGCGATGTGAATGAATGTAATAACATGTGAATCGGGATGTGAATGAACGATAAGGGACGTGAATGAATGTGTTAGCATGTGAATCGGGATATGAATGAATGAGATGTGATGTGATAAGATGTGATGTAAACTAGATAGATGTTAATGTAGGTGAGAATGGGAATACTTATGAAATGAATGTGGATAATGTGGATTGGTGTGGATGATGTGGATGGATGTATGGATGATATGGATTGAGGTGTGGATGATGTGGATGATGTGGATGGATGTATGGATGATATGGATTGACGTGTGGATGATGTGGATGGATGTATGGATGATATGGATTGATGTGTGGGTAATGTGGATTTATGTGGATGGATGAGTGGTTAATGTGGATGATGTGGATGGATGTATGGATGATATGGATTGATGTGTGGGTAATGTGGATTGATGTGGATGGATGAGTGGATAATGTGGATTGATGTGGATGATGTGGATTGGTGTGGATGATGTGGATGGATGTATGGATGATGTGGATTGATGTGTGGATGATGTGATTGGATGTGATTTGATGTGGGAATGATGTGATGTGATAGGGATCGATGAAGAAAAAAAATTGTGGGAAGATGAGAAAAGATGGGGACTAATGTGAAAGGATGTGGAGTGATGAGAAAAAATGAAAATATTGTTGGAACTGTATTTGTATGTGAAATCTGTTTTTAAATGACCGTTTTATGTCAAGAATGCTGGGGAAGCATTTTGACCGTCTTGTGAATGAGGTCGTGGAGACCTATCTATTAAAGTTGCAAGTGTTGACGGAGAGTCAACGGAGGACGTCTCACGTGTAGCAAGGTCAGCGCTGAGGTCTTGACGAGCCTCGGTTTGATTTAAATGGTGAGCTTTCGGTACAGTGGATGAGGGACCAAGGAAGCGGCCTATGAGTGAAGCGCTAGGTGACCTGCGAAGGATCCTAGAGGGTGCTGACCATACGCTGCTTGGGCTCTAGGTCGCGGAAGATACCCACACGTATGTCAGGGAAGATATTGGAATAAGGAGTAAGAGTTGTTTTTTGAATTCGGGTATGAATCTGGTTGGTTGACCTTGCTGGTCCTTCGGATGAGTCCATGGCTCTTTTATATGGATCCGTTGGTTGATCTTGCTGATCTTCAATGGAGATTCCATTTTGATATGTGAATATATTGCCAGTTACTATGAGCTAGGAACTATATATTGAATATATTGCCGATTACTATGAGCTAGGAACTATCGAAAAGGCCCCTGAGTGAACTAGTGGTGAGCGTTCTGGTTGCTAATGATGCCATAGGTATACTAATGAAGGAATGATTGGAAATAAGGACTCAACCGGAGATTTTGAGGATTGTTATCAGTTACAATGGTTACATTAAATGATTGTTTTAAAGATAGCTGATGGTGAGAAAAAGGCAATTTCATATTGGGTGTGTAAGCGGTGTGACTAGTTTTAAGTTTGCATGAATATCAGGCTAGGGGGCCTGGCAACTCTTTTCCCTGGTACCCAGGACAAAACCTAACCAAATTCTTAATTGGATCCCATCACTATAGTGGTTAACCCATGGGACTGGATGGGGTAGGCTGGACTGATGGATGCTTAAATTGAGACTCAATTCTATTATGGTACAATAGATGAAGTAAATCCCAGACAAAAATTGTTCTATGGAAAAGAATCAACGGCTGTGCCTCTCAATGAGGAAAAAAGCATTGGTCTCTATGATCCAAGTGCAATCTTTTCCCTGATCTGATTTGGGACTTACGGGTTCAGTCAGATCAGTTCAGTTAGTTAAGGCTTTTGACTACGTAAGAGAAAAGTTATCCTAGAGGAATCGCCCGTGCTTTCCGCGCAAAGGGAAGTTTTTCTGGGATCGGTTTTGGAAGAACCGATGGATTAGTCTCTTGTCCGGATATCCATGGGCGAGGCCCCGAGTGTGAGACCCTCCCCCGTGCAAGAAGTGCTACTTCCGCTGTTAGAACCTCCTGAATTCGTTGCGCGGTGGGGATAGGGACCTCAGAGTTGTGAATAATGTCTTTCTCTTTCTTGCATCATGTAAGAAATGGACTTGCAATATCCTACTAAGCCTATATCCTACTAAGCCTATGGCGCCATCACCTGCAAAAGGTAAGAGAGTTGTGGGATTTGAAATGGGAGGATGTGAAGCAATACGGGGGGTCAATAGGATAGATGGAGCCATCACACTTAAGGTCAATATGTTGCTTCCCCGACAACCTCATATGATCTTTAACATTTGATGAAAGCAATAGTTGTCCACTTCTGCGTTTTTGAATGGGCGCATATACACTATTTAGATGGTACTTTCTCTTAATGCTTTCATGATGAGACTCTTCAATAGAATGAGTGTGTACATGGTTGTTCTCCATTGGAGTGTTCTAGGAATGAGTAAGTATACTATATGATGCAGAGTGAAAGAATATGACTGGCTATGGTGAGAGAAGGCTTGTATTTGTCTTTTAAAATTGGAGATGAAGGTTCTAATTCCCTCCAAACTGTCTTCTGTGCAATAATATCCTCTTGAACTAACTTGCAGTTTCAAATGTATCATTTCAAAGAAGGCTCCAACGAACTTTAAGACGGCCACCTGGGAGAAAATTTACCTCTTTAGCTCAGAGACTACACTTTTATGACTTTTACATTCTGTTTATTTTAATATTTCAAGATTTTTTCTAGAGAGAGAAAATAAGAATCGACCATTTTCTTACAAGGCCCTACGGATGACCTCCAAAATGTTGTGGCTATTTGGTTGTTTACTGCGGTGCTGGTTGATGCTGGCCCACGGCTCATACTAGCCTATGTGGCTAACAAACATATCTAATGCATAATGCTTTTGGTAAAAAGACAAATCCCATCTCCTGGCATTTTCACTTTAATACCACATAGGAAGTATCGCTTCTCACCCAAATCTTTCATTTCAAACTTCTTCTTAAAATAAGCATCTTCACCTCAAGAATATCATAATTAGTGTCACCTATCACAATTAACATTTATGACCCACTAGAACAATCTCTATGTTAGTCTTTCTCATCTATTAGAGTGAGAAATCAGCTTCGAATATCCAGAATCCAATAGTGACAAGATACTCTTGCATCTTATTTGACCATGCTTTAGGTGCCTACTCCTACAAATCAGCTTTAGATATCTAGAATCCAATAGTGACAAGATACTCTTGCATCTTATTTGACCATGCTCTACTGAGTGTCTGTATCTATAAATCATCACCATGTAGAAATGCATTCTTTACATCCATTCTATGTAAGTATCATCCCTTAGTTTATCCATTGTGCCATCCTAGCAAACTGAGTTGAATGTCTACTCGTAGTCATGCCATATGTTTGTGCATATTCCTTAGCAACCCATCTTGCCTTGTACTTGCTAATAGACCCATATCATATTGTGTTTCACTTTGAGAACTGAATTACATCAAATTTCCTTCTTCTCCTTAGAAAAAGGCACCAGCTCCCTTCTCATGAATGAAGGAAAAAGGAGAGTGTAAAGACAAAGGAATTCACTTGAAGATTATAATCCACCCTTAGACTCTCTATAAAGACATAGTATAAAGACAAAGGAGATTGCAATCTACCCTACACACACCCAAAAAAAACATTTGTATGGAACGACACTATGCATAAGAAGAAGAAGAACAAAAAAACACTTGGCTTTCTTCCTCCTCTTCTTTATCTTATGCTTGAGAATAGGGATACAAAGAGGTAGAAGAAGTTATACATTTTCTTTGTAACAGAAGAGGAGGAATAGCAAGAGGGTTAACTCAATCATGCTCGTTCTTCTTCTTCTTAAACACAAGAGGAGGAATAGCAAGAGGGTTAACTCAATCTTCTTGTCTTTCTTCTTAATCTTTATTATTATGCATGAAAATAAGAAAATGAAGACAAAGCATGGTCCTTTCTCTTGTTCCTAACCCAACACATACATGTAAATAGCTTTCCTCAACAATAAAAAAATGGAAGGAAGGAGGGATTTTTTGACTTATCTTGGGAAGGAAGAAGAAACAAAAGTAATAGAACTAAGAGTACAAAAAGTGAAATTAAACAACATTAAAAGAGTTTTTTCTCCTAGTATATTAAGAAAAACCATATCTAGGGAAATTTTGATAGTCACAAAAGTAGGTCTTTCCAATTCACTATTGACAAGATAGAGGGAGAGCTTTTCTTAAAGCTAAAGATGGAGAGGTTAAAAGCTACAAATATAGCAAAGACCCCTAAATATGAGTGCATTCTTGTGTGTGTGTGTGTGTGTGTGTGTGTGGACACGCATGCATACATACACACGTGTTTGTGTGTGTGTGTGTGTGTGTGTGTGTGTGTGTGTGTGTGTGTGAGAGAGAGAGAGAGAGAGAGAGAGAGAGAGAGAGAGAGAGAGAGAGAGAGAGAGAGAGAGAGAGAGATAAATAGATAGAGGGAGAAAGAGTGAATGAGTGTGTGCTATGTGTGAAAGATACAGATAAAGAGAGAAAGCGAGAGAGTGCATGTGGGTGTGAGAGTGTATATTTATGTGTGGAGGTATGCCTAATGTGTATACACACACACAAAAGGTAGAGAGAGAGAGAGAGAGTGAGAGTGAGAGAGAGAGAGAGAGAGAGAGAGTAACTACCCGAAAGAGAGGGTGAAGGAAAAATCTTCTTGGTGAGAGAGATCTAGATTAGGACATAAGATGAATGGGAGGGTTGCGTGAAGAGAGGTGGGGAATTTTGAAAAGACCACAAAATGCATGTGGGTTTCTTTTCTTTACCAAAACCTTTCCTTTTCTCTATAAAACACATTTAAAAATCCTTAATATTTCTCATACTTTTTGTGGTTTCCCTATTCCCACCATGGACAAAAAGTGAAAGTAAACAACATTTGTAGAAGAAAATACATGATTTATACCATTGAATAGGAAAATCATAATCTTCACAAAATTGTGTCATTCCAATTCACTTATTATGAGAGGGAGAGCATTGCTTGAAGCTTAAGATGGGGGGTCAAAGCCTATAAAAATGGCCAAAACTCCTAAATATGAGTGCATCCTTGTGTGTGTGTGTGTGTGTGTGAGAGAGAGAGAGAGAGAGAGAGCTAGAGCTTATAATTACCTAAGAGGAAGGGTGAGGGAGAAAGCTTCTTGGTGAGAAAGATCTAGATCAAGGATAGAGAGGATGAAGCTTCTTGGTGATAGAGATCTAGATTAAGGTGTAAAATCAATTAGAGGGTCTCTTGCAATAAAGGAAGAGATTTGAGAAATTATGAAAAGATCACAAAATGCATATGGGTTTCTTTTCTTTACCACCACCACACCCTTTCCTCTTCACTATAAAACACATTAAAACCTTTAATATTTATCATGGCTTTTTTGGTCTTCCAATTCCCAAACTCTTTATGTTAGCCTCAAAAACCATGTGAAATATTAATATTAAAGAGAAGTTTTAGTAATTCTCTCTCCATGGCCCAACACTACACCCCAAGTTTTTAGCTATCTCCCATTAACTCAAAAATTAGCCTTGCAAGGTGGCCATTCTCTTATAGTGGGAATGCATTTTAGAATCTACATAGCCTACTTTTACTGATGTTGCCTTTTCTTGATTACAATTCCTAATTATAGTATAGGGACTCCTCTCCTAGACCTAGATAACAATGAGATGAAGTGTCATGCTTGCAGTTTTTGTGTTCTACACTCCATAAGGGTTAGTAACTCCTTAGTTGATTTTGACCAAGATATCTACTATGTAGGCCCAAAAACATCCCTTTTGTGTCCAAATTATTAAGTCATACTTTTTTGTGCTTTACTCTCCCATAAGGGTTGATAACTTAGTAGTAGTTAACCCCTAAGATAGCTATTATGTAGCTATCTTAGTTTCCAAAGAGGTCAACTCTCCATAAGGGGGGTCGATAGATTCATAATTGACTAGTCAGAAAGCTATTATGTAGCCCAAAGAACATTCCTCTATTTCTAAAATTAGGAATTAAGACAGGTGTAGGTGCAAGTACAATGTACTTTCCCATCATTTAGTCTAGAAAGAAATACGAAGAGATATGTATTCTTTTTCTTTAGTTCTATTGATAAAAACACTTTTCCCTCCATATTCAATCATTTAGTTTATGAGTGTGCACTCAAATAAAAGTAACATCACATACAAGACTTGTCCATTTCTTGAACTCCCACACATGTTAAAAAATTCACTTCATTAAATCCATCTCAAAAAATTTTGATGCTCTCTCCTCACTTTGAATTATACTACTTTTTATTATGTAGCCAAACATATCACATCATCTCATTGACATTTTTAGCAAATGGTAGACTATTCAAACCCACACTCACCTTACGGTAGAGTAATTTTTATTATACGTAGCCATACATGTCACATCATCTCACTTGATGTGTTTAGCAAATGGGAGAGTATCTATTAAACCAATCAAATATTTATCAACGTAATAATACCAAAAGTGAATATAAACAATTCTATTCCCTAACATATTTATAATCTTTCTAAATCACTAAACCTGAGCATCATATAATACACTCTTCAACCTTATAATTTTTCATATAAACTCTCATCCACAAAAAATTATTAAATAAGTTATCTATGATAAATAGGAGCCTTAATAAAATTTCCTTACTACCATAAGAAATCATTTTTCCTTACAAAATGTTATTGAATAAGTTATATACAATATAGATGAGCCTTACTAGTTTAAATCCCAAGTTTCATGGTTACTTGCACAAGGGGGACAATGGGTAGTAATGTTTCAATAATAGTCTTCTTCCAAGGATGACTTCTCTCTAGCTACTTAATGAAACATGTCTTTACTAGTTAAGGTGGTTTTCCATTAGGATCTTTAAGGCTCATAACTTCACTGCACAAGGTATGAGGATGATGAGTGGTAAATGTTAAACAAGAAATCCCATGGTCACTCATTACTCTATTTCAATAATATTCTTCTTCCAAGGATGTTTCTCTCTAGCTACTTAAGGAAACATGTATTTAGTTAAGGTGGTTTTCCATTAGGATCTTTAAGGCTCATAACTTCACCACACAAGACATGAGGATGCTGAGTGGTAAATGTTAAACAAGAAAGCCCATGGTCACTCATCACTCTATATGATATTTTTATAGTATTCCCTCTAGTCAAGTATTGGCCATATTAATAGACTACAAGATAAACCTATGATATTTTTAGTACAAGGTTTGGTTCTTGTACTATTCAAGGATACATTAAAAATTCCTATGCAAGTTTATGATCTTTATTTGTTTCTAAACTTCAAGGACATGGATGATTTTCACTTGGCATTGTCTCTCAAGAAATTGAAGATTGTTGACCTCTGGCAAGTTCTTGGTGGGCATAGTCTTTGGAAGGTAAGAGGCATATGAGGGATAGCTTATTTGCCCTAAGATCTTTGTGTGTAGGAGGTAAGGAAAGTGTGTGTGAGGGAGGCACAAAAGACCTATAGAGGGTAGGAGCCCCTTTACAAAGAAGTCGGGTTTCACTAATAAGCAAGTAAATTTTGAAATTATGTTTCTCACTAATTTACATGTCTTTTGGGATTAAAAGGAATAAGATATTTGTGAATTAATTGGCCAAGGAATATTAAATATTTTAAATAATATATTTAAGAATTCCATAAAATAGATTAAAGTTCTAATATTGTATTCATAAATAGTTAAGAGCCTAGGATTCAAGACTTTCAATAAAATAGATTAGAGTTCTAATATTGTATTCATAAAGAATCAAGAGCCTAGGATAGAGGATATATTGAGAAACACAGTAAGGGGGGGGGGATCTGAGTGCTACATAATGCTTATCTTTTCAGTCGTGTGTTGTTGCACATGGAGTGTGCTAGGCATGTATGCTTTGTGAATCACTTGCATGGAAGGACATTATTAGTCCTTATCAATTAACAAACTGAAAAGATTATAAATATATAGGGATCTAGGAGTATTAGCGTAAGTGCCTAATAAGTCTTATGTGAGTATTAAAATTGTTGATTGGATAGAGTACTTGGCATAATGTAGTAGCTATAGGAGTAAAGCTCAATACAAGGGATCTTGGTAAAATAATGGTTTTTGTCATAAATAATATTTACCAAGTTATGATGTTTAAGAAAGATCATCTTG
This sequence comes from Cibotium barometz, assembly GCF_041138505.1. NCBI lineage: Eukaryota > Viridiplantae > Streptophyta > Polypodiopsida > Cyatheales > Cibotiaceae > Cibotium > Cibotium barometz. The sequence goes on along the minus strand of NC_141094.1, from coordinate 11,647,872 downwards.
TAGATGTGATGCATTGGAAAAAAAGAGAGGTAAAGACATTATTTTGTCGGGTCAATTCAATGTTACATGGTGGCCAATCTCCATAAGGGAGATCATGACTGTTATCATGCAGTGCACCCACCTTAATGATGATGTACCACACTTGCCATATTTTACCTACCAACATAAGTGATGATTTTCTATCCACAAGGGTACCACACCGTAGTATTTGCCTCTCACATGCTATCTTTTACTTGCCAAACAAAAGTGATGATTTGCTATAAACAAGGGTACCACATCCTAGCTACCACTTCCATTGATTGTTGACACCCCTATAACTAGAGGGCTACATGAATCTTATTGGAGAGAGTGGAAACAAGAAACACAAACATGTGAATGAAGGCTATATACGATAATATTCTACGCCTTTCTATAGCTTTTCTTATTTTTGAGGTTGATGCATTGATGCAATTTACATCATGCATGAAAACAACCAAATACTACATGCATGAAGATTCATGAACTTTAAGCTAAAGTCACATATGCAAAATTAACTTCTATCAACATGGCAACATTGATAGAAGTTAACATTGATATGTAGAATTAACTTCTATCAATGCAAGAGTTAGGCAGGTTTGATGCACTAGTAACTCAATCCATGACACTACCCTAAATTCCAATATTCAATATTGAATTATATTCTCCTTTGTTAAAATCAACAAATGAATATTATTAATAAATTATTATTATCTACAATATCTTGCATAAATGGTATTTCTTGTAGAGGTCAAAATAAATGATAATAGTTGGAACCACATTATTTTATAATAGTGTCTTGGTTGAATCTATTCATATGGTCCTTGTAGTCTACTATGATTTAATTATTTATGATGTTTTTTTAAATTTTGAAGCTTATTTATTATGCATCTCCAAAGAAAACTTCTATGCAAGCTCATGTTAGTGTATGTTTGATACTAGGTTTCTCACAAATGTTACACTTTCATTATGGCACTTAATGAAAGTAGATGCAAGCTATGTGTTTCAAATCTCATGCAAGGGAGCTATATTCATGGATTGAGGAAAAAAATAACTCAAAATTCCACATTATGGCTTTTTCTTCAACACCCTTTTATAGGAACATATATCGTTGTAATTTAGATAAAATTAAAGCCTTCTCGTGTTTGTTTAACATCAATATTTATAAAAGTTATAAATCATGTTGCTCAAGGTAGATATGATCTTCATTAAGCCTTTATAAATATGGTGTGTAACAAAAGAACAAGGATACACTTGCAATGACAAATTTGTTAATAAATATAGGGGAGATTAGCAAACAATCAAAGCGATGGAGACATAAGTGTGCTAGATGTTGCCACCAGCAGGGGAAGTGAGGGCATCTTGTAGGTATAGATAACATAACCTTGGTTGCACAAGTGTGGGTCATATGCATGTATTAGATAGTTACTCTAGGGCATTTTAGCTACTTGTAGGTAAAAGATGTGGGCCATATACATGCATTACATAACAACTACAAATTAGTTTATTATCCAATCTATAATTGATGGAAAATCTTACAATCAAGGTGTATTTAGGAATGTCAAGGGGTATTGTGGGTTAGGTTATAATAATCTTAAACTCAGAAGTGAATGGCCACATGAAAAACATGCTTTATATGCTGTAAACTTAAGGGTTATGTATGTTTGTAGGTGATATTGACTCAAGTTTGTCTAATTGGGGGGATTCTACGGATAACATTTTGGAGAAGGCATAGGAGCTTAAAGTGGTTTACATGTCTTTTTCGTGTTTTACTTATATTGTTTGTGAGTTTATTTCAAAACAGATTCTAATTTTTACTTAATGATGTCCACACACCATTGTCTACCATAAAATTTTACACACATTAACGATCTCTCTCTCTCTCTCTCTCTCTCTCTCTCTCTCTCTCTCTCTCTCTTTTTGTCATGCACACATACACATGCATATAGAACCCACCATATATAATGTGTATACACTAGAGAGTGTTTGTGTGTGTGTGTGTGTATGTGTGTGTGTGTGTGTGTGTGTGCACGCACCCATGCATGTACACACACATGCATGTGCGTATACACATGCACACCCATCACATGGAGAGAGAGAGAGAGAGAGAGAGAGAGAGAGAGAGAGAGAGAGAGAGAGAGAGAGCGAGAGAGAGAGAGAGAGATTTGAAAATGCATATTTCTTGTTCCTTTTTTTGTAAAATTTGCATCATAACAATTTAGCTTAACAAACGAAAAGCATAGCAAGAAGATGAAGGAAGGATGTTAGACAAGAATTCAATTGAGGTCAATTAATTTCTTTTAATAATAAAAGAAAAATTAAATTCAAGCTCTATAAAATGTATAATGAGCATTGAGAATTAGGTAAAGGTGCATCATGAAATGTAGTTAGAAATGCAAGTATGTGGCATATTGTGGCATTTCATAGGTATTGGTGAAAATGTTTGTCAAGAAAGCTCTTTGTCGGTGCCTTTACCTTGGAATATAAAGTACACTCAATAGAGACTTTAGTAAAAGATTAATTTAATGCACATAATTTCAACATAAGCCATGGAGTTATGGTCTTTGGGTTCTCCTTTGCATCGATCACCCTTTTGATGTTGTTAGTGCTTTATAGCTGGATGTTTGATGCATAAAATGGGCAATGCATTGGCTGGAAAGTTGCATTCCGTCCATAGATCCTCCATAGAATTCTAGGAAATGTAAAATTTATTAGAATTCTACTACTTTTGCAAAAGTATTAATAAACATTTGTGTGTATGTGTGTATGTATGCACGCAAGCATCTGTGTGGTTTGGGGGGCACGGTGGAGCGGGGGCATTTTGTCCCGCCACGCACATAGATAGTGAGCACACAAATTTTGAAAAGAAGTGTACTTGCAAGGGCAAAAGGGGTCAATAAGAAAACTCCACTCGGTGTATAAGAGGGAGAAAAGGTTTTAGTTATTAACAAAAGTAAGGGGTTGGGCCTTTAGAAAAACATAAAGAGTGCTCTCCAAGGGATGCCTCTATGGAATTAAGTCCAAGGTTGGAAAGATGCTTGGATTTAATAATCAAAACAAAGAAGTAAAAGGGAAGAAAAGAATTAAAGAAATTTCTAAGCATGCAATGCACACTTCAAACTTTACAGAGTAGAGGAAAGGGACTAGGGCGGCCTAGGGAGAGCTTTATAAGTACCCTCTCTTGTTCTCCTTTGGTTTCATCTTTCAATCATTCTCCTTGCCTATTTGCCAATGCAGCTTCTAGGTTCTAATATCAGATACCAGAAGATTAGCCAACATTTTCCACTCAAGAAAGGCACATTGCCATTGAAGCTCTTAGCCCACATTTCATTTTCTCATAGAACTTTAGAAGATTTTGGCCCTCATTTTGGGAGAGATTAGGTTGAGATTAGGCGCATTAGCCTTGAAGATTAGACCACATTTGGGTGCCATTACAAGAAGGGAGCAGCAAATATGCTTCTTTTCCTCCTTTCCTTGCTGGGTTTAGTGCCCACCTTCCAAAAATCAAAATGGTAAAAACCAGAATTCTGCTCTCGCAAATGCTTTTTCTTTTCCCTGAGGTTTCATTTTTGGAGGTCCATTTTCTTCTGAGCGACGAAGATTTAGAACCTTTTTACCGTCTCTTCCATTAGCCCAATTCTGTACTGATTTTTTCACTAATCCAGTAGTGGGTTCCTTAAATCGCACTTTTTTTTGGGCTTGATCCAGTGATAGATTCACTGGTTTTGGATAATCCAGTACTGGGCTCCTTCACTGGCTTTTAGCTAATCCAGTAGGGATTTCCTTGGATTGCACTAAATTTGGTCAATTCAGTACTGGGCTCCTTAAATTTTGTGTTGGTTTCTGGCTAATCCAGTTATGGGATTCTAATTGCACTTACTTTGGGCCAAATCACTCATAATTTCTTTGGATTGCGCTAGTTTTGGGTCATTCAGTGATGGGCTCCTTGAATTGCACTGATTTTTCGTCAGGGTTGTGATGGGTTTCTTGAATAACACTAATTTTTGGCTGATCTGGTGGAAAGAAGAGAAGATGGATGCGTTTCTACATGTATTTTTCTCTTTTGCGTGCGCGCGCGCGTGCGTGTGTGTGTGTGTGTGTTTTAACACACATACACGCGCGCACTAATTTTTGGCTGATTTGGTGCAAAGACGAGCGTTTTGACATGGGTGTGTACTGTGAGAGCTAATGTGGGTTTTTATTTGCTGTTCTTAGTTCTTTTTGTTGATTTTTTTTTCCCCTTTCCAGCAAGAAGCTTTTGAAGATCACCATGGACAGAATTCAACTGTTGAAAAGTCGGCGGGCAGTTCTGCTCCGGCAGCTAGAGAGAGATGTGGATCAGCTCCGGCAGCTAGGCAAGAAGCAGAAGGCCGAAGTATGGGTAAGAGATAAAAAGCTAGCTCCCTGTCTTTCTATTTCCACAAAAGGGCGTGAATCCTTAGAATTATTTGAAGGCAATTTAGGGTTGTTCATTCATTTCAAGTCTTGTTTGCCTTGCCCAATCGATGGATCAGGAAGGGCGTATCCGGAAAGAGGAGTGCCTGCGTTATTTTTACTCCAAAATCTCAGATTACTGTCAACTGGTGAAGGAAAATATAACCAACATTGCTGGACAAAGGTAAGCAGGAATCTGTTAACCTGCCTTGCGTGGCTTACATACAGTGATCTCTCACCTTTCTTTGCAGAGAATGCCCCATGCACTTGCCACCACAACCACATACAATGATCTCTCACCTTTCTTTGATTTCTCTGCAGAGAATGCCCCATGGACTTGGCAGAACCACTAGCAAGCTTGTGCTTTGCAGCCTCATGCTGTGCAGATCTTCCAGAATTGCAAGAGCTCCGCGAAATCTTCGCCATGAAATATGGGCAGGGTTTTGTGATCTCTGCACAGGAGTTGCAGCCCAATTGTTGTGTAGACCCAGAGGTAACAATTCAAGACCTTACCTAGAATGGGCTTTGATGCGTCAATGCATGCATGTGATTATCCACATTCATCATGCATACACCGCCATCCCCACTAATGCCAAGTGAGTGCATCAATGCAGTCAATGTACATGCTTTTGGCTGTGCTGGTTGCCATATTCATCGCACTTATGTGATGAACATCAATAAGCATCACGTTATACATCTGTTTCATGTATCAATGTATGCAAACACCATCATTCCATGCATCAAAGTAAGCCACTGTTGTACATAGCAATGCATGTAAACACCATCATATGTATGTTTTAAATGTCAATACATGCATCCATCAAAGTAAACAACTGTTTTACATAGCAATGCATGTAAATACCATCATATGCATATTTTAAATGTCAGTACATGCATCAAGTCCGGCGCATCAATGCATGTAAATACCATCATATGTATGTTTTCTATGTCAATGCATGCATCAACGTATACATCTGCTATATTCATTAATGCATGCACATACCATTATATGCATGTTTTCTAGGTATAGATTTAGCATGTAAGCATCATCACAGGTATGTTTTTTATGTGAACACAGACATCTTTGCTGCATATCTGCTGTTTGGATGCATGCCAATTTCCTGTATTTATTTGCAAGCCTTGTTCAATGCTCTGAATCTGCTTGTCTCCCCTCACAGTTCAGGGATATTTTCTCTGCAAAAGCCCTGCCCGATGTGCCTAGGAAAGATTTGCTGAAGGACATACCTGACAAAGAGGATGAGCAAGATGTACTGCAACAAGGACTTCATGAATCTTCAAGTAGAGAGGCTGTTGTGGATTCCAATGAACAGAATGGGTTAG